>NW_006439568.1:13800537-13831359 GCF_000325575.1 Pteropus alecto | reverse complement strand
TCCATTACATTTGAGGATCAACTTATCAAAATATAAGAAAAAAGCCAACAGGAATATCGATAAAGATATGTATTGATTAGGAGATATATATGCATATATATGTACATACATATATCTAAATGGATACACATCCTAATTAATATCTTTGTTGGCTTTTTAAATATGTATAACATATATGTACATAATACACAATCGATATTTATAATATATGTATATATTTCATATATTCATTTATATATTTCATATGTATTTATGAGAGTATGTAAATAGACAACATACAAAGACACATACACCACATTTTAGAAAATTATTTATAATTATATAACTGAAGAAAATGTGGTACTGGTATATGAATAAGTTAAATGGACCAATGGAATAAAATAGCCCAGAACATACCAATATCAATATGAAAATTTCATGCATGATATAAGGCAGAGATAGGATTGGTTCTTATTGGAAAGTTGATCAGCTTTCCAAAGTTAATACCTGGTGTGGAATGATAGATAATCTATATTTAACAATAGAACTGGATTCTTAACACAATTTATAAAACTCATCTATGAGCATTCAATGTATAAATAAATTCCATGTAGCTTAAAAGATAATAATTTAAAATAATATAAGAATATATAGGAGAATACATGGTTTTTATATAACATTTTTAAATGTATAAAAATCAATATATTATCATTATTATAAAAATTGCCTTGTTTTTATTACCTTACTTTTTTTCTATTATGATTTCTATTATGATTTCAGATAGGATTAAAAAAAATCTCAATTATATCCTTTGTGATGAGAGAGAGTGCATGAGAGAGACAGAGACAGAGAGACAGAGAGAAAGAGAGATAGGGGAGAGAAAGAGGGAGAGATAGAAAGGAAGGAAGGAAGGAGGGAGAGAGGAAGGGAGGAAGGAAGGAAGGAAGGAAAGAAGGAAGGAAGGAAGGAAGGAAGGAAAGAAGCAAGGTGAAGTAGGAGCTGGAGGAAGAGAAGAATAATTAAAAATGCACCAATTTCAGGGTGTACTTAAGTTTGAAGAGTGGTGATAGGAATAGAATCAAAGGAGGAGAGGTTATGCAAAATTCATGAGAGTTTTAAATAAATTTTGATACTTTAATTTTTTTAAAGGTCAGTTTTTTAATTGTAATTATTTTAAATTACTCCTCATTTAGAATTAATTATATGAAATAGTAACAATGTTGCAGGCAACATAAGTAGTCCTCCTAGTTTTCATGCTATCCTTTCAAAATTAGACATTTGTTCAAGTCCCTTGGTCATTTTATCCAGAAATATAGAATGTATATTCTCTTCACTTAGACTGTTTCTACATATATAGAAATGAAGAGTAGAAAATTTAAACGAGTGTAATAGGCATGGAAAATAAATCCTTATTAGAGCACAAACCCCAGCTTTTGAAAACTTTCCAATTTATTCATTATAAACTTTTAAAAACAAATAAAAAATTGGATCCTTCTTAAGTTATACAGATTTCAGAATTATAATATTCATAAACTGTTTTGTTTTTATTCAGAACAGCCCAAAAGAAAATGTATCACCTATACAGAAACTTTAAGAGTAAAGGTATTATTTTGTGTAGTAAATTTAAATTTATTAGTCCACAGATATAACAAAATATATTGAATTTTGAGACAACTACATTATTTAATGCTTTGCAAACATTGTATCAAAGCAGTAAAACAGGCTTTTATTTATAACTGGGATAATATTTGCAATAAAAATACAAGATAGTTAAAATCCTGAAAAGTCTCAGATGGCATACTGCAATAATTAGTAAATGCTATATAATAATATTAATAATTGCTATATTAAGTATCATCATTTAGTTAAAAATAATTTTACATAAGCCAATTCATAGGGAAATGCTACAAAGCATTTACACACATAATTGCATGCATGATTTCTATGACCAGAGCAGTGAATGGGTACTGACAAAAGAGAGCACAGTATTTCTGAGGATTGTGAATAAAATATATGTCTCTTACTATGTCAGGTTCAAAAAACAATAGTTGAATGCTCTATAGGCTCTAATACTGCTGTGTAATTGAGAATAATCATCTGAGCCTTACACTATGGGTTAAATAATTAGGGAAAAAAAAGAACAGTTACAAAACTTAACGTGCTATATTTTAATAATGCTGAGTATATTTTATTTGAATTCATTCAATTCTAATCATCATCCAGAGAATGTTATTTTAAAATTGCTTTCATATGCATAATTTAATGTTTAAATAATTGGATTTTTGACATCGGTGCAATTTTTTTGTTTTGTTTTTCTGGAATTTTCTAATGACTCAAACAATAGAAGAAAATTATATATGTGTGTGTGTGTGTGTATGTGTGTGTGTATATGTGTATATAATGTTTATATTTCAATATGGATCTCTAATTTCTTTTAAGGATAAAGTAATCTTTGCTCAGAATCAAAATTTCTGGTACATGGAGAAAGTCTACTTAAGAATAAAAATAGCATGGATCAATAAGAGAAAGAGAGAGAAAGCTGTTGACATTTGAATTTATAAATCCAGCTATGCACAGAGCTAGCTTCTTTGCTTGTACTTGCCACTTACAAAAATTAGCATCTTCCTTTGAGATATTTTGGATTGAGGTCTGTCACTTGTGATTAATATATTGCTGATCAACACAAATATCAGAGTTGTCTATCATTTACAGATCAAGAAATTATGAGACTCAGAATAATCACATAACCAAATCAGACATGTTAATGAAATCAAACTATTGTATTTAGATAGTAGATTTCATAGCATTTCTCATCTTTTATTGTTTTTGTAAGTTTTCATGGTGCTGCACATGCCAATTTTTTAAAATATAGAAATCTTTATCTGACACATTTAACAGTCATCTTCTTATACGTTAAAGTGCCTCAGCTCTTATACCATAAAATCCTGTAGAAGTAAAAGTTAATATAACAAGTTTATTATTTTTTCCTATTTGCATAGAGCAGGAGCTTGTATATTTTTCTTGTGGGTTTTGTAATTTTCTGATAAGCAACATATATTCAAGATAATACCTCATAAAATCTTTAATCAGGGAAGTTAAAGATTTGAAAAATTAAAATATCTAGTTCACCTTCTCGTCAGAAAAAAATTACATTTAGGTTCTAATATAGCAGGTGGATTAACTTATATGACCGCTAATCAAATGCTACATTTTTGTCTATTAAGTGTTCACCTTAATAGTATTACTCATGAGAACCATAAAATTTGATATTATAAGAGCATGTTATGAAAAAAAACAAAATTATGATCTGTTCTTAATCATAAACACATATGCTAAATCACACAGACTTCCATATGCCAGAAACAGATCCACATTTAAAGTTATGCCAGAAAGTTTTTCATTGACCTTCCTTATTACAGTGAAATACTCATAATATTGTATCTCTTTTATACTTTCATGAAATATATAAATTGTTCATCAAAAGAGAAATAAAGGTGAGCTTGGTTAACTTCTGGAAGAATTTCTGTGTCTTTAACTTAATATTGAGAAATATGCAAGTACGAAGGTTGATTAGAAGGAATCACAGGAATATCTGTATACATAGTTTTTGAATGCTCCCAGATAAATTGTCCCTATCAACAATATTTGTTTTCCATTCCTACCAAAAAGCCATATCTTTATCGATGCCTGTAATAGGATGGGAAATAACTACATTACATTATTAAAGTTGATTTCAATTTATTAAAAATATTACATCTCTATAACTTTATTTTTCCAGACAAAAGTTTAGATTTATTTTTTTCTCCTCTTATCACATTAACTTTTATTAAATTTATTGGGGCAACATTGGTTAATAAAATTATATAGGTTTCAAGTGTACAATTCAATAATACGTCATCTGTACATTGCATTGTGTGTTCACCACCCAAATCAAATTTTTCGTGACCACATATTTGAGCTATTTTCTCTGAAAGATAACATTTGTTAATATGGGAAAATGTATGTACTAGAATTTGTGTATTTAATATATCATATTAAATATTTTATTAAAAGAACATAGTAATCAAGTGTTCATATTTTGTTACTGTTATTTTCTTATATCATCATAAATATAAGAAATATATTTTAAATATATTCTTATATATATATATTCTTGAGTATTATTCATTCTTAGGATGATATTCTTATAATTACAGACTCTTCTCTGCTCCTGGAATATGCCTTAAAATGCTGATATGAAAATAAATAAAATTTGATCAGTTGAAACTAAATACTTAAAAGAGAAAGTTAATTCATGGAATTAATCCAATGTCTCTCATTTTCTTATTTTTTTTCTTCCTAACCCTGTATTACAATAGCCCATAAGAACATGTGTTACAGTTGAGAATAAGCTAAGAGGATAAGAAAGGAGAAAAAAATCTGAGCAGGTGAAACCATACTGGTTTTTGTGACTGCTGAGAGAGTAAGATGAGAGATTACCATATGTTGATGATCCATAAGGAGATAAAGAGAACAAGAGTGAAAGGAAAAGAGGGTACAGAAAAGGACAGGAGAGAACAATATAGACAGTACAGGCAATTTTGAACCACAATTCTATTCATGCAACTTGTAAGCACTTAAATGTGCTGAGTGAAATTCTAGAGTTTAAAAATATGTATTTTTCATATAAATTATTAGTTCAATAAATATTTTTGAAGTATCTGCTATGTTTACAACACTTTTGGCACTGGGACTATATTGGTGATCAAAAAAGACAAAAATCATTGTCTTTATGGAGCTTATTTTTATAGCTAAGACAGAAAAAGGCTAAATAAATGATATAGTTGCTGTGACTAGTACATATAGAAGAATCAATAAAGTGATGAAAGCTAATGGAAATGTGTGTGTGTGTGTGTGTGTGTGTGTGTGTTGAGCACACTTGGAGGATGATATGCAAACAACAACCTGAAGAATATAAGGGAAATTAAACACGATGGAATTTGGGTAAAGGAAACACTTGTCATATGGGCCAGCAAGTAAAAGGCTCTGAGGTGGGACCATGCTTAAATTAAATTAGATATGATCTTGTAGAAGCTTATCTGTTATAAGAATTTTCGCTTTTATTCTGAATGAGATGAGTGGCCATTGGGAAGTTCAGCTCATAAGACTAGCATGATATATATTTTTTTCATTTAACAGGATTACTCTGCCTACCGTTTGAGAATAAACGAGTAAAAAAGGGCTAGAAGAAGGAAAGCTAATTGGAGACAATTGGGAGAAAATTAAGGTATAAGATATTGGTGCTTTGGTCTGGAGATGAAGTGATGGAGGTGGCGAGAGATGGACATACAGAAAAGAGGGGATTTGCTGACAAACTGAATATGTCAATAGAAAGAGAGAAGTCAAGGCTCAACACAGTGACTTTTTGCAAACTAAACTTCAGTCAATAATGTATAAGGGTTCCTGTTGACAGGAATGCAAAATGGCGTAGCAGCTATAAAAAACAGTATGTAGGTTTCTCAAAAAATTCAACAAAGAACTACCAAATGATCCAGCAATGTCACTTCTGGGTGTATATCTAAAAGAATTAATTAAAATCAGGATCTGGAAAAAAAATTTTCACTCCCATGTTCATTGTGGCACTATTCATAGTAGCCAAGATATGGAAACAACCCAAGTATTCACTGACAGATGAATGGATAAAGAAAATGTGGTATTTGCATACAATGGCATATTATTCAGCCTTAAAAAAAAAGGAAATCATGTCATTTGCAGCCACATGGATCAACCTGGAAGACATGCTAAGTAAAATAAGCTAGTCACAGAGGACAAATAGTGCATGATCCACTTAAGTGAGGTACCCAAAGTAGTCAAACTCATAGAAACAGAGAATATAATAGTGGTTGCCAAGGACTGGAAAAGTAAGGAAATTGGGGAGTTGTTATTCAAAAGGTATAAAGTTTCACTGATGCCAGATGCATAAGTTTTAGACATCTGCTATACAACACAGCACATATAGTTAACAATGATGTATTATGTGCTTCCAAATGTGTTAAGGGTAGATCTCACATTAAATGTTCTTACACACAAAAACAAACAAACAAAACAAAACAAAACAAAACACCAACTCTGGGAGCCGTTGGATATGCTTATTACCTTAATCATGGTAATAGGCATGTATCCTGGGTGTATACATAGGACCAAACTCATCAAACCAAACACATTAAATGTGTTCAATTATATGTCAATAAGGCTGTTAAAAATAACTCAACCAGTGAAGCAGAATTTACAATTGCTAGGAAAAATAAAAAGTATGTTACGGTACTAATTGCTCATTGACTTTTCATTTGTCTTATGTGTGCCTACAAAAGGCTGTGCTCAATTAGGCTACCTTAAAGCCTTCATGAATAAACAAACAAAAAAATTCTTGAAAGCAAGCTTGAGGTCTCTCATGGATTGACAAATCATTTCTCTCTGGACACTAAAAGAGTATGCTGTTCCAAGCACAGTTCCTATGACTGTGAGCAGACTCTTGACAGCATAAATCCACATTTGTTTGAGTCTCAGACTGTGGACATGGAAAAGGGAAAAGGGAGAAGTTGGCATTATCTGTACCTCAAAACACTTATCAGCGACTTCCGTCCATTGGGAAGGGACCAGAAGTCTTTGTTCAATCTAATGAGAAATTATGCAGTTGAAGAGCCAGCAGAAAAAAGAATGGTACACATTTGAAATTCCTTCTAAGGTTTGACGCCTGCTGCTCACTACCCCTTCTGTTCACTTTGGTTCACTGTTCAGGGTCTGGGTACTGGCTTTATGTTGGTCTGTTCTCAAGTTCTTATCAGTATTATGGATTTTGCTGCCTTCATACCAGACTTGACATTTTTTTCTCACTATTGTGCCTTAGGTTTTTTTTTTTTTTTTTTTTGAAGATTTTAGCCCTTATTTCCTGTGCCTATTTCCTAAATAGATACTTATTCTTTAACACGTTCAGAGAGCTGCCTTCTCTCTGAGAGGAAGCCACAGTTACAAGTCATATGTACTCTTCTAAGTTCTTATCTAAAAGCATTAGGATTTAGGGATTTGTTAAATGTTTCCTTTTAAATCACTAATTCACATTGTTTAGCAAAAAAGTTTATATGTTAGTTAATTTTCTATCTAGGAAATTGTTCCTTCTTTCACTCTCCTGCCCTTATTTGCAGATGTTTTCCAAATTTCTTTTTTTTTTTTTTTTTTTTTTGCATATTTTTTTTCTTTTCTCTCAGGAAATTTAATCTTCTCTGAAAGCCTTTCTTGACACCCATCTCCACATTTAGATTTTGGGCTCTCACATATGCTAATACAATATCTACCTTGACACCGAAGCAATTACCATCATGTATTTTAATTACCTGTTTATTTATCTATATTCTCTATTTTATGGTAAAATTGCTAAGAACAGATAAGATCTCTATTTCAGTCTTATACTTGTGTAAAAGTGGAAATTTTCCAGTTTCAGGGAGGTGATATCTCCAGGCGCCAGCCCCCAGGGAGAAGCGCAACGTACAAAGGTGCAGATGATAAAACTATCTACTAGGCCCTGTTTGATCTGAGAGTTCCCCGGAAGTGCAACATTTATTTTTGTACAAAATGTTAATGGCTAACTTCTGCTTCTTGTAATCTGCTTATTCAAGGATGTAGTAGGAGGCTTTATAAGCTGCCTCCTCTGGAAGCTCGGGGCTGATCTCTTCTAACCCGGCGTGGTACAGTCAGTCGCCAGCCAGCTAACGAAGGCTCATAATTAATCTCAGTTGGCTCCGTGGGTCTCAGAATCATTCGCACCATAACACTTGCAACACCAGGTTTTGGTCAGGAAGCAGAAACAGGATAGAACGATAGGTTTAAGGCCAGAGCCTTTATTAGGGTTTATGCAGAAAAGGTGAGACAGGGCAGGGCAAACAACTTAGGACTGGTATTTTTGAATAATTTCCCCAGGCTCTATACTGTAGGGGTAGTCCCTAGTTGCATATTATCTGGCCCTGGGCAGGTAATTAAGGCAGAAGACTATTGCCTACTGGGGTGCACAGGCCAAAGAGAGGAGGTTTAACTCTGTATTGGTTAGTTTGCATATCAAAGATATGTTTCAGGAGTCTTTTGCTATGTCTACATATTGGCCAACTGGCTAGCCGAGGGAGAGGCAGTCTCTCCCTTGACTGAAAGGTATTTTTTTAAGATGTCAAAACATCATAATACACAGGGAAAAAAATAAAAAAAACATAACACACATGGTCACACCATTCATAGTTGTAACACAAACAATCTGTTTTTACATGTCTCAACAGATATATGTTGGCAGTACATACAGCAGGGCTGCTTGTGTTCCTGGAGTAAGGAACTCCCTTACCAAATTCTGGATAATTGAGGTAAAATAAGAGCTATTAAGGGTCCTTCAGAAGAAATAGATTCTTGGGAAAGACTTCTTAAAATGGGACACGGTCCTGAGTTGGTTCAGCTTGGGGGTGTTGACTGGGGATGGACAGATACAGTGCCCTGACTGTAGCCATTCCATGTAAACTCCGGTATTCCAATGTAACCACAAAAAGACAACTTTGCTGTAATTTAGTGCACTAACCGAAAAGTTCAGTAAGTTGTTGAATTAAATTTCTATGTGGAACATCAAAAAAATAATGAATCAATTAGCAATTTCTGCCAAAAAATAAAAGGAAAAGAAAGTTACTTTATTTTAGAATATTGCTTACAGAATAAACACTGTATTCTCTAGTTGGTCTACACTATCCAACACAACCATTCTGAATTATTTTCTTCTTACTATTATTTTTCTGAATTCATTGTCATACAGAGTAGCTATATATTATTGTGATCCTCTATTTAATATGTCTTTATCACTAGAATATAGAGTTCATCGGGCCATAATCTCCTATTTCCTTTCCACTGTGTAGTTCCATGCTTAGTGTATGTCTATATCATCTATGTATCTATGTATCTATGTATCTATCATCTATCTATCTATCATCATCATCATCATCATCATCATCATCATCATCATCTATAATAGGCTTTCTGATCTTCCACTGTTAAACTTTAGTATGTCATATCTGATAAGCTTGGAGCACACTGGCAAACATAGAATTGTTATGAGATAAATATTGACTTTGTTCTTCTTCTCATTCTTTTTTATGCCCATAGTACAAAGAAAAATGTTCTTAACTAATGCTATCCCTGCAGTTTGTTTAATATGTTGGCTTTAAACTTGATCATATCAAATCGAAAGTGATGATTTGAGCCATGTCATCTTAGCATCTAGATATTTCCTATTGATTTCAAAGGTATTGCTGTTACTGTTATAGCTAAAATGCTACCAGATTGGCAATGTTCCTTGCAATTATTTTAAACTTCTTACTAACAAAATTTTGTCTGCTAATGAACCAAAACTAAAAGAAAAATGTTTAAAGCCCTCATCAGATTTATGTCTCATGCATGTTATTTAATATTTTCTGGCTCTTAAAATGTTTCAAAATTCACCTTAGGCTTAAATTTTACCATAAAAAATTTAGACTGTATAAAAATAACTCAACAACGTTTTAGGAAGTATTTATGAAAAAAATCCCATTGGTTCATGAAACATGGAACTCAGACTTTAAATATAGAAAAATCATACATAATCATTACAAAAATTTCTCGTGTTAGTGAATACATCCAATTTACATGCCACTGTAATGAAAGGTAACATTGCTATTTCCCTCATTTCTTTTTCTTATAGTTACTGATATATTTAATTTGTGATTTACGCTTCTCTTCTTTCTGAACATTTTTACTAAATGACTTCTAATTAGTGGTTTGTGATAACATTATTGAAATTCATCTCTGTTTTTAATGATGCCCAAATAGAGATTTTTCAGAATTGAGTTTACCTATATCTACTTGCATGCCACATTCCAGGTTATTTGTTCCACTGCTAAAGCTTAACTTGAGAGAGATTTATTTTAATAGAGTGAATAAAAATGTGTTCTATACTCTTTTACTGCTTCACTTTTTACAGACCCTAACTCAAGGTTACTCAAATTGCTGTGCTTACATACTATTTTACAATCTCTGTCTATATAGAAGCATGAGCACAATTTCTTCTGAATATAATTTTAGGAATGGCAATAAAAAATTGAGAAGACCATCAAATATAACAATGCTGTCTTTATCAGCCTTTAGTACATATTATAGCTCAATAAAATTTTGATGATCTTGGAAAATGTAAGAAATATGTTTGGTTTATTAAGAATGTCAGACTGGTAGAGTTTCTATGAGTTGTGGAAATCTCAGTGGATTTTTCATCTCTTCTATTCTCTTATAACATAAAAATCGTTGTATATCATACTAATACTAAGCCATCTAATTCTTGTATCACTAATTAGTTTACTTCCTATTTTACTGACTTTTTCAGCCTCAAGAGTCTGAAATATATATATTGTCAGAGTTCTGATATTTTTTACATATGCATAAGGGAAAGAAATATTTATTCTCCTCATGAAAACCAAGTAACTTGAATAGCATTTTTAAAGACTTGTGAAAATATAACCAACATTTCTTGTTTCTTGTTTCTCCAAGGGGACATACAGTCATGCTTTAAAGCTACCACATTATTTGACAACTTTATGAACAATTACTGAAAAGAAAACATTACTTACATTACTTTCACATGGAATTCACTGACAACTTCTGAATCTTGCAAAATTTTTGAGAGAATTTTATTTCACAAGGAAATCACAACCTTTTGCCTACATAAATTCAATCTCCAATGCTTTCTTCAGATTTCTAAACTTGTCTCATCAGGAAGCTGCCTTTGAAAGGTCTGTAGTTTGGGCTGTGAAAGACAATAGTAAGGGGGAAAAGGACCCACAATTAATGCTAGGGGCATAGAAAACGATGAGGAAAGGAATTAGTTTAATAGAATTGAATGTTGAGATGTCATATATGCTAATAAGGTATTTATTCAATTACCAGGGCAAGGAGACTTTGTAAGCCTTTCCATGTGGAAGATAGGGACAATCGACTGATAAGAGTTTCATTCTTTATGTTCTGAATATAAGAGTTAAATGTAATTTTTTTTCTTTAATTCCACATTATGTAATAGGTCTGTGGTGGGGGATGAAGACAGGAGAATAGCTTTTCTTTCAGTTAACAAGACATCAATCAGACCACATGGAATCATGACTAGACTTGATGGAAAAAACTTTGCATCAACCCAGAGTTCCTTTACTGCCAGCCAGATGCCATAACTGATAGCACTGTTGATTTTCTTCCTTGGAAAGGAACTGCATATTCCTTCTGTGGGAAGGAACGTCCAACGAGTACACTCAAATGGGTGATGGCGGTTGTCACCACGGCAGTGACTACTGCTTATACCTCACTGTCTACATTCCTACCTCCACTCTAGATCATGGCTCTTCAACTGAAAACTGCATCCCCTAACTTCCCTTGCTGCTTGTTTTAGCCATGTGGCTTAGTTCAAGCCAAAGGATGTCAGCAGAAGTGATGCGAGCAAACTTCTGGACCATTTCCTGAATGGTTCTCTCATGAATGGAGCATCCTTGGAATCTACATGTTAAGGATGTTTGTTTTTAATTATTATGTGTCAGATAAATAAATATCTGCCGTTGCTAAGCCACTGCTTGTTCGGGTCTCTTTCTTCTAACACCTTAGCTTCCACAGCCCCAGTAATACAATTTGACACACACTACGATTTAAATATACCATTGTGTTCAAATAGTTAATATTTTATTTAGGACTTTTTATAAATTTTTAAACTAAAACTCGTCTATACTTTTCTCATTATTCTTTTCTGTTTCCAGAATTACCATTTGCTTAGTTTAGTAATGTGCATGTATAAATTTTACTTAAAAAGAAGAAGAAAAGTTGGTCATTTTCTATATGACTACAATGCATGATTTCTTCACATATGCACTAAGGCTCAGAATGCTTTGTTTTTCCCCTTCTGAAAATGATACACAATGTTTTGAAACCATATATATTTCAAGTTAACACATCTTATAAATGTATATTCCTAATAAACTTAACACAAGAGGATCAGAATGTGCAGACTTTCTGGAATAGTGTGACAGCTTCAGTGCTAGCCAAGAATTTTATCTGAAATCCTAGGGAGAGTTATTTTGCTCACTTTGTGAATCTGGAGGCATTAAAATTGGACCATTTAAAATACACAATCAGAATTACATCCAAACATCCAGAATTCAGTTTGCATTTATGAGTTTGCATGGATTATTAATGCTCTTGAGCCCTATCCTTTAATAGCAATTTACTTGCTACTAATTACAAAGAACACACTAAGGCAACTATCAGATCAAATAATGCTATGCTTATTTTAAGACGTACTTAATAACTTGATGAATCCATGAATCGCTGATACATGACAGCTGCCATTTCACTTTTTCACAGACATTACTAGGTTGGGGAAAACAAAGAATACCAAATTGGCAAAGCATCTTCATTATATTAAATAATATTATTGGTTCCATTCTGGAGACATAATTTTTATCTGCAATATTTGATTATTTAAAGAGAAGTTAGAAACTTACTTGTTAGAGCTGCATCTATACTCTACTAGGAAAACATTTTAAACCTAGTTAGCAATTGTTGCAGGAAGTAAAATTTGTTCATCATGTTGTATAATAAGAATGTTGAAAAACATCATTGTTGAATAATTCATATAGTTTTCCTACTAATGGGCCAGCCCAGATAAAAGTCTAGCCTACATCAAATCACACTCAAAAAAACAAAAGCAAAAACAAAAAGCTATGCTTTGTCTCTAGAGCATCAAATATATTCATAGTATTGCAATTATTTTATAAGTAAAACTAAATTAATAAATAATATATCTTCTAAAACAAAGGGAATTTGTGGCTTAGATGTATCATATGCTCTACTTTCCATGAGAATTGCCGAAAAGGAGAGACATTTATATGTAAGCTTAATAATTGAATACTTATGCATGATAAATTTAAGTTACAAGAATATCCATTTAACTTCTGTTTTGAAATTCCTACCCACATAGGCTCTGTTTCAAGACATGAGTAAATTTAACAATTAAAAATAGGATAATGGCATAAAAAGCCTTATATCCAATAGTGAATAATGGAACCCATTAAGTAAAGCCATCTTGCTTTAGTGCTACTGTATAAATGCTGTTTGTCCCTATGCATACATATCTATGATAAAGTTTAATTTATAAATTAGGCACAGTAAGAAATTAACAACAATAATTAATAATAAAATAGAACAATTATAACAATATATATTGTAAAAAAATTATGTGAATATGGCATTATTAAGTAAAATACAAGTTACTTGAACATAAGCACTTCGATATCAGGACAGTCACTCTGATAACCCAGATGACGACTAAGTGATGAAAGGGTGGGTAGCATATACTATATGGATACACTGAATAAAAAAATGATTCTCGTCCTGGACGGTACAAAGTGGATGGTGTAAGATTTCATCACACTACTTAGAAAAGCGTGCAGTTTAAAACTTATGAATTATTTATAAAATTTCCCATTTAATATTTTTGGACCATGACTGACTGCAGGTAGCTCAAACCACGAGTAACTACAACCTTGGAAAGTGAAACCATGAATAAGGGGGAACTACTGTACACAGAGCCTTTCTGCTATGAGCAAGACGATAACAATTTTCTGAATAACTATTACTGTTAACAATGATTTTCAAAGTGTAATCCATGTAATCCATTCACTAGAGCTACAAAGTGCTACAAAGTGTGTGCATCGTATTAGGTATTACGTTATTTCCATACTGTGAAATAAATAAATCTTCATTTTAATGCATATAATAGAAGTCAGTGATTACTTGAGGGTATATGAATACAAGATGGTTAAAGAATACAGAAAGCTTATTCTTGAAAAGCAAACACTGCCATAAATGTGTTTGTATGAAGCTCCATATATTAAAAAATACATTCTCAGACCTATCCCAATTTGAGTCTAAAAAACAAAAATCTACCTATGGTTCATAACAATTATTCTCATTTGCAAACAGAGTTATAACGATTTTAAAAAGTCTCCATTTTCAAGACCTTATAAAAAACATGAAAAATGTATATTAAGTTTATTGTATTTCTAAATATGATGGTGTCATTATTCCTTTATCACACTGTTCTTTTAGAAAAGAGAAAACTATGGCTGAAATCATCAAATAACTTGCCATTGTCATATACTGTATGGAAAACCAAAACAAACAAACAAACTAACAAACAAACAAACAGATGAATTCTGTTCTTCAAACCACCAATCCAGGATTATGTTCATCTTCACTACATACACTTTTAAGGTAAATGCTATGCCTGATGTTACATCTATAATTACGTTTGCCATAGAAATTATTAAGGATTTGTGTCCTAGCTCTGGAATCATCGTTTTCCTTTAAGGAGCCTAGGTTTTTTCTAGAGAATAAAGTTCATAACTAAGACCCAGGACTTAGGCATACTCATTGTGATTGGGGCATCCCTACTTATAGGTCCTCTCGCAGGACAGAGTTAAGATATTTCTAGATCCACACATATGTCAATATCTATATATCAATAATATATAGTTATTCCTCAGTATCTGTGGGGTATTGGTTCTACGAGCCCCCTGCAGATACCAAAATCAGAGGATGCTCAAGTCCCATATATAAAATATGTGTAGTATTTGTATGTAAGTTATGCACATCTTTCTATATACTTTTAATCATCTCTAGATTATTTATAATACCTAATACAATGCAAATGATAAGTAAATAGTTGTTATATCAAATTGTTTAGGTTTTGATGACAAGAAAAAAGTTTGTACTTGTTCAAGTACAGATGCAATCGTAGTAGGCCTAACTACATAGCACATATCAGCAAAAATGTAACATTTAAAAATATATATATTTTCAATCCATGGTTGGTTGAATCCACAGATGCAGAACCTGCAGCTGCAGATTGCCAACTGAACATACATATATACAAATATTGGTATTTCTGTCTATCTATCTACCTATCTATCTATCTATCTATTATCTATCTAATTTTATTTTGAGAAAATTTTTTTGGAGAAAATTTTCTTTTAATTTTTTAATTAGAGCTAACAGAGTGGTTAGAAATTTATATAATTTATGAAGTGATCCCCTGTTTAGTCTAGTACCCAACTGGCACTATAAATAGTCGTTACAATATTATTGACTGCATTTCCTATGTTGTACTTCACATCTCCATGACTATTTTGTAACTATCAATCTGTAAATCTTAATCTCTTCGCTTTTTTCACCCAGCCTCCAAATCCCCCATCTAGCTAATTTATCTATTGCCCCAGTTCACACTGACACTTCCAATTCCAGTCAAATACCACAGGGTTGATGTTATTCTTTTTCTTTATTTTTATCTTTATCTGACAATGAGAAATCTGGTTCTCATTATTTACAAAATACTTGTTCAATCCTGCAATGTACATAAAATAGATGTACAATTGCTAACCCATACCCTTGTGAAAAATAAACTACTGACCAGAGCAACACATGTGCTTATAGTTCTTACTTTTATTGTTATAGAATATAGATGAATTACTGTTTTTCCAAGTTACCCAGGATAGTTCTTTTCTGTAGTCTCTCCTTCTCTCTCTAGATCGCAATATTCATTTGTAATACAATTAAGTTTATTTATTTCTTTTTCCATTTGGACTCCCTTCCCAACTTACTGAATTTAATTATTCATTCTTTGAAACACTGACCGTTTTAAGGTTTTTTTTTTTTTTAAATATCTATGGGTCTTATTATTTTTTCCAGAAATAAAAGAAAATTCTAAAATTTATAAGAAACCACAAAAGAGAAACTTATTTCTTATTGTTATGGAGGCTGCCAGTTCAAGATCAGGGTACCAGCTGGTCAGAATCTAGGGAGAGCTTTCTTCCAGGTTGCAGACTTCCAACTTCTCATTGTATCTTCACATGGCGGAGAATGGAGAGGGTGAGCAAGCTTTCCAGTGATTCTCATAAGGGCACTAATCTCATTCATGAAGGCTCTATCCTCATTACTTCATGTAATCCTAATTACCTCTTAAAGGCCTTACCTCCTAGTACTATCATATCAGCAGGGATGGGAAGGCAGGTTTTAACATGAGTTTGGGAAAATTCTAAAGATTCAGTCCATAACATTCTGCCTCTGGCCCCCTATAATTCATGGCCTTCTTATATGCAAAATTCATTAATTATATTCCTGAAACCTCAAAAGTCTTAATTCATTCCAGCATCAACTCTAAAGTTTAAAATGCAAAGTCTCATCCAATAATCATCTAAACAAACATGGATGAGACTCAAGGTACGATTCACCCTGAGACAAAATTCCTCTCCAGCTGCGAACCTGGGACACCAAATGTGTTAAGTGATTTCAAAATACAATAGTGAGACAGGCATAGGATAGGCATCTCTATTGACTGCTACATTTGATAACTTTACAGATATTGTATGAAAAAAATGTATGCTATACACTTCTAACCATTTCACCACTACCAATTATATGTCTATCAAAGTTTGGTGGGTGACTAACTGCATTAAAAAAATAATAAATTTTTTCTTCAAAATTGCTACTGAAAGAAAACAGATCTTTCAGAGGCTGCCACAGGAATTTCTATTAATTTAAAGAGGAATTTGAATGATATTTCAAAATAATAATAGCGAAAAGGCAGTAATATAGAAATAAGAGAATACGCTAACCTAACGATAACTTATTTTCCCCCATTAAATTGACTCCCACACATTTAAAGGTCAAGTCCATGTTAGCATAAATGAGCTTTTTAAACTAGTACTAAGGAGGATTTTCTAATCCTTTATACATTGTTAAATCAATAACTTAATTTTTCATAAAAATAACAAGGCTCTTAATTGATGTTATGAGAGTTAATGCTAATCTCTCTATATCTAATATTAGACCAAACACCCACATAATTATGCATTTATTTTTGAATTTATTCAGTTCTTACATAGTGCCCCCTGCATGTGAGGGACTGACTCAATTCACTGAGGTACAAAATGAAAAGCATAGTCCAAGACCTGCATATTTCTAAGAAAGGGTATGTAAGTAAAGATATTCTTGCTAATTATATGTATAGAGTATCAATTTCAAGTTACATAAATATGACAGAATTAAATGAATGTTTTCTTCTTCTAATACAAATAATAGATTCCTTACAGTAGGTAATAAGGGGTAAAAAAACACTCAGAAAAGCTTGCAATAATTTACTTTTCAATTCTATAGAGTAAGTGACTAAAGTTTACAATGACCAATCAAATAACTTTGGTGGAAAGCTTATTAACCTGGAAAACCTTTACCAATATTATCATTTTATTATTGCTTTAACTTTTATTTTAAATTTAATTTCCTATAAAATGTAGTAGATTATCTTCGTGAACTTTTTCTCAGTTACAAAGGAGAGGAGAGGAGGGGAGAGAAGAGAGGAGAGGAGAGGCAAAAGAAGGGAGGCGGACTAAGAGAAGAAGACTAAGAGAGAAAGAGAGAAAAAGGAACATAAGATCGCCAAAGCAAAGTCTGCTAATTTTCAAGTCAAAAATCCCCTTTGGAATGGTTACACATACAGTATTGATCAAGAAGGTCTTAATACTCTCCTCAAATTGTCTATACTTGAGACAGGTTACTTTCTGACAGTAAATCCCTGGATCTCCCTTATTTGTTTTTTAGAACATTTACTTCAGAAAACTTAAAATTCTAAACTCTTTCTCTGCCTCTTTGATATTTAATATTTTTCTTTGCCGGTTTTACAACCCATGAATGACTTCCCCAAGTACATAGGAGGCATCTTTTTAAAATGTAATCATCAAAAAATAGAGAAACTCTATCTCTTAATCTCTGTGGGAGGGCAGGAGCTTAACTTTGATATGTACCAATTAGTAGACACAGATGGCCTAATACATTGACAGTCCTCCTCTTTAAAGTCCTCCAGTGCTTTTCTCCTACTCACACCAGTACTTATTCTCTTTTTTATTTCTTATTTCAATGGAGGTGAGTTTAATTTCCTCCCCTATTGCAATAGTCTTGAATAAACTCTTCCTTGCCTGCTTAACTTGTCTGATGCAATTTTTCTTTGATGATATCAGGAACTGAAACAAATTAAAGGTCATTAAAATTGGTAGAAATGCTAAATAGTTGAAAATAAAATTATATGCAATACCAGTAATTTGGCTATTTCAAAATTTTAAAATTTACTTTAAATTCTTGACCTTAAAAAAAAATACACAAATATATTACTTTCTGAAAATGCAATTTACAATTGTATAAGGTATAAACTTATTCTTTGGCTACTCTTCTCACCCTCTTGAAATTTTAACGAATATATCAGAATTGTTCCAATGTTTTAATATGCACATGCACATATAATTGAAAATACTTTTATTTTGTTTATTACTTGTTTGGAATAAATTATTATGTTTGTTCTCTTGATTCAGTTGATACTATAATTTGAAGATTTCTAGGTCAGAATACAATGCTTACTTCATTAATTTAATCTGTTCCATAGTATTAAATGGTTTACCATTGATATTTAAAGCTTTCCTTTAATATGCATTATTGGACATGATATTTTTCTGAATATACAATAATCTCAATTTTTTGAAAATGAGAAAAGCACATTTAAATCTTATAAAACCTTATTTATTTTAATTTTGTATTTTTCCTTTATATTCTGTCATTTATTGCTTGATACGTTTCAAAATATTTTTAACTGTTTAAATATCTATCACTGTTTTTAACTTTTTGTTCATTTAATGATTTATATCTTTTAAAGACAGAAGGTTTCAATTACTTTGAAAAATAGCTAAATAAGAGTTATGGCAACATAGATTTAGAACATATGTAACATAGAAGATGATTTGGAGGACATCTAGATTTTTACTTAATAAATCTGTTCTATGCCTCTGACAAGTTACCACCCTTTCTCTTGGGAAGCTCATTAAATTTTATGAAAGTCAGTTATACATTTTCCAAAATTGTTAGACATTTCTTCTTTTCTTTTTTCCTTTTTTTTTTAAATTTATGTCTGCCTTTCAATATTTTACACTTCTGGGTTGAATCCCAAGCACCCAGAGAATAAACTTTGCTTTATTCCTAACTTGGTGATGTATTTCCATTCTTTTGTTTCATAAGAAAAAGAAGTGCATGCAGAGTGCCATGTATAGCACTCTGTGAAGCAAATTCTCCATGCTCTGAAAGCTGAAACATGAAGAAGAAACACACTGAACTGTAACATGATTTGCTCTATTTTACTGTTGATTAAAATTATGATTTATTTAGCCACTTTTAATATTTTCTATTATTTACAATCAAATTCATCTCTGATATATTAGAAGAAAGCATTATATAAATTTGATAAATTTGTCCAAAATTTGATAAATTTGATACATATTATGCACATAGATATAAAACTGAGAGATCAATCACTAGTTGATACACTTTCAAAAAATGTATGGTTAAATGCATTTTAATTATAACTATTTGTAATAAAAATATTTAACATCTTGTGATCATAACCAGATGATAATTATTATTTGAATGAATTTTTTGTACTGATTATCTTTAATATTCTTCAAAAATACGATGTATTATAATAGAAATTAATGTTATTTTTAAAATTTTTAAAACTATTATAAAAGGGAGACCTCAATGTTTCTTGGAATCCATACTAAGCCAAATAAATTTTATTCATATTCTTCTACAATATATTCTGTACTATCTTTAAGGATTTTGGGATTTCTTTGACAAGAGCTGCCTAATCTTGTAGTTGTAGTATTTCCAAAAGCAGTTCTCTAGAATTGTCTACATACTAGCTTTATATAATCAATTAGAAATTGATTACATATAGTGATTTCAGTACTGTGGACTGGGTGTATGGGAGATAGGAAATATAGCAAGATATTAGGTATGTCTTCAAATAATTTTTACTGTCATTTAGAAAATCAAGGATAGAATACAACATTTTTTACAGTTTCAGTGTTCCACAAAAGTGGTGATCAGAGAGGGCTGGCATACTCAAAACCCTTTACCACCCTCAGTAAACTTTATTAGAAAAATACTGAGGTAAAATTGGTACCATTCTGTACCATCCAAAATATTTTGATAATCGATTGTCTTTTCCATGATAACCTGAGCGCAGAGAATAAAAAGTGATGGTTGATAAAATATATTTTTTATTCTGCTTTTTTCATGACATGTTATTATAGTGATATCTCTATAATAAGGAAATCTAACTATAGTCATTTCGTTTTCTATGAGAGTTAAGAAAGAATCTTATGTTTCTCTTCCAAAAGATGTGATATTGTTAAATATATATCTGGGAGTTCTGTCACAAAGATAGTGGAGCAAGAGACCCCCGCCTCTGTCCCCTGACAAAGTTCAACAATTAGACAGCTATACACAAATAAAAACAGGTTGGGAGAACTTTGGAGTCCAGTTAAGAAACTTCAGCAACCCAGTAGAACAAATGACTTGAGACTACTGCACAAAAAGAGAGGGAAGGACAGCTTCATTTTGCCTGCATCATCCCATCCCCCGAGCCAGCGTTGCTCAGCACTGAGAGAAACCTCTCCAGGTACAAAAGAGTTCATCTCACCAGGAAAGGAACAGTGGGTTGAGCAACCAGCTTCCCCTGCCTTTTCAGGTACTCCATGAAGGACCTGCTTTGGATTCACTACTCTTAGAGACCAGCAATGTGGAGATATATTGAGAAGATGAGGAACAAAGAAGAAAAGCAGAAGCTACCAGTAACAGTCACACAGCAGAGTTCCCTAGTGACCTGCTCTAGACATGACACCTGCAGCTTTCACAACTGAAGTAACCAAGGCTGGCACAGGATGGCTAACAGAAACAAACAAACAAACAAACAAACAAAGCTAACAACTGTTGGAGAGAATGTGAAGAAAGTGGAACATTTGTACACTCTTGATGGAAATGTAGACTGGATCAGCCACCATGAAAAATATTATGTAGGTTCTTCAAAAAATTCAATATAGAACCATCATGATCCAGCAACCCCACTTCTAGGTATTTATTTTAATGAATTGAAATCGGGATCTTGAAATGATACTGAACTCCCATGTTCACTGCAGCATTAGTTTCAATAACCAAGATATAGGGAAAAGCCCAAATGTCCATCAACAGAAAAATAAAGAAAACACGGTATGCATATACAACAGAGTATTATTCAACTTAAAAAAGGAAATCCCACCATTTGCAACAACATGGATGAATCTAGAGGACATTATGTTAAGTGAAATTAGCCAGTCTTGAAGGACTGCAGGATTCCACTTAGATGAGGTATCTAAAATCGTTAAACTGATAAAAGCAGAGAATAGAACGATGGTTAACAGGTACAAAGGAAAAGGGGAAATGGGAATCATTGATCAATGCATATAGAGTTTCAGTTATGAAAGAGTAAAAGTTCTAGAAATCTGTTGTATAACATTACTTATAGTTAATAATGTGGTGTATTTTAAAATATATTAAGAGGATTGTTCTCATGTTAAGTTCTTACCACACACACACACACACACACACACACAAATCCCACAAAAAATACAAGAAAAATTCCATAGATATGTTTAATAATTTGATTATAGTGGTGGTATCATGGCAACATACATTTGTCCAAACTTATCGAAATGTATACATTAAATATGTCAATTCTTTGTATATTAATTATACTTCAGTGAAGGTTAGAAAATAATTAGAAGTTCGAATTCAATTCATATTACCACTATTTATTAGGAGGCTAAATTTTCTTACTGCCAGAATTATATGTTACCCAGCTTTATAATTCAGTATATAAGTAGTTTATAGTCATATATCACAAATAAATGAATGTATAAAATAATTAAATATCCCAGGCACCAATATGTACTATTCGTATGGCTTAGATCAAGGTAATTACTGTGGATTGTCTTAATTTATAAAATGAGATTAAGATCTATTTCACAAGGTTCACAGGTATATGGTAGCACTGTGATATCATGGTGGTCTCTCAGTAAATAAAACTTTACTCCAATAGATCAAATTGAACACATAATATATCTCAAAACTGGTCCTTTGTTTCAGAGAGTTCCAAAAGTAGTACATAAATCTGCATTTTTGTAACACTAGATGGTTAAAGGTGTAAAGGTGGACTATACAGAAGCACAAACTTGATTATGTAATTTATTACTCCAAATGAGACACTTCTAAGAATGAAAACAGATCTCTATTAATAATTGTGCTGGGACAATAGACTAAATCAGAAATGTTCACCAGCTACTACATTTTCAATACTACTAGCTAGTATATGTTTGATTATAGTTATCCATGTGTTAGTCATGAAGGAAGCATATATCTTTCACAAGAAAATGTTCCATTTCATATTTATGCCAAAATTCTACACTATTCAGATTTTCTCCTTTAAGATAAGGCAAAATTATTGACGTTAACCGTGAATCTAGCCTGGCATAAAATAAATAATTTAAATAACTTAAGATGTTAATTAAATAGCTCAGAAATATAGACATTGTCAAATATATTCTAAATATAATTTACTAGGATCAGTATATTTTATAAAGTAATTTCAAGAATATTTGCAATGAGAATAATGATTCATACTGGTTCAATTAAATTCAGAATTGAAATATTTTAAATTCATCTAGTGCTGCTTTTCCCAGGCATAAATATTGTTTTCTAGGCCATTATAATTTCTAAAGTGAACAAAAGTAACATATGTAAGTTGCTAAAATGTCACAATTAAATCCAGTGTTTATTTTTACCTTCTACCATGGCAAAGTAGCTAACCAGTTTCCTTCTAAAAGCATTTTCTCCATTATTTTATTCTTCATAGACAAAAAAACCGGTAGCTTTTAAAAATTGTATCTGGAATATATGCAGTTATCATTTACTTTTTTCTGGTTTATAATCACCCTTTATAATGTGTTTCTGCTTATTTTTTCTGGTTTATAATCACCCTTTATAATTCGTTTCTGCTTATTTTTATAGGTCTCTCAATTTTCCTGTTTATCAACATAACTAAGTAATTACAAAGCAAAGTTTTATAACAAGATAATTTAACAAAATTAGACATGAGGAAGTTAAATACTAAACATTTAAAGAAGATTGCCACATTAGCATGAATATAAATTTTATATGATGACGAATCATTCACTAAGAAAAATAATCAACAGGAAAAAATGAACCGTTAGGAATAAAAACAACAAAACCTTTAATATTTATTTTAAAACAAATCAGCCTTTATGGACATTTCATATGTTGGCTATTACAATTTTAATTAAACAAGGATGGTTAATAAACTAAGCACTAAAGAGCCAAGTTTCTGTAGAATAAAATCTCAGTACTGAATCCTGTAGTACTGAAAGTAGTCTCAATACTTACCTGAATGACGGACTTTGGTTTTGCAAGCATGTGGTTTCATATTATTCCTTCCATTCTCCAGATTAACCAATTGTATTCCAAAGGGGGAAAATATTGTTTATGGAGAGGAGGATACGATGTTTAAAAAAATCATGATTTAGTACAGAAAAGAAAAATCAATTATAACTTTTAAAATATGTGGAATAATATAAAGGTTATCTAACCATAGTTTACAGTTATGGAAAGTCAGGTAAATGAAAGTACTTCTCATGGGTAGGAGTGTCATGGTTCCATAACCTGCTATTTCTAGCTTCTAATACTATGTCTAGTGCAATAAAAAGAATTTATAAAAAGTCCCAATTCTCATGTAAGTGAAACTTAGTGGCTTTATTGGATTTTCCTCTATTATACATTATTTTTATTTAATCATGTAATGCCAGTTCCTTGAAATAATATCATTGGGCAGGTTTTCAGGAAGACTGGCATTAAGACATATTTGTGTACAGGTGTTTAAATGCAACATGCTCTAGATAACAATACCTTTAATAGAGTAAGGGTAATAGAGTAATGAGCTAACATCTCAAACTCCCACAAGGAGTTTTAAAGCTAGAATTGAGAAAAGGGAGCTGACCCTTTGTAGCCCAGAACTTTCCTTGGGGAGGGATGCAAACTTCAGCAAAACAAATCTCTTTAGACTAGAAATCTCTAACTGATTCATCAGTAGCACACACTTCTGGAATTGAAGGAGTGAGCTTCTTGGTCTTGAAAACGGTATCTGCATGAAGTACCACTGTGTCCACAGGAGTCCCTCCTTAAATTGCTTGGATCTACTTGCTTTGTATAGGAAGTTCATTTCATCTAGAAAAGGTCCTTCAGGATTCTTGTCTGTCTCTTTTGCTGAAGAAATATCAATAGAGAAGAACTACTGTCACTCTAGCTTTAATTGGTTTCAAGACCAGAACAGATTCACTTCCATTCTTGATAATCTATTCTGGATTCCCCTCTGCTCTGGTTAACACTTCTGTAGGTTCTGAGTATGTAACTGATGGAGTAAGCCAGATCTGCTGAGGAGTCCAAGCTGGTTAATATGAGCCTAGCAAGCCATGGTTGTTGCACCTGCTCATTTACAGCTAAAACTGTGAATAGGGTTATCAAGACATGCCTCAGTGGATTACTTGAATGGCAATCATGTGCCTTCCTGCTCCAATTATAAAGCAATGACTACTTCTGATGATCAACTATCTCTGTCAGTACGGTAGCTAAGTACTTTTTTTGTATGTGCTTGATGGATTTCTGGCAAGATGAACCCAAAATGACCAGGCAGCAGCAAATTGGTTATAACTTCATTCTGTGCTATTTTCATTATAGTTATTGTATTTTCCACCCTCTGTAGGTCCATTCTATTAGGTCTATTTTTATATTGTTATGTTCTTTACTTGTGGTTTTTATCTCATGTATGTACAGCTTAGTATTTAGAAGTAGAATTAAAGATTCATCTGTAGAGATATTAAAAGCTTTCACTCAGTGTCGCTGCATCTCTCCAATACTGTGACTCACAAATTCCAGCAACGTAATTCTTTTAGAATGTAGATTTATGTTTCCACAACTCAGTGAGGCCCTTGTGCACTGTTTGGCTTCCTCCTTATATCATGCTGATGAAATGGCAACAAGCACATATGCGAGATGATTGTAGAGCTTATCTTGTCTATTTCCCATAACTTCCCAGTCCTGATTGTATGTTTTCCAGTCTCTGAAAATAATAATTTCATATATTTTACTTAGGTTTTGGTCTATTACAGAAGTAGGGTTAGTCTAGTTGAATTTACTCCAACATGATCAAAAACAGAATTTCACTACTTCTAATAATCTTTTATACCTCCTCTCATATTTATTTCTCTGAAGAAATCAAGATTGGTATCTTGGTGTGTATCTTTCCATACATACATCTATAGATAGGCATCATTTTAAGCTTGTGCTAATAATATACATGTTCTCTTCAAAAAATATTTTATTTAATCATTTAAATTCAAAAATAGAAATCTTAATCATTTTTCTGGATTCATAAATAAAAAACATTATGTCACTTTGTATTCCTTTTCGTTCTGTCTGGGATGTCTTCAAAATTTCTCTTTATCTCTAAATTTTAGAAATTTCAGAAATTTCACAGCATGTTATTTGTTACTCTTTCAATTATTACTTATAATTTGTATAAACCTTTCAAACTGAACAGCAGTTATCTCTTTGGTTTAGCAAGTTTTCTTTATTCATTCCACCATTGTTATTTCTCCTCCATCTATTATTATTTATTTATGTTATAACTTGTATGATTTAAATATTGGCTCTCTTGGAACTTAGCTTCATGTCTTTTAACTTTACCTCTGTATTTTTCAGAAATTTCTAATCGTGTTCTCTGGTGTGTCATATTTTCTCCATTTGTTATTCCAAAATATTCAGTTTTCATGTTTAATATTTCAATGATTCCTCAAAAGGTGATTTCTTTAAATCCAAATTTGTTTGATAATTTTCTAATTTATTTTGTATACCTTAAAGTTTTTTTGAAATCCTCTTTTTTTCATAAAGTTTTCTCCTGTTACTTCCATTAGGTTCTCCTTTATAGAAACATCCTCTTGCATTCTGATAATCTTCTTTCCTTTTTTTTATTTTTTATTTTTTCAATCATGATATTCTGACCATCGGCCTTCAGATTAGACAGAGGGCGAAAGATACAATGCGTGAGCATTTCCTTCAGTGGCCTGATGTTGACTTCGTGAGCAAATAGGACTTTTATCTTTTAGGGCAGTCTATTTATTTTAGATTTCTTTCTTTTCAATTATAGTTTGTAATAGGTCAACTTTAATAAAATTTATTCCCCTCCAGTGCTAAAGTAATTAAGATGAACATTTTAACTTTCCTGCAATTACAAGTAGCTATGGGTCTACTAACATCATTCATTATGATCTTCTCAGAATAGCAAAGATTTGGTTGGACTTTATCCCAGGCTCTTTCCAAATTTTAGCAGTTTTCCCAATGCCAAAAATATTAAACATCTACACTTGCATATTTTTTTGTTCCCACTGAAAACTCAAGCTCAGTGGTGTCACAGGATCTTCTCTAGACTCCCAAATTTTGTGATAGTTAATTTAGCTGCTGACTTTTCCTAACAAGGAGTTAGAGGAGGACAGAGCATAGATGTGTTTAAGTCACTATGTTTCCATTCATTATGTTTGGCTATTTAATATGTTTTAGTATCACTTAATAGAATATGAATTTAAAGGTATAATAGATGCCATACTATTACATATTAATGATAAAACTATGTTGTTTTAGATATCAGTCTCAAATACAGCTTTTATATGCCGATACATTTCAATTTAAGCATAAATTAATTCCTCTAAATTAATTTGAATGGATTCAGGCAACAGACTAATAATTTATGTAAGTAAAAAGTATATACTGTAAAAAGAATGTGCTTTTGTAAAAAGTATGACAATGTGCATAGTACGAATTGTGCACATTGTGTCTATATGAGAGTATTGTAGATGTTAGTGCTTAGGTGATTAGTATTTACATAAATGAGTTAAAAAAATTCTAAACACTTGATAACAGAGTTCCTTTAAGGGAGGAAATTCTTTTTATTCCATGTGCTTTAGATGCAGTTTCAGATCTATAAACAGATATGTCTATTTTTTCACATTAAATTAACAGAAATTCTAGGAGGGAGGTTAGCATGGGGCATTAAATATTGGATGATGAAAGACTGTGAAAAAAGCTGCCTAATAATAGACCTCAAGGATTGAAGGTGGCCAAAGATCTAAGGACTCAAATATAGGAAAAATAATATTTCAAAGTTAAGGTAGTTTTGCTCTTGCAAGACAAAACCCTTTTCTAAGCCTCTTTTCATATAACCTTCTTCATGTTTTGTTGTTGTTGTTGGTCATTTGTTTTTAACTATAAACAGAAATTTTCTTCCCACACAGCTCTGATTAAAGTTGACTGTGAAAATATCAGGGTAGTGTCCTATCTGGAATCACTAATTATGAAAAAATGAAGGATGGCTGTTTTCAATTGTGATGAACTATAAATATAAATAATTCATGGCAATCAGAACTGGGAAGTAGAAATGGCAAGGAACACATAGCATATAGCAGTACTCTTCCCCAGTTCAAGGATTTAGGGTAGTACTTCGCTTGAAATTAAATGGAAGATTTCACAAGTAGAAAAGTATAGCTAGCAATAATAAGGTAGAGTGAACACTAGTGAACAGCTCAAAATCCAGAAATGACTACTTGTGGAACAAAAGAATTCCTGAAGAAAGGTGAGTAGATTGAGAGATGACCAGCACTTAGAGAACAGAAGGAAAATAAAGTGCACAGTGGAGCTGAAATATTGGGCGTGATAAGACTTCCAAGTAGAGTTTGAGGATAATTAATTCTAAAAATCTTCATTTAGAATCTAAAAGTGTAATTTAACCTTGTTTTTCAAAACTGATGTGTGCATTATAAATTTTAAGCATATACCCTCTTAATATTCTGCTAAGCTTAAGTAAAATCTTTTTTTAAAGCCTGTTCTGATAATGTAGCTCATGATGGCCTAATGGAATTTTGAAAAAGATTTAAACATTACCAGTAAAGAAATCTAAGGTCACCCAGATTCTTCTAACAAATCAAATAAAGAATTACTAGAAATAAATGTAAAGCTAGCTTCAAAGGAAAATGAAATTACAATAAGTTCTTTTGCAACTGAATCTTGATAACATTTTTTCTTGGTTAATGCATTCCACGGCACACCAATATAAAATGTGAAATTTCTAGTAATTTTCCTCTTTGAAGTTACCATGCTCTACCACTGAAAGACTCCTTGATTAAAGTACAAGCTCCCTAGATCTATTCATACTTTCAAATATTTTACTGAATTTATTTTGACTATGCTTATTTTCTTATTTGTCCATTATGCTCTTTCATTATTTCACTTTATTTTGCAATTTCTCATTCATAAAAATATTCCTGATGTTGCCATAAGTCCTTCTTGTGGCTTCTTTGTAGTTCCTTTCTCAGTTTCTATCACATAATTTTCGTAAATGTGCCAGATACAAATACTGTTGAGTTTGGCTTAATTTTTTAGTAACGGCTTATTTTTTTTTCTGAGTTCAATGATGGTGTCTTTCATATTTGTATGTTATTCAAAAAGGAGAATCATAATGAAAAATAAATTTTATGAAAATAAAAATAATAAATTATGTCTATAAATAGTGAAACATTATTCCCTTAGAATAATTTTAATAACCAAAATATTTTATACATTCATTAATACATCAAAATATTGTTCTTTAATAATTATTTTTATTAAGGTAATCATGGTTTATTAAAAATATAAGTTATTCCAGATACAATCTCCTGCAATGTTCCTCATTTTACATATGAAGAAGTTAATGTTCAAAGCTAAACTGTTTCTTGTTCACAATCACATG
The DNA here is from genome assembly GCF_000325575.1 of Pteropus alecto. Lineage (NCBI taxonomy): Eukaryota > Metazoa > Chordata > Mammalia > Chiroptera > Pteropodidae > Pteropus > Pteropus alecto. The sequence continues at coordinate 13,802,498 of NW_006439568.1, read as the reverse complement.
GATTGTTAGTATTCAAACACCAAGCTTCTAAACTTCCAGATTGTTCATTGATTTGTCTTAATGAGAGGAATGTATAATTTAAAAAGTTCATGTTTTCCTCTTTTACTTCAGGACTACAAGGGGATACAAAGAGATGGAGATAGTGTCACTGTAATAAAGAAAACCAGTTTAAGATTTAGGAATGCCTGAGGTTATATGGTATGTGCAGTAATGATTCTGCTGTTTACACTGCAGTCACTTGTATTCACTAACTCACTCTCATGTCAATTTTAAATTGTTTTTTAATGTGATGGAGCATACATTTTCTATTTAAATCTGAATTTAATTGAACTCTTCCTTTGTGAAAGATCCAGTACTCTTACATTCTTTAATTCATTTAATCATATATATATCTCTCTCCAAAAAATGCTTCCCCAAATCCATACACATAGCTAACAAGAATCAGGTTTCTGACATAACTCTGTTCTTTAAATCTCATATTGTTTTCAGTATGTCATGTTGCCTGGTGAATTTACATGAGCTTCTTTGTCGTAAGCACAACACTTTAAAGCTTGAAATATACTATTAGTTTTATAGCTAAATGTAGCACCAGAAACTTCAGGAAATGGAAGTTTTAATAGTAATAAAACTATTAGCTTTATGTACACATCTTTAGTTTGAAATTATTCGAGAGTGATGAGAAAACTTTAAAAAACCCCATGGTACACAGCCGTTGCTGTTTAAATTCAAGCATCTTCAGATAGATAAGCAAAATAAAGTGGCACTGTTTACTCTGCGTGATGATGATGGGGAGTTTCACAAGGAGTAAAATAGATTCCTTGCTCTTTTTACTTTAGGAAAAATTGTTAGAGCACAGGCGCCCATGGAGGAGGGACAGTTTATTTATCCCCGAAGGATAAATAGTTCAAAAAGCATAGGCCAGAATCCTGACAATTTGTTGAGTAATTCACCCACCTGCCACATGTGAAGAATTTTTTTTTTTGTAGAATTTGCCATAACCAAGGAAGTTTTATTCAAAAGTCAGAACAGATCTATGTATAGCAAACAATTTGTCAAATATCTTTCAGAAGTATGAGCTCTGAACATAAGCAGTGTCAGATATAATAGAAAACTGTGACTGACATGTTTGTAAATGTTTTTCTATTAGAAGGTAACTTTTGCCTACATGCATTCCTTAAAAAATTCTAAAATATTTGTAGCAAGAATTGAATATAATGATCCATTTATAGCGCACACATAGGTATCTTAAAAGTGTTGGCTTCATGTTTTTATATAGCATTCCTTATATTAAAGTAGCATGATGTCATTAAGATAAACTGGTTGCTATAATGCCACCTTTGCAAGTGGTCCAGTTTTACATTCAGTATTAAGCATTTGCATTTAAAAATGTAATTATAACATTTGCTCAGTAATCCACATCATTCAGCATGTGATACATCTGATTTAGTTTTGGTCATTTATTGTATTGCATAAAGCCAATGGTAGGTATATTTATATTGTCTGAGGTGATCATGCTTAACATTTTTTCTTAAAACATTTTTTTAAACATCATGAATAGTTTTTATTTGTCTCATGAAAAGTCTTAATTTGGAACAGAGCTTCTACCTTTACCATGAAACTCCATGATTTTTCCCAATTCAAACTCAGGTTTCTTCAGCATTTTGACTTTTCTAACAAAGATGTCATGGAGTGAATAAATAGATTGGCAAGGCTTTTCTATGTCTTGTCACATGCTATCTGAAATCAATTTATTAAGCACATTTTTAAAGTCATTTGTCTGCATCTTCTTCCAGATTTGTGGGACATAAACACATTTTGAGGGAAGTTACGATGAGTTGGAAGATATGTACTAAGTAGTTCGTTATATGATTTGGAGCTGCAGATCTAGCTATTTGAATCTCCAGCATAAAGTGGGTAGGTAAAGCCAAGTCATAGGAGTGTTAGATATTGTCCAGGGAAAG
>NW_006439568.1:13707920-13799880 GCF_000325575.1 Pteropus alecto | reverse complement strand
ATATTTTGGAAAACAGGAAAACACTTCAAAGAAATATATTGCTTTTCTACATCATCTCTGTTCCTTCTGAAAATAAATTCCCATATATATTTTGATAAGGCTTTATTCATAATAATGAAGTTCTATTTAAACTACTAAATAATTGTTCTACTGTTATCATGACAACTGCAATAAAGAAGCTTAAAGTTTGTCCAGGCATCTGTTTGCTAAAGGAACCATAATGAGATATTGTGAATTTCTCCATTACTACCCAAAGTATGTTTGCTCATGTTAACCTGCCAGTTGTTTGATCCTTCGGTCAACAAAGTTAAAAAGAAGGGGGAGCACATCGAAAATTATAGCTAAATTAAAGAATAACCATCACTGAGAATCATCTGCAGTCTAGCTGAACAGAACTAAGGATGTAAATAAGAAGCCACAGTGAGACCAGTTGGAAGCACAAACTGTTGAATGGGCTGGTCCCACACCAACATTTGGCAGTCAAAAACTGGGAAAAATATCTTGGCTGCAGAGGTCCCCCGGGAAGAGCGAGGGGTCCCAGCTCCACACCAGGCTCCCCCAGCACGACTCCAGTGCCAAGAAGAGAAGCCCTCTTAACTTCTGGCTTTGAAATCCAGTGGAGATTGTGGCTGAGTCAAAGGGCAGCTGAAGTCCCAGGCATTCCTCTTAAATGGCCTGTGCAGACTTGTTGACAGACTCACTTGCTCTGAGCTCCAGTGCTGGGGCAGTGGCTCAAAAGGCACTAGGTATCTATGGGGAGAAACTGAATTATCTAGCTTCAGGGTGAGGGCTGGAGGGGCAGTATTCTACCAACTACTGGGAGAAGCCATTGTTTCTTTGTTGAGCCTTCCTCTCATCCAGCCTGCATACAGAGGTGGCCACTTATCTGAGTCTCCATCAACCTGGCTAACACCACTTGCCCTGAGCTGGTGATTCCCTGAGAATCCATCTTCCCTAACTTGTGGGCCCACTGAAGCCATTTCCAGTGGCTTTTCCATACAAACAGCCTGTCTTGGCTTATGTTGTTGGCTTTCCTAAAATCTCTCAAAGGTCCACAAAACCCAAACAAGCAGCATCTGGCCTCAGTATGACCTGTACCTCTTGCTAAACAGGTCAAGCCCAGCACTAGTAGCTGCTGGCCTCAATTTACAGCTTAGCCTCTCCCAGGCATGTTCAAGATCAGTAAAAGTGGCAACCATCTGCAGATCACTTTGTTGCTCATACCAAGTGGCCCCAGGCAGGGTCAGGCAGCGGCTAACCTTGGACTCTAACAGGATCCCTCCCAAGAGGCCCCAGAACCAACACAGTTGGTGGCCAACTTCAGACCATACCAGAACATCATGCAACCACCTCCACAAATGACATACCCAAAGAACAGAATAGATAGCCACTGGAGAATTCTGCTCTGTAAGATCAGCCTCTACATAATAGCTGTCCCATTATAGTCACAACCAGTCCTCACAGCCAATCAGCCTGAGGGTTAATCACTCACATCGACATGCAACAGCAACCAAGGCACAACTACAACAGGAGGGAACACACAATCTACACAGGGGACACACGGAGCATCCAACTCAGGTGACCAGGAAGACTGTGCCACTGGGCTCCATAGGACACCTACTATATAAAGCCACTCCATAAGCCTGGGAGACTTAGCAGCTCTACCTAATACATAAACATGAAAACAGAGAGGCAGCCAAAATTGGGAGATAAAGAAATAGGTCCCAAATGAAAGAATAGAATGAAGCTCAAGAAAAAGAACTAAACAAAATGGAGACAATCTGCCAGAAGCAGAGTTCAAAACTCTGGCTGTAAGGATACTCAATAATCTCAGTGAGAAATTCAACAAAGTGGCAGGAAACAAAAATGGAGATAGAAAACATACACACACACACACACACACACACACACACAAATAGTCAGAAATGAAGAATACAATAACTGAAATAAAGAATACATTAGAAGGAATTAATAGTAGATTAGATGAAGCAGAGAATCAAATCAGCAATTTGGAAGAGAAGGTAGCAGAAAATACCCAATCAGAACAGTAACAAGAAAAAAAAAATCCAAAAAAATGAGGATGGTTTAAAGGCCTCTGGGATGACAGAAAGCATACCAACATTCGCATCATAGGGGTACCAGAAAGAGAAAAGAGAGAGCAAGGAATTGAAATTCTGTTTGAAGAAATAATGATGGAACACTTGCCCAACTTGGTGAAGGAAATAGACATACAAGCTCAGGAAGGGCAGAAAATCCCAAACAAGGTAAACCCAAAGAGGCCCATACCAAGATATATCATAATTAAAATGCTAAAGGTTAAAGACAAAGAAAGAATCTTAAAAGCAGCAAGAGAAAAGCAGTTAGTTACCTACAATGAAGCTCCCATCAGACCGTCAGCTGGTTTTCAACAGAAACTTTGCAGGCCAGAAGGAATTGGCATGAAATATTTAAAGTAAGGAAAAGTAAGGACCACAATCAAGGTTACTCTACCATTACTCTACTATTTATCTGTCAAAAGACAGATAAATAGCTTCCCAGAAAAGAGAAAGATAAAAAAAGGTCATCTCCATCAAACCAGTATATAAGAAATGTTAAAGGGACTCCTTTAAGAAGAAAAATATCAAAAATATGAATAAAATGACAGTAACTACATTACCTATCAATAATGACTTTAAATGTAAATGGATTAAATGCTCCAACCAAAAGATACAGGTTGGCTGAATGGCTAAGGAAACAAGAACTTTATATATGCTGCCTGCAAGACTCACTTCAGATTGAAAGACACACATAGATTGAAAAGTAAAGAGACGTGAAAACATATTTCATGAAAAAGGAAACAATAACAAAAAAACTGGGGTAGCAATATATACCAGATAAAACAGACTTTAAAATAAAGGCTATAACAAGAAACCAAGATGGACCTAGTAATCCCACTACTGGGTAATTATCCAAAGAAACCCAAAACACTACCTCAAAGGGACATGTGAATCCATATGTTCATTGCAGTATTACTTACAAAGCCAAGATACAGAAGCAACCTGGGTGTCCATCTATGGATGAATGGATAAAGAAGAGGAGGTACATATATACAATGGAATATTACTCCACCATAAGAAAAGAATGAAATCTTTCCATCTGCAACAACATGGGTGGACCTAGAAGATATTGCTCTGAGTGGAGTAAATCAGACAGAGAAAGACAAATGCCATATCAGTTAACTTACATGTGGAATCTAAAGAATAAAATACACAAACAAACAAAACAGAAACAAACTCAAAATAATACAGAGATTGTTTTGATGGAGGGGGACTGGGAAGTGTGAGTGAAAAAGGAGAAGAGATTAAGAAATACAAATTATTAGTTACAAAATAAGTAACTAATAAAAAAGTCATGGGGATGTAAAGCATAGCACAGGGAATATAGTCAACAATATTGTAATAACTACATTTGGTCCCAGGTGGATACTAGAGTTATTGGGGTGATCACTTCATAAGTTATATAGCTGTCTAGTCACTATGTTGTATATCTGAAACTAATATAATATTGTATGTCTACTGTAATTGACAAATAAAATTATATTTTTAAAAAAGGAGAAGGGAAATTATATGAGATGATATATAGAGCTCCATTCAAATTTCAAACCTCAAAGCATTTACCAAAATGTTGTACTTCAGTGATATTCATCTTCACATTTGATAATGATATGAAAACTGATGATATGAAATATTCATACAATTGTTTACTTTCCTTTCAAAGAGTGTAAATTATACTTACTATTTTTCAAGTGGAAGGTTTAAGAAGAGTTGTAACTGTTAAGAATACATTATCTGGTAAGTAAAGGAAAACAGTCATTTTTTTATGTTTTTGGTCAGCTATATAGAAGTATAATTGACTTGGAAAAACACAACTTAAGTATATCATAGATACAGTATTTTATTTTTCTGATACAAACAGTAGTCTGACAGTAAATAGTACTGCTTGTGTTGATTTTATGATTCAATGATATTATAGCTGATGTCCATATTATTTAAATATTTCTCACATGATTACAAGATGGCTAACTGCAGCTTAAGCCATCCATTTGCCTTCAAGAAAGAAACATGAAAAAACTGAGAAGGGCTTCTCCAGTCACTTTTGTCTCTTCATGTAAGGACATGATTTTCGCTAAAAGTATTTTCAATAGCAATATAACACATGAAAATAGTCTATTAGGTTTAAATTTTGTTCCAAGTAAGTTTTGAAAACATAACTTATATAAAGTATATATATAGAATAAAATACATAAATATTAAGTATTATAGCAATTACTAATGTCACTCAGGTTATTATATCTTCAGTTTGTTAGAAATCAAACATATTTTACTTATAAACTGTCATCTTCATCTTCTATGCTAACTTTTACTTCTCATGCATCTTTAAACTTAAATGTTAACCACAAACTGTTACTTTATTTGAATGAGAAGTTGCATGTTACAGTGAGGAGCACATTGGACAAAGAATCAGAAAACCTACATGTAAAATATAAATTTTTCATTCAATAGGTTATGAACTTTAGCAAGTCAAAAATGCTCTTTGCACTCACCTTCTGCACTTACAACTATAGGATGTTAGTGTCTCTGCCTACCTCAGAGAGTTGCTCTGAGAATTAAAGCAGACAAAGTATGTAAAACTGTACTGTGATATATAAGTTGCTAAAATATTTTTTGATAATGTTATTTGGAGAAAAGGTATGGTATTTAATATTTTAAGTTATTAATTAAAAGACATTAACCTTTCAGGAGACAGAATATTTTTCTGCAGCAGAGGTATATCACTTTGAGTTAAAATAATGCATCCTCCCATATTATCATTAGCATGTACATGTGGATACTGGCAATCATGGGCACCTAAACAGATTCAGAATGAATGTAAAAACTGGTAGTGGGGATGATAGAAATAAATTTCTGAACATAGTTGATAAACAGTATATTTAGAGTAGTTCTCTGACATAAATTGTGTTAAATCTTGGCTTCTAATAAAGCTTAAGGTTTAGGAAATTATGATACATTAAAAAGCTAACCAGTAAAGGTTTAGTTTAAAGATTTTCCCTAGGAGTCTCACTATTTTGACTTTCTCATATCAGAATCAAAATAAACTGCCAAATAAATAAAAACATTTTAATGCTGCACGTTTTAATATTTTGTGAAACCGTTGATATTATTAAAAGAGAGTATGTGCTTTTAAGCATATTAAAATACATTTTAAAGAGGATTACTGAGTCTTTATCATTGGGTTATCAGTCTTTATCACACTGTTTAGAGCCTATGAATTCAGTGAGTGCTACAAAGTCTATTTATGACAAGCCATAACGTGTACCTATGAAAGTTCACATAGAAAAGCTAAGTCTGCTGTTCAACTGTGTGAGGAATTTCCTTTCCCAAAACAATCAATTTCAAGTGTTCTTATGCTTTATCAATATATTTTTGAACAATTAAAATAACTATATATTTAAAAGCTTCCATATTAAAAAATAAAATGGAAGTGATAAATTATCTGTAACTGAGCTAGTAATAAATGTCCTATTTAAAAATAGTGTTCTCTTTTATAGCAAAAATCACCTTTTAAATCCCTTAGGAAGGTATCAAGACGGAAACCCACATAATATCTCACAATAAATCTAAAATAGCCACTTTCCCTATAATAGGAAAATTGATCAGTATTTCTTTGTAATAGCACATGATAGGCAGGTAGCTTGCATTAGGGCTACACTATGTAAAAAGTAAATGCTGTTCCTTTAAATAGCAGAGTCACATTCAGGTGGAGGAAAGCTTACAAAGGAGAGACACCTGCTGCTGCTTGCTTAAGTGTGCTTCCCCAAAAGGTAAGATTACTCTCCTCTTTGCCTTTTTGCTTTGTATTTTAGCCTTGGGATAAATTTCTAATCCCAATTAATCTCTTCGGCAAGAGAATATAGAAAAATGAAGGCAAATCCTTGCAAATTGTTCAAGAGATGTATGTAGCAGTGCACATGTATCAACATTTCAAGAAAACAAATTTTGAAAATAGAAGCTTGGATATTCTAGCTCCTTTCTGTATAAAATGTATCTAACTATTTGCAGCTTTTATTTCTAGTACCATGACCCTTCAACGCTTCAATACTTTTTTCATAATTGCACAATACACATGTGTGCGTGCATATATATGTATGCTCCATTACTTTTTTTCTGTTCTGTCTTCAGAAGAATCACACTAATACCTACACTCAATGGGAGGGGATTACACATGGTCATAAACACTAAGGGTCATTTCAAAAGTTGCCTTCACAGGAGTGAAATCACACCATAATCTTTTTTTGTCGTTGTTATTGAAAAGAAGAAATAACATCTAAAGTACTGGATTTTCATGCCTACTACAGATTTAGTCATCTAAAAATGTGCTTCAGAAATTTTGATTTCAGATATATAATGAGGAGAGTGAACTTGTTCCCTGGGGTCTGAGGCTGTAGCTCAAAGTAATATTGGTTAGCATGAAACGTATTTGGTGTCTCATATTTTAACATTAATGCCATTACCTTAAATAATATATCTGGATTTTTAATATTAAAGTGATATAGTTTCTCATACTTGCAATAAAAGTTGCTACTGCTGGAAAAGTGGGCATGAACTCATGTATTCTAGAAATGCATATTTCCAAAATGCATAAATCCAGAGGAACAATGATTTTGAGAAGCCCAGACTTTGTAAGACCCAAAGAGCTGAATGAAAGAATATGGAAAGTACATGTGAGAATTTATTTAAAAATGTATTTTTTGTAATGTTTTAAAATGTCATTAAATATAAAGAATAACAAGGGTATTATTTTAGATTCCTCTTAATCATGTGGCAGGTCTCCTTGAAACTCCAAAAGCCTACTTCCACATGAGTTTGCATGGTATTTCTTTTTCCTTCCTTTTACTTTCAAAATAATTGTTGTTATATTTAGATTTACGTTTTTTAAGGAAGATTTAGATAGAAATTTTTTACAGACTGCAAAATGTTTTTCTTTAAGTTCATTTCATTGACTGTAAAATTTGATATATTAATTTAAATACTATTACTATTGTTTTCCTTTGATTTTAAATTATCCCATATTTTAATGTTTTTTAAAACCTGGCTATTTTTTCACTTTTATGTTATATTTAGATTTACGTTTTTTAAGGAAGATTTAGATAGAAATTTTTTACAGACTGCAAAATGTTTTTCTTTAAGTTCATTTCATTGACTGTAAAATTTGATATATTAATTTAAATACTATTACTATTGTTTTCCTTTGATTTTAAATTATCCCATATTTTAATGTTTTTTAAAACCTGGCTATTTTTTCACTTTTAATTGATCATTTTTATTTATCTATATACATTATATTAGGGTTCGCATATATTCATTTATTACTTTTTAAATTATTACTATAGCATTTAAACATTTAAGAGTCTAATATTTATTATTACTTTTACAATTTTCCATATAATACAGAAATTTTAGAACATTTTCAATACATATAACTTGTCAAATTTCATAGGTACATGTATTTTTACTCAGTGCTTTTTTAAAAACCTTTAAGACATTAATTTTTAGCCCACTCAATACTTATTTTATGTCTGCATAGTTTCTCTTTATTAATTTATGAGTTTCCATCTGGATCAGGCTGTGAATGATCTATTTCTTCAGATTTTGTTTGCAACATTACATGTGTATTATACTTAATTTCTGAAGGATATTTTCAGTAGGCGTATAATTCTTATTTTAACATATTTAAACTACCATTCTGTTTGTGTTTGTTTGTTTGTTTGCTTTTTCCTGGCATCTACTTTTTCTTCAGAGAATTCTATCAGTGTAATTTCTGGTTGTGTGAAGATGATAACAGTTGACCTTTGAACAGCATGGCTTTGAACTGTGTGAGTCCACTCACACACATTTTTTTTCAATAAATATATTGGAAAATTTTTTGTAGATTTTTCAACAATTTGAAAAAACTTGCAGATGAACTGAGTAGCCTAGAAATATCAAAAATTAAGATAAAGTTAGGTATGTAATGAACAAATAAAATATATGTAGACAGTAGTATGTTTGATCATTTACTACCATAAAATATACACAAATAAGTGTTAATTGATTATATGTTATTGGTAAGGCTTTTGGTTAACAGTAAGCTATTAATAGTTAAGATTTTGGGGAGTTAAAAGTTATAGGTGGATTTTCAACTGCGCAGATGATGGTGCCCCAACCTCCACATTGTTCAAGTATCAAGTATATATGTATTTTTGACCTCTGAAAGATTTTAAAATTTTCTATTTGATTTGATTTTCAGATATTTTAATATGATATACATAAATATATATGTATATTTTAATCCTGCTTGGATCTTTTAATGCTGCTTAGAACTGCCACTTGATTACTCTTTTTTCAGTTAGCTATTATTTCTTTCAACATTTTTTCTGCCACTTTGTTTTTTTCCTCAAACTCAAATTATGCATCTGCTTGCCTTTTCATATCATTATGAACTAAGTTGTGTTCCTCCTCAAATTCATATGTTGAAGCCTTAATTGTAATGTAATTATATTTAGAGATAGGGCCTTTAAAGTCATAATTATAGCCAAATGAAGTCATAAGGGTGGGGTCCTATGATCAGTGTCCTTATCAAAAGAGGAAGAGACACCAGGGATGTGCACACACAGAGAAAAGGCCAGGAGAAGACACAGCAAGAAAGTGGTCATCTACAAGCCAAAGAGAGAGGCCTCAGGAGAAATCGCATCTGCCAACATTTTGATCTTGGACTTCCAGGCTCCAGAACTGTGACAAATTGTTTAAGCCACCAGTCTATGGTGTTTTATTGCAGCAGCCCTAGCAGACTAATACACATTATATTTATTTCCCTATATTTGTTTTACATTTCACATCATTCTGTCCCTTTGTGCTCCATTTTATTCTTTTACTTCACAAAGTTTTTCACTTGTGGTAAATCTACTGTTAAAAGCATCCATTCGATTCTTGATTTTTTTTTTTTTTCTTGTATGTTTTGTTTGGCTTGAACTGTTCTTTTTTTTTAGGACATATTTTTAGAGCATTTTTAGGTTTGCAACAAAAACTGAGAGGAAAGCACTGATATTTCCCATTTATGCCCTTCTCCTACACCTGCATAACTCCCCCCTTATCAAAATCATCTCACCAAAGAAGATATACAGATGGGAAATAAGCATATGAAAAGACACTCCACAGCATATGTTATCAGAGAAATGGAAATTAAAACCTTTTTTTTTCATGTCTCACAACTTTAATAAAATTTTCTAACTATTCAGTACAAATTAAAAACATCATATTGAGTTACAAATATATCATAAGTAAGGCTGACTATAGGCCAGGTCACGGTGTGGACACAGTGTCTCCCAGCTGCCAGGGACTGAGCCCAGACATTTGAAAACCCCACAGTCCAGCCAAGAACAGGTGGCTCCAAACCTAGGATATTTATGACAAGAATGTGGGGCCAAGAAATGGGAGCTACCGACAAAGCAAGACTCAACATTTACACACTAATGGAAAAGCTGCAGTTCTCAGACCAAGCCCCTCACCACAGAAGGATGATTTTCTGATCGTTCTGAGAGAGGAGTGTTGAAGTCTCCAACTATGATATTGAATTAATGTTTCTTTCCTTGCAGTTCTATCAATTTTTCCTTTATGTAGTTTGATGCTCTGTTAGGTACTGAAATGTTAAGAATTGTTATGTCTTCTTGATGAATTGACCCCTTTACCATTTTATAATGTACTTGTTTATCCCTTGGTAACTTTCCTTACTTTGAAATTTGCTGTCTGAAATTAATAGTTATTCCTTTTTCTTCTGATTAGTGTTAGCATGATACATTTTTCTCCACCTATCTACTTTAAATCTATATGTGGTTACAGTGGGCTGGAACTGAGTATTCCCTGCCCCCACACACAACTCTGCAGGTCTTGTCAAAGAACTGTGTGTTCTGTTGCATTTCAGAATGGTTCCTTTCCCCGCCCCATCAGAAAGCCCCTGGGACTTTTCTCTAGTATTTACTGTGGGAACTTGGTGGAGCTTCTGGAGGTAAATCTCATAGTATTGTGTCCCTCTACCCTGATCTGACTGGGTACTCCTGGAGTCTTAACTCTCAATGTTGTCCACACTGAGCTTCCTGCAATTAGTAAATTACAATTCTGGTTCCCTGACCAGGCACTGGTTCCCATGGCAGTTTCTGCTGGTGAGTCTCTGTTCAGGTAAGCTATGACTTTCTGCATCTGCCTCTCTCTCCAGTCTTGAGGGAAGCAATCTGCTCTGTCTCCTCTCCTCTCTTATGTATCTCAGGAGAGTTTGTTAATTTTTTAGTCTGTTCGATTTTTTGCTTATTGTTAGAATTGAGTGCTGACTGCCAAGCTCTATACATGTGGAATTGAAATCCTGTTTTTGATACTTGTAGTGGGAAGGAAGAAAGACTATAACTCTGAGTAAGTAATATGAAAACAGGCATTATTAAGGAGAAAGTCATCTGAACATTTTCCAGGAAACATTCATGAGGTAATTAAAGGAGAAACGTAGCTGTAGTATATAGTTTTAGTAAAACAAACAAATAAATAAATATCTCATACCATGTAGAGAATTAAATGTGTAAAATTTCCAGAAGACAATAAGAAGCAAAGATGTTTCTTATAAACTGAAAAATTTGTGTCCTGCCTAAATTAGACATTTACATTCAATTAAACACAAAAAATATTGGCTGGCTGAATGTCACCTCCCCCCGTCCTTCCTAAAAAAAAAGAAAGAAAAGAAAAACAAAACTCAGAAACAAAAATATCTTCATGCCAAATTCAGACAATGGGACATTAGACTTTGCAGTCCCTTATGTGAGCTCTCTTAATTAATGTAAATAATGTAGAATTAATTAAATTCCATATTTTTCTTATTCCTGTGGCTGTGTGCATTTGGGTAGGGGTGATATATGCTCCAAAGATCTTTGAAAATCACTCTACTTTCGTTAAAAAAAAAAAAAATGATATTTTTCTCAATCAGATTCTGCAAGGAAAATTATAAACATGATTCCAAGTTTGACTGCCAAACTGATTTTGACCCATGCTAATTAATAATTCTGGGTATAAAACTATTTGCTAATTACTTCCTAGCCTCCAGTCAGAAGAATATCTTTATTATCATTTTTCCCCAAAATTATTCATTGAATATTTTCTCTTTCCCAAATCCTATAACTGAAACTAAATATCCAATAGTAAACAAGAGGCAAATATTCTTAAAATCCATGAAATTTAAAGTCTATAAAAGATAACATATAATAGCCAAAGAATTACACATATATGTAATTATTTCCAAATATAATAGCACTTGAAAATTCTGACAAGTGTTACAAAAATGGCAAATGAACATTTCACTATCCTAATTAATTCTGTAATTACATGCTCAGCACATTCGAATCATACAGTTTGGAATCCTTAAGGGGTTTACTTAGACCAGCATCATCTGTCCCTTCTACTTCGCAGGCCTCATTTTACTACTGCCTCTCTTACTTTATATGTTTTAATCCCAATAGGCTCTTTTTGGCAAATAGGCTAAGAGACTGCACCCTCACTTCCCTCATCCACCAGATATTCACAGAGACACACAGACTCATAAACACAGACAGACACAGAGACTTTTGTAGCTTAAATCTATTGACCCTTCGAGTGTCTGCTTAAATGTTTTTCCGTCTCATAGTCTTTCCTTGGCTCCTCAGAGAAGGTTAAATATTCCCGTTTAAACTCAAGTGCAACTTTGCACTTTTTCATAACACCTACAAGAATGGTAAACATTTATGTAGTTATGTTTTAGGAGTATTTGAAACAATACTGCATGCTTTGTGATTAAATGAATTGTGGTCCCTGGCAATGGCTAGAGTTTCAAATGAATAAAATAATATATGATAGCTATGCCTAAGAGAGATGTTAATGAATCACTGTGCCCAACAAGTTTTCTCTACCAGAATTCACTAATAATATAGAAACATGGTCATCTAGGTTATACCAGGAATTGAAACTAAAAGGAGATTTTGAAATGGGAAGAGCCCATGAAGCAGTAAGTACCAAAAATGTTAGAGGACAGGTATAGATAGAAGTTTGAGTAAGTGTAAATCCAAAATCTATGCAAAGGAGAAATGGTCTATTTCTTGATCTAGGTCCTATTTCCATAGGTGTGTTGATTTGGCGAGGTTTCATAGAGCCGCATGCTTGTAAAATGAGAACTTTTTTACATATATATCTAGTTAGAATGTATTTGTGGGGGATATGCAAAAAAAAATCATAGCTGATATTTTGACAGGATCAGTAGAGAAAGGCAGATTCAGAGAATTTGGTTTTGGCATAATGGAGCAGGATGAATGAACTACTGGCCAGGAAGGAGGATTGTTTGTTATTACTTCCTGGATCCTAAAACATCTCCTGATCCTGAGCTATGCCTTATTCTGGGAATCTAGTACTATGGCCCATCCTGGACTTCTATGAGAGTGTTGGATTCATTATGATCATAATGCTATTATGATTTTCCAATTGTATAAAATAATTTGTTCCATAATACACAAACAAAAATAAATAGTAACCTTACATTAAATTCTATTTTCCTTATAATTTGGGGATGTGACTATCTTCTTGTCATAAACTGTTCTATCAAACACTGGTAACATTTATCACCATTCATTTTCCCTAATTACACAAAAATCATGAGTAATATTTGTGGAAAGCTGACCACATGAAATCTTTCTAATCTAAAATATTATTTGCATAAAAATTTAAATCACTTCGTTAAAAAAGGTTAGGGCCTTCCTTTGTTGGATGGAGACATTTCCAAAGTTCTCTGTGGTTGTCTTCTATTATACCTTTTTTTTTAGGATTTTGAACTTGGTACTGAAAGTCTTTTTGTATATTGATGAGAAATTAATGGAATTCAATATGAAAGTGAAATATAATTTTAAGTGACTTTAATTTTTGGCAGCTATGTTTATAATAGAGTTTTAAAGTTTGTTTACTTAAAATAATAGCAAACATTTCTAAAACTCCCTAATTAAACAACAAAAAGATCTGCCTCAAATTTTCTTTGAACATGGAAATCTTAAATTTACATTTGCTTTGCATACTATTACATTCTTTTAGTTCATTTTATATGCTTCAGGAATAGTAAAAATCCACATAAAAAAGATGTTTCCTAGATGTCTTTGGCTCGAGTTATTGATTTGAAAATGTAAATTCTAAAAAACAAACTCATGGATACAAACAACAGAATAGTGGTTACCAGAAGGTAAGGAGGTAAGGGGAGGTTGAAGAGGGTAAATGGAATCAAATACATGGTGCCAGAAGAAGACGAATTTGGGGGGCGAGCATACAATAGAGTTTTATAAAGTTGTACACCTGAAATTTATATAATGTCATTAACCAATGTTATCTCAATAAATTTAATAAAAAAATTTAAATCTCTAGGAATAATGAGCTAAAAATTAAGCTTAAATTGGACACAGTAGACAGCCTCTGTCCACAAGTTCAATATTAATAAAATGACACAACTCATATTTACAGAATTTTTAAATATGTTTTATCTTATTGGCAAGCTGTTATTCGGAGGATACTTCCTTAGATCACTTCCTGATTAAGTAGGGAGAAGAAAACAGTTGGTTTTCAATCATGTTGAGGAAGTTTATATTACAAATATCTAGATCGAAATATTTCTCTATTCTTATTAACTTTTCAAAGGTACCTTATATCTCATATATGCTTGGTTTAATACTTTTTGTTATAGATTTACTTGTCATGAGAGTTCTAAAGATTGATGATCGTACAAAAATATAAATAATTTAACTTTTTTCTTCTTGTATTTCATTTGATTTTAACAACAATTTTCAAAGACTAGAATTAAAAAAAAAAAAGATATCTTAAGCAAGTTAGGGTGAAGTAGAATGAAAGTCTTGAAGAATAAAGTGGAGAGGGCCAGATTTTCTTCATAAATAATACATAGGCAGGGGCTTATTGTGCAATTTTTTGAAACTTGCATTAACTTGACAAAGAAAACTATCTTCTCAGTACAGTATAATGATAAGGTTAGACTAGAGGACATAAAGGGAGGGACTTCTCAAAATAATTCCTTCACTTTCAAAAAGTGGTTATTCCAATGGGAATTTCCTTTTATAACTAAGAATCTTTTTACATTTCACAATCTCCCCTTGGTAAAGTTAAAACATCCAAGAAGCAAAGCAGTCAAAGAGTATGTTTTCGTTAAAATAAAAAAATAAAATAAAATAAAACATTTCCAAAAGTAATTAAATTATATTGTTTATCATTTAAACAAAATTCTGCATTTACAGAGGCTAGAGATAAGTCAAAGACTGAAAATACCCTAGAAGCAGGACACAATTCAGTTGGATTATTACCCTAGAACTAGACACAGGTAATGAGCTCTGATTCTAAGGTAGCAGTAACTCATTATATGGTCTGGTAGTAAAAATATGTTAACTCAAAGATGATATTATAAACATGACTCCCATATGCCCATTTCCATACGGAAAGTGACTTTATCCGCCCCTCCCCCCGCAAATTTTTTTCAGCTAATAATTGTAAAAAACTATGCGAGTGGACATTAAGATGCGCTGTTCATATCTCATTTTCAATGAATGACTGGCTCTCTAGCTGTAAGCAGTAAAGTCATGTTCTTTGTTGGAAAGCCCACACCTGTGAATGAGCAGGTACGAGCTCTAAGACCTGACCATTCCAGGCTGACAACACAGAAAACTTTTATAGACAGTATTGACTACAGACATTCCCGCTAGATTGATCAAGGCTTTGTGAGGCAAGTATTGCTGTCAAAATCATTCCATGACCAACCCTGTTTCTTTCCTCCAGTTTTTACAGATGTTAATTCTAATAAAAATGTTTTACCCCAACTATGTGTCAAGTTCTGATGCCATAATACTCAAAAAATGGCCTCAGCTGACTGACACAAAAGAAAACAAACTCATATTCTGGTGTTCCCTATTATCAAAACCAAGGAGTTCGTGTTAAAAATTACAATGTATTTATAAGTGTTATAAACTATCACAAAATCATAAAATATCAAAGCCTGAAAATCACACTTTTATATATTATCAGTAAAAATCTAAAAATTAAAGTTAAGATAATTCAATTTAGAATAGTAGCAAAAAATAATGTTCTTTGGAATAAATTTAACAACAGAAGTACAAGTCATGTATACTAAAACTTATACAACATTGCTGAAAAGTTAATTAAGATCTAAGTAAATAAAATAATATTCCTTCTTTATCTGAAGATTTAATATTATTAAGATGGAAGTTCTCCACAAATTGCTTTCTAGATTCAAGGTAATTTCTATCAAAATGCCAGCAGACTTTTGGGAAAAATTGACAACCTCTTGTTAAAATTTATGTGTAAATACAAAGGACCCAGAATAGCCAAAATAATCTTTAAAAAGAACAAATTTAGAAGGTTTATACTTTCTGATTTCAAAATTCATTATAATGCAACAGTAATCAATAAAGTACGCTATTAGCCAAGGATACACATATAAATCAAAGGAACTAAATTAAGAATTTAGAAATAAAGCTTTACATTTATAGACAATTAATTTTTGACAAAGTTGTCATGCTAAGTCAATGGAAAAAAAGATAGTCTTTACAATAAATGGTACTTGGAAAACTGGATGTACACATACAAAAAGATGAAATAAAATCATTACCTTACACCGTACAAAGCAATCATCTTCACCATCGCTGGATGTTAACTCATTTCTTATTTACCCCAAGAGTACTCACTGGTGGTGCTGGCAGCTGCAGCATTTACCCTGAGATAATGCGAGGGTTACTGTCCTAATCTTAACCCCAAATTTTGCCACAAAATATCTCGCTTTTATTATTATTTTTGAATCACTCTAGTATAGCCATAGTCTTTGGAAATAAATGATATTGTTCTATTTACAGCATTCTGTTTTTAGTAGTGGTATTTTCATTTACAAAATATAGTAATTCTCAGTTGCTGAAAATGTTAAATCCTAGAAAACGTAGCATTCCTATACATTATATTAACATCGTTCTCTCAATCGTTAGCAGAAGACTCATTTGATAAATTCAATTAATGTAAACATTTCTGTTATATTAGGATTAGAAATAAGTTCTGTTTAGAAATAATTCCAAGAACAGTTTTTATATTTTATTTTCACGTTGAAAACCAGTCAGATTTGCTTCAGCCTCAAAAAGCATGTTTATGTAAAATTAAATTGATGCTGGCAGCGAGCTGCACTTTTTTTAAAATGGGAAATGGGTTAAAAAAAAGAGTATGTTTACACAATAGAATACTACTGAGCACTAAAAAGTAACTACTTATATAGTAAGACATAGTTAAACCTGAAAAACATCATGCTAAGTGGAAAAACCTAGATTACTTATGTATAAACTATAAAAGGTAAATGTATGGAGACAAAAAAAATAGATTAGTAGTGCCTGGGTGTGTAGGTGGGGACATAGAAGGATTGCAAATAAGCAGGAAGAATTTTAGGGATGACAGAAATCTTCTAAAATTAGAATGTAATGATGGTTGTAAAATTCTTTCAATTTTAAAAAACATACTTAAAACAAGTGAATTTTATGGTATATAAATCTTATTTCAGTAAAGCTGTTTATACTGTTTTGTACAGTATATTCTCAATTGTGACATATATACACACACATAAACATACATATGCAGACTGTTATACATGCACACACAAAAAAGTAGTTGTTTATGAAACTCATATCCAGTTAATATTTTAATTATAAACAAGGAATCACACATTTTTGGTAAACTAGTTGTATTTTTACAAACTGTTAATAAAATACGAAGTAATACTAGAGACAAAATTTCATTTAACGTAATCCATTTGTTTTAAATATTACTTATATTTCCTGCCCCTTTCATACATCCTTTTTATGAATGACTTTTTCGCCCACAAGCCTTGCTCTTTAGTAGTCAGACATTTAAAGGGTTTAGGAGAGGAAAGAGAAAGAAAAGTGAATCATATTCACCTATGTATGAGAGGGATAATTACCTCCATTTTATGGTCGATACATATAACATGACCTTTATGTTAGGAGACAAAGTCTGAGAGGAAAATGAAGTGTCATCCTTTCTACTTTATATCAAGCAAAACAAAATGTTTAATGAGATTACAGAGTTGACATCTCACAAATAACTTTTCTTTGAATTAACACAGGTCTTTCAAGTACTGAAGTCCTCACCCCCCATTCTTGTTAATATGTTGACAGTTAGTATCACTTCTCAATGATACTGTAAGTTTCATGTCTAACCTCGACTCCTTATCATCTTCTTAGTTGTTCTCATGTAAAGTGCTAGAATTAGAATAAAGGGAGTCTTAAAATTTTAAGTGAGTTAGCTTAATAAAATCCTTTGTGTATTTTTATCTTTTCATTAAATCACTTAGGCTTCAAGTAGCAGTATTTTCTGGAAACCATTCACATTAGTAAAAATTAGAAAGAAAAAAAAGAAATCAATAATAATCACTACCAGCAAACTTGGCTCCTCCTCCTATGATATAAAGATACACACCCTGTATCAAATAAAAGGTAGAGTGCCTCAGCCTGACAGTGTCTTGTACCTGACAGACAGGCAAGAAATATCAGGTGAAGAAATGAATGATGATTAAAACATCTTTTGTATTTAAAATAATTACTAGCTACAAGAGTAATCTCAAAATCATCTTCCAGAGATGTCAGGGTTCCTGGGATTATAACTGCAAGGTTGCAATGACAGGAGGCAAAACTCCCCTGGTGCTGACAAATCAATTAAAAGAAGTCCCTTCACCTCTAGTCATCTTAAGGTTATTTTTAATTTCACTATTTCAGCTCTCATAAGATTTAGCGGCAGCATTTTACATTGCCTTGGGACATTCTAACTGAACCCCAATCCCAATCATTTTTAATATCTAAATTCTGTGGGAACACACTGGGTTAGTTTTGGGAGTCCTTATTTCTCTACTGAGAAATGAAGATAAAATCCTCTCTCCTGCCTACCTCACAAAATTATTGTGAGAATCATATATTGATTGTATTTGCAAGACCATGGTAAACTGAATTTTATTATTTCAAACATTATTAAAAAAACAACTGTAATAAAAGTCATGTGTGTATATATTTGCAAAATATATAAAAACAAATTATTAAAAGATAATATATATATATTTGTACTATCTAATGTTTCAAAATGCATATGCTATGTATATCTATATTTTAAATTAAAATTAGTCAAAAATTAATTTTGAAAATAAAAAATCTACATTTTTATTGTAAATGAATAGTTTAAGATATTTGCTTTAAGGTAAAGAATACAGTGGTGCATATGAATGGCAGAGTTTTTAAATTTGTTCTTTTTAGACTTATCTCTGTTCTTTTTTATATTGTACTGACTTTTATAATAATAATATTAACTATTTTGTCAGAGTTAAAACTAAACATGTATTTGTTAGGTTGTTTTTTGATATTATGATATATATTTGATAACTTTTGTGTAATTTCGACAAAGCAGACACCAGACTGCCTTGAACTTGGAGGGATTTCTCAATTCTCAGGGATGTTACTAGACATTATAAAATTATAAACTCTGGCATGTCACTCTATTTCATGTGGCTAGGAATTCTAGGGGACAGAGCTTACACCCAGGTCACAAATATATGATATATGTAGATTAATATAGTCTTCAGATATATGTAGATTTATGTGAGGGACTGAGGTTAATTATTCATTATAGAATAAAAGGGTGTCATACTTTGTAGAATAAAAAAATACTAAAATAAAGTTACATGAATGAGAGGTATTCTATTTAGGTAAGCCATAACTTCAAGGACTAGATATTATAGGAGGAGATACAGGTGAGGAGTAGGGTTACTTGAGTAAAAGGATGCCAACATCAGTGGATACGAGTGTGTGTAGCATCTCTGATCATGTGTAGGCTAAGTGCCCCTCCACCAGAAATTATTAAAATTAATGAATTATATAGAAGATAAGTTTAAGAAGAAGAACAACATTCTTTATAATTAAGTGGCAATGTAACATTTTGTAATGTTTTATTAACATGACAAAATTATACTCAGAAAATAACCAAAAATAACAGTTCTATAATTAAATGAATTATTTATATTAAAAGTACGTATGCATTTTACTTAGTAACTTAGAAAAAGTATCAATGGAATATATTCAAAACATCTAACAATAAACAAGTAAGTGGAATAGAAATGTGTTGTTATAAATATTACATAGGGATAGATTTACAATATTTTGCCAAAAATTCTTTCCCCGTAGTGTTCTATAAAATGATGTGCAAGACTAGCTACCTATATCACTAGTGTTATTTTGTTTCCTTATGTATGGTTATTAGGTTTCTATTGCTGTACAGAACATTATCAAGAACTTAACATTTTAAGTCAATTATTAGCATTTATTATCTCACAATTTCTGTGGATCAGGAGTCTGGATATAACTGGTCCTCTGCAAAGCTAAAGTCACTGTGTTGGCCAGGACTGGGTCTTCTTGTGGACGCTTGACTGGGGATGGCTCTTTCTATAAGCTTATTCAAGCTGTTAGCAGAATTCCCCTTGCAGTGGTTTGAGGTCTCGACTTTCTCCTGGCTGTTGTCCAGGGCTTTCTGTGAGCTCTTAGAGGTTTCCTGCAGTTCTTTCACCATGTGCTCCTCTCTATATACCCTCTCACACCACGGTAACTTATTTCTTCAAAGCAAGCAAAGGAGAAAGCTTTTAGCCTGACTCCGCTAGTGAAATGGACTCTTATAAGATATGATGTAATAATGGTTGTAATCTTCTTTAATGTTTACCATATTCCAGTGGTTGGAAAGGAATCACAGGTCATGCCCACACTCAAGGAAAATGGATTATATAAATGCATGAGCACCAGAGGCTGGATCATTTAGGGCTCATTTTAGGGCCGGTCCATCACAGTTGTGAACTATCAAGTGATATAATTTGATTGTTTTCTTACTTTACTTACATCCATTATCATGGTCCATTTGAATTGCTGATTAAATAAACGTGTATGTTTAAGTTAAAGTAAAAATCCTGATAAGAAGCACCATCAGCTATTTGAAATGTGGAAAATCCTAGAAAAATGCAATTATAATTTATAGCATTCAAATATAATACATGTCTAAAAAAAAGTGAAGCTAAATGTTATTCCAAAAAAAATTTAAGGCAGAATTTTTACTTAAGATAATTGTTTAATAAGATAATTGCATGATTCTAATTAATATTTATACAGGAAGTAAATGTCCTTTTTATTTTTTAGAGTACCTATACATCTTGATTCCCAACTCCTAAAGAAAGAAAACTTTATT
Source organism: Pteropus alecto (assembly GCF_000325575.1). Taxonomy (NCBI): domain Eukaryota; kingdom Metazoa; phylum Chordata; class Mammalia; order Chiroptera; family Pteropodidae; genus Pteropus; species Pteropus alecto. Next base: position 13,779,478 of record NW_006439568.1, on the reverse strand, counting down.
TTAATTTTTGTCCTGTAAAAAATGATCTTGTTTTAGGTCCAGAGTAAAAGAAATAAAGAGGAATTTAAATAGTTATTTTTGCCTTTTATTTCTAGATTGTTCTAAATTCCAGCTACTTTTAAAAATTAATTAAAAAGATTAATTAGTATTATTTTAATTGTCTCAGTATTGTTTTATTAAGGAATTTAAAAGAAAATTATACTGTTTGAAACCAGTCTTATACTTTTGAAAAATTTCAAGAATGTTTTTATACATTTTTTGAACCACATGTAATTGCTAATTTTTATAATACAAAAACAGTAACTTTATATGTGTTAGCTTAATGATATGATATACATATATGTGTATGTGTATGTATATGTGTGTGTATATTAAATTAAGTTGACCACTTGATGTCTTCACAAATGATATCAAATAAAAGGATAAATAGGTAGCTTTTCTTACTACTTTGTAGAAATACAGTGTGTGTCTGTGTATATGTTTTTGTATGTCTATGCTTTCCTTCTATTGTTTTCCTATGAAAAGATGGGTCCAGAAAAATGCTTTATTTTAATGTTAATCTATTCTTCTTAAATTTATGTTTATCATGGCAATTAGAAGTATTTTCAGGCTCTGGATATCCTAATTAGTGGCAATCACAGATGTGACATATTTCTAGTGGCAAAAAGAAAAATTAAATTGACTGACACATCACCTTAGTTACAAACACCAACTCTAATCATGCCTAACTAGGAGCAAGGAAAAGGGCAGGCAGGATTAAGAAAACAAATCTGGCTTTATGGCTGCTTCTGTCTTCTTCAAATACTCATATATGAAATACAAGCATGCAAAATACAAGCAAAAAATGTCTCTCTCAGAAGATTCTCCCTTCATCCCTAGAAGCTCCTCATGATATGGAAGACAAGATGAAAGAGAGAGGACATTGGATAGCTTCTCCTTTGCTCTAGGATCTCTGAGACTTACATAGCCTTTAAGAGTCTGAAATATATCTCTGGAAGCCAAGAGTGATTCTGGAAAGTTAAACAGATTGTCGCTCAAACCAAAAACATGCCACAGACTGATTATTTAAACTCCATGGGTTTTAACTTTATAAATCATGTACAATTCTTATAAGATAGAATGAAATATCTATGCAAAATGCCTGGTGTATTATAGGCACCCTGAAATAGAACAATTAGTAATATTATGACTACACTTTCAAATTTTCAGTTGAGCTTATTAAAAAGAAAATTGTTCTTCTATAGCTCTTATTGTTCCTATTAGGTCCGAACATTCTGAAAATCATAGTTCCAAAATAGTAGTCGGTTGACTTGCTGCTTCACAATTCAACGGGCACACTTATTTATTTATATTCTGATGCATATTCCATAGCCTAACTTCTAGTGATTCTTATATCAAAGATGGAACTCATAAATCATTGTTATTTAAAAATATTTCCCAGGTTATTCTGATGTGCTTTCATATTTTGACTCTATTGCTCTGATACCTATTCTCATGATGTTTCAGTCATATTGGTAAGCCAGGTGTTTCTTATCAGTTTCAGCAGAATGAATTCTAATTGCCTCACTCACTACACACACTTTAGCAAGTATCCTATTTTCCATGAAAAACCATCATCTATCATTGCTGTCTTTCTAACCATTTGCCCCAAATCTGCAGTATTACTTCAGCCACAATGTTAATAAGCATGAGTTAAATCAATTTTGTTATTGCATGCTTTGGTGTATGATATGGAAAATGGACAGAATTCTGCCTCGAAGAAGAAAGAGAATATGAATCTATACAAAAATATTCTAAGGATAAATGTAATTGACGTGTGAATGTGAAAAGGAGAAACCAAAAAAAGAATGGGGGAACGAATTGTACTGAATTAGCCTTGGTTTAAAGACAGCATAATCAAAAGACATGATTCCTGATATTAGGAAAAAAAATGTAAAAATTACATTTACAGTTGAAGATGCTTGATATTAATTTCAAAAATAGTAATCATCACTACTTCAGGACGTCTCTAGAGTCTTATTTTAGTCCAAAAAGAAAATGAGATAACTGATACAATATTCCATTTTCCTATGTCATGCTGCTCTAAAAATTGTGCTATCGGTATGACTTTTTATTAAATGCCACCAATTTAACAACCTCCAAGCACCAATGACTTTAAAAGATAATCAAAGTTAAAATGGTATAGCTTTTTTGAATAAAACCTTAAAAATTTACCTTGAATTCTTTCCCTCTTTTAAATGGTTTATGTTGTTGATTTCTTTCTTTAGATGGGTATCTGAATCTTGAAATCGAGCAAATATATAGATATTCGAACTTTGTTTCTAATTCTAATACGACAATCTTCATTATGTTACTTCTATACCATCTTTATCTTATAATCATATCCATTATGCAGTGATCTATGCTAGCCTACTGGCATCCGTTCAAAGACTTTAGTACCATTTCCATGCCAAGCAGGCACTTTATATTCGACCTGTTTTTTTATAACCTAGATAAAGTTCCTCCCTCTGAAATATTGAAATAAAGTGAAAGAAAAGTTAATCTGCTTAATAAAAGTAAAATGAACTATATAAATGATTTAGAAAAATAAACATTTTATTAATAACTAATCTATGAAAAATGTGATAAAAAATTTTAAAAGGACAAGATATAGTACCTGTCCTGAAGAAAATGAAAGATTAGTAAGAGCATGAACTATTCACAAATAACCAGAATATAAGATGGAATGCATTGTGCAGAATAGGTACAAATATAGCAATAGGAAAACAGTGAAGATAGAGTATGTGATTCCAGAAAGAAAGGTTGGAAAGAGGGATAATAAGCAGATGTATATTGAAGATGGCTTGAAAGTTCAGCCTCAAGAAGAGGGTAAATATTTTCCATGGAAGAGAGCTGTTAGAGATGAAACTAAGAATCAGATGAAATCAGACTGGAAACAATTATATTGACTCTTCTTTAGTCAGCAGGGCATTCTTTAAGATGTTTGAACTGAGAAGAAATATAATCAGAACTTTGTCTTCAACATGGATCATTACTTTGGCAGTAATATTTACAATTCATTGCACAGATGGAAGATTAAGGAACAGAGAGAGACTCTTTTTAAAGCTACTATTAGAGTTCAGATAAGAAATAATAAGCACTTGGATTTGTATACTGGGACTAGTGAGCATGGAAGAAGAAAAAAACAGAAAAAATTAAGAAGATTCAGTGTGTTCAAGATATAGAGAGTAAAGTAAGACAAGGTATAAGGGTGTCTTCAAGTTGGCAAGGCCCAAATACTGGGTTTGCTCAGTGGATGGGTACCTGCCTGATATATAAATGGATAAAAAGGATGGCATAGTTTGAATTTCACTTAAAGGATGAGAAGATGATTTAGATTTTGAATGCATTGGATCACCAAAGACACCATTATGGGTATGTTTAACAGACACTGAAACATAATGATAGGAATATGGAAAAAGGCTTAGTACTAAAAAATACATTCATGAATAATTAAATAGTGGTAATAATGGATGACAATTAAGAAATGAATTCTGAAGTCCAGAACCGAACCAAACTGAGTGTAGAATGGTGATAAAATATTATTCTCTTCCTTTTCTTAAAGTAAAAGCCTTTAGTATAAACTCGGGCCAAACTCGAGCTCATATATTCTGCATATTTAAAAACAAAATGATTCCTGGATGGCTGGTGGGGAATGGCTTCTTATATTAAAGGAAGCAAGCTGGTCAAGGGATACTTGGTATTTTGTTTCATTGTTTTAGTCAATGACTATATTTAAACACATATGAACTGCACAGAGGCAGGCAATAAAAGAAGTGAATGCAACACCAAAGCGAATGAGAATCATTGAGAGAAACTAAATTTGAAGGCCACTGAAGAAATGAAATTGAGGGCAAAAATGAGATTTAGAGGCTGTGTAAGGATCATTATGGTATCGTTTTATCCGAAACATAGGTTCAATTTCTGGTGCACATCAACATCCTCTTTGACCTCACCTTGCCAACTCTCTCGATTATCAAGCTACCTGCCCCTACTCTGCTGTCAAACAGAGTGGGCACGTTCCTGCCTCAGACGTTTTTCGCTGACCCTTCTCTCCACCTGCACATTTTTCCATTCATGGATCATTCTGGGTCTTGCCATAAATGTCACCTTCTTAGTAAAGTCAGTCAATTTAAAATTGGGAAACCCATATCCTAGCAATGTCTTTACTTTTATTCTCTTTTCTCTAACCTAGCATAAAATTGACTTTATTTTATTTTACTTTTTACTGATCTTCTTCCCTCTTTTACAAGAACTGAGATTTCTTTCTATGCGTTCACTTGATGCATCTCCAAAATTTAGAAAACTGTCTGCTACATAGCAAGATCTCAATAAATATATTCTGGATTTATAAAATTAGGAAACTTAGAAATTTGAAAGTTATTTGGAATTTAATCAATTGCCACTTAACCACTTTGAATTAATTGGTTTCTTGCCCAGCCAGAGGAAAGCACAGGCTTATATTCTACATGGACATGTTCCTTGGTCCACCACTTACTTTAAAAGGGCTAAACAAATCTAAGGCAGCTAGTCCAATAGATAACAAGCTACCTGTTGCATTTTCTCTGAAAATTGTTTATTGGTATAATCCTATAGTACTGGCCACTTTAATATATGTTTGTATTTACTTAGGGCCATGGTTCATGCTGGGCTACATAGAAGAACAAGGAGTCAGTGAAGAAAGGAAAGGAAAAGAGAAAGAACATAAGGACCCTGGGAGATGGAAAGAAAAAAAAAAACATGCATACTCTGAAAAAGGAGAAAATGACTCCAGCAACTAAAACTGTCTAGGTCCTTTTTCTCTAAGGCCTGGATAAACATCGATTTAAAATTCTGGCAGATTTTCTATTGTGTTCTTACCTGTTCCTCTACTCCTTTACTTGAGTTAGCTAGATGACTCACTGTCCCTGACAATCAAAGTTGTTTGGAACAGAATAATTTTAGAAAGAACACAAAAATGTTAATAGTACATTTATCTTAGTATTTCCTTTCAATAAAGGATGCCTGGAAAAGTTTCTCTAACGTCTACTGTGAACCCAACTGTGTCTGCACTTAAATGCCACTTCTTTATAAATGTCTCTTCTGCGTCAATTCTATTTATGTTTCCTTTTTTATTTCTTATAATTCATGTTTTCTCCATTTATATTTTACTTTATAATAATAAGTAGTATTTTGAACTTTTAAGATAATTGCTTTTTTTGTGTGTAAAACACTCCTCAAGAAGATTATACTCTGTTTGGGAACACTGGGGGAAGTCAGAAAAAAAAATAACAAGTACACAAATTAATAAGTAATTTAATGTGAAATAATATTAGAAGTATGAATGATACTATGGTACTGGAAGAAGCCAAAATCTAATAAGGAGGTTTGTTTTGGATAGAATAGTCTACCAGATTGGGGTTTCTGTGTCTCCTTTTTTCAATTATAGTGTAGGGCTTTGTTTAATTCCTGAACGTCTAGGAACACTGGCATTATGTGTATATGTTTATGTGTGTGTTGGTGCACATGTGCGTGTACATACACACATACACTTATCTAGGATCTGCTGTTACGCCATGTTACCTTGGCTTGTGGTACCATTCCTTTAGAGCTAAGCTTTTAATGTCACATTCTTCAGAAAATTTCCTTCTTATCCATGGGGGATCCTAACCCTGTATTTCCAAACATTTTTGCTTTCCTGCTATAGTTGAATTTATCACACTCTGTCATAATCGACTATTTTGTTTTCTGTCTACTCCATTAACGTTAAGTTCTTTGTAGGCAGAGATGATAATTACATTAGTTGTGTACATGCATAGCATCTGCAACAATGCTTGTCGGTGTGTTAAGAAATATTTATCATACATTTGTGGTGAGACTGAAGTTTAATTGAGTACTTGGGGATTTTAACCACTATAAAATTACTGATTGTGCCTTTACATAAATAATCCAGAGAACTACCTACTAAAATATATTTAAAATAACTGACACACTATTTGAGCCAGGTATACTGACTCTTGGCAATTCTTCTATTTGTCCTACATAGTCTATCTTGCAAAAATATTTCCTGTGTCTTAGGAGCATAAAAAAAAATCTTAAATTTTATTACTCTGGGAAGATTTCATCCTTTCCCTAATTATATAACACTGTCACTGACTTTATATTTATGAGGTATTTGCTTGGCTATACTTTACTATTTTAAAGAAAGATGTGCATGATAAACTGCATGTTACCTCAAAAAGCAAGAACAGATTGTTTCTTAGCAGAAATGCATTAGAATGTTTGACCTTTTACTTGCTTGGTGGTCCAAGTCTTTTAAAAGACCCTACATATTCTTAAGCCACATCGCTGATATATTTCCTGTTGTCATGGTTTTTATTCTCATTTATGTTTCTATAAAATGGGAAAGTTGGTAATTTTTATTTGCTGTCTTTACAAGTAATTTTCCCCTTGGAACATCAATATTAATATCTCAAACTCATAATATTCTCCATAATTTTTCTTATAACTATATTATTTACAGAGATGTGATTTTATAAAAGTACAGATCTTAGCCTGATCCAGTTGAAATATCTTTAATAGATTTTACCACTACATCCTTTTCTTAAATAATTACTGTTATATATAACCATTTGTACACACGAACACATATGTGCATATGACATATATCAGAATATCTAAATATTTACAATATAACTGTACCGAAAAATATTTATTTGACTTCCTAGTAGGATTTGAAACAATAAATTTTAAAAAATTAATATGTCCTTGAGGTCCAATCTCATCTGGTCCTGACCTACGTATGTGATCTGTATTCCTACTGTTTACCTAGTTCACTGTACTTCAGTTATATTGGTTTTCTCTCAGTCCTAGAAATTCTAAACTTGTTTCTTTCAGAGTCCTTATGGTCATCATCTAGGATGATCTGCCCTTCAGGTCTGCAAATATCTGGCTCTTTCTTAACCTCTAGGTTTCTGTATACATGGCATAACTATAACCTTTCACAAAGAGGCTTTTTCTAGACTCTCTAAGAGACTTGCCCTTTGGCTATCTTCATCAAAACCTCTAATTTATTTCTTTCATGGCACCAATGGCAATTTTTTATTTATTTAATGCATTATTTAAGTGATTGTTTCCTCTTTTTGTCACTAGAGTATGCCCTCTATAAGAGTGGAATCACCAACGGTCTCATTCTTTATTGAAGCCATATCAAATAGCACAGAAAGTGATACATCTGAACATTAGTACAATAAATATTGGGTGATTTAATAATTAATGGGAAGAAAAAAACATCAAATAAATTGAGGTTAAGACTCTGAGTATGAGGGACTTTTGCCTCTATATCTACAGTTTCAACCTGACGACAGTTTTCAAGAGTCACACTTCTAGGTAAATGATAAAGGGAATATATAGGTAGTGGGAAAAGGAACAAACTGGATATATTAAAATAAGCATTAGGCAAAAATACAAGTTCTTGTCTGAACATTCCTGATTTCACTCACAATTCAGCAAAATTATTTGCGAGGGCACTAGATGGTAAACACCATGTTTCTGCACTTGACCCTATAAATACAGTGGTGGTCAACACTTTCAGAGAGACGATCTTTCCACTGATTCAAATTTAAGGCTATCCAAGATCTGATATATCTTGGATGCTCAAAAATTATAGCAATTTTATTTCTAAATTAAGATTCATTCTATAAAAACATCAATAGAAAATCAAATCAAGAATCAAGTAGAATTCTCCTGATGGATTTCTTCCAATTAAAGTTTTTTTTTATCCTATGTTCATTACATAATTACTTACAAGAACAAAAATATGGAATCAATCTAGGTGTTCAGCAAGAGATGAATGAATAAAGAAGATGTAACATATACACACACAATGTAATATTATTGAGCAATAAAAAAAAGAATGGAATCTTGCCATTTGTGACAGCATGAATGGACCTATAGGGTATGTTAAGTGAAATAAAACAGAAAAAGACAAATATTATATGTGTATGTGTGTGTGTGTGTGTGTGTGTGTGTGTGTGTGTAGCAAATGAATAAACAAAACAAAACAGAAACAGACCCACAGATATAGAGAACAAGCTGACAGTTGCCAAAGGGGGGTATGGGTAAGAAAACAACAAGCCTATGTGAGTAATAATATAATCTTGATACATAATAGTTATATATTCTTTGATAAAACTAGTAAGATATGAGCAACTTGCAAACTGTAAAAAAAGTTAATTTTTGACTTACAAATTATTTCCGCATTTATAGGCAGGTTTTATCTTCACTTTATGGGGTTTTATTTTTGCAAAGATTCTATAATTTTTTTACACTAAAGATGGGTTTAATTTATCTTTAAACATGCTTTTAATAACAACAAAAGTAAACAAAAGGTACAGAAGAAAAATTAATACTATAGAGAGGTTTCTTTGTTGTATTTGGCTAAAATCTTATAGAATAGAGAATAATTTCCTTAAGATAACTTATGCATCTATTTTTCCTTCACTTGTTCATTCTATATATAATATTCTCTTAATGAAAGCTTTGTACCATATGCTGTGTTATGATGGTAAACACATAAAATAATTATTTTTCTTTAGCAATAAATTAAAAATGTAGTAAGAGATTTAATATTGAGAGAGAAAATAAATCAGAGACATCTATGACTGAGATCTACGAATCTCCATTGTTTTAGAGTACTTGAAAAAAATTAATAATACTGATCCTGCCTTTATTAAAAATACTGATATTTTGTTCATCATAGATTTTGTGCATTTTGTTTTTATTTCAAATATTTCATTAAATATTTCGTTATCTTGATTACTGCTAGTTTGTGTGTGTGTATTCTCTTGAATTTTGTGATACAATTACCTCACTCATTCCACATTAGTACCAAGCAGAAAAGAAGGAAGGGAGGGAGAAAGAGAGGAAGAGAAGGAGAGAGAGAGAAAAAGTTCGGATGAAACACTACCGATAGTGCTTGTAGTGAGTTGAATTGTGTCCTTAAAAGATATTTCCACAACATCTTAGAACCTGTGAATGTATGGGACCTTATTTGGAAAAGGCGGTCTTTTAAGAGGTAATTATGTTAAAGATTATGAAATGACATCATCATGGATTATCCATGTGGGACCTAAATCCAGTGACAAGTGTTCTTATATGAGACATGCAGGGAAGAGACACAGGAAGAAAAGGAGAACGTCATGTGAGAACAGAGACAAAGATTAGAGTTATACAACTCATGAACCACCGGAATTTGAAAGAGGCAAGGAAGGATTCTCCTCTAAAGCCTTTGGAGGAAGTGTAAGACTCTAGAACTCTGGGAATAAAAATTCCCTTGTTTTTAAGCTACCACATTTGTGATCATGTGTTACAGCAGCCCTAGGAAACTAATACAGTGGTGAAAAATGCATTAAGCACTATAAGACCATAGAGTAGAAAACAATCTATTGTACTGAAAGTCAAGAAATACACAGAAGTTATGAAAAGAGGGCTACCCAGATGTACCTTCAGGGTCATTATGACTTGAACAGATGTAAACAAATGGAAAGAAATATGAAGGGGATTCCAGGAAGAGGGAACACAAAGATTTTTTAAAAACCTGTGTGTGTGTATGTGTGTGTTTGTTTGTTAAAAATGAGTTTGAAGGCAAATTATCAATAATGTATAAGTACAATAATGTATATTTCATGTTATACCAGTTTACAGACTATGACATTCTTGGAGTTCATATAACTGTTTGAAATATTTAACAATCTTATATAGTAAATAATACAGACATTATATAAAATGAGTGAGTTTGTACCTAGTGCAAAAGAGCAGTCACTAGAAACTAAACACTTTTATTTCATTACATACTAATGGCATGATTAAAAACTAATGGAATTCCTAAATAGAAGTGGATATTATACTAGTATTTGAATAGATTTAATGACAAATGCTCTAAACATTATAACATCAAGAATGAAATTATTATGTGGTCTGCTTTATAAGTGTGTATGTATATATATTATTAAGGCATTTCTAATATGTTATCTTTTATTTATGTTCTACTCTTCGATATTTTTGAGATTGAGGGGTTGGTGGTTATTTTGTTTGTTATATTTGATTAGGTAAAGTCATGGAAGATAATGAATGAATGAATGAAGCATGGTGCTTGCTGAAAGCAAAATGTTCCTTTAGCTATTATAGAGCAAAGAGATCTATAAATACCAGGAACCTACTGAAAATATTTGTTTTTGTGTTATTTCCTTACTAATGGTGAAGATAATACTGGGGTTACAAATCCTTTCCATTATGAAAAACAAACAAACAAACAAACAAAACATGATATAATGGCAACCTAAAACTTTGTAGAAATGTTCTCTATGTAAGACTTCATTGATTTCAGACATGCGTTTCTCAGAAAAATTCAAAGTTCTCATAAAACTCAGATCTAGTGAGCATATTCTAAGAATAGCTGTTACAGCTCTAGAATAATCTACTAATCTGTTTTAACATATATCTTAAAATTAATATATGTTTAAACTGAACTGATTTCAAATCAGCACACACAAAAATATAATACATACTTTCTATCCATTTTTCTCCAGTGATTCCTTTTCCATCATGTATCGTTTGGTTGTGTTATATTTCTGCTTCTTGTCTTCTCTACCTAGGTCACATTGTACTACGTCAGGATCAAATATCAAATGGAAAACTACTTAGCAAGTCTTCCCTCTGAAATTAAAAAGAAACAAAAAACTAAAAAATATGTTAATTACAGCATTATTTACAATAGCCAAAATATGGAAGCAACCTAAGTGTCCATAGATAGAAAGATAAATAAAAAAGATGTGGTACATATATACAATGGACTATTCCTCAGCCACACAAAAGAATGAAATCTTGCTATTTGCAGTAACATGGATGGGCATAGAAGGTATTATGCTAAGTGAAATAAATCAGACAGAGAAAGAAAAACGTCATATGATTTCATTTATATGTGGAATCTAAAAAACAAAATAGAGCAAACAAAACAGAAACTCATAGATATAGAGAACAAACTAATGGTTGCCAGATGGGAGGCGGGGAGGGGTTGGAGAATAGGTACAAAAGGTAAAAGAGATTAAGAAGTACAAATTACAGTTATAAAAATTCATAGGGATCTAAAGAACGATACAGGGAATACAGCCAATAATATTTTAATTATGTATGATGCTAGATGGGTATTTGATGGGTATTACTGAGGTGATCACTTCATAAGGTATATGTTTAATCACTATGTTATATACTAGAAATCAATATAATATTATATGACAATTATAATTTAAAAAGAAAAGGAAAGAAATACAGTCAGGAAGGGAAGCCAAAACTTTAGGTAGCAATAGTTTCCAGAAGTTCTAAAGTGCAATCACATGGTGAAGAAAAAAAAGAATCAATGTTTTTTTCTTTCACAATGTATGTTCTAGCAGATGGTACAAAGAATGAATGCAATAGAAACTTAAAAAATACAAGTTTAAAAGATTAAATCGGTGTCTGAGGCTAAGATTCCCTTAATTATGAGCTTATGAAAACAACCACAAACAGAATAATTAAATCTGTTTATAATGAGCTACATCAACTTGTACAATAAAATATTTTTGATGCAAAAGAAAAGCATTCTAAAATCTTAGGTTAAAAATTAATAAATTAAAAATATCGCATGTTTAAAGTACCCTAGCCTCTTTTCATAGAATTGTCTGAATTTTCTCACTGAATTCTCAAAAAACAAACAAACAAACAAACAAAAAAACACCCTATGAGGTTAGTTTTACTACTGCTCTCATTTTATTGGTGAGAAAATAGACACAGAATGATTCAGTGGCTTCTTAATTAATGTACCTAGTATATAATTTTCACATTTAGAGACCAGTCAATTCAACTCCAGAGACCACACTCTCTAAACACTTATTATATTTGCCAATTGTTAGATAGAAAAATATTCATTCTTTTTTTCAATCTATAAATATTTAATGTGTATCTACCAGTGGCCAGATATAAATCTAGGTGCTGTGATCAAAACAGACAAAATCCTCTGTTCTCAAACACTTATATTCTACTTGGGGTAGTAGATATTATTTCTATAAAATTTCCATTTTTATCACTGAGGTATGGCAATTAGTATCAAGAAGAATAAATGTTTGGTCATAGATCTTTCTAGTCATATGTTGTATTTCATTCATTCGAAAAAAAGAAAGTGATTTTCATTCTCAATTCAAACAAATGGCAGTGATAGTCTGATATTAATTTATTGATTTTTATGATAAATGAATAATTCAAGTGATTGAGCTTAGAAATAGAGGCAGATTGGGTTTCATTGCTTGAAAAGTCTATAAATAGATGAAACTTTCCTTAAGAAAAAACATTTTGAAAATTTTGTACACTGGAAAATAAAGAAGAGAAAGCCTCAGAGTTAGACTCAAAACCCAGCAGATTTCTGGAGTAGATTCTAAAAATGAGGACCAAATTGTAAGCATTACTATATAAACCATGGTACAATAAAGAAGAAAATAAATATTTTATATGTTAAAAATAATAAGTGACAAGACTAAAAATTAAAGAAAGAAAGGCCTTGGGATTGCCTTTGGGAGAAGATTTTAATTTTATGTAAAGTGGTACATCAATGAATATTGGCTGTTCTAAAATATAAACCACGGAGTATGTAGCCCAAATGATATGAAAGCTTTGTTTGTTCATATTGAGTCCAAATTAGTTTTCCTTATCAGTGATAATATGCCTCTAAATGATGATTAGGAACCCTGTCTTTTTGCATCCTGAGGCTCTGGTATTTGAGCACCTGCATAAACCACTGAAGGAGAAAGAGATTAGGGAATGTTACATAGGAAGTATTCATGGCAAAAGACTGTAGTACGTAGTCTATTTATGCATCCAGGAATATGAGAAAAACTGTTTATTAGTTAGGAGTATCCATAAATAGATTTTTTAAATATGTATTAGTTAGTCATTAGCTGGGAGTATCTGAAAATAGATTCTTACTAAAAATTATTAGGATGAGGTGAAAACCAAAGTGGGAAACTGAGATTTTCAGATACTTAGGACAAGAATATTCAAGCAGAGAAAACAGCCAGGGCAAAGGCCCTGCGATGAAACTTAGTTGGCATATTTGAGGACGAGAGTGGAGTATAACAGCAGAAGTTTAGGGAAATAACAAGGGCCAGATCCTGAGAACCTGCAGGTCATTTTAGGATATTCGTTTTTCTCTCGGATAACATAGAGTCACTGGAGTAATGAGATTGATTTAATTTATAACACAATCACTTTTGCTGTTTATTGAATATATATTGAAGAAGTCAAGACTATAAAAGGTAGATTAACTTGGGGTCAATTGCAATAACAAAAACGAGCAATGATGATGGCTTGCCCCAAAGCGTACAAAAGCCTAAGCTTTCAGAAATTATCAGTTTATGCATATATTTTAGGGATAGAGTTAGAAGTATTAGAGGCAAATTAAATGTGACATCTGAGGTAAAAATTTTTAAAAAGTATGATTCCAACTATTTTGGATTAAACATTTAAAAAGAGAGTTGCAATTACTGAGAAATAGAAAGTTGCTTAGAAGTTCGGTTTTGGACATAAGTTTGAAAAGTCTGATACCCAAGTAATGTTGAAATAGATAGTTACATATTAGTCTACTAATCAGAGATAAAAATGTGGACATCAACTGCACATATTTATAACCACAAAAAAATTTGAAATCATCAAGAGAGCATAATATGTTAATATGTTGCATAATGTAAAATAGAGAGTCATTTGTGGAAAAAGTCTGATATAAACAGACAGATGTTAATAAAAATAATGTTGACTCAACACTAGAACAAATTTTTTTTTAGTTTATATATATTTTATTAATGGTAAATTCATGAAAATGATGGATTAAAATTAATTTAAAAGGAAAATATATCTATGAAAAAATTTTTTCAATTACAGTTGACATTTAATATTATTTTATATTAGTTTTAGATAAAAAGTATAATGGTTAAATAGTTATATAATTTATGAAGTAATCCTCCCAATTAGTCTAGTACCCACCTGTGACAATATACAGTTATTACAATATTATTGACTATATTCCCTATACTGTACTTTACACCCCCATGACTATTTTATAACTACCAATTTGTACTTCTTAATCCCTTCACTATTTTCACAGAGCCCCACTACCCTGCTCCCATCTGGCTACCATCAGTTTGTTCTCGGCATCTATGAGTATGTTTGTTTTGTCTGTTCATTTATTTTGTTATGTAGATTCCACATATAAGTGAGATCATACGATATTTGTCCTCCTCTGTCTGACTTATATCACGTAGCATAATATCTTCTAGGTCCATCCATGTTGTCACACAACTTTTAAATTTCTATTATAAATTACATTGATTTTTGTCTTATAAATTATTATTAAAAAATACTCAAATGATATAAAATGCCAGCATTTCTTAATGTACTTCAGGTTAAAAAAACTATTATCTGATGAAAAACAATTATTACAGATAGGAATTAACATTGACACTCTCATCATCAATTATAGATTTTATAATTTTATTGCAGCCACATTTTTAAGACATTAATAATACTTAATTTAAACAAACTGGACTCATGAATTGTGATGCAGGTAATTCCTTTTGACATATTATAAACTCCATTATGTCATATTGCAGAAATCAATTCCTTTTTTACAGTGTATGACTCCTTAACATGCTTATTTTACCATTTTGCCAAATGAATAATATTTAAAATTGAATACTCATTTCTGGTATTTTTTTTCTCAGTCTAATGGAATAAGCGTTATTATATGGAAATGTGTCCACAGCAATTACAATTCTTTAGAAAAGATTTTTCCTCTAAGTTTAAAAATAAATTAAATGCATACTATTGATGTTTTCCATTTTTAGATTGTATTTTCTTTCATCCAGTAGAAGTATCTAAATTATAATGCAATAATCAATATTCAGATTAAATTATGACATTAATATAACTTTCAATAATTCCAATGTTTAAGAAAATATTAACGAATATAGTGTTCTCACTATTGTACCCGTTCTGTGGGTAGGATGGCCTGCTACTCAAAATTTGATTTAGATGTCCAAACTGATGATGCTCTGCAGACACACACATACCCAAGAGGGTTTGAAAGGTTCATTACTAACATGATGAGGCTTTCTGGGGAGGAGTGGTATAGACTTTCCAAGCTGCTATATAAAAATAAATGGTGCTGGGAAAATTAGAAAGCAAAAGAATGAAACTAGACTGCTGTCACCATACACCAAAATTAACTCAAAATGGATCAAAGAACTAAACATAAGACATGAAAATATAAATTGCATAGAAGAAATCACAGGTACTAAAATATACACTTTGGTTTTAGAGAAGATTTTATGAATTTGTCTCCAAAAGCAAGAGAAGTAAAAGTAAAAATAAATGTATGGGCCTATATCAAACTGAAAAAGCATCTGCAAAGCAAAAGAAACCATCAACAAAACAAAGGCAACCAATTGAATGGGTGAAGATATTTGCAAACAACACCTCACATAAGGGGCTAATATACGAAATAGATAGAGAACTCATACAACTCAACAATAAAAAAATAAACAATTAAAAAATAGGCAGAGGACCTGAATAGACACTTCTCCTAAGAAGACATACAAATAGCCCACAGACATATGAAAAGATGCTCAACTTCACTAGCTATTGGGGAAATGTAAATCAAAACCACAATGAGATACCACTTCACACCTGCAAGAATGGCTGTTATCAACAAGACAAGTAACAAGTAGAAAAAAAGTAACCCTCATACACTGCTAGTGGGAATGTAAATTGGTACAACCACTATGGAAAACAGTATGGAGGTTTCTCAAAAAGTTAAGAATAGAATTACCATATGACCCAGCAATCTCTCTTCTAGGTATCTACCTCAAAAATTTAAAAACATTTATCTGTAAAGATAGATGCACCATGATGTTCATTGCAGCATTATTCACAGTGGCCAAGATGTAGAAACAACCGAAGAGCCCTTCGATAGATGACTGGATAAAAAAGATGTGGTACATGTACACAATAGGACATTACTCAGCCATAAGATAAAATACTGCCATTTGCAACAACATGGATAGATCTTAAAATAATCATGCTAAGTGAAATAAGTCAGACAAAAATGTTGAGAATCATATGATTTCACTTATATGTTGTATGTAAAATTGAAAGCAACAAACAAGACAAACAAAAACTTATAGACACAGACTTCAGTTTAGTGGTTATCAGAGGGAAAGTGAAGTGGAGGGGAGGTTGATAAGTGTAAAGAGGGTCAAATATAGAAGATCTGACTTTGGGTGGTGAGCACACTGTGCAATATACATATGATATATTACTGAATTGTACACTTGAAATCTATGTAATTTTATTAACCAACATTACCCTCAATAAATGGGTGGTAGGAGAGAGAGTAGGAAAAGGAGAGTGGCTTTAGTGTGTGTGTGTGTGTGTGTGTGTGTGTGTGTATGTGTTCCAATAACACTTTATTCTGGACATTTATTATACACACTGAAAATTTTATTTCATATAATTTTTTTTACATTGTACAATTCAATAAGTTTTTTTTCATTTACACTTGGCATACAATAATATATTAGTTTCAGTTGTACAGTATAGTGATTAGAGATCTAAATATCTCACAAAGTCATCACCCCACTAAATCTAGTACCCCTCTTCTCCCTTACATATTTATTATGACAGTTGTTAACTATTTTCCTTATGCTACACTTTAAATCTCCATGTCTATTTTGTAACTATCCTTTGTACTTCTTAATCCTTTGCCTTCTTTCGCCATCTCCCCCCAAACTCCCTCCCATCTAGTTGCCTTCAAAATATTCTCTGTATCTATAAGTTTATTTCCATTTTTGTCATTGTTGTTTATTTTGTTCTTTAGATTCCACACATACATGCAGTATGTGGTATCTGTCTTTCTCTGTCTGACTTATTTCATTCAGCGCAATACCCTCTAAGTCCATCAAGGCAATATCTTTTTCCAACCCTTTCCTTTTACTCTGTGTGTCTTTTAATCAGAAGTGAGTCTCTTGCAGGCAGCACATGAGGAGTTTAGGTTTTCATGGAGTTTGGACATGGGACCCAGGTGAGGTTTTCTGTACAACTATGGGCTTCTGTAGTTTGAATTTCTTATTGGTAGCAAAGGAGCCAGCACCTAGTCTTTCACATTAATTTTCTTAGACGTGGTGCAGATGGGGAAGAAAAAAGGATGAAACTTAAAGGATATCACCAAACGCATATACACACACACACATACACACACACACGCGCGCGCGCACACACACACACACACACACACGTCAGAAATCATACCCTTTATTATATTCAGTCTAAAGAAAAATAAGAATACTAAAATAGATTTTAGAATTACAATGTTTGTATCACAGAAGACATAGAATTCTAAGACCAAAACTGTGGACTAATCTTAAGAATTTCTTCAGAAAATGTTACTAATGGTACATGGGGTTTTTTTAGTGTAATTGTTTTAATTTTTTTTAAAAAAGGGATGAAGACATATTGCTAAATAATAAAGCATACTATATCTCTATCTCTGTCTCTATAAATCTGTGTATCTAGAGCTAAATCCAGAATTGGATGTAGATGGATAATTCCCCGCCTTTTAATTTTTTACAAAGTCTTAATTTTTAGTCCTATTCTTTTGAGTATTTTACATTCTTTCCAATTGAATCTGTATAGCTACTTTCACACAGAAGCACACACAGTATTTTTAATATTAATAAAATTCAATGGTAATTTACTTTAAAGGTTAAATGTGACTGCTTACTGAGTTCTGGAAGTCTCAGGACCTGCATGAAGGGTGCATAACTAAAAGTCAAAAGCATATGCAAACTTATAATGGCTCTCAGGTGGTAGAGATGTTTCTCATCTGTCTCCAAATCCTATGGAATTGATTAGAGAATAGTACTAGGTGTACATATCTGTATTTGATGTCTTTGGTTGGAATTTCCACATTGGAGAAAGCGTGACAAAGAGAGAACGTCTACAAAAACCAATTTGTTTATTGGTAATTGGTTATATTCCCCTTGTATTATTGAAGTTGTGTGTTTGAATAAAAGCTTTTCTCCTATACCTTAGCCCTTCTTTGATGATTTATAGCCAAGAGAGTGACAGTAATGCCATCAATTTATTGTTATGAATAAAGCACTGGGAAGGCATTCAAATGTAGTTTGATACAGGCATCTTTAAAAAAAAAACACTTTAGTACGTTTTATTACAAAATTATAAATCCTATATTCATTAAAATTGATGATGTGACAATGACATGCTAGGTACAATACTGTTAACCATAATTTAAGAAAAGTAATAATTCAAAACTTAATCAGTCAAATTACAATCATCTCTTTTTTGACATTTTACACATAGAAGTTAATCATCAAGATGTAATGCTCAGAAAAGATATGAATTAATCAGATGTATTATTACTGACATGAATTTCATCAATTTCACTTTGCTTCTAAACCTTCTGAATTATTTTGGAGTCTTTTTTCCTTACTGTGTAAAGGACCTCGGTTACAGCTAATAATTAAAATGCTTACTATAATCCTGGTTTTATTAAGAAGTATGTATTTAGAGTACTATTACCAATGATAAAGTGTTTAGAACTTGTCATTATTTCACAGGTATAGCACATCCATTTCCCTCTGGCAATTAAGGACACAGGGAGTCTCTAATTATTTGCCATGGTAGATAGCTTGTAACAAGAGCATTTGACTCTAATCAAAGGATGCTTTTCTTTCCTATGTTGCTTGGAAAATAGAAACAAGATAGGGTAGACATTTATTTACTTAATATGATTCAAAGATTGTGAAAGTTTCCATTTACTGAAAATACTCTCTCCCTTTTAGCCTGGAAAGTATAGCTTCAGAATATAAAATTATCAAAATAAATGTCAAGCTAAAGGTTAATTCATTATTATATATTGTCATGTATATGTGAATCTAAGGGCATTTATTAGTAAAACAGATAAATAGGGCATATCAATATGCTCATAGTTTAATAGATCTTCAGACTTACATTTTAAATAAATGATCATACATAAGAAATTTTCAGTCACTTCCATAACTATTCTTTTCTCACAGAAGATGATCACTCAGAAGGTAATTTACATTTAGAAAATAATCTACATTTCACACTTAACCAGTTGCTGCACACTTATTTCTGCAATATATTTAAAAATAATAAAATGCTTCATCATTTTATAGAGTTCTGCAATTTCCTGGACTGCTGCAAAAAAAAGTTTGAAAATTGAAATAATTATATCAAATATATTCTGGTTTTAATACATTTTCAGAATACATGCAAATATATATGAGCACATGAAATTATATCCATATATGAAGAATGAAAGATTTATTAATACTCGCAATGTAGCAAAAGTAAAATAAAAATCCCCTTTAAAATATTGTTATTTAAATTGCAGTTCCTTGCTTGAGCATATAAGTTACTTTAAACAAATAAAACAACTTATATTGGTACAGGGCATTGACTACAAAACAGATAAAACTTTTCCATAACTGAAATGAGAAAAGTGAAGGTCAAGAAAAACTACTTGCTCATTAAGGGTGGAAGGAGAAGAACTGGTCGTTGTAACACTAGCCCCCATGAAATTTCTGGGTAGAAGATTGTTGAGTAGAAGATCTAAGTTAGTTCAGAATGTGTGGCAGAAAGCATTTGAAATTGGAGAAGTAAACACTGCCAAGATCATATAAGATCTTTGAACCACAAAGATTTTGAAAGACTGCATCATTTACATAATGAATGATTGACATAGCAAATATAGTTGATAAGTGGACTAAAGGCAATGAGCATGTACAACAAGCCCCTCCCCCATGAGTAGATTTTCATCATCAGAGTTCAGACCCCATGGGAACAAGCATTTGGGTTATAGTGCCATATTAAAGAAACCATAGAAATGAAAATGAGGGTGAGGGAAACAGAAAGAATAGTAGAGGAAAAGAAAGTGAGAACCAGTGGTGGCCCTGAGACCAACTGCCATGTCAGGGGCCATAGTTTACCAACTAAACTTCTAACGTTCAATGGGAACAATGAAAAACTACTTCACAAATATAGATGGAGAAGTGAATGTGATAGATGCAGGAGGTGAACTATGGAAGCCAGAGATACATGTCCCTCAGATCTCTATTTAAGAGGGAAACTGTCTTCTGTTGCACATTTGAAATCTGCCATGAATACACACGCCAAGGTTACACCATTTTGTGAATGCTCCCAGGCACTGACTGAATGAGGGTACTAGCTGCTTAATTCATGGACACCCTGGGACATCTCTAATGGACAGTCTTTGCTTTGGAGCTCTTCAGAGTCCTTGCTCAGATTCTTTTAGAGATGCATTGCAGTTTAAATTTTTTTCTACCCAATCCTTCTTCCTTATCCCTCTCCTTTTATAAGCATCAGACTTGTGTCTTAAACGTTTTCCTCAATGATTCTTATTCCCTTTCCCCTTAAACCTGAATAGGTATTTCCCGTGACAAACCTCTTATATTTCCAATTCTGTGTCAGCATCTGTTTCTTGAAGGACACAAGCTGTCATAACAGAGGTACTGGACCTCTTAATAACATCTCTAAAACTTGAAGAACTGGTTCAGGAACTTTGGAAAATGAATTTAGTTTGGGGAAAATCAAGTAGATAAAAAGAGATGTGGGCTTCCTTTTATATTATATTTGTTGAGTGTTACCTATTAGAATTCAGCTAACCCAACTCCCTCTGTAAATTTGAAACAATATAGTGTTAAAGTATTAGCAGCTTGTTTATTCAAGAAAGTTAAATAAAATATTCAACATATTGCATGGTTTATTCAGAATATTTTTCTAAGTTTTTTTTTGGTATAGAATAATGAGAAATAAATTTTCACATAATAAAAATATAAAAAGGTGTTCTGGAACTAAGAGTGAAGAGGACCTCTGCCATTGTGAATTAACTACAGTATTATTTTATCATTTAAAAATTATTTTAGACTTTTAGTTTATCGTCTATAAATAATGTATTTTATAATCTACATGCTTCAGTTTATGTTATGAGAAAAGTATGAAAAGAATACTGTCTTCCTCTGATACATCTTAACTGACTAAAAAAATGCAAAGGGTATCTTTAGTGGAATGGTTAATTGGATTTCCCCAAGACTGAAATAAAAATATATAGCTGTTTTTCCTTGTCATCATAATCACTCTCTCCTGCTTAAATGAACATGTAAAAATGTCTTCTTCTTTCAAAATGTCAGTCTTAGAAGGAGAATAAGCATAGTTGAGCAATCCAAACATAGCCAAGGGAAATGAAAGTAAAAATAACAATGAGATACCACTTTACATTCACTAGGATGTCTATAATCAAAAAAGATAGATAAAACGTTATGAAGAGAATGCAGAAAAATGGGACCTTCATACATTGATGGGATTGTAAAACAGTGCAATTGTTTTGGAAAATAACTTGGCAGTACCTCCAAATATTAAACATAGAGTCTACTCCTTGGTATATACTCAAGAGAAATGAAAATATTTATCTACCTAAAAACATTTACACAATTGTTCATAGAAGTGTTATTCATAATAGGCAAGCATGGAACTCCCCAAATACCTATCCATGATAAATGGATAAACAAAATGCCACATAGTCATAAATGGAATATTATTTGACAATAAAAAGAACAGAGTACTAATATATGGTAGAACATGAATGAACTTTGAAAACTGTATGCTAAATGAAAGAAGTCATTCATGAATAAACACACATTGTATATTTCAATTTATATAAAATGTCCAGAATAGGCAAATTTACATATACAGAGAAAGTAGGTTAACAATCACTTAAAACTAAGCGTATTTTGGGTGGTGGAGAAATGGATGATGGAGAAAGAGAGACTACTAATCAGTACTGGGCTTCTTTTTGGGGTGATGAAAACGTTTTAGAATTAGAATGTAGTAATGGTTGCAAAATTCTGAGAATATATTTAAAAGTAACATTGACGTATACACTCCAAATAGGTAAATTGTAAGGTATATGAATTATATGTCAATAGAACTATTTAAAAATTCCTATAGGAAGAAATGATTTTAATTCACACATTTATATCCATATGCCAAATATGTTCCGTAGATTTCTCTCTGAAAAGTTTTCAATATGAAATTGTTGAATAATTTAGCAATTTTTTTTTGGCTTTTGTTTTATGGTTTATTATTAGTTTAAAAATTTAAATTTATCTCACTTGCAGTATTTTGGCTAAATATTGTCTTATTCTATTTTTTAATTTTCTATTTTAGATTTCAAATGTTAGAGGATAATCATTTTTATTACAAAGCATATAATTAAAAATTTTCTTATTAAAAATACATGCTTCCTTACCCCCTACTCTGTAGTATAATACAAAGCTTTTTTATTATAGTGTGGGCTTGTATTGCTCAACCACTTAAAATTTATCATTATCACAATCATTGTTTTGTATTTATTAAGCCCATTATAGTAGATTAGCAATTTTCAATTATCATTTAAGTACTGAAACCAATGAATTATTAATATTAAGTGATAATCCTAAATCTTTATTAAATGCATTGTGGACACATACTCATAGATAAACTATTCTCCAACTAATCTTGTTTAGAAGAGATAATTCATATACACTTAAGTGATACACTGATTTTTGTGTGACTGTGATGGGGGTTACTGATAGCCCCTTCATAAATTTAAGCTATGCCAATAGGAGAATCCTAATAAATTTTAGCAGAGCTTTAAAAAATAATAAGAAAAGGGGGTGCTAAATTCTCCAACTATAGCTGTATATTTGTTTTTTTCCTCCTAGCTCATTATTTTGTTTCATGTATTTTGAGTTTCCATTGTTTGGGGAATACATGATTAGAATCTTTATGTCTTCACGGTGAATTGATCATTTATCAGTGTACTGTATCTCTTTTTGTCTCTAGTAATTTTATTTGTTCTGAAGTCTACTAGTTTGGATAGTAATATACCCACTCTTGCATTTGTTTGCTTAATATTTGTATGATATATATTTTTCTACCCTTTTGCTTTGAATCTATCTTTGTTATTGAATTCAAAGTGAGCCTCTTGTACATGGCATACAATTTGGTCATATTTTTTCCTCCATTTTGCCAATCTCCCTTTCATTGGGTATTTAAACTATTTATGTTGAAAGCAATTATTGATATGTTACCTCTTAAGTCTGTCATTTTATTACTCATTTCTATTTGTTTCTTCTGTTTCTTTTTTCTTCTGTTCCTTTTATTGCCTTTCCAAGTTACTTAACACTTCTTTTGTGTGTTTTTGAATATATCTCTGATTATTTTCTTTACTGGTTCCTCTGGTAAAATGATATACATATTTAATTTATTATACCTACTGGTATCAACATTTGGAAAAAGTGTGAAAGCTTCACTTCTATTTAGGTACCTTTACTGTTTCTGCTTATAAATATCATTGTCACGAGTATCACCTAGTATTAAAATTTTGTTCCAATCATTAAATATGATTTATAAAACTCATGAAGAAAAGGCTACTGATTACATGTACATATTTCTGCTGCTTCTGTTTTTCCCCCCACTTCTTGATGTCCTCAAATTCTTTTATCATTCTCTTTCTGTGTCAATAGCTTCCTTTGGTCAAAATCTTTAAGAGAGGGTCTACTGATGACAAATCCATTTAGTTTTCCTTGGTCTAAGCATGTTTTTATTTACTTTTTACACCTAATAGTTTTGATGAATGTATGATACACAGTTGATGGTTATATTTTTTCAACACTCGAAAATTTTGTACAACTTTCCTCCAACTTTCCTCTAGCCTCTATGGCTAAGAAAACTGCTGTCATCAGAATCAGTATTCACTTACAAGTCCTACATCTCTTCTCTCTCACTGCATTCAGATTTTTCCTTTGTCTTTTATTTTAAAAAATATAATTAGTATATTTCTTGGCATTCTTTGGGTGCTTACTATTTGAGATATCGTCAGCTTTTTGGATCTGTAAGTTTGTATATTTCATCAAATTTGTGAAGTATTCAACAACCATTATTTCTATGAATACTTTCATACTCGTTCTCTTTCTCTAATCCTTCTTGGCCTTTTATGATCTAAATGCTGATTGTTTTGGTATTTCTCAGAGGTCCTTGAGTCTCTGTTTTCTCTTTTCTCTTTTGTCTAGGGCTGTTTGTTGTTCAGATTGAATGAGTTCTATTGATCATTCTTCAAGGTCACTGATTTTAGTCTATGAATTCCATTTAACAAATTGCTTGTCATTTAATTTTTATTTAGCTATTTTTGTAAACTGTACATCTTTACCGATACTTTTCTATTTTGTATTTGTTTCAAGAAAATTGATTGTTGAAGGTCTTTTATGAAAACCACTTTAAAATTCTTGTCAGATAAATCAAACATCTGATTCATTTCAGTGTTTATGTCTGTTAATTGTCCTTCTTAATCAAGTTGTGATTATATTGTTTCTTGGTATAATGAAGGATTTCTAATTATATCTTGGACATTTGTCTACTATGTTGGAAGACTCTGGGCCCTGTTTAAATCTTTCATTCCAGTAAGCAGGCATCTTGTTTTGGTTTGGCATGCCTATTCCAGCCTACTTTTGTTCACTGGATTTTCAATGACAATGTAAAGTTCAGGACTTCTTCATGTTGTTTTGGTGTGCTTGGTTTATCTGGTGTTGCTGGGCTCTCACCAGCCAGTCCTTACTGGTGCTAACTTAGGGGACACAAAAAGTTAACCCGGGCCAGGCATCTGAGTGTCTTTCAGTGGAGGAGGGGAGTCTCAGATCTACGTTGCTGAAGAGACTTCCAGGGCTAGACAGAAGTGTTGCCAGTTCTGCTCTGGCTCTGTTGGACATAGACTGCTTGTGGGGATGGATACAGACAGCAGCAGCCCCTCTAAATAGTACCTCCCTGGAGTCTATTTCAAAATTTGTTTAATTGTATAGAATCCCAGTTAAATTATATAAAATAATCATTTTCACACATATTAATATAATTATCCATGGACATTCTTTCTTCTATCTAGTCTTTTAGAGTTTTAGATATCGTTAAGTTCCAAGACTGCTACCTAAATTAAATTGCTCATAATTTAAAATATTTAAATTAGTCTGAAGAAGAAAATTGTTCAAATCTATTAAAATATCTAGCACTTATGAAAAGACTTATAGTTACAGTTATTAAAGATGAAGTTCTTATTTTTTCTATGATTCTAATATGTGATTGGGCACTTTGACAGTGTAAGCTTCATAGGGCTAGGCAAGGTAGAGATGATAGAATAGTAGAACCACACATTCATTCATTTTCCAAGTATTATGGATAATACAGTCTGAAGGGTAAGAATCCCTTGGTCTGGAGTCAAGAAGACTTGAGCTCAACTGTTGTCTTTTCCCTCTTCTAATTGTATAGACTTTATTAATTTATGCAATTACATTGCTGAATACTGTATAATAATATATATAAAGGTAAGTATGTCTTAAGTGATTAAATGTTGGACATTTCCCTCTTTCATCAATTCTCAGTACCATAAGGGAAAAAGTTTTAACCCTCTATGGCCTAGTTCAGGTTGTAACTTGACTCATGGTCACATCAGATGCAACTACATCACAATTTGAGGAGATAATGAACTGAGAGGTTAGGTTTGTTTTTTGTTTTTGCTTTTTGTATTGTTTTGTTTTGTTTTTGCCTTCTATTAATGCAGACATAAAATTTCCAATAATCTTAAGATATTTGTGACTGACAAATTATAGCAAATAATTGTCTAAAATTATAGTAACAGCAGGTGAAGGGATCCCTCGTTTCTTCAAATAACTCACTTTGAGAGCACCAGTTTCAGAGGGAACTAACATTGCTGAGAAAAGTAGTAATAGTATCATAGATGAATGTGAATAAAAACAAGTACTGAAGTAGTTCTACTAAACTATGTAATTGCTCATCCTAATAATTCATCTTATAAAATTGTCTCTTGTAAGATAAGGTTTATATTTTTATGAGTTTACCTCTGACTAAATATTGTTCATTTAGAGGAAAATAATATTTTTGAATAATTATCCTCAAAATGTTTTTAGCAAAACACTTTTCATTTAATCAAAAGAAATTAAATTGAATTGATGGTTGAAAGATTTTTCTTCTGTAGTTTCATTTCCTTCTGCTAGGGGTTCTGGGGTTTAGTCAGACCATGTGCTAGCTAAATCAGAACTCGAAATTGTTCATTCTGCTTTAAACCTTGCTAAGTATTTGTTTATAAGACTAAAACACATGTAAACTTTTATTTCTAATCATGTTTCTTCAGAGAAAACTTATTCATGAAGAAAAATGAATTCCGCTATTCTAGAGATCTACTGCAGAAACTCTACCTCCATATTTCTCTTTTTATTCTCAGATAAACTCAAATTTGGTAGACCATGAGGTAAATCACTAAATGAGCTAGAAAAACACATTTCCTTCTCAAAAGTATCATTCATGGATACATTTATTCATTCAGTAGCTACAACAGAGGCTTTTCTGTGTGTTTGGGATATACCAATGAGTAAAATATCAAATAAAATCCCTTTCTTCATGGTGCTTATTACCTACTGGAAGAGACATACATAGTAAATATATCTGTAAAACATTATGTTTTAAATAAATTATTTAGTATGAAGAGGTAATAAGAGCTACAAAAATAATTGAAAAGTCAGAGACTTGTTAAGATTGAGTGTTTAATATGTCTCATTAAGAAAATGACATCTGAACAAAGATTTGAAAGAGGTGAGGTTGTAAGCTAAGAGGATATCTAGGAAAAGAATATTCTATGCAAAGAGAAATAAGCAAAATCTCTAATGTGGTTGTATTATTTGCATTTTCAGGAAACTTTGAGAGTACAGAGCCACAGAAACATTTTAAGCAAAATAGTATATTAATTAAGATGTCATAGGGTTAACAGAAGGGGATTGTGATGACTAATTCTACGTATCAACTTGACTAGATCACTGGGTTCCCAGATATTTGGCTAAACATTATTTCTAGGTATATCTGTGAAAGTGTTTCCAGATGAATTGAGTTTTCAATTGTTGGACTCAGTAAAGCAATTCACTCTCCCCAATTAGGTGAGCTTCACCTAATCCACTGAGGATCTAAATAGAACAAAAAGGCAGAGGAAGAAAGAATTTGGCCCTTTTTAAAAAATTTGAGCTGAGTCACTGATATCCTGCTCCTGGTGCTCTTGGTTCTCAAGCTTTCAGATCTGGACTAGAATCTATGTCATCAGCCTATGTGGCTCTCAGGGGTTTGTACTCCAACATAATTATACCACTAGCTTTCCAGAGTCTTCTACAACAGTCATGGAATGTCTCAGGCTCCACGATTGTGTGAGCCAAATCCTTATAATGAGCGTGCATACGCGCACGTGCGCACACACACTCAAACTCCTATCTCTATTGGTTCTGTGTCTCTGGAGAACCCTGACTCATACAAGGACATAATGGTATATCCTTCCTGGATCTTGAACACCATCACTAGGATTTGACATTTGATTTTTAACTAAGTGAAATGGATGACACTGTGATTTTTGAGCAGAGAATGACATATAATTTAAATTTACAAATAATTATCTTAGTTTTGTTTATCTGTTTAAAGAATGAAATATAAGGGAACAAGGAAAAAACTATGAATAACTGCTGAGAAACTGCAATAATCTAAGAAAGAGAGATAATCACGTGCGAGAACTGGATATCATGTGGAGAGTGGTAGAATGAACAATATATGATTTTGGATATATTTCAAAAGTAAAGCTGTTAGTATTTTCTGCTATATTGCATGTTAAGTGTAGGAGAAAGAGAGAAATAAATGATACCAAGCATTTTGGTTTGAACACAGTACTGACACTATAGTAATAACACAGCTTTCTATTTTTCATCTTCTCTCTCTTCCTCCTCCTTTAAAATAATTCATAGTAATTTTACCCACATTACAAATCATGTAATTTTTACAACAATCATGTGAGGCAGGCAGAACAGGTATTACTGTTCATATTTTTCAGCTGAGAAAACTAAAGCAGACAAAGAGATATTGCACAAGAAACTTGCTTATAACAGGTTCTTTGACCATGAGTACAAAATTTTCTCCAACTGAGGAAAAGGAAAAATAGGCACATATAAAAGCAAGGAAACCAGAGATTGATTCAGAAAGTGTCAAGACCATCTTGGAGATTCACCAGGCAAAGGGCCACTATGGAAAGATATAGATATATTTACAACCATTTTATGAAAGGGGAATCTGGCTTTCTCCAGGCAGGTAGAAAGTGTGAAAGAGTTTAGGATAGACGGGAAGGAGACTTGAGTTCTAGTCTCATAAAGAAAAATAAAACAAGAGAGAAAGAGAGGTGTGAATATGATAGCAAGGATCTTTTTTGTGTACCTGGAGGATAGAATTACCCTTACAGAGAAGGGGAAGGAAGACAGAACTAACATTACAAACACGGCTGCTCACACAGATACATGTAACTATGATCTTTCTAAGCTGCATGTGCACTTTCAAGGAGAAAAAAAATTAAACCTGGAAAATTCTTTCCTTATCACTGTTTTAGAAATATATCTCACACTTTGGCTATATATGTCTCCATGGCTTAGGGGCAAAAAAAAATGTAACAATTAATTTGATTGAACTTCTCATAATTTTAGACTCAAAAAAAACAACTCAAACTTTTAGATCATCTGCATACTTTTTTAGATAGATCATCTTATAATTCCTACAGGGTATTGGCAATACACATTACTTTTCTGTCAGGGGTCCTAATTTTTTAAAAAAGCAATATTCACTAAAGGAAACATTCCTAACATTATCATCTTTACACAGGTGGCTAAAAGCAATGGGTAATCACTAGATGTTATTCGATATTACATTTGCTTGGGCAATACTCTCCAAAAAAATCACAACACTGCATCCATATAAAATGATGCTTTAGGTACTGCACACTGTACTAAATTATGGAGAATGCGGGAACATTTATAGAACTTGGTAACTCAATTAAATTTTCTCTATGCTATAAAACTATGATAAATATAAATTATTAGAATAACTATCAAAATAAAATTTGTATAAATGTCCAAATAAAACCTTTTTGAAATAATAATAAATATATTTGCTGCAGTTAACACAATTTTATATCACTGATTAAATAGGATTCATACAATTGTTTTTCTGAACTTTTTGTTAATAGTTTCCTGAATACTTTGAGAATCATCATTGATGAGACATTTTTATTTCATAATAGGTTATAAAAGATTTAAATACATTTTTACAGCCATTCTAATGTGATACAATTTATATTTAAAGACTTAGAGTTTGTTCTTTCTTTCATTGACAAATGTAATATTGGTATTTCTTGTAATAATTATGTGGACTATAATATAAAACAATTTGAAAACGATAGTGAAGTCTAATTTTTAGAATACATATGCATTGGTTAAAATCCCATGCAGCAGTTCTGATGACACTAAAAGCACCTTGGTTTCAAATGGACAAAATAGCCTGCATAAGTGATGACAGTATCTAAACTTCTGCTTGCAATTCACCTGCCAGATGCCTAGACTAGCCCCACTGCTTCCAAATCCAGCATCTTGGGCAGTGTGTTATGTTTCTTCGGCACTTGGAATAAAAACCCCTACAGCAGTGCAACAGGTCCTTTGTTCACTGTGGGCACGGGCACACTCTGCAGCTGGCTGTTAAGATAGATGTTCAAGTGGCTACATTTTGCATTTAAAAGCCAAGTACAGAGCATAAGATGTTGTTCATCATTCTTGTTGTCTGGCTGCCTATGAGGATTGCAGGAAATGCTCTTAACCTTTGTTGTTGAGGCAACTCACCAAGTAGCATATTTAAGTGATGGGAAAAGGAATAACAGCTCATAAAGGAGACATCTGAAAATTGTTATGCGCCAATATATAAGAATCAGGAGCATGTGGGGTCAGGGAATTCAGAGAGTAGAGGTACAAGAATGAGTGCGTGACATTTTGTAATTTGGCTGTGATGTACAAGAAAAGCTGACACTTGCTGATTGCATATAGCCAGGTAGAAGTTGTAACTGCTGTTAATGGCAACTTTTTCCAGAGAAATACCAAAGATAAATACAAGAATTGAAAATGAGCCAGCAGAGAGTGCAATTTAGGGTGTAATCTTTAGAAACACTGGTTAGAATAAGGAAATGAAAGACTGAACAAGGTCGAAAGGCAATGTAGGGCCACGGGAGGTTTGGAAGAAGATGGTTATGAATGATGAGACTTGAATATGTGTATGGGTTAAGTATATAAAGTTAATGAGAAAAACAGTATAAAGACATAAAAAATAGAGAAAGCTAATAACTAACAAGCAAACACAGGAAATGCATGTGGGAATATATCTTTCCAAAATAAGACAGTCTGTCCTCTAAAACTGAAAGAAATCTGGTTAAAAGGGGCAACTCGATATTCTCAATGAAGCAGGAAGTAGAAAAGTATTGAAGGTTTGGTTAGTAGTATACAGGTGAATGGAAGGGAAAACTACCTGTCAGCAAATAATATGATTTATGGGTCGTGCTAAGGGCCAGAAACTTGAAATGAAGTATCTTCCCCATGATGCCAACTTCTTTCTCAAAGAAGATGCCAATTATATTAATAGTAATTGCTGATAAACTGTCTCCTGGGTGTTATATGTAATTTAAAGTTAATTATATGGATTAGTAAATTGAACTCCTACAAAAATCCCATAATCTAGGTAGTACTGTTACACTAATTCTGTTTTGGGGAAACTAAACTATGGTACAGAAAGGCAAAGTAATTTGCCTAAAAGTCTCACTGACAATAAATGGCAAGGTTGGGCTCTGAAACCAGAAATTTGACTTCAGAGTCTCCACACAACTACTGAATTATACTGCTACTCTGTGAACCTAAGCAAATTTCTTTCCTTAAAAATGCCATTGATTAACATGATTCTCTATATAGAAAAGACTATATAGGCCAAAGACATCACAAGAACACTACTACACATAATAGGCAAATATGGTAAAGTTCCTGGATACAAAATCAACATTCAAAAACCCATAGCATTCCTACACTCTAATAATGAACTGTCAGAAAAAGAAGTGGAAAAAATAATTCCTTTTGCAATTGCAACAAAAAGAATAAAATACCTAGGAATAAATCTAATGAAACATATGAAGGACCTATATAACAAAAACTATAAGAATCTATTAAAAGAAATTGAAGAAGATACAAAGAAATGGAAAGATATTCCATATTCTTGGATTGGAAAAATCAACATAATTAAAATAACCTTATTATCTAAAGCATTATACAGATTTAATGCAATACCTATCAAAATCACATTTGCATTTTTTAAAAGAAATAGAACAAAAAAATCATCATTTTTGTATGGAAGCACAAAAGACATTGGTTCGCCAAAGCCATCCTGAGAAAAAAGAACATGCCTGGAGGCATCACTTTGCTGGATTCCAAATTATACTACAAAGTGACAATAATCAAAATGACATGGTATTGGCAGAAAAACAGACACATAGACTAGAGGAACAGAATCAAGAGTCCAGAAGTAAACCCATATTTATATGGGCAAATAATTTTTGACAAAAAAACCCAAAAACATACAGTGGAGAAAAGAAAGCCTCTTCAATAAACGGTGCTAGGAAAACTGGAAAGCCACCTGCAAAAGAATGAAACTAGACTGTTGTCTATCACCATACATCAAAATTAACTCAAAATGGATTAAGGACTTGAATATAAGATTTGAAACAATAAACTGCATAGAAGAAAACATAGGCACTAAACTCAAGGACCTTGGACTTAAAGAGGATTTTATGAATTTGACTTTGAAAGCAAAGGAAGTAAAAGTTAAAATAAATGAATGGGACTACATCAAATTAAAAAGCTTCTGCTCAGCAAAAGAAACTATCAACAAGGTAAAGAGACAACCATCAGAATGGGAAAATATATTTGCAAGCAACGCCTCTGATAAGGGCCTAATATTCAAAATATACAAAGAACTCATACAACTAACAACAACAACAACAACAAATCCAATTAAAAAATGGGCAGAGGACCTGAATAGACAATTCTCCCAAGAAGACATACAAATGGCCAACAAACATATAAAAAGATGCTCAACATCGCTAGCTATGGGAAATGCAAATCAAAACCACAATCTGATACTAATTCACGTCTGTAAGAATGACTATTATTAACAAGACAAGTAACAACAAATAGAAAAAAAAAGTAACCCTCATACACTGCTTGTGGGATTGCAAATTAGTACAGCCACTATGGAAAACAGTATGGAGATTCCTCAAAAAATTAAGAATTGATCTACCACATGATCCAGTGATTCCTCTATTGTGTATTTACCCCAGAGACTTGAAAAGTCATATCCGTCCTGATATTTGCACACCACTGTTCATAGCAGCATTTTTCACAGTGGTTAGGACATGGAAGCAACCAAAGTGTCCTACAATAGATGGTTAGATAAAGAAGCTGTGATACATATACACAATGGAATATTACTCAGCCATAAGAAGAGATGAAATACTGCCATTTGCGACAACATGGATGGACTTCGAGATAATCATGCTAAGTAAAATAAGCCAGATATAAAAAGTTGAAAACCACATGATATCACTTATATGTGGGATATAAACCTAAAAACAATGAACAAACAGGACAAACAAACAGAGACTCATGGACATGGATAATAGACTAGTAGTTACCAGAGGATAGCAGGGGAGTTTAAGGGGGAGGTAGATGGGATAAAGGGGGTCAAATATGTGGTGACAGAAAGAAATTTAACTGTGGGCAGTGAAGACACAATGCAATATATATATGCCTTACTGTTGAATTGTATACCTGAAACTTATTGGATTTCATTAACCAACGTCCCCAAAATTAAAATAAATAAATAAAAAAAATCAATTTTGTCTGGTAAAAACAATGCTGTTGATTAAACTGGAAATGGAGTATAAAGATAAAACAAAGGTACTAAATTTCAGACTGCTTCTAATATATGATAATTTTTATTGGTTATTTGACTTCATATCTATGACTATATTTGTTTCTTCATAAAGTTGACTTATTGAGAAGAGATTGAGTTTTATTTAAAATTATTTTCTTTTAATAGAGTGTGGTCTAGAAATGAGCTTAGTATGCTCATACTGTATTTTTGAAAAAAAAGTTTCACTTAATTGTTTAATGGAGACACATTATCTAAAATATATAAACATTATATACCTTTTTGGTATTAATTTTGATAAACTAATTCTAAGTTTTGGTAGCAATTGCTGAGTTTTCTTTGGGGTTGATCTCCATGTTTCTAAATATATGAAATAAAGGCACATGTTATTTTTTCTTCAGTATGTTTATATCTATTTCTTATTTTTACTTAATGGTTTTCTTTATATTTCATACCACTAAAAATAACAACCTTGGAGGGAAGAATTTGTGAAGCTCTGCAGGACCTGTTGAACAAATCTGCCTTATAATAGATTACTTCCCACAGAGACTGAACTTGAGAAACATAAAATGATAAAAATGTTATTTTAAAGCTGTCACAAAAGTGAACATCTAAGTAAGAAAAGCTCATCTCTACCCACTACGCCAATTTTTTTTACAAAAAAGTAAAGTACTCTGACAAATAGCATGGTAAATTGCCAAAGTAACAATTTGCTATTTTATTTAAAGAAGAGTAACAGACCACCAAACTCAGCTTCCTTTTTCAACATAAAGTGCAGAGGATGTGATGGCTGTAACTATTTTTACTGTCTAGTTTCCTTCTACATGTCCAAATGCACATCACTGTCTATTGTACTGCATAATATAATGATCATTTCAATCAAGTCTGCTATCCACTTCTTTACTACAGCTTTCTCTTTTATATTTAAACTTCTTGAGTATTCAATCTATAGCTTTTTCAATCTGGTGTGTATTTTTTCACTCCTTCCTCTCCAAATGAAGAGAAATGAGTTGATTATAAAAATGCAAAATCTCAGAATCGCCTTTTCCTCCATATCTCTAGGAAGTGGGTCTAGAAATTCCAGGGTATCCAGGAGAAATAAGACTAAGAGGATTGCCAGGACTTAGTGATAAATGTCCAATTTTAGCAAGATCTGACTTTGTGAAACAAGAGTGAATCATTCTCAGCTCCCTCCTAGCCCAATGTCTTTAAGGAAGGCTATGGACAGGTGTAGAAGAAAATGCTTTCTTCTCACTTTAAGCAAATGAGTAAAAGGTCCTCAAGATTATTTTAGCTGGTAGAAAAAAGACAATGAAAGCTACACAAAAAAAGGGCTGGACTAGTAACTACTTCGGCCCTGCTGAAGGGAGCTAGGCTGGAGTTCTGTTAATAGTGTCTCTAGTCAAGAGATCTGCCTGGGGGCAGAAATGGACCCCCACAAACGCATGAAGCAGTAAAAGCCCAGAGACTAAGCGGGAGTCAAATCAGCCAGCTTGAGAAGTCAGCAAGCAGCTGTTGTGAGAAAATATAGGGGTAGGACTCAGATAGGAAATCTTTAAATGATGTACAAAACTACCCCATGAAGAGGAAGAGCAAAAAATGTGCATCCTTCACATTAAAGATAATCAAAACTAGAACTTAATTGGATTAAACTTAAATAAGTTCTTTCTTATCTATTATCTCTCCATTTTCCTTGGGTCTGGTAAAGCTCAAAGCAATATATGAAAAAAGAAAGTGGGCTATAGCATATAAGTTAGAAAACAAGATAAATAGGTTCCCCTTAATCCCTCTGTTACTGATTATTTATAAACATGACACTGCCCCGAACTATTAGAATGAAGAATCTGGAATGGAAAACACAGAGATTTTGATATATTTTATACTTTACTGGGATACAATTATTTTATATTTCCTAAAACATTAAAAAATTAAGAGGAAGAGTACCTATTCAAAGTCTTATACAAGAGCCAGGAAAGAATTCATTAATAGAATAAATCTAAAGAAAGAGCGAGAGTAGAATGCTGGTTTTCCGCTTTTATCGATCAAGTACAGCATTTTTTAATGAGCTGCTTACAATTATATTACACAAATCAGAAATGTATTATTTCAAATGTTCAATCAGAAACTGAAAAGTCACACTTGCTCCAAACTTATGTTTTAAGACAGTTCACTGTTGGTCTATTTTCTTGGGCAGACCTGGTCACATGTTCTACTTCTCATGCAGTGACTCCTCCTTTTAATCTCTGAGGTTATGGGCAACAGTGCCATGCAAGTATAGCTTTTACTAATATTTTGGTATATATTTGGTATATTATTCTGATTAGTGGGCTGCCTCTGATTTCAGTAAACATATCACAAAATAGTAAGCTTGCAAATATTGTCATACCATAAAGCACAGTGTAAGACTGAAGAAATTCCTTATTTTATCCCTTTCTCTTATTTAAATTTATACAAATTATTTCTAGGGAATAAACCAGGTTAAATATTATAGTATACTACTCTGTCCTGCAATGTCTTGTTTCCTCCATCCAAGATAAAGATTATGTAATGGTACAGAGGTATATTAGGTCTCGGAGTTTTGATGAAAATTAAATGAAATAATAGCATAAGAGTAATTCAAAAATAGTAAGCTGTCAATAAATATGAAATACTATTATTGGCACTAATATTATTACTATTGTTGTTATATGCCAAGTCAGGTACTTTCACTGACCCCTAGTATTTTATCTGAACTCCATGGAATTATATCATTAAAATCCTTTTAATGGTAGCAAATCAAGGAAGCTAAATATACTTAGATCTTCTCATTGAAAACAGAATCAAAAATGAATTCACAATAAATATGTTTGCATTGTTCTGATTTTCTGATGTACACAGTTCTGCTCTAATTCTCTCCCATATCCATTATTGAGGGTCTTCTGAAAATTATAGGTAATATATGTTAAGTAAAATTAACATAGATGATGGGCTTATATTGCAAATTCAATAAATGCTAACATAAAAATTTATCACTTCTCCTAGTTCTTATTAATAGTATTAGTATTATGTATATTCATTTCATAAACATGAATTTGTATTTCAAATTTATATGTTTGTTCTTCATCCTAAATTTAACCAGGACCTAATATTTGATTCTTTAATTTTTTTCCAATTATTCGAAATAGTTAACTATTTGTTGCTTTTTCTCTATCTGTTGATTAATTGGAATTCCTGTCCCTCCAGTATCTTCTTTTAAAGTTTTTGTTCTGCTTTTAGTTCTGTCTGATTTAGATACATAGCATCAAGCCCTGTTAAATCCTGAGTTAACTTTTTATAACTGCTGAGTTTATGCAACTGTACTAATACAAGGCAAAAATCTCATATAGTATTTCCATTGTTCTACAAAAATTCATGCAGTCTCAATAGCAAATGCTCAAAATATGCTTTCTGTGATATTTATAACATGATTTTATTGTATGTTACCATTATGTTATTACTAAGCATTTTTAATGAAATTCATGCCCCACTTCACTTCTATAATCGGATCACAATTTTTAGACTTAAAAAAAATTCCGGCGTTTTTTCATTTTTGAAAGTCTTCATTTAATTCTTTGTTTATCTTATCTCAAATAAATCCAAATTTTCTGCTTTCATATATAGACTAGACTTTATAAATCCATCTGATGTTACCTCTATCATTAAATAAAATCAAAATCAGAATTTTGCCATATATTAAGGACTTCTAGTCTTCTCCTCATTCAAAGACAATATGCAATTTCCTTCTTCTTGACCACCTGGACGCTTAAATAAATAGTATGAAGACTATGGAGGAATAGAGAAATAAAGACTTTCACATTAACAAAATGACAGCATTCATTTCCAGAACACCTGGATTCACATAAAGAAACAGAGCGTGCTGGGAATGAATTAAGTAAAGGTAAATTAAAATTATTTTCCTTTCTTTCTTAAAGCTGCATTTTAATAGATTCAAAAGATAACTGTCTAAAGAGAAAATACTAGACAGGTGCTTTAACCAGCTAAGCCATTGGGCTTCCCACTAAGGAGAAAATAGCAATTTACTTTGTGCTCATAGTATATATAAAGGTAAAATGCAAGACAAAAAAAATGCAAAGATACGTAAAAGGTATTAGAAATATAATGTTCAAGAAACTTAAACTAAATAGGAATCAACATAATATTATTTTCAGATAGATTGATGAATAAATTAAAGATTAATAGA
This sequence comes from Pteropus alecto, assembly GCF_000325575.1. Taxonomy (NCBI): domain Eukaryota; kingdom Metazoa; phylum Chordata; class Mammalia; order Chiroptera; family Pteropodidae; genus Pteropus; species Pteropus alecto. The sequence goes on along the minus strand of NW_006439568.1, from coordinate 13,742,184 downwards.
AGCTCAGAAAGAGGATCAGAATACAGACAAAGTGTATTTCATGTTCTCAGTATAAAATAAATTGAGAAGGCTCATTTTACAGATATGATTCCGAAAGGAAAGGAGAGCATGATGATAAAGTACAGAATAGTATAAGTTATTGTAATCATCAAATATATAAAAGTCCTAAAATATATATACCAAAAGTATATATGATTTGTCAAAGATCTTACCCTTCCACAATTTTGAATTAAGTCAAAATCACAGTAATATTATAAATTTCAAGTTACTAAAATTTTTTCTGTCAGCTCTCTAAAGCCTTTTTAGTCAAAGTGTGCTCTATAATCTGGTAGCATCTTCATCACCTGAAGTTTGCTAGAAATGCAAAATCTCAGGCCCCACTCCAAACTTATAATTTAACCAACCTCTAGTTAGTTTTTTATGTAATTAAGTTTAAGAAGCCCCGGTCTAATGTGACTTTAGGTATCTTTAGATAATATCTTTCATGCACAAATGAATGAGTCTGTTCTATTGGCACCATAGTTGTTTGCCAACTGTTAAACCACCGGACATAATACCTACCTGCTAAATACATGTGTGTTGAATAAATGTGTGAAGAAAGAAATGAATGATCTAGTTGGAAACTAACACCTACAATAGTAGTGAATTTGGAATATTTCCAAACCCAATGTCATTTTCAACACTGGAACAAGTTAATATATTTTCTCTTAGTTATAAAATAAAATTGCTTTTCTTTTTCTTTATTTAAACATATCTAATATTAAATTTTAAAATGAATATCATATGTATTAAAGTGTCCATAAAGTATTTTTATTCAAGTTTTCTCTTGATTATGAAATTTCAGGCTTAAATACTAGATAGATTTTTCTGTCATCATTCATTTTGCAACATTTAAAATATTTATTTGCTACTTAATAGTTAATGCTCCTACTTGGTCCCATAAGAGATTTGGGATAGCTAACAATAAAAAAAAATCCCTTATACTTAGTATAAACAAATGTTACATTAATGTATAGAGAATTTTCATGTAATTGTGGCTCTAAAGTAGAGATGTTTGATATGCTCTTTAAAAAGTTTCCATTAAAAAATCCAGAATTTAGAGACATACAATAATAATATCAACTAATTTTTTCCTAATGAATGGCTACACAAAAGAAAAATGGTAACATCTCTGTCCTCAAAGAACTTACTGTTTGAATAGAGTCAATGAGCAATAGATTTTGAAGTGTTTGTTGTTAAGTGTTAAGTTATTATGGAAGAAAAATTGGACTGCTACCCAACATAGAAGAGGAAGGTAAAACAATACATATATGAGAATTTTAATTTATGTTTTCATATTTTCTAGACTTAATTTATGTTAGCTCTTTAGTTCTGAACATATAGAAACAACTCACTCTCCTGAATCTGATAAATTTCAACAAATAAGATAAATGAATTACGGAAACTATGTTTATGAATTCTAGTTTTTCTCCCTATTCATGTGAAATTTGGTAAGTTATTTAAACTTTTTGAGACTCAGTATCTGACTCTAAAAGGAACAATGACTAACTTTCAAGAATGTTATAAACATCAAATAGGAAAGTAAATGAAAATAAATTGCCAAAAATTCTCTTAACTAAATAATTTCTGGCTATTATTGTAATCATTATTATTTTAATTTTTTCATGCAGTAGCTTTAGAAAAGTAGAAAATGTACTATACTAAGAAAAAATCTGACTGTAATAAAATGTTTTGAATACGGCATTTTATTTAAAATTATACAGGAAAACTCATCACAAATCAACATCTAATTATAGAACCATATTGTTAGCACAACATCAGAATATCAAAATTTTAAGCAAAATAACTATCTACTCCTACACTGCAAGGAAATAATACTAATAATTTATTTACTATTAAAGATATAGAAACACTGATTTTTAAAATAATTTACTATAAAGAGATGATAAAAGTGTAAAACCCAACAAAACATATTATGTCAATATGAATGGACTTAGTGATGATGCAAAAGTTCTATTATTCAATTTTATTTATAAATTTTAAGTTATACATACCAAAAAATAACAAGGATTAAAAATTATATAGATATAATTCCTCCATATAATTTTCAAGCTTAGTCTTATTTTGTATATAACTGCCCAATGCCTGATGCTTTCTATTCAAGCATTAACATCCAAATCAAAGTATATAGACATAACTTTTTAATCCAATAGAAAACAAAAAGTAAACATGTTATAAAACATGATTTAGGGGACTATACAATATTTATATAATTATATTTATATGTGGTTTTTAAAGTGTAAGTTAAATATAATAAAGAAAATCACGAAAAAGTAATATTAATGTTATTCCTACAAGCTTAGACAATTCAATGACAGAAGAATCTAGAATATTGCCCAATATCTTTAGAATAAATAACAAGATATATATCAGGTTAAGAAAGGTACATGGAGTTTACGAGAAATAGCAAAAGTGCTACTCACCCTTACTCTAAAGTAATATACAGTTATATATACATATTTTAGCAGTACTATTAATATATTCATTATTATTCTTCCTTTAAACAAACATTTTTTCAGTGCTGATACTATGCCACGCTCTAAGCTGAGTACTGAAAATACAGCAGTTGGCAAGATAGACATGACTCCTTCTTTCTAGAGGTGAAAAGCATACAGTCTGTATTCAGATTTCCTGGGTCCAAATCAAGCTCAGCCTCTCACTGACTTTTTGACTTGGGCAAATGATTTAACCTTTCTGTGACTCAGTTTCTTTAACAGTTATACTGGGAGTGACATGATTCCCTCACAGGATTATTCTGGCGATTAAATTACTCATCATGTTGGAAGCCTATGAATACCTGGCACAGAGTGAGTTTTCTGTACTCATGAGCTATTTTCAGTTCAGACACTGGATAGCACAGGGATCCAAGAACATGGGCTCTGAAGTTAAGTCTTGACCTCACCCATTGGTGCAGAGTGAATTGGAGCCTGTTATTTAACCCTGGTGTGCGTCAGGTTTTCCTCTGAAAAATTAAAAATGTTAGCACTTGCCTTAGAAGGGCTATGAGAGATTTGCCTTAGTTTCTGTATATTAAGCACTTTAAAAAATGCCCACCACATGACAGGCATTCAAAAGAATTATCATCATATCACCATCATCATTATTACTGATGACAGATATTAAATTTATTAAAATATAATTAATAAAATATCACATAGTTGAATGTGAAGTATTCACTATGGAACATAAAGAGAAACAGACATATACAATGGTATGTTTTGCATATGTGTGCTTACATTGTTTGAATACATTTTATAATTAAATTTATAATAACAACTTGTACTACCGAGTCTTCCCCCAAAGACAACTTAAGAACTACAGTGACACAAACACCTAAATTGTATATCCACAGAAAATAACACTTTGGAAAGGAGATGAGAAGGGGGAAATGATTGGTCATTAGCCCTCATTAATTGTTCCAACTGAGATAGAGATCTTACTAATACATGGTAGTACTCAATGGCCCTCTGAGGCTCATAGCAAGTATGTTCTTCTAGAATGCTGAGGTAAAATTTAAATGAAATTCTTACTTATGTGATATTTTTAATTATTTACTTAGATGTCATCTGAAAAAAAACCTGATAGCCGGAATTTGAGTCTATAAGTCTTAGCTTTCGCACTATCATCAGGCACCACATTGTTCTGGAGGAGTAAGGTTCTTTTTTATGTGTAGTCTGGGCCTCTAGGCTGAACTTGTATTACCAAGCATGTTTTCTTCTTAGCAAAACCTCTGTCAATGTTAGTGTGTAGCTTATTACACTATTCCTTTTTTCTTCAGCAAAGCTAGTTTAGGTAAATACACACACACACACACACACACACACACACACACAGATATACATATATATAATATAAAAAACTTCTATTAGATAATCTTAATATCCATATCTATAATGATAATTTATATTTTGACAGAACTTTTGAACAAACAGTTTATAAAATAGAGAAGGGAGAATTAGAATTTCTCTGCCATGGAAGTAGTAATTTGTCATGTTTTCTGACTTCCTTCAATCTTCTTAATATTTTTGTAATGTTTAGAGGATCACTTATCTTATAAATCCTGACTTACAGAGGCAGAAAGTATAATATTTACTCTCGTAATTATAATTTCTGCTGAGGTACTAATGGGTGACATAAATTTCACCAAACCACCATATCTGTGCAAACTGTCGATACAAAAAATGAACACAAAAAAGAATCTGATTCGAGGAATTTATCTTCTGCCTATTCCAGGGATTGGGAGAGTTCATCAAATCAAGGGCTGTAGAGACAAAGCTTCTGGCATCTAGATGCAGGGGTATCAGTGCCTACATTGTACTATTTTATAAGTTGTTACATTGGTGTTGAGTAGTGGCATTGTGAGAATTCAGCAGTGCACTTCCTGCATAAGGTGTTTGTTACTTGCTGCATGGTATCAAAGCCTGGGTCTCTGCCTCCCAGATTTTTACCCTCAAATATTGTTTAGTAAATTTCTTACATTATCTCCTTGCAATATTTTTTTTTACCCTACTGTTTGCCCTTGCCCTCTGAACAATTCTGCAAGTATACTATCTATGTATAACTAGTGAGACTGAGCCACAAGAAAAAATAAACCTTGTATTGGTTATTTTGTATGGCTTGGTCTAAAGATAGTGGAACACAGCTAAAATTAAAGGATGAGACTCTGGAAGATGATGACAAGCATTGTTGAGACTTAAGACTGTCAGCTTAGTGGACACCAGGGCCTGTATCTGCATGATTCTCTTCTCCTTTTCTAAGTTTATTATTATGTGGTTTTGATATGGATCCTATATATCTGCTGCAATATCTGCATTCCAAGAAGAGGAGAAAGGAGAAAGAGGTATGCTACTTATATCGGGAAAACTGAAATGCATTTCAGGAAAAGTATATCAGAACTTATATGAGGCCAGAGCCTGGCCATTTCTTACTAGAAGGTAAGAAAAAAGAATTTGGAAATAGGTTGGCTAGAGGCCTAACAATACTGGTATTTGACACAGATTTCCCCAAATTATATCTTCTAGAAAGTCATTTTTATCTAGTTAAACAACAAAGTATAGATTCATTTAGGATTCATTTCTACATATAGTATAATTTATATCCACTGGTTTCCATCATTAAGAACTCGGTGTTTTTGCATGTCAAATTTTAGAATAGATCTTAGTACCTTTTAGTTCTCTATGCAGATATATCTTTTTTTATGCAATTATTATAAAAATTTAATTCATCCTAAAGTCCAACTTTCTATCATTGGTTGATACAAAATCTTTATTTTCTGTTTTCCATTTTTGCATTTCTGACATATATAAGTTTAATGCAAATGGTGTTACCTACAAAGTTTTGATGTGAAATACAAATTTTTTCTTTTAAATTATCTTAATATATCACACGTACCTATACTTAATTGAAATAACATTGCGAGGACAGAAATGGCAAGAAACTCTGCTGAAGCTGCTGCTTACCTTTTGGCTTCTAAAAATGCATCAGCATCCATTGCATAGAAATCTGATTTTCTCCTGTCGGAATTCACTGTCAAAGAGAAATGTACAATTGATGAAGCATACAATTCTTTTATTTTTTCCAGGTCAATTATCAGTTATTTACTATTTATAACTTGATGTTGCTTTGTTTCAAAGATTATTTGTTTAATTGTTTTTACTATACCAGTAACATGTTTTCTGAAAATAAATTGACTTTTCATGTTTAGAATGCATTTCCTGTAACTCGTGGTTGAAAGAAAGCATCTGTCATAATACGTCAGCTTTTCCTCTTGAATCCCCTAAAGGGATGTTCGGAATCATTAGTTTATAATCAGTTTTTGTTTTTAATTAAATATCAGCCATGTGACTGAGTCAGAGAAAAATAGGATTTTGCTTTTGTTCTCCCAAATAAATAGATTTATGGAAATAATGTTTAGCAGAATACACCGTGGAATATATTTTATAAGAAAAACATCATTTGGAGCTTTTCCTACATAAATTACTTTTAGAAATTCAGAATTGAGAAATATCAAATTTGAAATATTACTGATCAAATAATTGTTATATATTCAGATTTCAATAAGTATAATACATAAATTGATTTTAGTTACAGATAATGCAATCTTTGCTTTATTAATTTATTCAATCATTTATTCAATCAGCCCACTAACAGATCTGTGAGACTGTGAAAGTATACTGGTGTGTGAGTTTATGAGTTTGTATGTGTCTGTATGTGCTTGTCCACCTGTGTACAAGTGGCACCTGTAATACATTTCTACACATTCAAAAGCTGCAGATGGAATCTAAACTAATATAAACTGTATTGCACAAGTGCAGATGGCACCATCAACTAGTAACCTCCCCAAAGATATACTTTTATTTTGCTCAATTTAAACATGAGTACAGAAACCTAGTAAGTTTTGTGCTTAATGAGAACATAGAAATTTATGGAGACAACCAAAAATATACATCTAAGAGCATTTATTTTTAAAACTGTTTTGAATAAAGCTACCGATATATTTATTGATCTTGACATGAAACAATTTTATTGGCATATGTGATAAAATATTAGGTAAGTATGAAATTATAAAACAACTATTCAGATTCAATAAATTTTTAGAAAGCATACATATATACTTTATATATTATACATACATATATATATATCGAGAGAGAGAGAGATAAAAAGAAAAAGAAAAAGAAAAAAATGAAGGGAAATTGATAACCAAGTGGACAGCACAAGGCCCACAAAGGATATTAAAATTTTTCCACAAACTGTGTTTTTATGGTCTTTAGACCTTTTATCTTTATGGTAAAACACTTCCAAACCATTATGTTTGCTTACAAAATATGGTTTAATATAATAAAACCAAGATTATTCTATATGTCAGCACAATTATTAAAACTTTCTCCCTTCCCTAATTCTTACTAACACAAAAATTATAGAAAACATTTACATTTTACTTTTTAAATCTTAAATAGGTAAACATTTTTCAAATCTTTATATATTTGTTTTATGTTCTAAGAGAATTCCTTTGCTCCATCTTCTGGTTTAAAAGCTTATTTTTCATTGGTATCAATTCTATCCAGGATTTATCATAACAAGTGTTGTTTCTGTTTCTGTATCAGTTAAGATACTTTCAGCTTTGGGAAATAGAAACTGGCTCAATTATGCCTCCAAGTTCCTATTCCTTTGTCACATTGTTTCTTTTGCTTTTTTTGTCTTTTGTTTTACTCTTGCTTTTGGCATTTGTATGATTTTAAGCCTGTTTTCCCTCATGGTTTTAAAACGGCTGCCAGTAGAGTTTGAGGCTAAATAGTTACAAGTCCAGAAGAAGTAAGGGAAAACGAATCAGCAAGAAAAAACAGAAATGAACAAAAAGTCACCCAAATATCCCTGGAGTATGAACTATAAACCCTCCCACAAAATCAGATTGCAAAGAATTAAGCCACTTTACTGGAAAATACGACATAATAATTAACATAGATGAATGAAAAGCTCATTCTAGAAAAAAGGAGAGAGTTGTCTTTTCCTTTGTCACATGGGAAAACTGCTGAACAAATATGCTTCTCTGTTAGTAGATGAAACAGCAAAAATGAGTGATGGTAGACAGCCAACACTCAAATAATTACTCAGCATTTTTTTAAAGTAATGTTTCTTGCTTGTTTCTAGAATATTATCTTATTTCTCCAGTGATATTAATTATGCCCATTTTAATGTCTTAGCATACCATTTTATTAGGATTTTTTTTCTGTTATTGTTGATGTTGCTTTTTTGTTCTGTATTTTTTGTTTTCCCTTGGCTGTCTATTGATTTGCTTCATATTGACTTCTGACTGTATGATCATCTGGCACTTGCCCAATGCTGCCAATGTTTTTAAGAGAGAAAAGCCTAAGACCTATGCACAAAAGGTTGGCAGAGTGCAGAACCTCTATATGACATCAAAACACCAGAGATTTATGAAACTGCCTTTACAATAGCTCAGACTAACAACAAATTCTACTTCTCAGAACAAAAGCAACAATGAAGTTGTTTCTAACTAAAGAAGAGATATAACTAAACACTCATTAAAAAGTACAGTAATAGAAAGCAAAATTTAAAAAAGAAAAGAGAAAAGAAGGCAGAAAAGTAGATATACAAATATATAATACAGCAGGAAGGAGGAGATTTTAAAGTAGAGGGCAGAATCAATAATGCTAAATGTTATGTAGATTGATGAAAAATAAAAACTCTAGAAAATCATTTACCTTGGTCTTTGGATATCACTGGTGTTCATTTAAAACATTATTTTGTTCAGTGATGGCCAGAGATTCTGTTTGCAAAGAATTTAAAGATAAATTACAAAGAAATAAGAAGCAGTATTTACCATCTACATGCATGAAAATATGGCAATAAAATAAAGGAAGTCGAGTATAGCCTGATGGGATGACAAAATTATATAAATATTGTATTGAGAACAAGACAGAAAGTTTACTGAAATATAGTAGTCAAGAAGGAAAGAATGTAGGAGACAAATGCTTAGAATATATGGGTTAAAACAGAATAGGGTTAGATATTGAAAACCTCAGGAAAGTCTTTGGACAGATATTTCCCATGGAGAATATATACGGTACCTAAATTTACTATATTATTTATTATATATATCAGGAAACTTTTGAGAGTCAAAGTGAGACTATTATTAAAATAAGACACGCACGACCCCAGATTGTCCAGGGAATCCAGGCTATATGGTCCTCTACAACTACATCACAACCGTTTCCAGCATAGGTCAGATTTAATCTGCCAGTGAGCAGATAACTGTTAACCAAACTTTTTTCCTTCTTTGGTACTACTTTTCCAGGTCTCCCTTGGAATTCTGTTGGCTTGAGGTCTAGCAATGATGGACTGAGAGAAGAAACAATGTGACTACTCTCCAAACTGGCCCATAGAAATCTTGAGAAAGGAAATAGACACTGTCTCAAATATAGGAAGTGCAAGAGTAAAAGAATACAGAAATAATTAATTAATTAATTAATTAATTAAAAAAAGAGATCAACTCAGGAGGCAGTCACCGACCCGGGTGCCCTAGGAAACGTCACGGAACGTCTGCGTGAACACACTGAAATTAAAATTATTAGTTAAATAATCATAATTTTAAGAATGATATGATATAGGTGTCAATAGTTTTGTCTGTTTTTATAAATTTGTTTGCAACTTAAGCAGGGCTTGAACTACTAATATCTCAAACATCTAGTTCTGTCTAGTCATATTGTTGACTATTTGGGTGTACTGTGGTGAAAAAATTTAAATTCAAACATTACATAAATACTTGTATCAGTCTGGAGATGAACATAATAATAATAATAGATAAAGTACTCTAAACTCATAGTGGGGGAGGAGGATGAAGCAATACATAAACTGCTAAATATATGTTTATAGACTATTATATTCCATCTTTAATGTAAAAAAATACAGGGAAAGCCAAGCTGAAAGGCTACATACTGTACGATTCCAACTATATGATATTCTGGAAAAGGCAAAACTATGGAGATAGGAAAAAGACAGTTGGTTGCCAGAGGAGGGAGAGATGAATAGAGTACAGAGGATTTTTATGGCAATGAAACTATTTGGTATGTATAATGGTGGATATATGTCATTATAACTTTGTCAAAACCCATAGAATGAACAACATCGACAGTGAACCCATATGTAAACTATGGACTTTGTGGGACAAAGTAGTTCCATGTAGGTTCATCAATTTTAACAACTTTACTGCTCTGGTAAAGGATATAGATAGTGGGAAAGACTATGGGTGAGGGTCTCAGGAGATGGATAGGAATTCTGTACTTTCTGCTCAATTTTGTTGTGAACCTAAAACTGCTCTAAAAATAGTCTACTAAAATATTTTAAATGCATGGGAAATGAAAACACCAATTGAAGCATTTTAAAAAGTTGTAAATTGTGTAGAATTTTAATAGCTGCTTAAAATATTCAATAGTTTAGAAAAACCAGTAGGTGTCTCTCATGCTTTACATATTTTTTTTAAAAATATGATCTCAAAAACGAATGCAAATATTACGGAGAAAACAGTAAAATAGCAAAATAAAAATAATAGCACCTTTTTCTTCAATTTTTGGCTAAGAGGGTGTTATCTTTTAGTATGAACAAACAATATACTATATAACTGATAGAATATAAGCTTAGACAATCCTTGACTTGTGTAGTACTTTTGAAGAGCTCCCATTTTACATTTGTAACATTACTTCTGTTAAAATTAATGAAGCTCCATACAAATTTACAGCATTTAGAAATCATGATTCCTACATGTATTATTTAAGATGACTATCACATTTAATCAAGTTCATCATATTTCACAATGCATAACTTGGTTAATACCTTTTTTTACATGCGTCACCAAACTAAGCAGACACAACTATATTCATAAAATTCACAAACATTCCTTAGGCTATGAAAAAGGCTCTGCTTTCAAGAAGAGGCAATTTGCTTGCCCAGTAGGTGCCTAAATGCACGGACTTGATTCCAAATTCTATTATGAGATACTAATGACCACATGCACTTGGAGATGCAATGCAAAGAAGTCACAAGAGTAAATGTCAAGTATTTGGAGAAAAAGTAAAATGGAATGAAATATATGTTATTAATGAAGCAAAGAGTGAAAAGTATGGAAATGTAATTTAAGGATATAAAATTAGAAAGGAAATCATTTTTTTAATTGCCAGAGTTGCATTCTTCTTCAGACTTTTGTAGGTGCGGAGGTTAATGTTTAAATAAGTTTGATTTTTAAAATTGTAATCATAGCTCAATGGATAAAAGGATCTTGCTAAATTTTAGTTATGAATGTATCTGTGAAGAATGACAGAAACATCCTAATTAATAGGAATTGGCCTTATTTCCCTTAATCTACACTTAGAAACTATTGTTTATTAGAACACAAAGATAATTACAAATTGTGGGCTCTACCTGGGTCAATTAAATTTGTTATTTTCACATGGCTAAAGGATGAAGATGGTTGTATACAACTCAACACAAGAGAAGCAATGGAAAACAGGGAGAAACCTTGTTTCATTAAGTCTTTTGTAGTTTTGTGGTACTAGTAAAGTACATTGATTGTTCTGAAGCTTAGTTTCCTTACCAGTAAAATGTAAGTGGCAGGAACATCAATAAGAAGGCAGAATAAAAAACCCTTAACCCTCCTTCTCCCCATGGAAATTGATTCAACTATACATGGACCAATTGCATTTGTGAGCAATCTGGGGACCAGTTGAGAGACTTCTGAACCTTGGGTGAGTACAAAACCAGCTATATAGAATTTGGTAGGAAATTTTGTGGAGGGAAGTAACTCTACTCTTAAAATAACTACATATGGTTATATATGTAGCCCAAAGTTTGTAATTAAGTTTGTGTTTTAATAAACTATAGTTTTTAAATTTAGATCAAGATCTCCAGAAAATTTTCATCTTACGTAACTGAAACTATATACTTATTGAACAGCAACTCCCCATTTCCCTCTTCCTCCAGCCCCTGGGACCCACCACTCTACCTTCTGTTTCTATGACTTTGACTACTTTTGGCATCTCATATAGTTGGAATCATGTAGTATTTGTCCTTCTGTGACTGGCTTATTTCACTTAGTGTAATAACTTCCAGGTTTCCTATATTTTTGTAAATGGTAGAATTTCCTTTTTTTTTTTAAGACTGAATAATATTCCATTATTATGTTTATAACACATTATCCATTTATTCCTTGATGGACATTCAGGTTGCTTCCACAACTTGGCTATTATGAATAATGCTGCAATGAACATGGTGGAGCTAATAGCTTTTCGAGATCCTGATTTTAATTATTTTATATAAATATCTAGAAGTCAATATGCTGCATGGATCACATGATAGTTCCATTTTTAACTTTTTGATGAACCTTCATACTATTTCCCTTACAGGATGAACCATTTTACATTCCCACCAACAAATTCCTATTTCTCCATATACTTGCCAATATTTGTTATCATATTTTTTTCTAATAGCCATCCTTACAAGTGTGAGGTGATATTGTTGTCTTGATTTGCATGTTCCTGATAATTAGTGATGTTAAGCACCTTTTTATATACCTGTTGGCTATTTGTATGTCTTCTTTGGAGAAATGTCTATTCAAGACCTTTACTCATTTTTTAATCATGTTATTTTTTTCTTGTTTGTTTATTTGCTATTGAGCTGTAGATATACTTATATAATTTGGCCAATAGCACCTTATTAGATATGTGGTTTACAAGTATATTTTTTCTAATTTTTCAGGTTTCCTTTAGTGTTATTTGGGAAAATGATGAAATTGTTTCTAATATTAACCTGGAAGAAAAAGTAAATGTATTTAAAAATATACCATTAAATAAACAATAAAGTGGAGCAATAAGAAACTAGTTAAATTTTTATTAAAGTAATAATGTTATAATATGTGATTTATAATTAGCAAAATATTTGCCTTTAAAAAGACAGTTATAATCTTAAATTAGAATAGCTATTCATAGAAAGTGTTACATGTAAAATCTAAGTAATATATAAAGGAAGACATTGTGCAGAATTGTTTTAAATATCTCACTAGTCCAATTTTTTAATTAAAAACATTTTAATGATATTTTAAATTTTTCTATATTCCTACTAATATTACCAATTTAATAAAATGACATTAACCTAATATTATCATCTAAGTTTCAGGAATAAAAAAAGCACAATTTTAATTATACTGAAAAAGTAAATATTTGTCTTTGATAGACTCCCTCCCTCCAATGTTCAGCTTTACACATCTCTATTACATCTAAATAAAAATTAAAGATCAAATCCATGTTCAAAAGGTCCATTAACTATAAATTAGAAATTTACTTGTGAAATTCAGTTTGGGGTATCACTTAAAAAGAGAGAATGGGAAGTGAGAAGGTGCTTCAAAGATCTTTATTTATAGTATTCCATTATAATATATATCTACATCATGAATATGTTACAATAAAATAATATCTCTTCATTATTGGTTAATGCACACCTTTTATATTATTATTTGTAATTTTTACTTAAAATTTGTTATTCAAAATTGTGATAGGCTGAATAATTTGCCCCCCAAAATGTGCCTGTCTTAATCTCCAAAACCTAAGAATATCTTACTTTACATAGCTAAAGCAACTTTGCAGATATGATCAAGTTAAGGAACTTGAGATGGGATGATTATCCTGAATTGGCTTAATGTAATTAAAAGGGTCCTTATAAGGAGGAGTCAGGAAGGTCAGAGTTAGAGGTGAGGTGATGACAGGAACAGAGGGAAGGAAGAAGATGTGATGAAAATAGAGGTCAGAGTGATTCAAGGCTATTAGCTCAGAAATGCAGCCGGCCTCTAAAAGCTGGAAAAGACAGGGAGGGAAACAGAATTGATTCTCCTTTTGAGACCCTAGAAGGGAGGCTGCCTGCTGACCCATTTTAGATTTCTGACTTGTAGAACTATATAATAATAAATTTGTGTTGATTTAATTTTGAAAATTGTGGTAATTTATTACAGAGCAACATAATTAATATAGAAACATACGTAAATCTTTATACACAATTATAAATATAAACACACTAAAAGTAAATTGCTTGCACACACATTCACAGATGCATATATTCACACATGCGTACACACACAGAATTTGTTGACTTGAGTGACCAGATAGGCCTTCTTCATTTTGTGTGTCTGGGTGTGTATGTGTGTGCGTGTGTCCATTTGTAATTAAGATAAACTGCAACTTCAGATTTTGCCTCGATCCATCATCGTAACGTCGTATCATCATATCCTAGTATTATACCTTCAAGAAGGAGGTGGAAGAGGAAGAGAAGAAAAAGGAGTAAGAGAGGAAGAAGGGAGATGGAGGAAAGGAAGAAACACAATCCTTTAATCCAAAAATTGTTAAATATTTAAAGACTTGTTTAAAGTAATCTGTTTAAACAACTGTAAGACAATCTATAAATGACTATTAGTGTCTTCACCATAGCAGGAAAGGAAGAGGAGACTGTAAATGGACAATAAACTTGATAGACTTCATAAATTTTCTTTGGGTTAAATGTTTGCTTCAATTAGCCCATAACAAATAGATGCTACTGATTAAAAAATATATATATTTTCATGCAGCTGCAAAGTAGACAATCTGCTACATCAGAAATACAAAGGTTTTTTAAAAATTCAACTGACTGTGAAAGGACATTTTGTGCAGAGAACACACTAATTAAAACATTACTACATGGTTCCTATTTAAAACCTTTCTATGTCACAATATTGGATAGTTCCATAGATATTTGTCAGTTTCTTAATAAGTCTATTTTAGTTTTTAAGTTAAAAAAGACCAACCTTATAACATTAAAAAGATTTACTTTTACTTTGTTTTTCTTTAATTTGTATATTTGTTTTATTCACTACTGCTTTCAATAGCTCATCAAAATATAATAGTTGACTTTGATTAAAACACTTCATAAAAACACAAATGTAAATGTTTCTAAGTTAGGAAATGAATAATCATGAAGGCTTTTGTTTATAAAGAAAGAATTAATCCCATTCAATATCTATAGGATCAAGGGAGATTTATGGGATTTCAACAATTCACACAAACTGAGGTAAATTTAGAGCAACAAGCAGGGTAGTTAAGAGATATGGAAATAGATTTTATATGGATAATTAAAAATCCCAGCCTTATTTGTCATGTACAAGACAAAATTCTGAAATGAGACAGAATAACCAAAAATACACATTTGATGGAAGAAAATTAACTCTCTATAGCCACAATTAATAGAAGATATGAATCAGTTTGAGGTAGAATTTCAAAGAGTATGACTATTCAAAGAGCATATATTTAAACTCAGGGAATCACAAGTTGCAGAGATGTGGAGTAATTCAACCATATAGTGGATGCCCCTTCCCAGAAATGTTATGGACTGGACTGTATCAGAAAATTTCCTGTTACATTGTGCCAACTATTAACTATAAAGACAAATATAAATTAAAAGTAAGAGTCTTAATTATTTTTTTTTAAATTAAGGGGAGATATCCCCCCTTTTTTGAGCATTTACATAAGAAAACCTAAAATTTTAAGTAATTTTTCCTGTCTTTGGAATAAATATAAATTATTTGAAAACAAAACCCATTTGGATTTTGTGAGCTTTATGAACCTGAAATATCTTTCTCAAGGACCTAGGAGCCATCTCTTTTAAATGTAAACATCAAGGAAGATAACACCTATTTCCCAGTATGGGGGCAGTTTGGAGCCTAGAGCCTAACTTTAATGGGCACCTTGTTCTAAGTTGCAAACTTACCTCCTCTCATAAAGATAATTTTTTTTCCAACTTGCATAGAGTCTATAAGCTAACACAGATGGTTACCTCAATTACTATGTAAAGTTGGTATGAACTATGTATGACAGATAGGGCTGTCAGGTCCTTTTCCTTGAGAACTAGCTATTGTTTATCAAGAAAACATGAATGCAATGGGTTGTATCTGCTTCGTGAAAATTTCCTCTCTGGGAAAGGCATTGTCAAGAGAATGAGAAAGTAGATCACAGACTGCGAGAAAATATTTGCAAAAGACACAGTGATAAAGGACTGTTATCCAAAATATGCAAAGAACTCTCGAAACTCAAAATAAGAAATAACCTGATTTATAAAATGGCCTAACGACCTTAACAGACCCCTCACAAAAAAGATATACAGATGGCAAATAAGCACATGAAAGAATGTTCCGCACCATTTTTCATTAGAGAAATGCAAATTAAAACAATAAGATTCCATGAAACACTTATTAGAATGGCCAAAATCTAGAACATTGACATCAAATGCTGGCAAGGATGTCTAGCGAGAGGAACTCATTCATTGCTGGTGGGAATGCAAAATGGTATAGCTACTTTGTAGGACAGTTGGCAATGTCTTACAAAACTAAACATATTCCTACCATAGAAACCAGCAATCATACTCATTAATATTTACCTAAAAGAGTTGAAAACTTATGTTCACTCAAAAATTTGCAAACTGATGTTTCTATCAGCCTTATTTATAATTGCCAACATTTGGAAGCAACCAAGATGAACAGATAAACTGTGATATATCCAGAAATGGAAATTTATTCTGGCTAGAAAGAAATGAACTATCAAGCCACACAAAGACATGAGGGACCTTGAATGTATCCTCACCAAGTGAAAGGAGCTATCTGAAAAGGCTTTACATTGTATGAATACAGAACTATATTACATTTTAGAAAAGGTAAAACCATATGGATAGTAAAAAGATCCATCATTGCCTAGGGTTAGTGAGGAGGGATAAAAACATATGGAGAATTTTTAGGATGGTGAAAATATACTGTGTGATAATATAATGGTAGGTACATAATTATAACTTTGTCAAAACCCATAGATTGTACCATATCAGGTATGAACAGCAATATAAACTATGGATTTTGGTTTATTATGAAGTTTCAGTGTAGGTTCATCAACTGTAACAAATGTTATTACTCTAGTGGGGAATGTTATCAAGGGGGAGGCCGTGCATGTGTGGGGCAAGGAATATATAAGATATCTCTATCTTCTTCTCAATTTGGCCGTGAACCTAAAACTGCTTTAAAAGTAAATTCTTAAAAATATATATCTATAATATAAACACACCAATCATTAAATTGATATTGATAGCCATACTACTATCTGACCTATAAACACCATCAAATTTTACCTCATATCCAATAATAATATTTATAGCAAAAACATCCTTCCAGGATCACATCTAATATATATTTGTCAGGTGTCCTTAGTCACCTTCAATCTGGAAAAATTCCACAGTATTTCCATATATTTCATAATCTTAATATTTTGAAAACTACAAGCTTGCCATTTTATTATGTTATTAGGTTTTTCTGATATCTATCTTCCCCTCCCCTCTGCTTATACTCTAGGTATACAATTTGGGGCAGGAATTTCATAAAAGTATATATTTTATTGGGTGCTATAATATTTTGATTTCTTCCATTACTGGTGATTTAGTCACAAGGTTAAGGTGACATCTGCCAGGTTTCTCCAGAGTAAGTTACTAATATCATGTGTATAATTAATAAATGTGTTGTAAGATCCTTTGAAACTATTACTGTATTTTCATCCAACAATTTTAGCAACCATTGATGATTTTTCTCTTGTCAGTTGGAACTACTATGGGTTTCAAATGGTGGTTCTCTCATTCCAATAGTTCTTATACAGTTTACTAGCTGACATTCTACAGTGAGAAAGACATTTCTTATCCCACATGTATTCACATATTTATTTATTTGAGCATAAACTTATGAATCTTACTTTATTCAGTAGGTTATAATCTGACACTGTTATTAAATATGTTGAAATTCAAATTGCCCCATATTTTGTAAGCACATCCCATGCAAACTTGCTCCTATGTCATTTAAAAATTTTTACACCATTCTTCAAGTATTTCTTACTTTCTGGACATACACACACACACACACACACACACACACACACACACACACACAACCACATAGCTTTGTCTGTTTATACTTTAGTTATTTTTTTATTTCTATAGCCAAAACTTAAGTTTTTCAAAGCCAAGGATGTTGCCGCTTAATATTTTTTTGTTTATTCCAGATAACTTCACTCACTGGTTTGCTTGCTACAGATACTTAGTGTGATAGCTAATTTATCGGCTTTGCTAAAGTGTCTTTCCTAAGGCAGAGGAGAATAAAGTTCTAGGTCTACACCCAGTCTATTTGTGGCCTCACTGTTGATGCTGAATCCCACTACTAATAGTGCACAGAGGCTATGAATAGGGAAAGGTGTAGGTGGTAGCTTTTGAAAATATATACCACTGTTCACCTGATTGCCTTCTTTCTTTTCTCAGTTCTTAAGAACAAACAAACAAACAAATAAACAAGTACATAAATAGATAAATAAATAATAAATATAAAATAAAATAAAGTAAGTATATAGGTAGAAACTAATAGTTAAATACATCCTAATTTATTTGACTTTGATATAGTTTAGCCACTTAAACCCTCTGAACTTATTTCCCATCTCTAGATTTATAAATAAGAAAGTTTTACTGATCCCTTCCAGCCTCAAAAATCCAGTGAGCCAAAAGTTGTCCAAACTATTGTTTCATCTTTGAGTGAGACTGAGATATCAAGAATCAGAAAGAACACAGACTCTTCAAGGATTTTGAGATTCAGAAATTGAAGTAGACATGTCAGTCACAGGGAACAGACAAAACCAGTGACAGTATTTGAGGCATTAAGGACCATATGCTGTCTGTGAGGTTCATATAAAGCTACCTAAGCGGAATCTATAAAGAAGGTCTTTCGCACAGACATAACTAAACTTCCTTTTGGCTAAATTTTAAACAAATTTCTATAATGCCTATGTGAGAAAATCTCATATTGTATTAATTTTTCAGAAAGGCTTGTTTTCATGCACCATCAAATAAATAACATTTCACTTTTTCCAAATTTTATTATTTCATATAAAATCAACAGCTAGCATAGTTGAGAGAAATTCCTTATTCTAAAATAAAATCAAGATTCTTACAAACTGTGAATGACAGGGTTATTTTACACATTCATAATCTGTAACTATTTTGAAGTATGTGTAATAATATACATACTCTAATCTACTCTCTTTTCTTGACTTCAAAACAACTGGCTTTCAAATTCAAATAAATTTCTTTAACATGAACTGAGTATAGAAATTTCTTATATCCAAAAATTCACTGATTTCATATTTATTGTTTCAACATTTCTTTTGTTTATACTCAGAATATATTTTAAAATGTTAGTATCAATTTTACAAAATAAAGAAGAAACACATTAATAAAACTAAAAATATATGGTATGTATTATGACTATGGTTTCATTAAAAATGCTGATACATAAAAGACAAGTGAAAACATTCCAAAAGATATAATTTTTTAGTAAGAAAATATCTATTTGAAAATTATTGATTTTAAGTAAAGAATAACACAATTTTATTCTGTTCTGTCATAATCCCTTGATTTTACTACTAGAAAGGTAATCCCTTTCGGTACATATCTCAAGTTATTCTCTGGTGCTGAGCTGGATTCTTAAACTGCAACCAGTTGAGCTGGGATTTGGAGTTGACCTTGAACACCACATTAGCATATGCTTCAACAAGTTTCTTCCATTGACAGATGACAATTTTGTAATGCTGTTTTCACATAAAATAGTTCTTGAAAAGTTTCATTTCATTTTAAGTATTCAAAACTCAATAAAGATTAATAAGCTGGTTAGTTAATATATTAATAGCATTAGACAAAGCAAATGAGTAAATTAGATCTGTATATATGTGGGGCTTATTTATTTAGCTTATTTCTCGTTTTATAATATCTAACTTCTTTTTTAAAATAAATTTTGTGATCCATGTACCTAAACTTTGACTTTTATATATTCTATTTTAGTTTCTAAATATGATTTTTCTTTTCCTATTACCAAAATGTAGTTTTTACAGTATACCCTCTAGTTTCATGAGCATTCTTTACTATCAGCACCTACATGCTTTCTAAGAACATAGCAGTTTTTTATCACAAAATGGTAAGTAAAATTTTCTCAGAATAAAGGTCTTCATTATAACAGTTTAAGTTCCTATAATTATTGGTATTTTTCTTTTCTTTTGAATAGTTTTCAATAATTCAATATGGGTTTGGCCTGATGAGTGACATCAGAAGCATGATGGCGCAAGGGGTCCGTTGCTCGCTCCCCTTGAGATTACAACAAATTGAACAGCTATAATCCAATGGAAAATTCACAGCCTAACACACAAACACTTCTGAGAGATCTGCACATTAAAGCATCTGAAAGTAGGCGAGTCAGGTGAGCAAGGGAGGAAAAAAGGGATAGGAGCAAAGACGGGTGCTGAGGATGCAACTTAGTGCTCCCTGTGGGACTCGAGGAGAAGGGAGGAATCAGGGTGTCTGGTGTACTCTCTGTAGCCCCAAAGATTCCTGCTCTAGTGATCAGCATATACTGCAGCAGGACTCAGGGATCAGAGCAGAGACAGAACACAGAAGTGTGACAGATGTGTTCTAATAGCCTTATTTCCCAGCAGAAAATGGAGTCATGGAGACTGGCCGCCTTCCCGCACCTTTCCAGGGCTCATCTCCTCTCATCCTCCCTGAGCTAGCAGCAGGACCCAGGGGAAACTGCTGCAGCGAGAGTTGGCCTACACTGCAGGGAGTCTGCAGTCCTCTGAACTAAGGAGACAGCTTTTCAGTGGCAGATGCACACTGCAGCTGGTCCCAGTGACAGGGCTGGGTATAGAGCTGAGATAAATGAGGCCTGATGGTCGCCATTACTAGGAGGAAAATACCCTTTGGCACACAAGTGGTGTGTCCTAACCCACCCCATCCCTATCTATGGAGGCTGATCTTGGCAGAGGCACTTGGAGCACCTCAGGCAGCACACTGCATCTGGCCACTGGGACACTGGGACAGCATCTTCAGCAGTTCTTCAGGGGTTCAGCACCCTGTCACCCACCACATTCTCCTACCGGGGTGGCGTCTTGGGATCTAGGCGACCTGGTCACAGTGGAGACACATACCTCCCCAAGAAATAAAAGACTTTTTTTTTTTTTTTTTTTTTTTGGTCACACAGCAGAGATGCTGGAGGCCTAAGCAGTGCAGGCAGCTTGCATGCCACCTACTGCAAAATGCAAGAAAAACCTCTTGTTCATCTGCTAAAGAGGGATCACTATTAATAATAATAATTTTTTTTTTAAAAAGTAGAGTTTATTCCCATAAATGCCTAGCGGAAGAAATAATTCATCAAGTACCATAAACAACCAAGGTAACAAGGCAGCTCAGAAAGAAAATGAAAACCTCTAGAAAATAAAATTAAAGATATAGAAATATGTGATTTAAATTCAAGATCACAGTTCCGAAAAAAAATCAATGAGATGCAAGAAAATTCAGATAGGTAGTTCAATAAACACAGAAATAAAATCAATGAACAAAAGGAACATGTTTCCAAAGAGACTGAAACTTTAAAAAAGAATCAAATGATCTTCTGGAGCTGAAGAACTCAATACAAGAGATGACGAATAAAACAGTGACCTTAGGAAACAGAACCAACAAGATGGAGAAAATAATTAGTGATAGTGAAGACAGAAATCTGGAAATGATGCAGATAGAAGAGATTTGAAAGTTAAAAAAAAAAAAAAAAAAAAAAAAATGTAAAAGAACTATCTGACTCCACCAGGAAGAACAATATAAAAATAATGGGAATACCAGAAGGAGACAAGAGGGAAAAGAGAACAGAGAGCCTATTCAATCAGTTAACGAGAACCCTATTTAAACAAACATATGGATAGAACTGGATCTTTGAATCCAAGGTGCAAACAGAACACCTAATTTCAATCCAAAAAAAGTCTTCTCCCAGGCACACTATATTAAAACTGTCAAAAATTAATGACAAAGAAAGAATTCTCAGGCCTCCAGAGAAAAGAAGATGGCAACTTGTAAAGAAAAATCCATTAGATTATCATTGAATTTTTCAGCAGATATTCTACAAGCTAGGAGGGAATAGAATTAAATATTCGAACTATTGAAAGAGAGAAATTACCAGCCAAAAATACTATATCCAGCAAAGTTCTCTTTATATATGAAGGAAAAATAAACACCTTTACAGAATACAGAAGTTGAGGGAATTTTCCACCACAAGGGCTGCATTACATACTGAAGGGCATTACCATACATAAAACAAAAAGACAAAAAGTAAGATGAGTAAAATGACTAACAAACAGTAGAAACAGGAAATTGCAACCCTTATTCAGAATAGGATATTACACACTTAAATACTACATAATGGTTAAAGGAGAAAAAACATTTTATTTTATTTTTTATTACTATTATTTTTTTTAGGCGAGGCAATCCTTGGTTGACCTGACAGATTGCAAGGACCTTGCCAGCTTATTTTTTTATTTTTTACGCCTACAGCACCTGGTCTTCCTAGGTGGTCTCCCATCCAATTACTAACCAGGCCCAACCCTGCTTAGCTTCTGAGATAAGACAGGATCAGGCTCGTTCAGGGTGGCATGGCCATAGACAGAAAAAACATTTTAAAAAGAGAAGACAATAGCTACTGCAACTCAGAAATGAACTCACAGCATAAATAGGAATAATTTGAGATATGATTTGAGTATAAATAGGAACAAAAACAGAAGGGGGAGGGAGTAAAAGTCTGAATTTGCAAAGGGGAATGGAAATAAGATAAATACAGAAGAAAAAGGAGTACTGTGTATATGAAGTTTTCTTTTACATAAATTTAGTGGTAACCGTACACACAAAATCCAGATCTGAGATATGTAACATAAAAAAAGGAACAGGGGGAAAAATCATAGAATACCACTGAACTAAAATAATAGAGAGAAATACAAGAGTAAAGAAACAATGGAGACACCGAGCTACTAGAAAACAAAAGATACAATGGCTATAGGAAAATCTCATATATCAATAATCACCCTAAATGTAAAAGAACTGAACTCACCAATAAAAAGGCACAGAGTAGCAGATTGGGTCAAAAAACAAAACCCAACCATGTGCTGCCTTCAAGAGACACATCTCAGCTGCAAGAACAAATGTAGACTCAAAGTGATAGAGTGGAAAATGATACTCCAAGCAAATGGCACCCAGAGAAAAGATTTATGCTTGAAAAAATAGACTTCAAGATAAAAAAGGTAACAAGAGACAAAGAAGGACACTTCATAATGATAAACAGGCAGCACACTAAGAAGACAAAACACTTATCAATATATACGCTTCCAATCAGGGAGCACCAAAATATATAGCAGCTACAATAGAACTAAAGGGAGAAACTGACCAAAACACAATTATAATAGGAGACCTAAATACCCCATTGATATGGATAGATCATCCAAACAGAAAAGCAATAAGGAAATATCAGCCTTAAATGACACATTCGACCAATTGGGCATAATCAACATTTATAGAACCTTTCATCCCAAAACAGCAGATTATACATTTTTCTATAGTGCACAAAGAACATTCTCAAGGATAGACCATTATGTTGGGACATAAAACTAGCCTCAAAAAATTCAAGAAGATTGAAATAATACCAAGCATATTCTCTGACCACAATGCTTTGAAAGTGGAGATCAACTGCAAAAAGAAAGTGGGGAAAATACTCCAAATATGTGAACATTAAAGAACATGCTAGTAAGGAATGACTGGCCAAGGAAGAAATAAAAGGAGAGATCAAAAGATACATAGAAATGAGCATGAAAATACAACACATCAAAACTTTGGCAATACAGCAAAAGCAGTAATAAAAGTTCATATCATTACTGGCCTATCTCAAAAAATGAGAAAAATATCAAATAAACAACCTAGTATTACCTTAAAGAACTAATAAAAAAACAAATAAAATAAAGCCCAGAGTCGGAAAAGGAAGGGAATAATCAAAATTAGAACAGAATTACATGAAATTGAGAACAAAAAGACAATAGAAAAAAATTAATGAAACAAAGAGCTGATTCTTTGAAAAAAATCAATAAAATTGATAAACTCCTGCCTAGACTCACTAAGAAAAAAGAGAAAAGTCACATACAAAATCAAAAGTGAAAGAGAAGTCAGGACGTACACCACCGAAATACAAAGGATTATACAAGTATATTATGAGAAATTACACATTATCAAATTCAATAACCTAGAAGAAATGGACAAGTTCTTAGAAATATTCAATCTTCCTAGACTGAATCGCAAAGGACTGGAACATCTAAATAGACCGATCAACAGTATAGAAATTGAAACAATCATCATAAACCTCCCAAGAAGTAAAAATCCAGATGACTTCACTATTAAAGCCTACCCAACATTCAAAGATGATTTAATACCTGTTCTTTTCAAACTCCTCCAAAAAACTGAAGAAAATATACCTCGTAATTCATTTTATGAAACCAACATTAGCTTGATACCAAAACCTGGTAAGGATAACACAAAAAAAGAAAACTATAGACCAATATCTCTGATGAATACAGCTGCAAAAATCCTAAACACAATGCTAGCAAATCAAATACAACAATATGTTAAAAAAATTATACATCACAATCAAGTGGGGGTCATTCCAGGGGCACAAAGATGGTTCAACATACACAAATCAATCAATGAGATACACCACATAAACAAAATAAAGGATAAAAACCATATGATCATATTAATAGATGCTGAAAAAGCATTTGATAAGTTACAGCATTTATTTATGATTAAAACACTTAATAAAATTCGTATGGAAAGAAAGTACCTCAACATAATAAAGACAACATATGACAAACCCTCAACTAACATTATACTTAATGGTGAAAATCTGAAAGCTTTCCCTCTAAGATCAGAAACAAGAAAAAGTTGCCTGCTCCCAACACTCTTATTCACTATAATATTGGAAGTCTCAGATAGAATAATCAGGTAAGAGAAAGAAATAAAATGCATCCAAATTGGGAATGAAGAAATCAAATTGTCACTTTTTGCAGAAGACATGATTCTCTACACAGAAAACCCTGAAGACTACACCAAAAAACTATTAGAAACAATAAACAAATACAGTAAAGTTTCAGGATACAAAATCAATGTACAAAAACCCATGGCGTTCTTATACACTAACAGTGAAATTTCAGAAAAAGAAATAAAAACAATTCCTTTTGCAACTGCAACAGAAAAAATAAAATACCTAGGAATAAACTTAACAAATCATATGAAGAACTTATTCACTGAAAACTATAAGGCATTATTAAAAGAACTGAAGAAAACACGAAGAAATGGAATGATATTCTATGTTCATGGACTGGAAGAATCAACATAGTTAAAATGGTCATATTATCCAAAGCAATATACAGATTTAATGCAACCCTATCAAATCTCAACGGCATTTTTAAAAGAAATAGAATAAAAAATCATCAGATTTGTATGGAATCTCAAAAGACCACAAATAACCAAAGCAATCCTGAGAAAAAAGAATAAGGCCGGAGGTATCACCCTGTCTGACTTCAACTTATACTACAAAAGAACAGTAATCAAAACAGCATAGTATTGGCAGAAAAATAGACACAGAGACCAATGGAACAAAATCGAGAACCCAGAAAGAAACCCAAACATACATGGGCAAATGATTTTTCAACAAGGGAGCCAAAAATACACAATGGAGAAAAGAAAGCCTCTTGAATACTTGGTGCTGGAAAACTGGAAAGCCACATGAAAAATAATGAAACTAGACTGTTATCTTGTCACCATATACCAAAATTAACTGAAAATGGATCAAAGACCTAAACATAAGACTTGAAAATATGAAATGCATAGAAGAAAACATAGGTATTAAACTTGCGTACTTTGGATTTAGAGAGGATTTTATGAATTTGACTTCAAAGACAAGGGAATTTAAAGCAAAAATAAATGAATGGGACTATATCAAACTAAAAAGCTTCTGCACAGCAAAAGAAACCATTAACAAGATAGAGAGGCAACCAATTAAATTGGAAAAGATTTGTAAACAATGTTTGCAAACGCATTATTCACGTTGGCCAAGATATGGAAATGACTAAAGTGCCCTTCTATAGATGATGGATAAAGATGTATATAGATGCAATGTAATATTACTCAGCCATTAGGAAAGATAAATACAGACATTTGTGACAGCATGGATGGATCTTGAGATCATCATGCTAAGGGAAATAAGTCAGACAGAAAAAGTTGAAAACCATGTGATTTCACTTATGTGTGGAATATAAAACAAAAAACAAGACAAATAAAAACCCATAGACACAGATAACAGTTTAGTGGTTACCACAGGGAAAGCAGGGGGGGGAGGTAGATAATGGTAAAAAGGGTCAAATATATTGTGACAGAAGATCTGACTTTGAGTGGAGAGCACACAATGCAATATACTGATGAAATATTATCAAATTGAACATGTGAAAACTAAGTTTATTAACCAATATCATCCCGATAAATTTAACAAAAAAAGAAAATATGTAAATTACGTGTGTGTGTGTGTGCACGTGCATGTGTTTTTAGTCTGACCATTGTTGGAAGGCAAAACTTAAAAGCAACAACTTCCACTGTATAATTTTTAAACTCATCAGGTACTTTGAACCAGGTATGCATCCCCACCCAACTAGCCACAGCATTAAAATTTTCCAACCTAGAAAACTACTTTGCCTAACCAATAGTTTTGGAATTATTCTATTAAAGTAATATATATTAAATGAAAATATTAAAGGCACACATCATCATCCTATCAAGGTTTGCCCCTCAGCAATCATATAATAATGAGCATTATTCAGATTAATTTATAACTGGTAATCCTTTAAAAGAAATTAAGAGTATAAAGCATATACTGGAACTGAGTTGAAATAATAATAATAATGCAAGAAACAATCAATGTATATATGGATGGAAATGCTAATTTTTTTTTTCCTTTAGTTTGGTAGTTTTGCCTTGAAATAATCCTTAATTTTATAAATAAATTTTGAATGTTAGGTTCCAGTCTAATGTAGCGGATACTGGATCCCCTATTGACTTATAAGTGCATTTTTTTCATTTCAACGGTGGAATGGGGTTTCCCTGGCTTTCCTGAGAACAGCAGTATTAACTCCCAGGATGTATCCCTCAGTCTTCTGGATGGTGTACAATGTGATTTATCAGTAGGTCTCATGGGCATGGGTCCATGAAACCCTCACAGTGTTTCTCATTCTTATATTTGTTCTATTTTAGCCTTAATTTATAAATTTAAATATATATTTTAATTTTCCACAAAAATGTTTTATATGATTTTGTCAACTTCCTTTTCAGATGATCCTTTTGTCATATCTTATTTCTGAAATTTTCCTAATTGTTATTCATGATATTTTAATTTTTTTTTATCTTTTTTATTTCTTTTTGCTTCTTCTGAGTATGTTTTGAAGATTCATCTTTCTAATGTGACTTCTTTGTAAATAAGGTAATTATTAATTTTTCTCTCTCATTATCTTTTTGTTCTGACAACAGCTTGTGTGAAATTCAACCACAGTTCTTTTCTATTGCTCATGCTTAGGTGAGATGAGCTCTCAAAAAGTTATGATATTACCGCCCAGAGACATCTGCAAATGTCTGGAGACATTTTTGGTTTTTGCTAATTAGTGGGTAAAACCAATGATACTGCTAAAAATCCTATAGTGAATAGGACAGCCTCCCTTAATAAAGAATCATCTGATCCAAAATGTTAAAAGTGTACAGATTAAGAGACCCTGGACCATAGTCTTAGAAAGGAATAAAAGGGATTGTGGAGAAGATAGCTGTCCTTAGTTTAATAGTTCTAATATTTTTTTCTTCTGTTTTAATCACAAACTATTCAGAAGTATGACTTTACAACTTATGAAACGTGTCTCGTTTGCTTTCCTTTACGTGTTTTTATCTGTACTTTTTCAATTGTCCTTAATGCTCCTCTCCTTTTTTGTTTGAATTTTACTCCCAGGAGTTTGTTCTTAGTACAAGCAGTTGTCTCATGAATTGTAGCTTGCAAAGCCCTTTCCACTTTGCTCTGCTCTCAACAAATTGAACTGCTGAGATTTCCCCAAGAATTTATAATCTTTCACTTTGGTGGAGAGTACTTATTGGAAATCTGCAAGTTCTACAGTAATCAAGACCCTTAGAAGTCTCTTTCCTCTTACTTCCTCTCTACAGTTGCTGCTAGATTATGTGTCACCTTGCTGTTCAATTTCTGACCCTCACTTTTGCCTACTTTGAGATTCTCATGTATACACTGTCAGTTTTGCTTGGATGCTATCCACAATTTTAACCAGTGATTCAATTTCTGTATGAGCATCGATTTTTAAATTTTATAAAATTCCAAATTCTAAAAAAAATATTTTTGTATTTCTTCTTGAATGATTGATAATTTATATATATGTTGTTAATTTAAGTTTTTACGTTTATAGAAAAAATCGTGTTCCTATTTTTCTTTCAATAATATTTATTCTGTCCTCCATTTTCAGTTATGGTCTTCTACTGCTTTCTAATCTCTTTACTACATATCAAATTCATCCAAATAATTAATATTCAAAGAACCAATATTTGGTTATATAATTGCAGTCTTATTTTTATCTTTTTCTTCCTTCTACTTTTTTTCACTTGGTATGTTGGCTTTTCTAAATTATTAGGTTGGATCTTGTGGTCATTAACTTTTAGCCCTTTGACTCTTAAATATATGAACATAAGTTTAAATTATTTATTTTGAAAAAGTGCTTTAGTTGAATCTCACCAGTTTGGAAAATTTTCACAAATTTTAATTTCCAAAATAATTTTGTTATAATTACAAAATTTTGATTTTGTATCTTTCCAAACTGTGATCATCTTTTAATATATGCTTGAAAATAAATTATTATATATGTATGTATGTATATGTCTTCAGATCAATCTCATTAATTATATATTTTAAAAATCCTTTGACCCTCGTTAAATTGTCTGTTTAATGTATCAATTGCTCAATAGAAATTTTTAAATCTCAGCATATGGAGGTGGACTTGTCAATTTTTCCATTCTTCTGCCAAATTTTGTCTTATACAATGAGGTTATTTTTTATGCTTTACAAATGTTTTAAATTATGGTAGGTTTTTTTCGTAAATATTTAAATGTATCTGCTTACTGCATTAAACTATCATTACATAGGTTCTCTCTGTATCCCTTTTAATGGCTTTAACCACAATATCTGCTTTATCTCACACTAATATAGCTACATCAGCTTATTATTAGTGTCTACCTTGTATACTTGTTTCCATTCTTTTACTTGTATCTGTCATCAGTATGTGAAAATTATATCTAAAGTCCTTGAAGACAGAATTCTTTGTTTCTGTTTATATTAACTAATTGCCCCATGTCTTAAAATATTTTATTGTGAACTCATATTTGATATCCTTGTCAGAAATCATAAGGGTTTCAATAGATCTGTGTTCTTCCAGAAAGGACTCCCTCTTGCATTATTTAGGTGCATGCATTTACTATCAACTTAAGATCACTTTTTCAATCAGACTACTAAGACAGTATGATATTAAACTTTATACCTGAATGCTACATAAAAATTATAGATTTGTAGAGGAAGCTTTTATTACTTTTTTTTTTCCTGTATAGAGCTGAGGTTGAGAAGATCGTCTCCCTTTCTCAGGGCATCATGTTTTCCCTGCTCCCTCTTATCACTGATGCTCTGTCCATTCGAGGTTCATATGCCTAAAAGACTCTCTACCATTTGTGCATTCAAGACCTTATCTTTTCTGTATGAACATTAAAACATAATACTCAGGTAATGGGTTCTGGCAAAGAACTTTATATCCCCTAGGGTCTCAAAATTGTTTCCACTTTGGAATCTTGATTCTGCTTTGCTTTTGATCCATGATCATTTTATTTTATTCCAAGTTTAGCTAAAAGGAATGTTTGTTTTCTTTGCACAGTATTTTTGGTGTTCTATATAGTTGGATGCTTTATCAGTTAACTTAATTCATCAAAATTACTGTAAGTGTAATTTCTTACTGGGCCCTTTCATTACTGATTATTTAGAGAACTTTTGGAAACATACGAACTACATTTTTACCTTCCTTCAGGTTAAACTGCACTGTATTCTGCATAAGATTTCACGTATAGAATTTCCTGAATCAGGCTTGGTTGAGATGCTTCACAGGTTTTCAGGTCATAAAGCTGCTAACCTGCTTCCAACGGTATCCAGAGTTAGGTCTTACCATTTTCAGACCACCCACAATGCAATCCTATAGAAAATATTTCTACATTTCTAGGTATTATTTAGGTATGTAGGACTCACTTATTCATCTTTTTCCTTCTTCATCCCTCATTCTATCAGAACTCACCTCAGAACTCATCTTTCTTCATTTCTTCTCATTCTGTTATAGGGTTGATAAAAAATCATTTTAATAATACTCTTCCAAAAACTTATTTCCTGCCTGTCTGGATGAAACTCCATCTCACATAAACCTAAACATCTTTATATTATCACATGTATTGGGGCAGCAAGCACTAATGAAAAAGTCATACCATACATAGAAGCTTGTTTATACAACTGGCCTCAAGAATACCTTGAAATTTTATATTAATTTTTATCATTTAAAAATTATTACTTTACACATTCTCTATTGTCCTCACTTCTTATAATTCATTTTATTAACCTTTCCCACCCCTTACATATACTTTCAGCAGATAAAAATTTAAAAAAACCAAAAAACAAAAAACAAGCAAATGAACAAACAAAAGACACTAAAAATTTAGTGTAAATCCATTGTTTTCATAATACTATTAGCTAATACCTCAGAAGGACCCTGTTTGGGTTTTCATTTTCCATATTAAGATACTCTGCAGTTTTTTCCTTAAAAATTTAGTGTTTAAACTGCTATTATGCTGATATATACTGTTCATTTTAGAACTCAAAGTAAGTACAATAATATAGTTTTAAAGATAACCTTAGGTATACTCCGTTATTCTTTCATAAATTTTTAAGTCAAATTACCCTTAAAATTATGTAATATTTACATAACTTCAGGTATACATTATACATCTAAGATGCAAGTTTTACCATTATAGCGTTATCATAGCATTAACATTTTAGCTTTAGCATAAGGTTTTTAATACTATCAGAAGAATGTGATATTGGCATTTTATTTTTATTAAAATGTAGTCTAAGCATCAAATTATTGCATAGAATATTTTCTCCTATATCCTAATTTGTTCTTATTAGTACCATCATGTTTTCCTACCTATAAAAATCAAAAAATTTTTCATTGTGAACTTTGTAGCTAACAATATTTCCCAAAAAAAGATGTTCTAGCCATTAGTGCTAAATATTCATAGCATCCATGGATCTTTCATTTGATGGTTATTACCCATTACACTTCTGCCACCTTCAGTCTCTCAAAATTATGGGTAACGTAGACCAAGAAAAATGTTAACTTAAAAATCTTTAGTCATTGGTTCAGTTTATAAAGTAAAATTATATTCATTATAAAATGGAGACTATAATAATTTCTAAAGAAGTAATGAAATAATATTTTAAGAAAAAAATGAAACTAAAGGTTATCTTTATTGAGGAATTTGATATTGTTACAGAAAATTCCTTTAAGAAAATTTGTTTTTAGGTGTGCTATTTGTTTTAGGATGCTTTTTAATTTTTGAAAGAACCCTTTAAATATATACATTCCAATAAAATGGAGAACAATTTTAAACACAATGATCACTGACAGTCTTTCTATACCCCTCTCCAACTTTTAGAAAACGAACTATTTCAAGATCACGACATTATTAATTTTAGAATTTTTGATTTGCTAGGGGTCTAATGAATCACTATGGTTAGAGTCTTTTGGAAATAAGCCAGTTTTAGAACTCTTTCCAAGTTATTATTTAATAACTTTTCAAATAAATTGAAGTCAGTTATATAAATTGTTTGTCATGCTGAACTTTTTGACACCTCACTTTCCTCAATATTACTGGTTTTCTCAAAAAAGAAATGTCATTGAAAGAGCAAAAAAGAAAGAAGAGAAATTCATGAAAAATTAATTAATATTTTTAATACTGTGGTTCATTTACTGCTTTGTGAATTGTGTTCTGACTTTCATATAGCATTTTATTAAATTATATATTCATACAAGACTTTGATTTAAAATAAATTTAATCCTTATCCAAAAAGTAAGATTTTAGAAATTACATAGCACTCATGTTTTTAACTTCCAAAAGCCTAAGAAATAAATCAGTTTTTTAAAGTTCACTGATTTATAAAAAATAAAGTTATTAAATACACAAATGAAAAAAATATACTTTTATGGCTGAATTTATTTTCATTATTAGTGCTATGATAACTTTGTTTTTGGATAAATTTCTCCATAGCTTACTTGTTTAAGCAAGCCAAAATCATTTGTTGGATCATGGAGTACATTTTTTTTTAATCTCTAGAATTACTTTTTCAAAAAAATTTATGTATTTTAATTAGTTTCAAGTATACAGTACATTGGTTAGACATCTATATGGTTCATAAAACGATCCCTCCAATTACTGCCTCCCTCCTGACCCTCCACCTAGCCAACATATTAATGCTAACTGCATTCCCTATGCCGAGCTCCCCATCCCTGTGACCATCAGCTACTAATTTGTACTTCTTTAACCCTTTACCCCAAGCCCAGTCCCCCAAGCCCCCTTTCCCTCTGTCCATCACCAAACTGTCCACTTTATTTGTGTCTGTTTCTCATTAGTTTGCTCTTTTTATTCCTCAGATTCCAAATATAAGTGAAATCATATAGCGTTTATCTTTTTCTGTCTGACTTAAAGTTCTTCTAGGTCCATCAAAGCAATATCTTTTAGGTCCATCAAAGCAATATCTTTTTCCATCCTCTTCCTTTTAGTCTGTGTGTGTCTTTCAATCTGAAGTGAGTCTTTTATAATTTTTCTTCTTGGAGAAGTCTCTCCAACATTTCCTGTAATATTGGCTTGGTAGTGATAAATTCCTTTAGCTTATTTTTGTCTGGGAAGCTCTTTATTTCAAGCCTTTCTGTCCTGCACAGTTTCTTCTGAGAAATCAGCTGCCAATCTTATGGGTGCTCCCTTGTAAGTAACTATCTGTTTTTCTCTTGCTGTTTTTAATATTCTTTCTTTGTATTTAACCTTTGGCATTTTAATTATGGTTTGTCTTAGTGTGGGCCTCTTTGGATCCCTGACTTTTGGAATTTCCTGAGCTTCCTGGGGTTTTATGCCCATTTCCCTCACCAGGTTAGGGACATTTTCCATTATTATTTCTTCAAACAGCTGTTCAACATCTAGATTTTCTTCAGTTATGCCGATTAGATGGATATTTAGACCGTTAATAGTGTCTGATATGCTCCTTAAACTATTTTTATAGTCTTGGTATCTTACCACTTGCCATTCTGCTTGCATGTCTTTGGCTTTTCTGTCCTCTAGATAGGGTATTTGATCATTTCTTTATTCACTTTGTTTATTCCTTTGTTTATTCCATTTAATATACTTCTCATCTCAGATAATGTGTTCTTCATTTCAGACTGGTTCTTTTTTATAATTTCATTTTCATTTTTATGTTTTTTTAAATCTCTTTGTTGAAGTTCTCTATACTTCCCAAAAGTTCACTGAGCATCTTTATAACCAGTGTTTTGAATTCTGCATCTGTTAGATTACTTGACTCCATTATTCCTGAATCTCTTTTCTGTTCTCTCATATGGCTTCTGCTTCTTTGTCTTCCTATTTTGGCTGTCTTTTCATGTCTGTTTCTATGCACTAAGCAAAGCTCCTAAGTCTCCCCATCTTATTAGTGTGGATTTGTGAAGTAGGTGTATGTACAGTGGCACAGTCTTGAGAGGGGTTCAGCTGCAGGCCAAACTTAGCTCAAGCCTCTACCCCTCTAGGGCCATCTGTTAAGATTCAGCAAGCAATCCACAGATGCTGTGCTTATAGTTGCCTCAAAAGACCACACCAGAAACCGAGGCCAGCTGCCTCCACTGTGAGTCTAGGTGTTGCTCAGCAAGGAGCGCCTGATCACTGAGGATATACCTGTATGTGGCTTAAATGAGGCCGTGAGTTGGGGAAGGTGGTGTTTCAGGGCATCTTCTGGGCAGAGCAACCTCTATTATCCAGTTTGATGATGTCAGGGCTATGGCAGGGCTGTGTCCCGTGCACTGGGAAGGGGGAGGGCTCAACAGGGTACAATGGATACTGCCAGCACTTTTGTAGAGAGTGAGTCTTGCCTCGGCCCTCACTCTGACAATGTCTCCCTGTAAGTCTCTGGTGCCCCCTACACACAGCCAAATTGACACTGGTGCTCAGAGTGAGCAAGTCTGTCACCGTGAAAATCTGCTCGAAGGTATATGGCCCCTTTAAGAGGTGTCTGCTGGTGCTGCAGCCTCCGTCTCACTCAGCTGCTCCAGACCAGGCAGCCCCGCGTCCTCGCCCCGTCTTACCTTCTGCCATTGCAGGGTACTTTCTTGGATTTTTCCGTAGTTGTATGGCTTATTCATCTAGATCCCAGGTGATTTTTCCTTGCTGCTGCTCCTTGTTTCCATCACAACTTTGATTTGGTCACCAGAGGGATGAATAGAGCCACTATCATCTATGCCATTTTTTTCAGTCTCTCAATTTTAAAGTCTCTATAATACATTCTCAAAGTAATGCAGGATAGTGTGATATATAT
>NW_006439568.1:13695364-13707884 GCF_000325575.1 Pteropus alecto | reverse complement strand
TATGCATCAATTGATAATTTTTATTTTGTAAACTGCCTTTCTTTATATTGGAAAAATAATAATAGATTTAGTTACATTCATTTTTAATTTTGTTATTTCAAATTTATTGCATCAATTAAAACTTTAACAGCAAGGTCATATCTAAATAAGGATAGCATTCAGCCTTCTCTTGCCACTGATCTGCAAGAGCAAAACATCCATTATTTTACAAATAAATATTGTGTATGATTAAATGTTTTTTTAATAATAAAAATTGATGATTTTCTTTTCAATATTTTATCAATAATAGACATATATACATTTACACATGAGACAGTCTTTTTTATGTATATGTTAATTTAACTGGGTGATGGTTCTTACTTATTCAACCAAACACTAATATGGTAGCATTGTATATGTGATTAAAGATAGTCATGGCCCCTCAATCAATTATAAGACTTGTGCCAATTTTCATACTCAGAACTCCATGAATGAAGGGAGCGGTTAGGATCCTCTTGAGGAAGGATTCTGCTACACTGACAAAAATTTGTAATGTTTATGTTTTTACCAGCTTTGTCCATAGAGACCTGTGGCTATTATCAGGGTGACTATGCAATAGTGAAAGAGATTTTTGAAAACTGTGACTGAATTCCCACACTGGTTCTGGAATCTGCAGAGTAAGGGTTATTAAGGTAGAAAAGGTCAAGTGCAAGTCACTAGAAATATAATATGTCTAAAAATATAATAACCTGAAAATAATAATGTACTCCTGGAGGGTTTAGGGAGATTGCTGCCACCATCAAGGACATGAAAGATGCAGACATGGCGATTTCCACATACCTTGAATCAAGACACTTATTTGGCCTACTCAGGAAACAAATAGATCCTGGAGAATGACAGAGGAGTATTGTAAATTTGATCAGTTGTGTCTCAAATTGGGGTTAGATGTGGCTTCATTACTTGATGCCCTAGTACCCAGTATGTAGCTATTGATCTGGCAAACGCTTTTTGCTCTATACTTGTTAGTAAAGACTACATGAGCAGTTTGCTTTCTAGCAAAAAGAGCTACATATCTCAGAGGTGTATCAATTCTCCAGACTTAAGTCATAATTTAGTTAGCAGAGATCCTGATCCCAATTCTTTTCCACAAGACATCACACTGGTCCATTAACCTGGGGTCCTTGACCCCGGCCATGGACCAATCCGTAGCCTATTAGGAACTGGGCCACACAGCAAGAGGTGAGCAGTGGGCTAATGAGCAAAGCTTCATCTGTATTTGCAGCCACTCCCCAGCGCTAGCATTACCGCCTCAGCACCACCTCAGATCGTTAGGCTTAGATTCTCCCAAGGCGTGCACAACCTAGATTCCTCGCATGCGCAGTTCCCAACAAGGTTTGTGCTCCTATGAGAATCCAATGCCTAACGATCTGAGGTGGAGCTGAGGTGGTGTTGCTAGTGCTGGGGAGCAGCTGCAAATATAGATTAACATTAGCAGAGAGGTTTGACTTCACAGAGACCATAATAAAGCAACTGCTTGCACACTCATATCAAAACTCTATCAATAAGTGACAAAAGACAATTAAGCTGCATCTGGTGGCAGGCTTTATAGTGGCAAGTGAGTTGATATACTTCGATTGTACAGCTGCATCTGTTGGCATCTGATTCTGCATTATGGTGAGTTATATAATTGTTTCATTGTATACTACGATATAATAATAATAGAAATAAACTGCACAATAAACATAAGTCATTTGAACCATCCTGAAAACTTCTCCCCCACCACCCTGGTCTATGGAAAAATTGTCTTCCACAAAACCAGTACCTGGTGCCAAAAAAGTTGGTGACTGCTGTGTCACACTGATGACATTATGCTGATCAACCTTAATGATCAGGAAGTAGCAAGTAGTCTAGAGACATTGATAAAACATTTCCGTGTCAAAACGTGGGATGAAAATCCCACAAAAATTCAGGAGGCTTTCATTTTAGAGAAATGTTTAGGAGGGATCTAATACTGTGGGCATGTCAAGCTTGCCTTTTTAAGGTGTGGAAAATTGCTGTATCTGGCCGGTAAACACACACACACACACACACACACACACTCACTCACTCACTCACTCACTCACTCTCCCTCTCTCCCCTCGCCCCCTCCCCAACCAAACCCAAGACACAAAGCCTAGTCGACCTCTTACAGTTTTGAAGGCAACAGAGTCCTCATTCAGGTATGCTACTCTGGTCCATTCACCTGAAAGGCAGCTAGCTGTGAGGGAAGCTCAGAACTAAAGAAGGCTTTACAAGTAATACAGGTTGTCGTAGTGCCAGAGTTTCCCTTAAATGCCTGAGACAAAAGTAAAAAGAAAAAAATAAAAGGAAACACGTACCCTTTCCCCGGTCTTTGCTGACTGGCTCTGCGGTAAGGTAAGTTACTACGTGGACAGTTTAGCTAGGTTGCCTACAGTCCAGGTAACCACGTCACCGATCCTTTCCCGCTTCTGGAACCTGAAGATCCGCCTGAGGGTAAAAGCTTGAGTGACTCAGGTGTCTTCTGAGCATGAGCCCTGCTCTGGGCACGCGCATGACTTTTAAAATCTCGCGATATGCGTTCCGCAGTTTACAGGGAAGCTTTCCAGGTTCTGAGTCCCCTCAAAGACTCGCCTCAGTTTTTCCTCTTAGAATTCCTCATGCTTGCTGTTTGTGTCAAGTAGAATCTTTGTTCCAGGTGACAAGGCAGATTTTCGTCTATCACAGTTTTCGAGGAATGCCCTCCGAAATGCCCTTTTTTTTCCTGAGAATGTTTAGTTTGAACAAAACAGAGTACCCTGTGTGAGTTCTTAGGGCTGCCTTTAGATGGTTAACACAAACACAATTTTTTGAGAGGAAGGACTGTTCTGCTCCCTACTAGAGCCAGGGTCGCACATTGGGAACCCGGGCTGCCATCTTCAAGACTGCTGGTGAGTTGAAAGTGGGGTGAAGCAGAACAGGTAAAAATACTGCAAAACTTTACCATCCTTGAGGCGGCTTTTTCTTGATTTAGCATTCGTTTATTTCCTGTAAACCTCACTATTTTCCAGAGTTCCCACCACTTTTTGGTCATTTTTTCCATTGTTTTTGGGAGAGGCGAGCCCTTGGACCGACCTACCTCTGTTGTTTCTCTGTCCTAACCTGCCATTCTTCTATCCTCACCTTTGAAACCAGGCAGTGTAAGTTCTCTTTCTTTTTAAAAGACCTTTAAAAAAAAAAAAAATCTGCATATTTTGCTTTTACATATTTTTTTAGGCATTGCTTGTAACTTGAAAAATACTATTTATATTTCAATAGAAATTACACTAAGTCTCTAGATCAAGAATTGCCACCTTAATTAGTTTTCAATGCATGGACATAAAAAAATCATTAATTAGATTTTGACATGAAAATTTTGTGGTTTTGTGTATACCTTTTTCACTCTGTCAAATATATTTCTAAATATTTTATTCTTTTGATTTGATGTATAGATACTTGCTTTCCTTATTTTTGGATTATTTACTGCTAGTGCACAGGAGTACATTCGATTTTTTGTAGATTGAACTTTGAGTCCTTGCTGAGCTCATTAGTTTTCATAGTTTTAGCGCGCGCACGTGCGTGCGTAATTGTTAAGATTTTCTTTATACATGTTTGTATTTCATGTTCACAGTTTTAAAAACAGATGTCTTTTATCTCTTTGACTTACCTGATCGCCTGATTGCACTGGCTGGAATAGAACCTCATGACCTCATGCACTATGCCAAACAGAAGTGATGAGAGAGGTCATTTTGCCATATACCCGATTTTAGGAAAAAAGCATTAATTCTTTCACCATTGACTATGATACTAGTTGTAGCTTTTTATATAAGCCCTTTTTTAGTTGAAGAAGTTCAATTCTATTCTTAGTTTGTTTGGTTTATTGAGATATTTCCCCAGTAAAATGAAATGTTTTTCTTAAGCCATTTCCTTATACACTACAGCTAATGTATTTTTGTGTCTGATGATTATTTAAAAAACAAACAACAAATACTCTTTTTCTCTATCACCTGCCATAAATAATGAACATATTGACATTTATGGAAGATGGTTATTAAAAATTTACTAAATCTATAAAATGTACAATATAAGTGTCATTTTCAAGAAATACCAGTAATTATTTTCTGATTTTAAACTTCTTAATAAATTACTTGAATTATTGATTATTTAATAATTTTGAATAATAGACCAAATATTGTGAGCATATATTTTTCACCAAGCCTCTTTTTGTGTCT
This sequence comes from Pteropus alecto, assembly GCF_000325575.1. Taxonomy (NCBI): domain Eukaryota; kingdom Metazoa; phylum Chordata; class Mammalia; order Chiroptera; family Pteropodidae; genus Pteropus; species Pteropus alecto. The sequence goes on along the minus strand of NW_006439568.1, from coordinate 13,703,637 downwards.
TCTTACATTTAGGTCCACTAAATTAAATTTTCTTCATAGGGTGATATATTGGTCTTAGCTTCCATAGTATCGAATGTGAAAATAAAAATCATTGTAAAGAAATAAAGTGTAATGTTAAGTGAGGCTTCTTCTGTATGGATAGACATACAGTATAAATCAAATTACTAGACGTGAATACACTAAACAGTTAACAGTTGTTATATATGAAATGTTGAATTGTAGTTCATTTTTTAATATTTTTTGAACACATTTTCAATTTTAGTATTTAAATATTTAAAATAGATAAAATAATTTATATGTATTTCAACAAAGAACACCACCACCACTCTTGCCCCAAGGTTGTCATCCCCCTATAGGTAAGAGAGTTTGCAGTTTTTACCCATTTTTTAGTTAAGCTATCCCTCTCCTTTATATATCTAAATTTCTTAGGAATATTTAGTGTTAGGAACATAAAAAAATGGATAAATATGAGATTATAAAGGCATCATAGGGGCATCTAGGAGAATTTTTGAAGATGTATAAACAAGAAACTTAAGAAAAGTTAAACATTGATCTTTACTTTATCTGCCATTTGTATTGCAATGTTAATGATTTCTCCATAGATCTCGATTATCTTTTGCTATCTAAATACACCTATATTGTTTAATTGGTTTACAAGAGACAACAACGGAAAATTATATTCTATGTTTGAGTTAATGTTGGACAGGGAAATAAAAACTAACAATGAGTAAGAGAATTTAGTAGCAATAGGATTAGAATCAGGGGAAACATGAAATCATAAGCCATAGGTATTTGTCAGCATGTTGGAAAATATATTGACGTTCCACAAGACTACGGAAATATTTAAATTACCCATAAATTTAGTGATTCAGGCAGCCATCTGGATTAATGTTGGTTTCATCATATAGAAAGTTATTCGATCTCTGATATAAGTCCATACTAGAATCCACTCCCTCTCCAATCATATTGTGCTTGTGATTTATTCCTACTATTTTCAAAGTTTTGAATATTTTGAATCTCTCTCTTAATTGTTCACCATCTGCTTGGCTCCTTTAAGTGCAAGAGTCACCATTTGCTCTATTGTTGCTCAGAAGCCAACTTGACAGTATGATATTATAAGGTTTACTATGCAGCTGCACTATTGCACATTGGAGTTCAGAAAAATATGTCTCTGAAGCTCAATTTATGTATTAAACCAAATGCAGTTATTTGGTAAGTAAAGAATGGTCACTGTTCTAAAATGAGTGTACCCCAATGTAAAGAGATTTAATATACACAGTGATCAATTCCATGCAAGGAGCATAAACTTTACATAGACTAACACTAACAGATTGCAGAGATTCTAATGAATGAATTTCTATGTCTTCTAGGACTTGTACAAATATGCAGCCATGATAAATGAGAAGAACTGAAAAAAATGTGCACACTCTTCACAAGGTAATTACCCATGTGGAGATTATATTAAAATAGATATTTTACTCAATTTCTAGAGTAAATTCACATATTTTTACCTTAAAGATGGCAACAAATGTGGAATATTGCCTGAATATAAAATCATTGCACAGGTGTTTTTACTACAGTGAGGGGATGTTGAAGAGAGAATATTCAAGTCAATTAATTCAGCAAGTTTCAAAAGTTGTTACAGTAACCTGGAGTTGGCAGTTATCATGCATAATTTTCATATGCAATTGCATAAAACTTTCTAATTCTGGGCATCAACACAAATTCTGAGAACTTATAATGTCTATTGAAACCAGTACCTTGGTAATATTATATGGTATGACAATATTATCTGAGTAACATTTGTATGTGAGATATCAACATGGCTAAATATATAGGAAGGAATTCTGAACTTCTTTCCCCTAAAAGGTATAGAAGAAGTATGCTCTTTCAACAGTTTGTCTATTCTTCTGCAAAATTTTTACAAAATAGTGCAAGTGTAACCCTCCAAAGAGAAACAAAGTGCTGTTTTCAGTGTCAGAAAGACGAAGTAACTGAACATTAAATTTTGCTGCTAGAAATGTTTTTTGAAGTTGAACAGCTAATCAAATTATGATCTGTTAGAAAGGATAGCTATCATTTTTATCTATATGACCTATATTGCACCATTTACACAATATTAAAAGTTTATTAGTGCTGGACACAAGCAGCATCTAATTTATGTAACTGTCAGCATGAGGGACCAGGGTCTTAGGTTGCACATGTTAAGGTGTTACTGATCCTGGGACACTAAGTCTTCCAGAAATGTCAGCTCTACTGTTTATATCGTTTGTGATATTGAATACTCTTGCTTGTTTTCCAGCTTTTGAGGTTTCATATTTTCAAGGCTAACTTGTTATATTATTGATCCAGCCCACGCTCCTCTCCTAGAACAGGGATAGAATATATTACAAATCCTGTCATAAACTCTAGTGTTATTAGAAATTTCTAAATGCCAATTAAATGTTCCAATTAGAATGATAAAAAGCGATCCCCTAAAATGGTGCAAACTAACAATGTATTCTAATTTATGGATTGCTTCACTTTATTTCTAGTAATCATTTCATGGAGGGGCGTAGGTAAATGGGAAAACTAGCATCTGTTTTATTCTTCAAACTGGAAAGGAAAACAAGAAAATAGTTTATAAGCCCCTTTTCAACAATTTGACCAGTTTAACAATTCAACAAATCTTTGGTTTCAAAGATAAAGAACCATACACACACACCTCTCCCCTTATATGTGTTACCTAGTTTCTAAAGACAGTGTGAAAACTGTTCACTACCCCCTTCATTTGCATTTACTGCCTACTACCAAGAGTGGGAACTCTTTGAACCTGAGCTAGTACAGTGACTGCTTTGTCAGTAGAAGTTGGAAAAAGTGGTATTTGGGGCCCTGGCATTAAGAAGACCTAGCAGCCTATGGTCTTCCTCACAGATCCCTAAGCTTCCATGTAAGAAGTCCAAGATATCCCACTGGAGAGAGAGCCACGTGAAGAAATCTCAGAAGTATAGGCACAACAGAAAGAGAGAGGCCATGTAGAGAAGTACAGAAGCACCAGACATCTAAATCCAGAAGATAGTTGCAACCACCATCCGACTATACCTACATGAGACCTCAAGCTAGTTTTATACAGCAACTCACCAGCTGTGTTCTGACCAACACACGGAATCATGAGACAACATAACATTTTTGTTATGTAAGCTATCAAATTTTGGAGTTATTTGTTATTTGACAATATTGAAATAAAATAGACTTTGTTATCTAGAACTGGTGTGTTGCTGTTACAAAAAATCTTAAAACATGTCATTCATTTTGGGACAGTGTGGTGGAGAGAAGCTGGAAGCACCTTGAGAAGACTGTTAGGCTTCAAGGAAAGGGAGGAAATTATTATTTGAGCTGTAAAGATGAATAAAAGCAAACAATTAACATTAGTCAGCCAAGCCATTACGGAAGATTAAAAGGGTACCTAAAGAATTTGTTGATCTGGCTACTGTGATTTCTAGGCAGAATGTTAAGAGTGTGAACTGCTTTCTTTTGTTTTTGTTTGATTAAAAAAAAATCTGTTAATGATAAAGTATAGGAGAAGCCAGATGAGCTAAAAAAAGGAACTGCTAAAATTGGCAGGACAATTTAGAGTAAACATGAAAATCTAAGAATGTTCTGGCTTCAAAAATAAAACTGTCTTATTCTCAGTTTTTCTAGAAGGCAGAAAGGAAATAAAATGGGAAAGAGCCTCAGAGTAAGGTTAAATCTAGGCCATTGGTAGTAAAACCTGACCTCGGTAAATTTTAGATCAAAGATTAGTGCTTTGTTAAACCTCACAAAAATCTATTTTCTTATCTCTAGACATTTTTGCCTAGGTAAAAATGGCTCTAGGTCATTATTCTAAGAATCTAAAGGACACTACCTTAGCAGCCTCACAAGAGGTCCAAGGTAGTGAAGATTCTGCCTTTGAAAGAAATAGGTGTTTTTGTTTGTTTGTTTGTTTTTTGGTCTAAAAGATTTTATTATAATTTGATACATAAAAATCTATAAATTTTATTAAAGGAATTGTATCTGGTTGGACTGAAAGTAAGAGACACATTCAATTCATAATGAAGTCCATCCATTGGGCCCTCAAAGTCCACCATCCGACTATACCTACATGAGACCTCAAGCTAGTTTTATACAGCAACTCACCAGCTGTGTTCTGACCAACACACGGAATCATGAGACAACATAACATTTTTGTTATGTAAGCTATCAAATTTTGGAGTTATTTGTTATTTGACAATATTGAAATAAAATAGACTTTGTTATCTAGAACTGGTGTGTTGCTGTTACAAAAAATCTTAAAACATGTCATTCATTTTGGGACAGTGTGGTGGAGAGAAGCTGGAAGCACCTTGAGAAGACTGTTAGGCTTCAAGGAAAGGGAGGAAATTATTATTTGAGCTGTAAAGACGAATAAAAGCAAACAATTAACATTAGTCAGCCAAGCCATTACGGAAGATTAAAAGGGTACCTAAAGAATTTGTTGATCTGGCTACTGTGATTTCTAGGCAGAATGTTAAGAGTGTGAACTGCTTTCTTTTGTTTTTGTTTGATTAAAAAAAAATCTGTTAATGATAAAGTATAGGAGAAGCCAGATGAGCTAAAAAAAGGAACTGCTAAAATTGGCAGGACAATTTAGAGTAAACATGAAAATCTAAGAATGTTCTGGCTTCAAAAATAAAACTGTCTTATTCTCAGTTTTTCTAGAAGGCAGAAAGGAAATAAAATGGGAAAGAGCCTCAGAGTAAGGTTAAATCTAGGCCATTGGTAGTAAAACCTGACCTCGGTAAATTTTAGATCAAAGATTAGTGCTTTGTTAAACCTCACAAAAATCTATTTTCTTATCTCTAGACATTTTTGCCTAGGTAAAAATGGCTCTAGGTCATTATTCTAAGAATCTAAAGGACACTACCTTAGCAGCCTCACAAGAGGTCCAAGGTAGTGAAGATTCTGCCTTTGAAAGAAATAGGTGTTTTTGTTTGTTTGTTTGTTTGTTTTTTGGTCTAAAAGATTTTATTATAATTTGATACATAAAAATCTATAAATTTTATTAAAGGAATTGTATCTGGTTGGACTGAAAGTAACAGATGCAATTCATAATGAAAAGAGTCCATTGGGCCCTCAAAGTCTACAAAGAAGATGCAGGCTAAAAAGGCTACTGAGAAAAGTTAACTCAGAGGGCAAATTGAAATCCGGGAGGATGGAACCAGCATTGATTGGGAGCCACTTCAATGGAACTGGAAACTCTAATCAAGGAAGCATATATATCCCCAGTTGGATATTAAAATTACTATGAGCTGTTTATTGCTTCTTCCTACCACTTTCCCCTTATTTAAATGAGAGCTAACTATAGATTCTCTGTCCCTGCTCACTATTGTATATTGCCTGAATGGAGTACAGAAAACTTGTCTATTTCAAAGGACCTTAACTCACGGGACTACGTCCAAGGAAGAGAACCTGAGAAATCACATCGAAGAGCTTTATCCACACTTGTCCTGATTAGGCTAGGAAGCTCTACAAAATTGACATTTAAAGGATGATGCTTTTGGAGGTCTAGTAAGGGAATGACTATATTTGACAAATGGAAAGAAATAAATTGTCATGGTTAGAAAGTGGATGGTCTCAAAATATTTGCCCTTGCAATATACAAATATACTCTTTACATCAGGAGGTAGAGGTTATGTCTTTCAACTTGAACCTAGAGTAGAATTATGACTGATTTGACAAAAAAAGTACAGAGGAAGTAGCATTCTGGAAGTTCTGAGTCCAAGAATTAAGAACAATGTTAAAGTACCTTCCTCTTCACTCATGGTGCTGTGACATCATGCAAAAATCCAGGCTACCCTGAAAATAGAAAAGCCTGTATAGAGAGGTTCTGGATGATGAGGTACCAACTAGAGAGAAAAGTCACATGGAGAAGTACAAGGTTACAGACAACCAGCTTCAATTGTAAACCTAGCTACCATCTGACTGCAACTACGTGAGAGACACTGAAGAAAGACCAATAAAGAAAGTAATTAGCTGAGCCTCCATCCAAATTGTGACATAATAAAATGGTGGTTCTTTTAAGCCAGATGTCGATGACCAATTTGGGCAAAGGGTAGTATATTAAATATTTTAGGATTTATGTTTCACATAGTGTCCTTGTTCTTACAACCTTTAAAAAGTGTGAAAAACATGCTTAGCTAGCAAGTCATATAAAACCAGGCCACAGGCTGTGGGCAGTACTTTGTTGATACCTATTTTAAGCCATTAAGTCTTATGCTGGTTTGTTATGGAGCAGCATATAACCAAAACACTTTATAATCATATTTAAATCATAAGAGGGAGATTTAACAATGTATTTAAGAGTGTACAGACATACTAGAGAGAATGATATAAACCCATTACATTTATAAAACAATAAACTTATATTGGGAAGGTAATATTCTTTGAGCCAATTTCTGAAAATACAGACAAAAGTGTTCTTAAAAATAAATAGCCACTAATTTACTAATTCTTGGAATTAAAAGATAGCATTACCATTTTTACTTTAATATATTCTAGTTCATCAAATAGAGTCTGAAATGTAGCTTGCTACTCACTAAATTATGGAACAATTAATTGTTTAACAAGTGTATGTGTTTCATTTTGCATTGCTGAAATCCATCGTTAACTCACAAGAATTTTCAAATTACATACATACCAGTGTTTGTACATGAAAGTCTATGACTCCTCATTTTTTCTTGTTATTAAACTAATTATTGCATATGCACTATGGGTTATAGCAGTTCCTTAGTATTTAGGTGGGGAAAACAATGAAATGTTTATAGCACATACTTTGATAGAGAAAGTTATCTCAAAAAAAAAAAAAAAAAAAGAAAAAAGAATGGACAGAGTTAAGGGGTTAAGAGTTAAAGGGTAAAATGGGATACAGTTTTTAATGTGTTTATATCCACATGGTCAAAAATGTGTCAATTATTTGATAAAAGGTGAGACATAATTGTCATATCAATGTTATGATGACAGTTTAGAAGAGGCTCATTGATTACTAAACTTAAAAAAAAATTGAGTCATTACTGGCATCGTGTGTTATTTTCTGTGTAGATGTAAATATTTAGAAATTGAAACCTGTTATTTCTTGTATTATTAGGTATCAAAAATTTCGGTTGCATGGTAAAACATTGAAGATAGATATATATACATAGACATAGGTATATTACAATCATCTATATGTATCAGAAAAATATATGAACACATATATATCCATAAAAATGAGGTAACTCCTAAGAGGGAATGTACAAATTTAAAATATCTCTATTGTTAAGTGAAGTTCAGAATTACAGTTATTCTGTCTTTATACTGATTTGTGTTAGCTCAGTGAACAGCTGAACAAAACTCATTTCACAAGTTTTCATTTGGAATTTTTGTTTGAATGTATTTCTTAAGTATTTGGTGACAAAGTCATTTCATTCTTTTCTTTTAAATAAACATATAATATACAAACATTTTCTTTAATATTATTGCACAGTAGCTTGCTTTATTATGTCCCTATAGCATCAATTTTACATTGGCCTTTTCCTGATAAACATGCCATATTATCGATGATCCTTTTCCAACATTCTCTTACACATACAAAAGTACAAGTGCTCCAAATTTATATATAGATTTTCAAAGTCCTTGTAAGCATGATAACCCTACAAACCTTAAGATTTTCATGAAACTGCACAAAACATTTCAATGCACCTGCTTTAGCCACTCTGAAAATTTATGCTCCGTCAGGTCTTTAAACAGACAGTTTGAGGGAAATGCCCTTTCTTGTTTATTTCAAGGAAAGAGGACAAAGTATTAGACATTTATTATTTTAACTTACAAAAAGAAAAAAATGCACACATGCATAGTTTGGTCTACATTTTATTTTATTTTATTTATCTATTTATCTATCTATCTATCTATTTATTTATTTATTTATTTTTAGTTTGTAAATAATTTTTTTTATTAGACAGATTGCAAGGACCTTGTCAGCTTACAATCCCTTATTTTTTTTTATTTTTTATGCCTACAGCACGTGGTCTTCCTAGGTGGTCTCCTATCCAAGTACTAACCAGGCCCGACCCTACTTAGCTTCCGAGATCAGATAGGATCAGGCTTGTTCAGGGTGGCACAGTTGTAAATGAGAGTTCTTTTGCTAAGGAGGCCAACTTTTGTGAGTCCAGACATCTGATTTTAGCTTAGAGTTCATTTCCTCTTTGTTGTGTGACTTTTGGACCTGACAGGAAGAG
>NW_006439568.1:13687859-13695331 GCF_000325575.1 Pteropus alecto | reverse complement strand
CCACATGTAAGTGATATCATGTGATTTTCAACTTTTTCTGTCTGACTTATTTCACTTATCTTGATTATCTCAAGGTCTATCCATGTTGTTGCAAATGGCAGTATTTCATCTCTTCTTATGGCTGAGTAATATTCCAGTGTGTATATGTACCACAGCTTCTTTATCCAGTTGTCTGTTGTAGGACACTTCAGTTGCTTCCGTATCCTGGCCACAGTGAATAATGCTGCTGTGAACATCGACATGCAAATATCTTTTCAGATATGGGTTTTCAATTCTTTGGGGTAAATACCCAGTACAGGGATTGCTGGATCATATGGTAGATAAATTCTTAGTTTTTTGAGGAACCTCCATACTGTTTTCCATAGTGGCTATACGAATTTGCAGTCCCACCAGCAGTATATGAGGGTTCCTTTTTCTCCACATTTTCTTTAAAACTTGTTATTACTTGTCCTGTTGATAACAGCTATTCTTAACAGGTGTGAGATGGTATCTCATTGCATTTCCCTAATAGCTAGTGATGTTGAGCATCTTTTCATAAATTTTTGGCCATTCTCTAAGTGTCTGTTCAAGTCCTCTGCCCATTTTTGATTGGATCATTTGTTTTTTTGTTGTTATTGAGTTGCACGAGTTCTTTTTATATTTTAGATATTAGGCCTTTATCAGAGTCATTGCTTGCAAATATATTTTCCCATTTGGATGGTTGTCTCTTTACTTTGTTAAATGTTTATCAACCACGAAGTTCTCCCACACTCCACTTCTCTGGCAAAATCCATAATTTGGTCAAAGTTTCAGCTTTAGGTATGTTTAGTTTATATATTTTAACTAGTAAAATTTGAAGGTTATAACCAAGATAGTAAATTAGTTTGTTTCAATTCTGAGAAAAAAGAAAGACACATCGCCTTTGACAGACTTCAGTGTGGTACCCATCTGAGATATCCATCTGATGCTGAAACATTTTCCCAAAGACCCAACATCACATACCTATTTCTCTTTTAATTGGATCGTTGTATATTACTCCCAGCCTACATGGAAGCACGGTGTGTTGTGACAATTAGTTTTATGTTTTAAAATTCAGTACTTTCTCTGAGTATTTCTTTTTTATTCTTTGCACAGGATGCCTGATTATTTTTTCATAGCTGCTTCTTTTTTGCTCTTTCTAAGCTCTTTCTTCCTTTCAGGAACTATATATTATTCCCTTTTTAGAATTACTTAATCATTATATTTGTGTAGAAAATAGTTTAGTGACATTTCTGAACTAAGAAAAGTCCACTAAAAAAACTGACATGTTTCCAATTACGTATTTCATGGTGATGTAACAATACATACATTTTCAAAAATTGTTTTTAAAACTATTAAGTGGTTTTTGAACTATTATCATTTACTAAGTTCAGGAGCCTTAAGAAAAATTTAATTCTGGTTCATTTTTTATCTTTTATTTTTCATATCAAAAAACTTTGAACATAAATAGTACTTAATATACTTTTGTGAAAGAGTTAATGAATGAAATCATGTTTTTAATATTTTAATTATATCACACTTATGTAAGAATAAGCTTGCAGTATCTAAATTATTTTCTTTGCATATTCTATCATTTTCAGATCTTTGAATTCTTTTTTTTTTTTTTTTACGTCTGCAGAACCCGGTCTTCCTAGGTTTTGAATTCTAAAACCATTGTTATAGTTGGAACAAATAAGTACTTTTTAAAAACAATTTTAAAATAAAACATAGATAACCAAAGTTGTATGTCCATTTGTGATGGGATATTGTACATAAAATGTGAAACAATAATCAAAATTATAATTATTTTTATTGTTATCAACACCTATAATTATATTTTTCTAAAAACAAACAAAAATACAAATATTTTTAATCAATATTAAACAAGAGAAAGATTTTAAAATGTTAACCAATATTGTACACACATACCAAAACACTTATACAAACACCAAACATAAGAATAACTAAAATTTCCCACTATAATAAAGTGATTAATAAATTATATAACATCTCTGCCACCATCAAAGATAGTTATACCTCCTTAATGAAAAGTAAAGGAGTCTGGATATGCTTATTGCCTAGTTTTTACTTTAGGAAACTCAGGCTCATAATGTAGAAAATTACTACATTATAAAGAAGATGCCCTACAGTGTTGGACACAAATAGTGTATGTTCTCTGTAAAATATATGTTTTCTATGTTGTTTATATAACCATGTGTATTTTTTTAATAAGCATGCAAAAGACAATTCTTTCCTCTGATGGTCAGGATTCTTCTCCATTTATAATGAACTCAAGCAAATAGGTTTTTATTGGCAGTTATACAAGTTAGATGTTGCAAAACATTTACTTTTTTAATTTGATTTATTGTCTTAGTTGCAAAACTTTCTCAATCATATATGTTTTAGAAAAAACAGCATAATTTTGAGTATAGTCATAGAGCTATATACATGACTTGGTTTTAAATCCTGATTATACCACTTATTAGCCATATAATTCTGTAGTGATTTTACCTACTACATATTTTTTTAAATTTATTTATCTGTAAAATAGTAGCAATAATTGTAGTTAAGTAATAATATTGTTCTGAGTATTGATTCACATGATATATATGTAATTTAGAACAATGCCTGACGGAGAGTAGCTACAATGTAAATGTTATCTACATAATTTTATAAAAAAGCATGATTGTTTGAAATGATCTTCCAGGTGTGAAATTTTCAGTCAAACAGGCAGAGAGAGAACTATGACTTTACTAGCTTTATTGCTCACAGTGTTTCTTATCCAGTTGCCTGCCCACATACACATTTTTAAAATAATATTTTGCAGAAGTGGAAGTTACTTCCTTCCTCTATCAACTATTCCTTTCTAACTTCTCTTCTTTGCTCTTTAGAAATTCAGTGAATATACATACTCCTGAAGGAAGATCACAGTATTCCTAGTTTTAAAATGTTATTAAAATAGGCATGGAATTTTATCTCAAGCATTATATATTTAAACAAGAGTATAAAATGTTTTTTTAAAAGATGTGTAGGTTAAGAATATAGTAGTTAGAAGTTATTTCAACTATTTCACTTGAAGACATCAAGGAAGGCTTACTGAATGATAAGAGAAAGAAAGCCGTATGGTTATACCATTGCTATTATAGGTCTTGTGCATCCTCCTCCTCCCCCTGATTGAAGATTGATTATTATTAAAGACTTGTGAGGGTAAAATTTGGAATTTCATCCCATCCATATTTTTATTTGCTCATATACTCCTTATTCTTTCATATTTGTTGGTCTGCTATTCATCTTGATATTCTAAAATTCTGCCTTGATAGAATGTCCTGATAAATTGATATTACGTGGTTCCTGGGAACATCTTTTCCATCTGTATCTAGATAGTTTTAGGAGTACCTAATTTCATGAAAATTATGCTAAATCTCGTTCGTGTCTGTCTCTGGAGGACAATCTTCTTTACTATCATAAACCCCTCTATTGAAATGCTTTCAAGAGTAAAATATTCGTCTTATGGCCTTCTGCAATTATAGACTTTTAATGTCATTTCTCATTGATCTCTTCACATGATCAAATTTCACACTCAAAAATCTTATAGTTTATTCATTAACTCATGCCTTTTGTACTCACTTCCATAATTATTATTCATTCATAGCATCTCACAATGACATAGTTAATAGTTTACCTTACAACCACAAATGCTATTAGTAATCCGAAATAGTTACTTTCATCAGTAAGATAATAATGTCATTGTTTTCATGTGAAGACAGTATTTAAAATGACCCAAATCTGATTCTATTTAATAATTTTAGTGATCTGTATCTACCAATTAAGAGAACAACTGGTAATTGTGTAGTTAAATACTAAGCATTTCCTTTAATAAAATTTGCTCTTCAAAATATCTATTAGTCTATCATATCATCTTGTTTAATGAAGTCTTTAAATTTTCCTGATTATCAAATTCTTGTTATAGTATTTTCATGATGGCTTGGAATTAGATTATTTTAAAACATATTAACCATTTTGTCATGTAAGATACACTGGCAAAACATATCTCTTTTTAACAAATTATTTTTATTGGTTTCAGTATTTATTTTTGAATCTGTCAATCTCCAGTCAGGAGACAGAAATCACACAACAGTTATTTTAACAGAACATTTATTATGAAGTTGAAGCTGTTGAAGCTGTTGAAGACCTAAAAATGCTTTATCAGTTACATACTGCCATGTAACCAACTAATCCTTTTCTTAGTGACTTAAAACAATCTTGATTTATTTTTTTTCTCATGGTTCTGTGGGTTGGCTCAAATCACTTGGGCAACCCTATTCTAAGTGGTTCACCTGAGATACTCATGCAGCTCCATATAACTGGAAGCTCAGCTGGCACTGAAAAATCCTAATGGCTCATCCACATGTGTGGAACCTCAGTTAGTGTAGCTGAAATGTCTGGGCTGGCTAGATTGACTTTTTTCAACACGACATAGTTGGACTTCTTATATAGTGCCACAAAACTCCAAGAGAGCAAATATAAAGTTGCCAGGTCTCATTTCTTTCCAATGCTATTGGTCAAAACAAGTCAGATTCAAGATGAAGGGAAATAAATTCCACTTAGTAGAAAGAGTTGCAAAAATGTACAAGGATGGGAAAATAGTTGACAGTTGTCATTGAAGACAGGATGTAAAAGTGAACACAAGAGGCAGTTACTCACCTAAGGCTGGTGGAACAAAGAAAAGAGATTGGAATAATTAAAACTTAAAAGGTTGGAGAAACCACATGAGAGTGGAACTCAGACTTCTCTCTTGGTGCTGTTTTTTTCAAAGTTCAGCGGAGAGACCCCATGGGATCGCCCCTGACATTTTAAATATTATCATATATCCTTTATTTAATCTCATTCAGTCTTTTGTGAGTATTGGCATCTCTGAACATGCATGATGAGGATAGTTTTTAAAGTATTGATTCTTTTTTTAAAAATGGAATCATGCTCTTACTGGAATAAATTGTCCAGTGTGTCATTGGAGTGAATCATCCACTACTATGTCACTGTAGTGAATCAAATAGGAATCAAATAGGAAGAAACTGAAAAATCAACAGGAAGAAAACAGAAACCAGTCTTTTCTCTTCCTCTGACATCCCTTACTGTTGAGCCTAACAAAGAACCAGCTGGTTGAGCAAAAGTGGGGTTTGTAGACTTTCCTACCCTACATTAACAAAGACCAGTATGCTCTTTGTGTTTTTGAACTTGAGCACAGTATCCACTTTTGGATGTAAAAGATAAAGAATAGAAATGTACATCCCTGTACCTTAGTGGGTAATTAAAGGTGAAATGTCACAAATTAATTTGCAGTATAAGATTTTAAGGTAATAAAATGCATGCTCCCTGATACTGCCTTTCACAATGTCTTTGATGCTTAGTGACCCTTAACTAAATATCATATTATAAAAGTTATATTATTTTCCTAGTATTAAAAAATTCATTAAATTCTATGAGTTACAAATAATTCTCAAGACAATATAAAAATTAATTTCAGTGATCACGTAATTTTAATAAATCTATAGACTCCAAGGATGACTACTTATAAATATAACACACATTTTATGGTCCATAAATTTGACCATAAATATGTATTTATGGTCAAATACATATTTTTTCTTATCAGTATCATTACTTTTATTTATATACATATATATAGAGTGTGCCAATATAAAGAGTTCAAATTTGTCATAGAATTATAAGAAACATTTTACTTATACATACTTTATTTAAAAGCATAATTAGATATACCCAAACACTTAAACCATAAACATACATTTATAGAATTTTACAATAAATAATTCTTGGTTGTAGATTGCAGATCCAACTTCCTATCTGTCTTTAGAAGACAAAAAGCCTCACATTCATTTCAAGACAGATATCATGGTCAGTCTCCTGTTTTATTTTTTACTCTTCAGATTCTTAATATTAACAAAATGAGAGTTCTGTAAACAGTTTAAATAAGTTTTAGAAAATGGATTTTATGTAACAGTCTGTAGGTGGATGTTAGGATTTCAATGTTTTTAAGAAATTAAAATTTTATACCTAGTTTGAAATCAGGACAAGAAGCAATAGGGGATGTGAATGACTTAATGGTAAACCTTTTAGCTGAGAAAAAAGAATAAGACAATATAAGTTCAAACTGTAAACCTAATCCTCCCATCATATAGTAACTTCATGCAAACCGAATTACTTGTAAAACAGGTAAGCTTTGTCTAATGGCATTCTGACTAAATGGACTGCTGACTGGCATGGCTGTAATTACATGAAGTCAGTATTTTATGCACTAGGCAGAGATTTTCTATTTATACATCATTCACAAAGGGCAGCAGGCATTCTACAGTTATCATTTCACTTTTCAATTGTTTTATACTCTAGGACTTGTTTTGAAGTTTAAAAGAATCGAAGATCTTATAGTTAGTCCTTATGACCAGCACCCATATAATTTTAAACCAGGATATGTGCCGCCCACTTGGGGCAAGGCACAGTAAGTTTTCTTGAAAGAACTATGGGTAGAGGAAAGAAAATACTATCACATTGCCTTCATCTTTCATGAGGAGACTTTTTTGGTTTTATTCTATGTGAAGTACTGTATGATAAATGATGCTTTCATAAATGTTATTTCTGACGTGCTGAATGCATAAGGGGGAAAGAGATAAAACTTATTTTTTCCATTAGAATGCTTTTAAATTGACACATTTACAAAGGAAATCGTAGAACAGACTCAGAAAAGAATTCCTCTGGTACATTATAGCAATCATTGGGAATGCTATACTCATTTATTTAGAAAATACTTCGATTAGCTTTCTTTGATTTTGTGTAGCTATAAAGAAATTATAAAGTAGGCTAAGTTCATTTTCTATATTTGGAAGTACCCATTGCCCTTATATTGCCCCCTAGCTCCATGTGACATTTAATTTACAATATTATTTTCTGGTTCTGATTTTTTTCCCCTCACCATCTGAAAATCCTTAAAAAGTTGTCTTTTTTGTCATTCATTCCATTCAGTATGCTTTTGTGCAGAGTTAATAATGCATTGCCATACACTTATGTTTGAATTATTCAAAAGGCAGAGAAATAATTTTTATATTGGGGGATTGTGAACAAATTTATGCTAAGTATTCAAAACGTTTTAAATCTTAGTATGTAAACCCTTTAAGATTTTGTAAAAAATTCTCAATGCAATACTTATGATTATCTTTATTTGTAATATGAAGAAAGGATAGCAAATATAGATGTGAAGATGGAATGGAATAAGATTAATGCTTGGTATGAATGCTGTCTCTGTCATATGTAAGCATTATGCCCTAAGGGATTTAACTTCCCCTTCTTTCAATTTCTCATCTGAATAAGAAGACAATAATATTCTTTCCTTAGAGTTTTATAAAGTTTAATTACTATTAACTAAAAGAGTGCCTAGTGTATAGTTGACACATGTGACAGATTTT
>NW_006439568.1:13669319-13687821 GCF_000325575.1 Pteropus alecto | reverse complement strand
CTGTTCTTTTGAAACTGCTTTCTAGGTTACTTTGCTCAATAGTACTTGTGACAGATTTTATTATTTGAATTCCATTTAATTCCTTGCTGTTCTTCTGAAACTATATTTTCTAGGTTGCTTTGCTTCATGGCTACTAGGTAGGTTCAACCACTTGGAGGCACTGTTAGAATGAGTGAGGGAGAAGGAGAGAAGCCAGGTACTCCTCTTTCTCTAGCTTCCTCTTCAGCTGAATTTTCTGTAGTGGGCGCCTCTCCCTGTGCTGCTAGTTCCTTGCCCAGCTCCTTCCTGGGAGGGAGCACTTGCGTAGTTACAGATGGCACTGGCTTCTAAGTTCTAATGAGACTTCATCTCTGTCTGTCCTATCCTGGGTGATACCTGTCCTCATTGCTGTTCTTTATGTCCTTTCACCATTTCCTATTTGTCTTCTCAGTTCTTGTGTTATCAATACAATTCCCTGTATAAAATTATCTGTGAATAAAATACTTAGAATATTTCTTGTTTCTGTATAGGGCACTTATTAATACATCGTTCAGTTAGTAAGTGTTGCCCAAATTAATTAATAAAGAAAACAACAGTTACATATTATACATGATACATTCCATTTTCTGAGATTGTGATGTGCTCATCCAATGAGGAGGAGGTTATACTTCAGTGTGCCCTGTGTGGTAATCTTTAAAAGAAAGATGTCTTAGAAATGAGACTTTCTTCATAATATAATACTTTTGAGAGTAATTAGACAGAGATAACTCAGCCTCTATTTCTAAAGACTGAAATAAGAAAAAGGGATAAGATGATTGAGCTCTCATTCCAGACCAGAACTATTATGGTACAAATCTTGAATGTTATATGGTACTTTAAGACTTATCTGGATCTATCAGCTCCTACAGAAAAAAAGAAGGGGTGGGGAGGGGAGAAGGCGAGGAGAAGAGGAAAAAAGGATAAGAAGAGAAAATACAAACTTAATAGAAGTAAAGCCATGTTTCAAGATGAGCAGCCGCTATCATATCCATCACCAGCACATCTATCCAAGTGGAGGATGAGTAAACCATGAGGCTAATATGGAACATTAGGGATTTGGTGAAGTTTCTTTCTGCTTTATCTTTGTGCAGGGTCCCAGTACTAATAGATTTCCTACTTCCTAAAGTGTGCCTCTTCAGATGAGCTCCCCTGTGTGTTAAAGAATTTGGGAATGAGTTATACTTCCTTACCCTCAAAGATTTCCCCTCCTCTTCTATCTTATTCAGGAGACATCTTGTAAAGATAGTTTCATTTTAACAGAGACTGGTAAGCTAAAAGTAAAGCAATAATGCATAACAGTGGCATTTGCTATATAGGAACATTTTTGTGAGAAAAATAGTTCAAGGATAATAAGCTTTCTTAGCACTCGTGAAGTCACATCAACCGAGAACCTTTCTAACACATTTTACATAGAGGACTCATTTTGTTTGTTGCCAAATTGTTAACTTTTAACCTTCTATAATATCTTAAATGCATGAACATCATTCTTACTATCACAGTAGGATCTTATTTCATAAAATAAACTTTTATGTTAACAGACTTGAAATAATTACAGTATTTTTCTTTCTCTGAACACAATACTGACTACACCCGATTTGAAACTAGTATTGAGTTAATGTTCAATCTTTGATTGACTCAGACTATCACCATATCCTTAGCTGCATGACTTAGAGATAACAAGATTCAATGCACTTACTGTAACTGAGAAATAGGGTAGAATTTGCTGTTGGCCAAACTTATAATAGTCCTGAAGACTCAAGGATTGTCCCTAGGATGATTCTACTTTAGGATATCAGTATGAACAAATGAATTATTTAAAGTGATTTTTCCCAGAGCTCATTAAAATTATCTTGAATGTGGCAATAGTAGCAAAAAATGAGAGACAATTTGGTACAGATAAAGGGTACTGGAACAAATCAGAAGAACTAAGTGTCATCTCTTTATTGCCACATACTTTGCTGTGGGACTTAATGAATATGCTGATTGAGAGGATTGAACTAGATTATTTCTGAAATTCCCTTTAACAATCAGCCATCTAAATGAGCTTTTCTCCTACTTAGATAGAACTAACATGTCTTTTCATTATAAATTAGACCTTGGTAACAGAATAATCTGTTTATTCTACTAAACAGAAGTAAGAAGGAGAGTATAGATTTTTGAATTTTTATAAATATTAATAGAAAAACCTTTAGGTTTTGAAGGATTGATAAACAACTGGGCATTTCTGCACGAATGTAGTTAACCAAACAATCACTATTTCTCCAAAAACATTCTCTCTCTATCTCCTGGTAATTAAACTAATCAGTGTAGCTATATGGAGTCTACATGTAGAAACAAACATATGCTTAAGTTTGTAGAGGCTTCTATGTATCTAGGCAGGTTCTTGCAGTAATTCCTCTGCAGAAGTGAGGGCTTCATGGCCAGTCTTGGCAAATTTCTAGGTAATTTCAGTAGATTGCTGCAGTGTCCAGTAAGTAAATACTAGCCACATGAACTCCAGCAAATAACCAGCCTGGAGGACGTGTAGCAGAGGCACACAGCTTTAGAATATAAGGTTTCTATTTCTCCTTGCAAAGGCACATTTTTTTCATAGGCATGACTTATTTTTGGAATAATGTACTCTTTCTTGACCTACTTAACTGATGAGTTTTGCTTGCCTTAGAGAGCAGTACTGAGAAATAACTCGTATTTTGGATCTACTCCTTTAAATTTGAATAGGCATAAATATACAAGGAAATCTTTAGAAGGACTAACCTTAAGTACATGCAGTTTGTCCATGGTATCAAGAGTAGAAAGAAAATGGTTACTTAATTTCAAGCTGCTAACATTTATGTACGTGGGCATGCAAGTTTATCTACAAAAATATGAAAATCTAAAGAAAGGCAGTGTCTGAAGGAGATTAAGACAGAGGTACTGGTTCTCTGTAGGTATAATGGACTTACGATTTAGATTTAAAATATTAGCTTTAGTTTAGATTCTCCTAGATGTTGTTTGCTAGATGAAGGTGTATGTACACCAGCTGAAAGCCTTCCATAGAAGGCAGGTTTCTTTGGCAGACAAGATTTAAGCATAGTTTTAGCCCAGATATAGAAAACATATAAAGCTAAACAAAAGTCTGTCTAGTATATTATTCGTAAGTGAATCCAAGTTCACACATTATTGATTCTGAACAAAAGTCATTAACTGATTGATATGCAGATGCAGTTGAAAACAAACCTCTTCATGGATACTTCCTTTGTCAAAACCACTGAATTTTTGCTATGATCTTGGGCATTGCTAAGAAATTGATTCTGAAAACATAGTTTTGCCTAGACTTTATTTCTCTAGGAGTGAAAATGAGCTTGTTTTTAACTTTGGTGGTTTTGTGATTTGGTGGTTAAGTGAGATACCTCAAGACCTGGCCTTAAGCTAATTCAACTTTTGGGTCTCTAAAAGAACCACGATGATTCCAGTGAGAGAGATATCATATTCAAACAGCTGACAGAACTCTTAATACCACCCGAGGTTGAAGAACCATTTGGCTAAGACAAAGCACAATACAATTTTGGGACAGATTTTAATTCTTTTGGATTTTTAACATACTGTGGCAGGATATTTTGATTTCAGATTTGAATTTCTTTGAAACTAATGAGAGGATTTAATCTTTGAACTTTAATATCTTCTTGGTAAGTTCATACTGCTAAGGGGCTTACATACAAATTTATGGCATGGTGTTGGCATTTATTATTGAATACCTTTATGAATTTTATTATTAGATTAATTAATGAAATTTAAATTTATTGGATAATTCCTGATTGGCTGTTTGTAATCTGGCTAAATCTAATTTGGGATGAGAAATGGAATAGAGAATATATTTTCAGTCTTAGAGCAGAGTAGGTTTGGCGTAAAATTTAATTAGTATTACTCAGATCTATTTAGAGCCCCAACAACAAAATATTAACCATTCTTCAATGGTCACAAAGGAGGAGGGGCTGGTTTGGGAGTCATAGTTTCAGGAAAGCTGGAGCAGGCTTGTGCTGTCAGATTCTTAATCACCTGTAACAAAACAAATAATCTCATTTTTGGTAGATCATGATCTTAATAATTAAGCCCAATGGGTTAAGGAAAAGCAGCTGGAAAATGATCATGGAGCCATGATTTAGTCTCTCTTCCTGCTGGTTCTTTCCAACTAGTAAGATTTCTCATAACTTTTCTCATCCAATCCCCTTTAACTAATTTCACCAAGGGAAACGATTAAAAAGCAATGATTAATTAACACTGCTATGCCCGTCTTTCCCTTGAGAAAGAACCCACATGCATGGGGTCTGATCCTGAAGAAACTGAAAGCTATCCTCATTTAGTTAGTCATACTATGACCAAGTGGGTAATTTACTTGATTCAGAGATTAAGTTAGTAGGTCAGTTTGGTTGGCAAGCATAATTGTAACCTCCACATTAGATTTAATCATAAATAAAGTTTGTTTCTTTCTGTCTTTGCTTTCTCATATTTTTCCCTGGTAGGAAGTTGGGGATTTTACTGGATGTGTGCATTGAGATATATAGGACATATTGTGACATATATTTTTTAAATTTACAAATCATGGCCGCAGTAAGAAATGTTACAATATTTTTCATCCTGTAACAATATAAATGTAATCGGCTAGGCTTTATTATTTGGGGGCAATTATGCACAAACATCAAAACATACATACAAACTTACACACATAGATACTTACATACATGACTTGTATATATTGAAACTCTTGAAAACAGAAGATGCCGAAAAGGGAGTGTCTGTTCCTCATAGAGTCACCAGGTATGTTTTAAATAGATTAGCCCTTGTTTTGGTTGGGTCATTTTTCTAATTTAATTGTTATCTGAGTAAAGAAAGTATTTGAGTAGGTGTCATAAAAGAATTCCAGGTCAAATTGAAATAGTAAAATAGTTTGTAATAGTAACTAAGAAAAAATACCCTATAGTCTTCCTGAGTTCAAAATATTTTCTGCTATTTATTAACTATGTGAAGGTTGGCAGTTCATTTAATGACCTTTATCTCTGTTTCCACATCTGTGAAGCAATAATGATAACATTAGTATTTACCACACTGGATCATTTCAGAATTAAATTAATGAATTATGTAAAATGTCCAAAAGAGTTCTTAACATATGGTAAGTACTATAAAATTGTCAGTTATTATCACTTGCAGAGTAAATGATATGTTGAGGATGTTCATGAAATGGGGATGGTGACTTTCAGAACTTCCAGAGATATTTATAGAGTCAGCATAAAAATCATCTAGAGAAGTCTGAGAAAACTTTTCCTGTATACGGATAGACACAAATCTAGTTGTGTAAGACAAATGAGATACCATTTAAACTTGGATTTGAGAGATTAATGAAAATTTTAAATATAGCAATTCATTGATTGTATAATTTTCGAATAGAGGTTCCCAAAGTGTGGTTCTTAAACCAGCCAAATCAGCATCACCTCAGAACTTCAAATATGTAGTGACAGAAGGAAATCTAACTATGGGCCGTGAACATGCAATGCAATATATATATGACTTACTATTGAATTGTACACTTGAAACTTATTAGATTTTGTTAGTCAATATTACCATTTAAAAAAAAATAATAAAAAAATATAATGTTCAAGCCCCACCTAGACCTACTAAATCACAAACTCAAGGATGGGGCAGAAATCTGTTTTAACAATCTCCTCAAGTCATTCTAATATATGCTAATGAACCATTCATTTAGTTTTAGATTTTCCTATGAAATGTGAGACACTTAGCCATATAGAATATACTTGATGAGGCTAATTATGCAATTTGCAAATTAATACCAATGTTTCAAAAATATAACTTAAAATATATCATGACATTTAGACTGAATATCGATAATGTCTATCTTTTATTGAATACTGTCTTCATATGCCAAGCATTATATCTGTTTAATTAACAATCTTGTGAGTGATAGTCTACTAAAGAATAAACAGATACCCTTATAGGTTAAAATCATACAGCTAGAAAACAGTATACCAAAAATTTAATGCCACATTCTGTGATTCCAGACAACACACTTAATCATCACCCTGTAGTGGTTTAATAAGAGTAGGCCAGGTAAAAATTAAGGACGAAGATGAAGCCAGGTTTTTCCTTCATTTTTCTCTGAACATATTTCCTTTCTCACTTGGGATTAATGCTTGCCCCTGAGAATATTTCCTTCTATATTTTCAAAATTAATGCCTACTGATGGATGATTACATAGTTATTTGAGAATAGACCATTGTATTAAACAAACTTAAACTTGTAATTAACAAATACATAATGAGTAATTATTATTGCAGCTATTGGTATAGACTTGACTGAGATAATGCATATACCAAGGAGCAGTCTCGATTTGATAAACATGAAAATAATTTTTAAACCACTTCGTTGCCATGAACACATTCATTACTTCTAAAGTTTCCTCCTGTTCTCTTTAAAAAATAAAAATAATTCTTTAAATGGATGATATTCAAAGGTGAAACAATGAGGTGTTTGTTTCTGTTGTTGACTCTGCAAGGGTTTATCGTATCCTTTGTGTATCCAATTTGACTTTAAATAAATTGTACCCATGGGATCTCTATTGGTTAGTTTGTGATCATTTTGAGTTATTTTTATAATTGATATTACTCTTTATTTAAAAAGACTATAGTTATGTCTAGAGAAACAATGAAATCAGAAAGCGAAGGGTAACTACTGTCATGACCTTGCTATATTTCCTGTCTTTTTCATCTTATTGGCATGCCATTTCTCATTCTTTACTCTCCATTTCATTTCACACATTTATACTGTGGTTTATATTCATAAACTTTTTCAACCTCTATTTTATTGTTTTCAAATTGATTTTTGATATAGCTTTTAAAAATGAATTAATTAAATTATTTTCAATAGGCAATCCTAGGAGCGAGTGATATCAAATCTTTTCAAATTAAAAAATTACTATTGTATAAATGTAAAATTCTATTAATATCAAATGAACATTTACACAATAGTTTTCCCTTTGGACATACAAGTCAGTAGTCATTTATTAGTGGGAAGATTTTACATGGCTTCAATTTTAAAATATCATATTTAAATACGGTCATTTAAAACACAATGGTGAAGATCCACTCCTGGAATGAGGGCATGAAGACCTCCATACACTTGTTCTCCACAAAACACTCATAACTAGTAAAAATATTTTTAAAAAACTAAACACACACGCAGTTAAAATGTCTGGACTTAGTCCAAACGGCATGCAACAACAATAGCAGCAGCAACAACAACCCCCCCTCCCCCGCCCCCGCTGCCCCGCACATACTTATTTGAGAAAACTTATTATAACTACATAAACCAGCAAATCTATGGAACTTGACCAACAACATGCTGCTTCCCTCGTCCCTCTCCTCCCCCAACACAGAATGACAGATGATCCACTCCAACTTCTACCAGAAGTTGGGGCTTTCCCTCTCCCAACTCCAGGTCCCCCAGCTCTGTATTACAGAGACTATATTCCAGTTGAGAAGTTGGGGTCTATATTCCTTCACCAGCCTTCCTTCCTCCACCCAGCCCCACTCTTAAGATAGAGGCTCTACTCCAGGCACAGCCAACAGTCCCATCAAAATTCTATCTGTCTTCTTTGCAGAAATTTATAAGCTGATTCAAACTTATATGAAAATCTCAGGGACCCAAAATAAAAAGTCTTGAAAAATAGTAACAAAATTGGAAGACTCACACTTCCTGATGTCAAAATTTACTACAAAGCTATAGTAATCAAACAGTATGATACTGGCATAGGACTAGAATAGAGTAGAATTGAGAGTCTAGAAATAAGCAGTCACATTTATGGTAAATTATATTTTAACAAGATTGCCAAGACAATTCTATTTAGGAAAGAATAGTTTTTATGAAAAAATGGTGTTGGGACAGTTATATATCTACATACAAAAGAATAAAGCTGGACCCCTTTCTCATACAATATACAAAATCAACTCAAAATAAATCAAAGACCTAAATATTAATGTTTAAAAATAAACAAACGAACAAGCATATCAAATCATGCTCAATATTATTAGCCATGAATGAAGTGTCAAGCAAACCCACAGTGAGATACTACTTGGCAGCCTAGAATTATTTTAATTTAAAAAATGGATAAGAAAATGTTTGACTGGATATACGTAAGTATGAACCCTCATGCACCACTATGAAGAATTATATTGTGAATTACCTTTGAAAAGAGTCTGGCATTTTCTCAAAATGTTAAACATTGAGCTACCATATACAATTTTACTTATTGCTGTGGACCCAAGAGAAAATGTGTGTCCACATAAAAGCTTGTACATGCATATTCACAGCAGCATTATTCATTATAGGGAAAAAGTGGTTTTAACTCAAATGTCCATCAATTGATGAATATATAAATGTGGTATATCCATATAATGCAATGTTATTCAAAATTAAAAGGAATGATGTGCTGATACATTCTGCTATCTGGATACACCTAGAAACATTAAGCTAAGTGAAAGAAGCTAGTCACAAAAGACCACATATTGTTTGATTACATTTATATGAAATGCCCCAAATAGACAAATTTATAGAGACAGAAAATAGACTGGTGGTTGCCTGGGGCCCTAGAGGTTGCGGGGAAGTAAGACATTCTTGCTAATGTGTGTGGAGTCTCTTTATGGAACAATTAAATAGTTCTAAAATTGGTTGTGGTGATGGGTGTACAGATATGTGAATATACTAAAAACCACTGAGTTATACGTTTTGAATGGGCACATGTATATGAATTATAACTCACTAAAGTGCTCTATTAAAAACTACAACTCTTTTATTTGCAGCACATAGGCCTTACTAATATTAAATGTTGAAGGATATTTGTGTGTGTAAGGTCAAGAAAACATATTTAATTTAAAAAGCACTATACTCTAGATAAAAGAAAGATTGATACTAAAAATAAACCACATATAATGCCATTGAGGGGTAATATTACACTGGAATTAGTCATTTTTCACCTAATACAGTAGAGAGTGAATAATTTGTTAATTATAAATTAATTGGTTAATATAAAGAGACACACTGTATATTTAAGGTAAAAAAACATGTTTAAAAGCATGAATGATACAAATAGATCACTTGGGTTGAGATTCTTGTCTGACATCTGTAAACTTTGATAAAGTTACTTAAACTTTCTGTGTCTTTGTTTTTTCATCTGTTGAATGGCAATACTACTAGTGCTTATGAGGATTAAATGAGTTTGTCACATAACATTTAATTTTTTTTTTTTTTTACTGTTTTCTAAAATGAGTATTACTGGTTCTTTTACGACTCCTATCATTGCGAGATGGAGACAAAATATAATTGCACATATACAATTTGAATTATTAAAGTACAAAAGTTTTATTTAATAGATACATAAGACATTTTAACAATGTTGAGGAGAGTATGCATATTTAAAAACATCAAATTATACACTTAAATATGTCAACTGTATCTGATATTAATTACACATCAATCGATAAACTGTTAACAAAATAATGTTCATGTATCACCTAAAGGATATTTTCCAAACTTGATCCTATATGAGGCAAAAAGAATATCTCAAGGAATATGAACTAAATTTTTTAAAAATGGGTAATATCGATTCATAATTATACCTTAATTATATGTTTAGAATGCTAATTGTTACAACAACAAAAAAACAAGAATAGCTGTTTCTAAAGTAAGTATTAGATTGAACATGACTAGTACTGGGAAGAGCAAATGAGACTAAATCGTGCACATCTAGGCTAACATTTGTTTAACTGTGTGATTTCCCTGTAGGTCACTGGTCCCAGCCTTTTTGACACCAGGGACTAGTTTCATGGAAGACAATTTGGGGATGATTCAAGCACATAACATTTATTGTGCACTTCATTTCTATTATTATTACTTTGTAATATGTAATTAAATAATTATACAACTCATTATAATGTAGAATCAGTGAGAGCCCTAAGATTGTTTTCCTGCAACTAGATGAGCCCATCTGGGGGTGATGAGAGACAGTGACACCCAAAATGTATTGCTTATGTCCAGTCTACTCTGTAATCTCGTTTTGGTTGCTGCCACTGCAGAAGACCCTGCTTCACCAAGATAGGATGTTGGAAATGGAAGCAGGCTTTTCAGTGCTTTTATGGCATTCTCAGGGTATTCCACCTTGACTTTAATCCAGAATGTATGGAGATTTGATGTTCTCTCAAACATGTATTTAAGGCCACTATCATTTGTGATTTCAAGCAATTGATCCTCTCCTACTATGGACAAAGTTAGTTCACCTAGCTTATTCACAGCTGGGTTGTGAATCCATTCCTTCCCAGTTCGGAGGTATTTTGTGGTTGTGATGTAATTCTCGAACTCTTTTGAAAGCAGAGATAGGTGCTCATTCACCAGCTGGGAGAAAGAAGTCCCAGGCTCAGTCTCTTTCAAAATCTCTACTAATGTTTGAAACATGTCAAAAATCTCAATGTTCACTCACCACCCTCATAATTCCAGTTTGGCTTTGAATGCAGCCACTTTATCTGCCGACTTGAACACACAATTGTCATTCTCCCCTGAAGTGACAGATTGAGTTGGTTAAGCAGGTTAAATATGTCACAAAAAATAAGCAAGTTTTGCAACCCATTCTGTGTCACTGAAATGAGCTGCCAGTGGTGATTGTTTTTCTAAAAGAAATCTCTGGGGCAGCTCTCAAAACTCAAAAACTCTGGCCAGTGATCTAACTTTAGAAAGCCATCTCACTTCTGTGTGTAAGAGAGGACATGTGTGCTCTGTGTCCATCTCCTCACAGAGATGTGCGGACAGACGTGAGTTAAGGGCATGTACTTTAATGTGGTTGATCATTTTAACACATCCTGCAAAATGTTAGGCTCAGGTGACTTTTTTTTCAGCTATGGATGACATAGTGTGTAGACTCACATTTCAGAAGCGACCTCTTTGACTCAAGTAGTGTAACCAGAAAGCCGTCCGGTTGTGGCAGCCGCTCTGCCCATGCCTATACTGACATAAATGCCCACTTCAGTTTTCCTGATATGTAATCATTCAGGGACTTGAATAGTTCTGCACCTGTGGTATTGGTTGGCAACAAAAGTGCACATAACATATTCTTATGCATGTCCTCCCGAAAAATATATTTCACAAAAATAAGCATTGTTGCCTTGTCAGCATCAGTAGATTTGTCAACCGGGATTGCATACTACGGTGACTCATTAATCCCCTCTAACAATTGTGCCTCAATATCTCCTGCTATTTTATCAACTTGTCTAGTTATGGTGCCAGCCAAAAGAGGAACAGGTGCCACCTTTTGAACTGCAGCCTCTCCTAAAAGTTCACGACAAATGTCCTTAGCAGTAGGCAAGATGAATTCTTTACCAGTAGTAAAGGTCTTAGCTATAGCAATGCAGTTAGCTGCTAAGAATGATGCTCTCACTGCAGAAACATTTGATTAAGTGGTGGCCTTCAATAATTGCTTCTGTTCTTCGTATTCGCATTTTTTTCTTTTGAAAAACTCCAGAGGCTTGTCTTTTAATGCAGGGTTCTTAATCTCCATGAGGCGAAGCAATTTTGAAGGTTTCATGACTTTGTTGGATAGTCATTCGCCACATATTATACAAAGCAGGCTTGGAGAATGTGAATCACCTGTTGCAATGAATCTGTAATTTAAGTAAGACTCTTGGTATTTTCTTTTAAACACAGCTTTCTTTTTCTTGGCAGTCTTAGAGTCTTCTGCTGTCTCATCATTGGATCTTTCCCCCTTTTCAAAGAAGCTCTCCAGCGACATTTGTTTTTTTGTGTGCTAAGCAAAAACAGAACCAGGGCCCCCCTTTTGACCTCCAGCCTCTCCTAAAAGTTCACGACAAATGTCCTTAGCAGCAGGCAAGATGAATTCTTCACCAGTAGTAAAGGTCTTAGCTTTAGCAATGCAGTTAGCTGCTAAGAATGATGCTATCAGTGCAGAAACATTTGATTAAGTGGTGGCCTTCAATAATTGCTTCTGTTCTTCGTATTCATATTTTTTTTCTTTTGAAAAACTCCAAAGGCTTGTCTTTTAACGCAGGGTTCTTAATCTCCACGCGGCGAAGCAATTTTGAAGGTTTCATGACTTTGTTGGATAGTCATTCGCCACATATTATACAAAGCAGGCTTGGAGAATGTGAATCACCTGTTGCAATGAACCCATAATTTAAATAGGACTCAGTATTTTCTTTTAAATGCAGCTTTCTTTTTTTTGGCAGTCTTAGAGTTTTCTGCTGTTTCATCATTGGATCTTTCCTCCTCTTCAAAGAAGCTCTCCAGTGACATTTGTTTTTTACTCATTTTGGCTAGGGTTAGCTTGTGGGCTTACAGAAACTGAGAAAAGTGTGCAGTGCGAGAAAGAGGCATGGTTGGAAGCGGTAAATAAAATAAGGGGTGGGCCATGTGCAGAGTAAAATAAGTATCGGATTCTGACTTATAGCCTACCACCAGATGCAGCTGTACAACTAAAGTACATCGATTCACTTGCTGCTATAAAGCCTACCACCAGGTGCAGCTTAATTGTCACTTGCCACTCACAGATAGGGTTTTGATATGAGTCTGCAAGCAATTAATTTTTTATGGTCTCTATGCAGTCATACCTCTCTGCAAATACAGATGAAGCTTCCTTGCTAGCTCACCACTCACCTCCTGATGTGCAGCCTGGTTTTTAACAGGCTGTAGGTATTAACCGACTGTATTCCTTAAGCTTGCTTTTATATATACCTTTCTCTGACTCTTCTCAATCACCTACTTCAATTATGAAACTTCATTCAGTATGGATCAAACACACGACATCATCATCATCCATCAGCCCTCCCCTCTCTTACCTCTGTCATCTGCTGTGGAGTCTTTGGTCCTTCTCGGTTTGGAATATTTGCTCATTATGCCCTCTGTACATCAGGCATCATGGCACATCCTTTAGTCCTCATCCATGGAATTCTCCAAAACTCTTGCTTGAAAAGTATTTCCTGGTGTTCACATATTTCTATTATTTCTTGAGATTTAGGTCTTCTTTTTTCTCGTTTACTACAGCACATATAGTATGTAACATTTCCCAGTGGCTTTCTGGTATAAGTGGATGAGAGATCGGTTTATTAAAATGCTGCATATCTAATATCTTTACCTTCATTTTAGATTTAGAGTTTGACTGGAGGTACGATTCTAGCTGGAAATAATTCTCTTTCATACTTTTGAAAACTTTGTTCACATTGCTTCTGTCTTCTAACATTACTATCACGATGCATAATGCCATTTTTATTTGCTATCCTTTATAGGTGATGTTATTTTTACTTGTTGAGTTTTAGTTTGTTTCTCCTTGGACTCTTTATATACTGTTTATCTTTGGTGCTTTAATAATTTATTATGTACATTGTTCATAAATCATTATTCATCTTTCTGGGTGGACCCTTTCACTATGAAAACTATTTTTTTTTAATCTGGGGCATTTTTATTTAACTGTTTCTTTGATAATTCTTATTTCTTCTCCTGTTCTATTGTTCTATAGTCTTTAATGAGCAGACATTGCTCCTATGGATTCTTTATCTTTTTTCCTCCCATGTTGTATTTCTTTTTTTTTTTTTAGTACTTCTTTCTCAGATATTGCATCAACTTTATCTTTCACTCTTCCTAATCACTTTCTATTTCAATTGTATATATTAGACATAATAGATAATAATACTGTATTAATATAAATATGTATGTATCTTTATAGGTATGGTCTTATTCCAGTATTGACATTTTTATAAGATATCAATTATAGTTTTTTTGTATAATTTTTTTTTGTCATTGTAATGTCTCTCTTTTTTCTTTTAATGATTTTCTCTTTAGAGGCTTTGTTTCTACTAATTCCATTTCACTGTGTAATTTTAAACAATATTAAAATGTGTGCTGATTTGTGATCTTTACAATTTTGGTGATAAAACATCAAGGCACTTTTTATTGTGGGTTCCTCAAATTTTATTATTGTAGGATATATATATATATTGTTCATATATGTATGAACTGGTTCATACTTATATGAACCGGAACTCTAATCTTGAGTGCAGCTGCTTACATAGATCAGATGGGGATGTCTGTAGATATGTCCTCTTACCAGAACACTACTTCCAATTTGCCGCAATTGGCAGGCTTTCCAGTGGCAGTTCCAGCTCATTCAGTTGCACAGCAGCAAACAAATTACCATCAGCAGCCTCTCCTTTAGAAACAAACCAAGCTTTTTTCTTGAAAGCCTTCATACATGTATTACTCAACCTTTACGATTTTAATCTGAAGCTATTAAAAGAAAAGATTTTTTTTTCTGACCTCAAAAGACCATGAATAAATAAAGCACAAAGACTTCTCTTACTATAAAAAAAAATAATAATAATTTAAAAATATTTTTATTTGAGTTATTTCCCTAAGAGATATGTGCCAGACTTCTACTTAGAAACTATGGTCCTGGTTGTCAGAATTCTGAGACCCCATAAAGAAAAAGTAGATTGGGGTTATCAGAATGCAGAATTTCTTTTAATTCTCTAATTTTTTTATATAATAGTTTCTCCTTTCTTTGGGTGAACAAACATCTCCAGAGAACAAAAAGTGTTCCTTCCATATCCTACTCCCCATCTTCTTTCATGGTATAGGTGGGCCAGTCACATGCTATATGATGCACAGAAGGGAACCAAGATATTTAATAGCTCCTCAAAAACCTTTCAACAAATCCCTGTTTTGAACTCTACTTTGCATCCCTGACTTCTGAGGTATATGGTGCCTCCATGTCCAAGAACTTTTTGAATCCTTGCCAAGCAAATCATTTTGCTTGTTGGATTTTAGTTTCTCTTCACCAATTCTTTGAGGTATTAGGTTTCAGATTTTTCTAATCTCTCAATTAGTTTTTAATAGTCCATTACCTTGTGGTTCCCAAGATATATGTTCAGCATTTT
The DNA here is from genome assembly GCF_000325575.1 of Pteropus alecto. Classification (NCBI taxonomy): domain Eukaryota; kingdom Metazoa; phylum Chordata; class Mammalia; order Chiroptera; family Pteropodidae; genus Pteropus; species Pteropus alecto. The sequence goes on along the minus strand of NW_006439568.1, from coordinate 13,672,825 downwards.
TTATTAATTTAATAATATTTTTATATATTGTTCAATGTGTTAGTTACCATTTTAAAAAGATAAAGATTGAAATAGATTGATAGAAAGATAGATGATAAGGAAGATATAGAAACATAGAGACCCTCGAAACCTCTGCTGTCATGGAGCTTATATTAAAAATAATCAGTTAACCAATAAAGCATTTATGCGATGATAAGTGATACTGATTTTTTTTTTTTTTAATAAAAGGAGTGAATAGTGGTAGGATTGCATGGATCTGAGGGACAATGAAGTCAAATATATTTTCTTATGTCTCATGTTTATTTATATTTTATAATTTAACAATGCATAAGAGCTGAATAAATTTTATTTATTGATTTTGGTTAGATCTGTTACTTCTTTCATATCAATAGGCCATTTTTCTAAGTATCTCTATTTGATCCATGTACTTTGATACCCTCCAGGTATTATTCAGAAGAACAATCTACCAGTTACATGTGTTATTAAAGTATATACTTAATATTTTTTTTCACTTTTTGCTTACTATTTTTAACTTCTTTACTAACAACTGGATTCCCCAATAAACAGTCAGCTTCTTTTTAAAAAATATAACCATGCCATTTACTGCTTAAAATAAATTCATTTTCTAACTCCTAGAAGTGAACATAATGGAATCCACTTTTTTCAGTGAATATTAGTTTTGTGTTTGATTGCCAAAAGTATTAATCACAATATAATTTCTGATTCATTTCTTATTATTTTGATCAGTACTAAGCACTATGGTTAAAGAAAGAGTCTTGTTCTCAAAATATTCGAGACCATTCCTTAAACTTTACTTTGGTTCATAATTTTCTCCTTATGCTCTAGAAATGTCTTGTACTCCATTCTCAAATGACAAAATTCTAATTATAAACAGAACAACAACAATAATGATTTCCTCTACTGTTTCTTGCTCAGTAAAATCTTTACCTTCTCCAAAGAAAGTTAGTCACTATACTTTGCTACCATATAATTATATTAATTTATCTATCATATCATTTATGGCAATATTTTTATAATTATTTGTATAGAAGTTTGCTCATTTAATAGTTAGCTGTTGAAGACATAACACTAGCGGTAATTACGTTTTTTTTCCCTCTAGCACTTAGCTATTTCTCATGCATCTAAATCTTTAATACATGATTTTTAATGTGTTGCAATTTTAAATTTAAAATACTGATAGTGTATTTTTCTTTTATTTTGTTAGTGAAAAAAATTGGAGTAATTGGTGCAGTTTATTTTGGTTTCCTCAAACATATGTTTGATGGATATGGATTAGAAAGCCTTAAATGTTATATACATTTCATTTCAAAAATTTTTCAATAAATGTTTCTATTTTCTTGTTGTGTAATTACATTTAAAATGATTTAATATACAAAGGGGGCAATAAATATGAAAGACAATATAAATGCACACAAAAATCATATATGGAGTTAATTCTGAAAGTATTACCTGTGTATATTATATCATGCAATTCAGTTAGTTTTCTACACACACACACACACACACACACACACGAGTGAATCAGTCTCAGTTTTAAGATGGTAAATAAAATATCTTTAGTTAATTAGTGACTATAAAATCAGAATGTACATTTGATAAAACATTGGCAGGAGTAATGATCAAGTTTCCATAAGCTGGAGCAAATTATTTAATATGTGTTTGCTTATTTTTGAACATATTGGCCATAAGTAAGCATGCGATACCTTCTAAGATAATACACTTTACATTATTCCTCATTAGGCAAGAGATATATAAAACATTTCCATTTTTTTCTTTCATGCTTTCACCAAAATAAGCTGCCTTTAGCTTCAAACTTTAAGAGGTTTGAATTTACAGAATTTAGGGGAATATATAGGGATCTTCTTATACTAAAAAGGCAAATACCTTGCCTTTTAAGCATTTACTCTTAAAATCAGATGTAATATGTTTAGAGTATCTGTTGAGACTGTAAAATTTGAGTTTCTTTTAAAATTCATACACAGAATGGAGTAGTAAACTGTGAATGCAGTGCCTTTTTATCATCCATAGAATACATTTACTCTTTGTTGTTGTTGTTTTTGAAACAGCATATTGCTATAACTATCAAACAATAATTAGGTCTCTGTGTCTCCTTTCAAGCTCCTTCTTCACTGTAAATCCAGAGTAAAAATACCTTAGTTTTTACGGAATGTTCTGACTAATGAAAAGCTATTTTTGCAACCAAACTGGTATTGCAGTGATCCTAAAAAAGATGTTACCAGAATATAACGGTCAATACCTTAGTCATTTCTGAATATTTGATGGCAAATTGAACAACACAAACTTTCTTAAAATGCCAATTCTGTTCAATTATACCTTACTCACAAAGGCTACACAGGGTCAATTACTTTCACTTTGCCTTATTTCTAATAGAATATGCTTGAGCATGCATTTCTCTTCTCCATATGATTTTCTTTTACTTTTTTTTTTTTGATTTTGAATCAAATGTATCATGGAATTATACCAAAGTCAGAAAACAAGAAAGTGCAACTAAATTGCTTGGGTTTTTAATTTGAATTATTTTAAAAAGTTTATTTTCTCTTCCACTAAAGAGAGTTGATAGTATAGTTCTTATTTTTCTCTTGAGTATAACATGGCAATGTGTAAAATAAAACACATTTTAGTTGAGCTTTTGTAAATGATTTTGACCTTTATAGGTAGATATAATGATAGTAAGATTTGTTAACATTTTTATTTTTGTAATATTTTTATTTTCTACCATGTGAAGGATTTCTTGATACATACTGCTAACTGCTGCCCTATATACTTTTGCAGCAAATTCCTAAGAGTAATACTAGAAATCATTTAACCCTATTAAAAGAGATTTTACATCTGATGGTCCACAGTGCATTTAACATATCAAAGATACTAAAATCCTTGCCAAAATATTTTCAAACTAAATAAAACTGACAAAATGGTTGAGAAAAATTGTATAGGATAGGATAAACTCTCTCAAGTTAATGGCTATTGATATTTTAACCAATATTAATTTCTTAATATTTTCTTCCTTCTTTAAAAAATTTATTTAATTAGTTTCAGGTATACAGTATATTGCTTAGACATCTGTATAGTTCATAAAACGATCCCTCCAATTCCTCCCTCCCTCTCCTGGCCCTCCACCTAGCCAACATATTAATGCTAACTGCATTCCCTATGCCATGCTCCTCATCCCTATGAGCATCTATCAACTACTAATTTGTACTTCTTTAACACTTCACCCTATTTTCCTAGCCCCCAATTCCCTCTCCTCTATCCGCCAAATTGTCCACCATATTTGTGTTTGTTTTTTTATTAGTTTGTTCTTTTTGTTCCGTAGATTATGCATGTAAGTAAAATCATGTGGTATTTATCTTTCTCTGTCTGACTTATTTCACTCAGCATAATTACCTCTAGGTTCATCCATGTCCTTGCAAATGGTAGAATTTCATTTTTTTAATAGCTGAGTAATATTCTATTGCATAAATAAA
>NW_006439568.1:13657214-13668405 GCF_000325575.1 Pteropus alecto | reverse complement strand
AGTTTGATATCAGGTAGTGTGATACCTCCAACTTTGTTCTTCTTTCTCAAGATTACCATGGCTATTCAGGGTCTTTTATGGTTCCATTTAAATTTTAGGATTATTTGTTCTGTCTCTCTGAAAAATGCCATTGGTATTTTGATAGGGATTGCATTGAATTTATAGATTGTTTTGGGTAGTATGGCCTCTTCCTTTTTTTAAAATATTTATTTTCTTTGGTTTCGAGATAGGGATTTTTGGATATTGTCCTCTTTAAATTTTTTCATACTAACCTCTTTGTAGTCTGACATTATCAAAGAATGTGTTTGGACCTCAACCACCAATTTGACTTTGGGAAAAAAAACATTTAAAAATATTTTTTCTAAATCAAACTTGGTCCTTGGAAATGATGCAGACTCAGAATGAATGGACTTCTACCATACCGGTATTCTTGCCTTGTTCCTCGGTGTCAGTACGACCAATGACCAGATGTTGTTAAAGCATGCCTGTTTGAATTTATTTGAGATGGTAAAATAGTAACCTTTTAATGATTCTTTCTGGAGAGTATGACCTTAAGCCTACTGCCACCAAACAACTATGAACATCTAAACAGACAAACAAATGCTTCTTGGAGTATTACACTAAGATTATTACTCCAGCTCCATCTTTCATTACTATGAAATCAACTCCTAGACTAATTATAGCTACCAGAGGGGTTGGGAAGTAGGACAGAATCCTAATGACACTCTCTCTATTATTGCTTTGACTTGCTTATGTTTTGCGGAGACAATATAAGACAATGCCCAATGAAATCATGTTTGTATTATAAAGATTTCGTGAAAAGAGCTGATGATTTCAAAGGTAATTAGGTAAAAGAAATAAACTTAGATGTTCAATCAGTTAAAAATTAATATAAGAAAGCAATAATTTCCTAACTTTCCAACTAATAATTATTTGTCCTTAGAAGAAATCGTTTATAAGTAATGAGTATAACAAACATGTTATCATTTTATTTAACTTTGTTATTAAAATGTACCATAGAAAATGTGTTTATTGAAATAAAAAATTAACATATAATTATCTAGTACGATGCTAACCAGTCTTTGCTCCTGAAACTCTACCATTCACAAATTAGTTTTGGGGAAAAAAAAAAAAATCCTATAGTTAAAAGAAAGCTTATTAAAGCTATACCTTATAATCTCATCTTTAAAATTCGCAAAAAGATGTTAACTTATTTAACTAAAAAAAAAGAAAAAAGAAAAAACTGTTTAGTTTTTTTAATTCATCATTTCCAGAGATATTAGATAATGAAAAACTTTTTTAAAGGCACACTGATTATAATCTTAATATCCCAAACTCAACATTTAAGTAAACATTGTTCTATATCATGGTTTGGCAAACTTTTCCAGTATTGGGACATTTAGTAAATGTTTTTGGCTTTACAAGGCAGGAAGTCTCTATTATTTCTTTCACCATTACTCAGCTCTGTAGTTGTAGTGTGAAAGTAGCCATAGACAATCAGAAACAAATGGGTATGACTGTGTTTTAATAAAGCTTTATTTACAAAAACCTGAGGGAGACTGCATTTGCCCATATGTTGGATGATTCCTGATATATATCACCTTTTCTCAACCTGTGGTTTACAAGGTCTACAATAGAGGAGGTGCTTTCTTGTTGAAAATAAGAAAGAATAAGTCAAGATTATCTTACTTTCACTTATAGCTGCTCAGTTTATTAGCCGTTACTTTTCATGAGCCATCGATCAAACTAAATCCACTCTAATAATTTAATTTCTGCTTTCCTCATCTATAAAATATAATGAGACATATCTAAGAAGCTGTTACTAAGTATCTGTAAAATTTATAAATTACTTCATATAAGTGCTTGGCCAAATTTATAGTTATTGTAATTATTGCCTTTTTAGTATTTTACAGATATATGTAATACTTACATAGAATTAGTCTGCTTCTAAAATATAATTTAAAATTATAGATTAAAATTTCTTTACCTTTATATTATGTTCAGTTATTTAAAAATCTTAAAAAGTTTTTTTTTTTTAAAACGATAGTTAATTTTTTTGTTTGTTTAGAGATTACTTCCTTTTTTATTTCTGAAGGTTTTTCAAAAAATAATCCTCCAGGGCTTAATATATAATTGCTTCTTTTTTTATATTTCTGTATAACCATTTTACTTTGGTCTAATGAAAAGTGTAACTGTTAAAATGCTCAAATTCACATTTTCATATTTGTTGCCAGAATGTTGTAATGAGCATGCGCCCTACATAAGCAATTAATATGACTTTCAAGAAGGCATTTAAACTCAAGATATACATTTGTTCTTAACCAAACTTTCCTTTATTCTTTTAATGTGGCATCCAGTTTGGGAGTTTTAACTTTACTAATTTAAATATATCCATCATTTTAAATGTTTATTTTTATGTAGAAAACCATTAAAAGTGGGAGAATGGATAAAATTACATTTTTATTTATAGATGGAAAGAACATAAAATTATGTAAATTCTGACTCACATTTGAACTTTTTAAATTAAGAATAGCCTCATAATTTACATGCTAGATTATCAAAACAGTATTCTAAACTACATACACACAGACACACACAGACCCCATAATGCGCTTAAAAACAGAATTATATTAGCATAAATATTAAAATTTTTCCAGATGGATGCTTCTGAAGAATTGTAGCCATTACATTTTTCAACACTTTTGTCTTCTTTCCAAATAAGCTAGTGATATTAATGAGGTTTTCTGTTTTTGCCTTTTTAAGGAGTTTCTTAAAATTGTTATTGGGTTTCTTAAAATTGTTATTGGGTTTTCCGTTTTTGTCTTTTTAAGGAGTTTCTTAAAATTGTTATTGGGTTTCTTAAAATTTTATTGGGTTTTCCGTTTTTGCCTTTTTAAGGAGTTTCTTAAAATTGTTATTGGGCTTCAGAGAGATTACCTCAAACTGTACCTATATTTTATTTCATATATTATTAGTCTTTCAGAAGAATGTTTTCTAATGATTGAAAATTTCTTATTGGAGACTATATAAGGAAAAATAAATAAAATTGATTTCTCAAAGAAAAGTAGCAGATATTTTTAACTTTCTCTTTTTTAATGTATTTTAAAATAATTACTCGAAAAGATAATATTTGTTAACTACTCATTTGTTTAATCATGATTTATTTCAGAGGGACAAGGGCACATTGTATAATTATAAAATATACTTTATTTTAAGGGCAGTGTAGGTGAAAGCTTATAATCAGAAAGGGAGCAGATCACACAAAATCCCCAGGCCCCTGTGGTCTCATAGAAAGCTATTCCCAGTGGGCAGTACTGGACTCCATTGATAATCTCTGCTCCTCCAGTAAAGGGTGTCCCACGTCCTGAATGATGTGTGCATTGTAGGGACAGTGAGTCAGAGAACCTCTAAGTGAAGTTTTAAGAATTAAATTTGCTCCTGAGTGAGGAAAAGGCCCAGATACAAAGTGAGAACTTCTCGAGTCCAGCATCTCTCATGAACCTCTTCTTCCTATTATTTATCATATTATATGTTTTCACATTCATTTTGGGACATTTGTTATTATTGACAAATAACAAGAGACAGGAAAGAATGCAAAAATCCAGTTAATGTTTTTCAGGCATGATTCGGGCATAATTTCCTAAAAATTGGTATTTGACATGATCTATTAATGATGGATAGATAATTTATAGGTGGTGGTTGTGATAAAAGGACTGTTTTTTTTAAGGCTTTACTATGCATATGTTATATTACTTTGTGAGATTCCATGTATGTTAAGGTCTCTTCCATAAAAATGATAACCAACAAAGGCTACTGCCTGAACTGTTTTTTTGATGTTTATTTTCTATGAAATATTAAAGTATTTTTATATCTAGTACTGTTTTTGCATTCATACAATTCTCCCATTTTTGTGGTTCTGATTAATAACAACATTTGAAGAATTTACCTCCTGTGATATGTTGTTTTTTCTTGTTGTTTACATCTTAAAATTAGAAATATTTTAAAAGTAGATTACTTATATGAGCATGTTGATTTTGTATGATCTTTTTTTTAAAATACAAATTCAGGATGGATACAACGATATATTAACAATGGAAATATTCAGATAAAATATGGTAGAATAAATGATACCTTTTCTACCACCACATAGTATATCTTAGAACAAGGTGAGTAGTATTGTGTTTGTAAGTGTTGGAAGACATCTTAATCAAATTAAGTCACATATAAAACATGTATCTAATTACAGCTCAGGGCAATAACAGTATTAACTAGCTACTTTTCTAAGATTTACAGAGTGTTATGCCTAATTGATTTTACATTAGCAACGGTCTGAATCACTTTTTAAAACCAAGTTGTTTCTAATTATTGAAACTGTAACTTGATTTTGAATTAAAACTTAAAAGACCAAATCAAGATACTTATAAACAACATGCATTCTTTCAAATATCTAAAGGAATAGCTATGATAATGCCCATAATTCTTTTTAGTACATTAGTATGCCTTATGATGTCAATATTGTTGTTGAAGGGAAAAAGGCATTTACTTCCAAATAGCACCAGTATTTTAACCATTTGATTACTGTTCCTAAAATGACCATTACTACATAAGTGAGCTGGGCTAGTGTAATGTTGATATGCATCAGGCATATGCCCCTTCACCACTAAATAACATTCCTCCAGCTGTTGGGTGCCTCTTAGAAGTGGGTGACACTTCTAAGAAAGTGTCCTGAGATGGAGTATTTTCACACAAGGAATGCCAATGTAGGAATATAAAGACATGGCCCCTCTGCAATTCTGGAATGCAGCATAACTATAAAGAACTAATTATTTATAACAGCTAGATAGTGTCTTGGTAAGAATATGGAACAAAGTAGAACTCTCAAAGCTAATGATTGAAGTATAATTGGTGTACTTTGGAGAGTTTAACAAAATTGAATACCCACATATGATGTAACTCAGCAATTCTTCTCTTAGGCTATATAGCAAATTGGGATGCCTGTATGCATACTCCAAAACCCATGTACAAGAATACTCTTTGTGGCAGTATTAAGAACACTGAAATGACTCAAATATCTATCAATAGAATATTAACCTATATGAAATGATACTGTATGAAAAATGAACGAGTTACTGCTACCTAAAAGAATAAATTTCACAACCAGAATATATATATAAGTGTATGGTTCCATAAAGATAAAATACAAAGTTTGGCAAAATTGATTTAGGGTGTTAAAAATCAGATTTATACTTAACTTTGGGTAGAGGGAGGAACTGTTGATTCAGAGATGGCAGATTAGGGGCATTTAGAATTCTAGTAATTTTTTAAATTGGTTGGTAATTTTAAATTTGTTCATTTTGTGATAATTTATTGAAATAAACACTTATGATTCAAACAATTCATGTGTTAAAATTTTAAAAAATGACTAAAAAGGCTTTTAAAAACTTTAAAGGCCACTTTTTTGTATGCTTAAGGTATAAATTTCATTTTTGTCTTGGTTAGAAACAAATTTGAAGGTGGTATATTATGTTCAAATCAGTCATGAATTAGTGTCCAGATCAAGATTCATATTCTTCTACTTCAATTAAGTATTGATATGACTTTGGGAAAGTCATCTGACTTTTGTGGGCTTTGTTCACCCTGTCTACATAATTGAAAATCTGCAGGTTTTGAGTTTCATACTTCTGCAACTGTTTGGTTTACAAGAGGACCATTTCATATTTGGGCTCTCTGAAAGAGATTGCAACAACCATGTTACCCTTTTTCCTTAAAAATATAAACTGCCTTTTTAAAAATAATCTAGGCACAATATTACCTAGAAGGAATAAAAAGGAATATATATTCAGATTTCATTTGCAACACATTTTTTGCCACACTATTACATTCTGGCTGTTGAATTATAAGTGCAGGTGTTGGGCGAGCTTGCCAGTACTACTTCATTGGAGCTAATTCATAAGGGAAGAGCTTGCTCTTCCCTCATTCCTTATTATGCTGGCCTACATTGTCATGATTGGAGATCCAGAAATCAAAGGAAAGCATTAGTTGTCTTGGAGATAGAAATCACATGTAACAATGATGGAGTTTTATATAGAAAACTCACAGAGATGCCGAACTAAATTGCTTACCTCCAGACTTCTTTTATATGAGAGAAATAGAAAGTTTTGATTAATTAAATGCTATTAAGGATTTTCCATAATATACAAATAAACTTAATCTTCCTTAATGGTGCTAACATATATAATTCTAATAAGCTATTCTTTGATAAAATGAGATTAATTTTAACATTAATTATTGATAAATATAATGGTGAGTGGTAAACATTGAGCATAAAACTGCTTAATCACTGCCCTTTCTTTGTAAAGACAAAAACTAATTTCTGTACACTGCTACTCCTGGTCTTGGAATCTATGTGAACTATTGCTGAAATGTGCTTCTCCATTTCTCATCTCTGAATACAGAATTAGTCTAGTCTGCAATGTCTTTTAGTTGTTATAGTACATCACTGGACTTGTAATTCGAGAGAGACATGAAGTATCTATATTCAGGTTTTAGAAATAAGCTGAGTTCAAATATTCACTCGGTCATTTAGTAGCTGTGTAGTTACGAACAAATTATTCAAATTTTTAAGTTTGAAGTTCTTATTTATAATATAATATGTGTAAAATAACGTTTTTCTCTTAGTATGTTTATGTCTGATATTTAATTTTAGCCATATAATTAATCGAAGGTCTTTTCCCTATATTGTTTGTTTTATAGAAATGATAGGTTAGCACTACTGCCTTTGGTTTTACACACACATATTTGCATACAAAGACATCTTGTTAATGCTATGTGCACGCATTTCAAATGTATGGACTACGTAACACTGCACAGGAAAGCTATCTACAAATTATTCTACATAATCTTGTTAGTCTTTCTCATCGAAGAATTTAGGATGGACAGTGTGAACTGTCAGGAAATTCTAATAGTGCCAATTATAATACTCAGAGTCACATTTTCTACAGCTGGTTGTGACGTTCCTTGTAATTGTCAGTGTAACAAATTCAAAGTAGCAGCTTTAATATTGTCAAGATAGATCCTGTGTTTCTCCCTATATATGTCACTTATAAGCTATAATAGTATATAAATGAGTTGGCTCCCTCTTGTTGAATTTTATCATATGTATTCTTACTACTTATTAGGAAACAACATTAAAATATTTTTTTCCAGTGAACTGACAAGGAATTGAGGTAATCAGAGGACCCGTGATGCTTTTATTCCCTTCTTAGCACTGAGTTCAAAGCTGAATTATCTAATAAGTTCATTGCAGTTGTCTAAGCCTAAGAAAAGGACAGCTGTGTCAGGGCAGATAGATGTGATTTATATTTGGAAATATAGATAACATAAGCCCTCTGGAATGAATACTCCAACTAGCAAGCAAGAATATGCTGCATAAAACCAAGATAGTGCCTATAAATATAACTTAACATGGATTCAGTAGTATAATCTATGGAATGCAAAGAAAGGTAACAAAGCGTAGTGTTTTAGTATCTGAGTTCTTGAATCAAACAGCTTAGGATGGATTTTTTTTCCACCACTCCACAGCTATGTCACTTTGATAAGTGTATTCAGTACTTCCAGCTTCAGTTTCCTCATTCGTATAATGGAAATAATAATATTTAATTGTGTGAATATCACAGTACTCACTATGTATTCTGTCCACTCCTTTCTCATTTCGCAGTTCCCTGGAAGGAATTTCAAGGCATAGTGACTTATTCTGGCAATTAAAAGTATGACCTTATCCATGTATATATACATTTTTTTACTTAAACAGTGGAATGCTTATTTTTGATTCTCTAATCTCTCTTTCCTTCATGACAACTAGCAGTGGACCAAGGAGAAAGCATGCAAACAACTCCATACCCTTCCATACTGTCCCAAAACAGTATTATCTTTGTGGACAAGTGTTGTTCTGCCTGATAGAGTTGACTCCTCAGTAGCTGTCATCTGCAGTTTAGGCTCCTAATTAAACAGTTTATGATTCCCATCTCCAAAGGCAATTACCCCAAAAGAGAAGCTTACTTTTCACTGTATTGTTTACTTGTAAAGAATGCTTATTACAAGCAGAAGCTACATTGGACACATCAATTTTCTTCCTTACTGAAGCAACAGTAATGAACTCTTGGAACTTAAATATTTATCTGGTCAACAATGGTTGAAGTACAATGGTTGAGATAACATTTTCTTTCCTTGAGAATTTTTAAGCATACTATTTTGATATATTATTCTGGCATAAATTGGTTCTGTCAAAGACTTAAAAAACATTTTCCTTAGCTGTCACATGCTCTTTTTCTGTCAAGATGCCCAAAGACTTTATTCTTTGCCTTAAAGTCTAGCAGTTTTATTAGACTATGTATTGATAATTTGGGGTTATTATATAGTTTTCATTTATTTTAAATTAATAAAGTTTTCCTAAATAATAAATTTTAGTGTATATTTTACTCTCCTGCTTGTTTTCTTTCCCAGGAAGTCCTATTACCTTGGAGTTTCGTTGTCTATATTTAATATTCATTGCTTTCTCTTGAATAATTTCTATCACTATTTTATGTTTGATTTTTAAATTTTCTTTTTATGGTCTATGATTCTTAAAATATTATCATTGCTTTAATTTACTCGTGGGTTCTTATTTGTTTAATCTTAATTTTTAAATGGTATTTTTTAATTTTATTCTAATTCTTTGGTTCTTCCTCATTTTACATTACCTTTAATTTTCACATGTATTTTCATATCTTGTATAAATGTCTTAATATCTTTTGATATCCTTTAATTAATATCTTTTTATTAATCTTTTCATATCTTTTAATTAATATCTTTTTATTAATCTTTTAATATCTTTTAATAATTTGAAAAGATATTAAGATTTGATATTTTAAGCAAATTTTGGTGTGAATATATTGTCTTTAGCAGTGTTTTAATTCTGTTTTTCATGATAATTTTAGTTAGGATTAAACCTTTATAATTTTCTATTGATTTGGGGTGTGTGTGTGTGTGTGTGTGTGTGCGTGTGTGTGTGTGTGTGAAATTAGTTTTAATTTTTAGTCAGATGCTTGGTTTAGTAGCTTTGCTAACTTAACAGCATTAGTTTTCCCTTTTTTTAAAAAATTTTTAGTTTATAGTAGTTTATTTGAATATGTTTTTTTTCTATTTTTTTTAAATTAAGTTTATTGGGGTATATTGGTTAATACAATTATATAATTTTCAGGTGTACATTATAATTTGACATCTGTATATTCTATTGAATGTTTACCAAAGTCCAGTTTCCTTCAGCTACCATATATTTGATCCCCTTTACCACTTCATCCTCCCCCTACCCCAATATATTTGACCCCCTTTACCCCATCTGCCTCTTCTCTCCTCCCTCACTCCCTACCCTCTGGTAACCACCAGTCTATAGTCTGAAATGATATGACTAGGTGTAGTGTTCTTGTTGTTTTTGTTGTTTTATGCATTTATCCTGCTCGATGTTCTCTGAGCTCCTGGATCTGTGGATTATTGTCTGACATTAATATGGGGAAATTCTCACCACTAGAAAATGATAATTATGTGACATGACAGAGGTGTTAGCTAATTCTGCAATGGCAATCATATTACAACAGAAACTCTTAAACTTATGCAATATTATCAATTATATCTCAATTTTAAAAATGTAGAAAAAAATGAGGAAATTGTTGGTCATTATTGTTTCAAATATCTCTGTTCCTTTTGCTCTTTGTACCATTCATTACCCGTGTGTTTCACCTTCCATATTTGTCCTACAGTTCTTGGATAGTTTTTTCTTTTTCCTCCAGTTTTTGTTCTCTTTCTTTTTCAGTTTTATTTATTTATTTATTTTTAAATGCCAGTTTATTTATTTATTTTTTCATACTATATAGATACAATTTTTTTTTAACATTTTATTTATTTTTTTAACATTTTATTTATTTTCCCCCTCCCCCTCGCCTGATTTTTTACAATTGTCCATGTCCATGAGTCTCTGTTCGCCCTGTTCATTTGTTGTTTTTAGGTTTATATCCCACCTTTTCTGTTTGGCTGATTTCTCTTAGTATGATTATTTCAAGGTCCATCTATGTTGACACAAATGGCAGTATTTCATCTCTTCTTATGGCTGAGTAATATTCCATTGTATATATGTACCACAGCTTCTTTATCCAATCATCTATTGTAGGACACTTCGATTGCTTCCATGTCCTGGCCTTTGCGAATAATGCTGCTATGAGCACCGGTATGCAAATATCTTTTGGTGCTGTCAAATACTTAAAACACATTTTCCTTACCTTTCACATGCTCTTTTTATGTCTAGATGCCCAAAGACTTTATTCTTTGCCTTAAAGTCTATGCATTGATAATTTGGGGTTATTATATAGTTTTCATTTATTTTAAATCAATAAAGTTTTCCTAAATAATAAATTTCAAGTTTTCAAGTCTTTGGGTAAATACCCAGTAGAGAGATTGCTGGATCATATGGTAGATCAATTCTTAGTTTTTTGAGGAACCTCCATACTGTTTATCATAGTGCCTGTTCCAATTTGCAGTCCCACTAGCAGTGTATGAGAGTTCCTTTCTCTCCGCATCCTCTCCAGCATTTGAAATTACTTGTCTGTTGATTATAGCTATTCTAATAGGTGTGAGATGGTATCTCATTGTGGTTTTGATTTGCATTTCCCTAATAGCTAGCAATGTTGAGCATCTTTTCAAATGTTTGTTGGTCATTTGTATGTCTTCTAGGGAGAAGTGGCTTTTCAGGTCCTCTGCCCATTTTTTGATCGGATCATTTTGTTTTTTTGTTGTTGTTGTTATTGAGTTGTATGAGTTCTTTGTCTATTTTGGATATTAGGCCCTTATCGGAGGTGTTGCTTGCAAGTATATTTTCCCATTCAGATGGCTGTCTCTTTACCTTGTTGATGGTTTCTTTTGCTGAGCAGAAGCTTTTTAGTTTGATGTAGTCTCATTCATTTATTTTAACTTTTACTTCCTTTACTGTTGAAGTCAAATTCATAAAATCCTTTTTAAATTCAAGGTCCTTGAATTTAGTTCCTATGTTTTCTTCTATGTAATTTGTTGTTTCAGGTCTTATATTTAGGTCCTTAATCCATTTTGAGTTAATTTTGGTGTGTGGTGATAGACAACAGTCTAGTTTCATTTTTTTTTCAGGAGG
>NW_006439568.1:13637840-13653741 GCF_000325575.1 Pteropus alecto | reverse complement strand
CATATTTCTATGTCTGTAAGCTTATTCTCTGGAGATTTTTCTCTTTCTTTCTGAGATGCTTTGTCATCTTGGTTGTTTGTGGTGTTTAATGGACTATTTCTCCACTGTTTCTCCACTATTTCAGTAGTGTTTGTTCAGATTCCCCTGGGGATCCTCGGTGTTCAGTCTCAGAGGATGTGGGGGGAGGGGGCCTCTGGATTGAGGGCTGTGGCTCAGCCTCAGTTTTGCAACCAGGACTAGTAAAAATCAACTGTTGTTTCTCTGTTGTCCACTTCTCTGCCTTCTGCCCTGATGTCTGGACCCTGCCACTGCTGCGTGAAACTCACAACTCTCCCAGTCAGGGTTGTTCAGGGAAGTCACCGCACCTCCTCCTCTCCCTCCTCCTACAGGGAGTTCCAGCGGCTGTGACAGGCAGCTTCTTTGTTTCTTCTGATCCACCACCCAACACCTGGGGTTCTGACCTGTGTTGCTCTTATGCACAGATCCCACGCTCAGATGTGCTCGTGTGCAGTTTGGGTGTTTTTTGTTGAGTTTTAGATCAGCTTATTGTTGTTTTAAGGGGAGAGATCTGGGGATGTCTTTCACTCTACCATGTTTCCTCGGTATCACCGGGGTACCAGTGGTGAGTCAGAGGCTCACACGAGATTCATACTTAGTATTACCTTTTTAATGTTTTTATTTAGTGTTAAAAGTATAATTATTCTTCTGCCAGTAACTAAGGTGGAGTAACCGCCTACCTTAATCAGTCACAACACTGGGCACATATATATGGCAACTGTTTTCTGGCATTGAACAGTAAATGACAGAGTGAGAGAAGTTGTGAGCTCCACATGTACCCCAAATTTCATCCTTTGAACATATTCCTAATCAAGGAAACAGATCCTGAGCCCAGCTGAGATGCAAAAATGGAAGGTCAGATGTTCTCAGGAGGCTGGAATTTGTAGGACAGGCTACAGGAAAAGATACAGCAACTTAGAGGAAGGACCACAGAAATATCTGAAGGAGTCCTCAAGTCCTGGGTCAAGATCTTGGCTACATTTTCATGGAGGCCTCTGTGAAGTCTAGTGGTTTCTTTATCTAATAGCAAGTAGTTGCTGCTGGATAAATATATATATCACAGATTATGCATTTCTGAAAAATGTTGAAGCTACGGCACAATCTATGTGGAGAAGAAACCTTACGGAGCACTTAGTCAGTTGAATTCTACAAAAGTTACCTTGAGAACAAAGACAATTCTCTATTACGATTCATGAACTAGAACTAAAAGCAAAACTAAAATAGACTTATCCTAAAAAAAAAGCACATTTGCTGATAGGTTCAAGAATATCCACCAGAATAACGAGACACATATACATGTTTATTTCTTCATAAGTCTACTTATTTGCATGGTGTTCTGGACTTTTAAATGATACATTCTAAAGTGCGTCAATAACTTTATTTTCTTGCAAATTTTTTTTTTTTTTTTTTGGCAGACAGTTAAATTACTAGTAAATCCCTTTGGACCTGTTAGGCAGATATATATGTAAATGGATTTCTCTCCTTCTCTCTCTCCGTCTCTCTCTCTCTGCCCACACACGCACATACACACACACACACATAGATCTATCTTCATATATATCTACATGTAGATGTTCATATACCTGTAAATAGGTAGATGTGTAGATATAAAAATATGTACTATAAGCTAGGGAATAAATTAGTGAATAAAACAGTCAAATAAGATGTTGGAATTAGTTGACAAAGACTTTGATGCTGCTTTTATAAATTGAATAAAGACCTAAAGAATAATACCATCTTTTTGATTGCATAATGAAACTGTAGGAAACAAAGTATTAAAAATTGCAAATTCAATAAGTAAAAATCAAAATACTTGAACAATTATATATTAATGATATAATATACCACATTAAGAAGCTAGAATTACATGCTAAAATTATATAAACAGAAAGTAGAAAGGAGATATTAAAAATTAAAATAGAAATCAACAAAAAAAATTAATATCCCCCTGATGGAAAAATTAGTTACAGTGATGAGTATAAAACATTATTGATCAAGATAAAAAATGAATGAAAATATTAATTACCAATATTAGAAAAGGTGACATTAGATATGTAGACTTTAGATGCATAGTAATTCAATTTTAAGAAAAATCTTTATGTTCATAAATTTAACAATCTAAATAAAATGAACAAAAATCTGAAAGCACAATTTAGCAAAGTTATCACCTGAAGATTTAGAAACTCTGAAGGACCCTATATCTGTATTTTAAAAACTGCAATTAAAAACTTTTCTGCCTAAAAGTCTCAAGGCGCAGGTGACATATTAAATATTTAGTCATAGAATCACAACAGTCTTAAGTTGTTTCAGAAAATAGAGAACAAGAGAACACTTCCCAATTTATTTTATGTATTTTAAATAATTCATACATATAAAAATTAAGTTTTTAAAGAATATATTAGCAAATTATATTAGGAAACATACAAAAAATTAACAAACTTGGCATGGTTTTATCCCAGTTATGGAAGGTTGTTTTAATATCCCAAATCACACAAAGTAATATTCTATACTATCAAGGAAATGGAGAAAAAAACATTATTCATCTCAAAATAGGCAAGAAAAACTGTGATAAAATGCAAAACCAATTTATAATTTCCAAAAAAGTCTTATAAAATAGAAAAAGAAGTTAACTTTCTCAAGTTAATATAGATTGTGTACAAATCATCGACAGCTATATGCTTGATGTTTCAGTAGTGAATGGTGCCTTCTAATTTGGGGACTAAGACAAAAGTGTGTTGTCTAAACAGTTTATTATTGCACTAGTGGGCATAAATAACAGAATCATCTAAGAAAATGAAATAAAAACAAATATAATGAAGAAGTAAAACTCCTCAACATGCAGATAGTGTCTGTGTTAGAAAATCCTAAGAAATTTAGTAAGTGTATTTGTCAAAGTTTAAGAATTAAATATTTTTTCGGTAAACTAGCAAACTAAAAAAAAAAGCTAAAAAGAATATTTTATTAAAAGTGCTATTTGCATTTTTGCAATAAGATTTTTTTTAAAAACTAACTATTTTGGAATATCTTTTGTTTATTCATTTATTTTATTTATTTTCTTTTTTAAGCAAGGCAACCCTTGGTCGACCTCACAGATTGCAAGGACCTTGTCAGCTTACAATCCCTTAATTTTATTTTTTTACACCTACAGCACCTGGTCTTCCTAGGTGGTCTCCCATTCAAGTACTAAACAGTCTTCTGTTTATTACTGAAGTTCTAGCAGGAGATGTATTAATTTATTTTTTAGGTGAGGCAACCCTTGGTTGACCTCACAGATTGCAAGGACCTTGTCTATTTACAATCCCTTATTTTTTAAATTTTTATGCCTACAGCACCTGGTCTTCCTAGGTGGTCTCCCATCCAAGTACTAACCATGCCCGACCCTGCTTAGCTTCCAAGATCAGATGGGATCGGGCTTGTTCAGGGTAACATGGCCATAGACTGGAATGCTTTTTATTAATGAAATGGCAGACCACTACACTGAAAATGACCACACCTTGCTGAGAAAAAAAGTTAAAAAGCTTTACAAATGTGGAGACATATATTCACGGATTAGAAGATTCTATATTGTTATGATGACAGATCTCCTTAAAATGATTGGTAGTTACAACTTTATTCTGACCAATATACCAGCAGACTTGTAGAAATTTAAAAAGCGGATTCCAGTCTTCATATATAAATACAAAGGACTTAACCAAATCATGTTGAAAAAAATAATAATAAATTGGTATATTTTTAAACATTGAAACTATAAAGTCCTAAAATTTAAAAAGTGAAATTATCTTTGTAATTTTGATAGGAAGTATTTCTTAGGGTGGTCAAAAGAGCAACCATAAGACAAAGAAATTGATAAATTAGGCTTCAACAGAATTTGAAACTTCTGCCAATCAAAAGATATCATTAAGAAAATTTATAAGCAACTTTAAATAGTAATAGACATGCTGTTTGAGGATTTTTAAAGGATTTTTAAGCAACTAAACAATAGATTATTAATTTTTTTAGCTATAAAAATAAAATTATACTCAGTTTTGAGGAAAAAAAGTGCCTTGATTGGTATCCAATTGATGCTGTTAATACAATTATTTCTGAGTAAGATAAGTGTGACTTTAAAGGTTACACACACAAAGTATTCTTGAATAACTTTGAGAATAGAAAAGCTCTTGGAAGCTGAGATCTGTTTATCTTTACAATAAACTTTTGAAAATAAAGAAATACAATTTTTGTAACCATACAATTTCTTTCAGGTTATCCTGTTTTATCAGCGTATGTCATTGGCAACTAAATATTATGAAGCAATATGCAGGCTTTATTCTTTAGTCACTTTTCTTCTCTAATCATGGAACACTGAAGAATAATAATTCATATGTTCAGAGAATAGCTTTAGGTTACAATAAAAGCATTAGATGTTCTTTCACTGTTTTCATATTATTTCTTAAACATGTTTTAGTATAATCTGAGTATAATTTAGTATAATTTAGAGATCAATTAATGATCTCTAAAATGAAGGAAACGTATACCATTTCCGAAATCACTTACTATCCAAGAGCTTCTAGTAAAATCATATGAAATCGTGTTTCCAAGGGCAATTTTTATTACATGGATTTGCAATTCATACCACAAAATAGGTAAAAAATAAATGAGCTTTTTAAAGACTATTGGATTAAGAATCTCTGATATTTACCAATTGGTATATCTTTATATTAATCAAAATAAAATGATTCAATGATAGTATATCTGATATTTAACTGTTATTATAAACTACACCATTCTGTGCAAGTATTCAAGGAAAAAAATGTTGAATCAATAATTGTCTTTTTCTGTACAACGTTAATGCAAATAGCATTTAACTGGGTCACAAACTAAAATGAGAAAAGAATTAATCTTCACAATTCAAGTTAAAAAGGAGAGTCTATCTCTTAATTGCTATAATTGATCTATAGGTCCATTCCTACTGAGAAACAATTTCTAATAGTTGAATAATTATAAAATAAGCTAATGAAATAAATTGTCTAGACACATTTTTTACTATTCAGAATCTCCCATTTAATAGCTTCAGTTCCCTAGATAACATATTGACAAGAATCTGTAATTATAAATTAGACACCATGAAAAAATCATTGTGTAAGATTTCTCAAGCTTTGAAACTTACACTGTTTATTGCTTTTATTTTTCTTTGATCTTCTAAATCTCCTGCCTGTTTCTAGCATAAATATACCAACAATATGGAGGAAGGTGCAACTACATTAAAAAAAAAAGGGCAAAATTTAGCTAAAAAATAGTAAACCATATTAAACATGAACCAATTTGATATGGCTCAAACTAGAGATTACTTATAAACATGTTTATAAAGTAACATAAAATTTCAGTTTCCAACTATGTGGTAAACATTTGACACCTAGAAATGTTAGATAAAATGAAAATGTTTTAACATGCTAAGTGTCGTGACAATAAATTCTTGAAGTTCAGGTCAATAAAAATATTTGCTTTGAACAAGAAGCATTAAAATAATTTCATTTCTTATATAGTTAAAAAATGAAAATGTAAAAGCAACAAAATGTGTGTATAATAATCTAAAGAGAATAAAATTATTTTGATCAAAGTTCAAATTTATAAACATAGAAAAACAATAGCTATAAAATGATGTACTCTATTCAAGGACATTAATACACAAAATTAATCTAATATGAGAATTCCAATATGGCATTTCATGGAATTTAACAAGGTGATTCAAATTATCATTGGGAAAAAAAAGAACCATTAAAGTGTAAGACTGTACTGCAGAAACTAATAACGATCTGCCAGATAATAGAGAAATTACAAACAAAAGTTAATGATGTGTTGTAGGTATGGGGATAAACAAACAGATTATTGGCATATCATAGGAAAAGCCCAGAAACAGGCTCATTCCTATATTGACAAAGATCCAGGCTGTCAGTTTCTAAGTGTTTTATTCATCACTTTAGTATCCGCCATTCAAAGTTTCTAGTCACAGATATACATAGTATAATAGTTTTGTTTTGGGGTTTGTTTCCAACTCTATAGCCCATTCATTTTTTTTTTCCAATTGTTATATGTTACTGGAATAAGATTGGCCAATTTAACTTAATCAAAATAAGATAATTTACATCTGAGGTAGTTTCCAGTTGACTCCAGTTTATTTTGTCAAGGACAGTGATCCCAGACAGGTATACAGACATGATAAACCTCTTCTGGTCAACAGCTTTGTCCTTCAGTAAACATGGAATAGTAAGAATTAAGGTCCCCAGAACATTTTTGGCTGTGGTTCTCACAGAGGTATGGAGGATAACCTTAGTCAGTTTAATTAAACAAACATAAAATCTTCAAATTAATCTTAGGACTGTTTATTTTTGGTTCTCACTTTTTGAGGATTCAGTAGGTCAAAGGCAGATATTTACAGGTACACTACTAATGGAATTTGTAGTCTACATGTTGGTCAGTAAAATAATCCCCATTGGAAAAGTTGTAAACATTGGTCATTCTGACAAATATGTCATTTAAAATACACAATTTGCACAACAAAAAGATCATGGTAGGTCTCTGTATAAGACACACTCTTAGACATGGACAGTGGATTAGCGATTACCAGAGGGAGGAGCGGAGAGGGAGTAGATAGGGGTAAAAGAGATTAAATATTTGATGATGAATGGAAATCCATGGCTGGTGAACACAATGCAATATATATACAACATACTATTAAATTGTGCACTTGAAACTTACTGGAATTTGTTGATCAGTGTCACCCCAGTAATTAAAAAAAAAAGACACACCCTGTTTGGGAGACAGTACAGACATTGTAATATCTAAAGGCAGCTACTGGCTTTGTTATAACTTGAGTTACAGTACACAGAGGGTATAATATAATTCTGATCCAAAACATGTGAAAATGTGTGGCTTTTCATTGAGTGAAAGACATAACCATCTAAATTAGCAAAATGGGAAAATGAAATGATAAGGAAGTTAAGTGCATTTCCTTTCTAACAGAACCATTAAAAATAACTTGGTTTTCTTTATGCTTGAAACAAAACTTAAACATATAACAATTAGGATATATACATAAAATTAGTCTGATAGCAAGGAAGAAAAATATTTTGATCAAATAGAAAACATCAAAACATTTAAAATCTTATTGTAAAACAATGTAATATATCTTAATTTCAAGTGATTATATAGTCTTGTATTTTCCATGTTTACATTCACAAAAGTATTCATTATTTTCTTAGGCCTTTAGGCACTGCTTCTCCTCTTTGTATTTAATCTTTAAAGTTATTTCATCCAGAGGGTCTTCTGCTTGGTCAAAGGTGTTTTCATTTTAATGTTAATATTCTTGGTGGACTGTCAAGTACCAATAATCAAATTGCTTTTGCAAGCTGTATAGAGATATATGTGGATATTTAGTTTTAATGCCATATGTATTTATCTAGGCAACTGTAGTGAATATTGTGGTATGTTGCTTATATATCGTTTTCTCCACTTTCAGGAATAAAATACTCCTCCCCCTAACCTGGTGTTGGGAGTCTTGGTAGCTGAGAACCATCAGCTGAGTCCCTCTCTAAGAATAATTACTATGCGAAAGCAGACCTCACATAAGGCCATATATCTTCCCTGGGCATCCTTCACCTAATGGCTGGTCAATACAGGAGTATAAATACCTGTACCTTTCCTTCAATATAGGACAACTCTGCAGGACTTTCAGCTCTAGAGTTACTTGTAAAGCCTTACTTGTCCCTGGATTTCAGTTCAACTTCTCTGTCTCCCTAACTCTTGCCACTAACTTGTCCAAATGATAAGCTTTTGCATCTGCTCTTCTAAGATGTCTACATTGGTTTCTATGGATCTAATAGAGATCGGTGTTCTTAAACCTGGGGAGGTGGTCACCTTTGCTCTAGTCAACTATACAACTAACTGGAAATTTCTGTTGAAGTGTACTGTGAAGCTTTGAATAAAGCTTTTCCTGAGAACAATATGGGCTTCAATGTTAATAATGTATCTAAGATATTTGTCATGGCAACATGGCTGATGATAGCAAAAAAGACCTGCCAGTGGAAGCAGCTGGCTTCACTGCTTAGGCGATTTTGAGGAATCATGTAGGTCAGATCAATACTGACTGTGCACTTTTGCTGGCTTGTCAAACCGCTCACATCACTTGCAAATTTGTTGACCTAAAGGAGGACTATTCACCATTCTGGTAAAAAGCTGGATGATGGCTTCAAGTTCCTGGAATTGAGTAATACTTCCATCATTGATATAGTTTCTAACAAGCCCATATATGTTGAGAACTTGTCTGACTATCTTCCTTTTGGTTGCTTTGATGTTTGTGACATGAGATACACAGTTGTTGGTATCATCAAAACAGTGGACAAGATGGTTGCTGGAACTGGCAAAGTCACCAAGTCTGCCCAGAAGCTCAGAAGGTCAAATGAATATTATCATAACACCTACCACTCCATTCTTAACCAGTGGTGAAAATAAGTCTCAGAATTGTTATGACTGACCATTAAAGTTTAATAGTAAGAGACATTAATAATAACAATTCGTAGTAAAACTTTTAGAAGGAAAGAGTATTTTGTAGATGTGTGTGTATGTCTGTGTCAGTTTTAAGTCATTAGTTTCTAAAATCAATATTTTTTAAAATATAAAACATGATCCAAAATTTGTCAAAATTTTGAAACCTGTTAAAACAAAGTTAGGGGGAGGAAAAAAAGTTCCCTGCCCCTAAAAGACCAATCCCACTCCTATCCCAGTTTACAGACTTAGTGGCACCTGCCATCTTTCCTCCCTGGCTCAACGGAGTAGATCCCTAATCACTGATTCTCCTTTCTAGCTGATCACAGCTATTTACCTATCTAGACTTAAGTGGGATACAAAATATTTAGAGAAACCTAGATGTCCTTCAGGAGACTTGTTGCTAAGTGTAATAGTGATAATTACTTGCATTACTACTACTTTCCAATCAAAAAAAAAAAATCGAAAACTCTTTATTACGAAGAGATCATAATGTGAAGGCATTGCTTAAAATCTCTATCATTTTGTCAGTCTGAATTATCTTCGATGCTAGCTAAGTCAAATTTATTTAAGAGCTAGAAATCATCTAGCTGTTTCTCGACCTCATCACCTTCTAATGTCTATGTTATTTCTTTTAAAAAGACCTTAAAACATTAGCTGAGGTGGGAGGTGATAGTGGTGGAGACTTAAGAAAAGGTGCTTTCTTCTTCCTGAAGAGGAAATTTAGTGCCCTCAGCATCTTTTCCCTATCTGCTTATTTCCTCCCTACCTCTCTATCTTAAAGAAAGTGGCCCAGGCATAACCACTGTACTCCTCTCTGTTCCCCAAGCAGTCAGCTGAACAACTTGTGATGTCATTATCACAATCATGCTGGAATATGCAGGAAACAGATGGTGTAGAGAAGAAGAAATGAACAGCCTTCAGTTTTACAGTGTTCTGGGTAAGGGCTAATTACAGAACCAAGTGAGAGAGGCCCTGCAGCCATTATAAATCATGTGTTTATAAGGTTTGAGCCAAACCAGCAGCTGGAAGATGGACTCAGAGCATTTCACAGCAGCCTTCCCTCCAGGGACAGGTCCTCTGCTGGGGTTTAGGGGATGTCTTCAGAGAAGGCTGAGCAAGAGCGCAGATGAGAAAAACCTAGGCTAATTCTGTAGCCCCCCCAAAAAAAACAAAAAAAAAGACATGTACGTCTCGAGAGTAATGAACTCCCTCCCTCACAAAAGAAAGTCCTGTATGTAAATCTCTGTCTCAGAGTGGGCTTCTCAGAAACCCTGACCATAGACAACTGGAGCCAGGAACCACCAAAGTTGCTAACTCTAAAAGGGGAGTTTGGAGTTCAATTGCTTACTGGCTGATTGGCAGTGAAAACCCCATCATTAGTGGTAGTTGGGTCACTAATAGCCATGTCTTGTGGCATGGGTATAATTATTAAAATTCCATTGATGTCGAACTGAGATAACATACCAGAGGAAGAGAATGTACTGGAAAGTGCAATGACTTTAGATTTTGAGAGTTATATAGGTATAAGTAAGAATAACTTTATGAAATCCAATAGATACTGCTGAGTTCAGTTTATTCCTTAGAAACCCTGAGGATTAATCTTCAATGAAAACCTAAGTGTGAAAGCCAGATGGCTTCCTTGGTGTCATGTAGAGGGACTCTCATTTCCGCAGCTGGAATATAGAAAATACATAGGATCAGTGTTAAGACATAATTATGAAAGAGGCAGAGCTGTAGAGAAGGTTGTATTCTCAATCCCAGCAAAATGTTACACTAAGATCAGGGACCTGATGGGAATGATTGGGACTCTATGCAATTACCTTTACATATGCACTCAGAAATCTTCAAATCTCAGATATCCTGGGACCTTTGCATTTACGAAATTGTCCTTCTGTGTCTCTCTCAATGCATAGAACTAACCTCCTGGTCAAAGAAAATACAGATTTGACAGAAACATTCCCGTCATTAAATTTGTTTCCTCCTGGCTACAATTTTAACAATTAGCTTCACATTAGTTTCCTGTGGCTGCTGTAACAAATTACCACAAGCTTGGTGCTTATAAAAACAAACATTTATTCTCTTAAAGTTCAAAATCAGTATTATCTAGCCTAAATTAAAATGTCAAGATATGCTTTCTCTTGGGATGCTCTAGAGAAGAATCTATTTTTTGCCTCTTTCAGCTTCTAGGGGCTACTGGTATTCCTTGGTTTATGGTTATAACACAACAACCTCTGTCTCCGTCTTCACCTTGCTCTCTCTTCTTCTGTGTATTTCAAATCTTCCTCAGCCTTACTCATATAGGGATGTATGTGATTATATACAGTACCCATTTTGATAATCCAGGATAATCTTTCTATATCAAGATCTTTAATCTCATCTCAATGACCCTTTTTTCTCATAAAGTAACATACAAGTCTCATAACGTACAGGTCTCAAGGATTATGACTTGATGTCTTTGGGTGACCATTAGACTGCTGCAAGTATTCCACACTGTCTGATGTGGAAAGAGCTAGGCATAGTCAAAAAGAAACAGATTATACCGTTAATGATTTGCAGAATTTTGTTAACAAGTACTGGTGGGGGATAGGATGGTATGTTTATGATTAGATCCTGAAGATGCTGAAACAAGGGTGATGAAATGTAAGGTTAGATTAAGAAGAGTCATCTTCTACATAAAACCACTCGCTCCTGACATAGTAAGCACCTCATCAAATTATGAGTCTGGCTGTCCCCTGAATATTTTAGATATTTTGTGTCCAGAGACCAGAGTGTGAGAAATGAAGTCACTTTTGTGGCAAGGGTGATTATTTCTGAACAAGCAGGAAGAAGTAGAGATGCTTTTCTTTTACACAGTGAGGACTAGGAGGAATAGATGTGTAACCCTGGCGATCCACTTTAGCATCTCTTAGTATTTTTCTTGCCTAATTGTAACTGTGAATATATATGTACAGCATTCCTAGCCTGAGAAGAGAATGGTTACAAAGTGATCAGATTACTCAGGAATGAGTAATATCAGTCATTCAAACCTGCAGAGGTGATAACTGAGAGTGAGAATTTAGAATAAATAATGGAGGAGAAAGATGATGGAAACCAGTTGATGTCTCTAAAAAACAACTATAGAGCTGAGCTTTTATGTCACTAACCTCTTTCTTCCAAATTTCAACTAAGTGAAGCCCACAAGAGTCGTGGAGGAGCTTCTTCCCATATACATGTGGAGAAGTGCATTTGTGCAGCACATGAAGGCATGGAATTGCAGAGAAGCTATTTTCATGCTTCTGAATGTTCAGGGCTTCCAAAGCAAAAATACAGGCAACCTAAGTTAAAGGATGGTTGAATAGTAACCCTAAGAGTAAAATTCTTCTGAGAGACTTATAAGTTTATCTCTTCTGAACCATGTGTTTACATTTTGAAGGAGGATAAAATCCCAAGCCATTAATTTACATTCCAAAAGATTATAAAAACCTGGGGACCTCTCTCAAAGATTTGTTTACCTTAGGGAAATGAGGTTTCTCTACCTTTCTCAGGAGATGAAGGTAGTGTCTGTGGAGCAGTTCCTTTATAAGTGTCCAAATTTATCACATCAGGGTTTCTCATCAGTGTTACAGTCTCCTGTATGTGCAGCTGGCAACTGTATTCATTGCACTGCCCCCAAGAGAACAGCTTCATTGAAGTATAATTGATATGTTAAAAAACTGCACATATTTATTGGATATGTTTGGCATAGGCTTATGACTTGTGTAGTAATATGACCAGTAAATAAAGAGGGAAAAAGAGCTTGCTTATTTAACACTCTGCTTGGTATGGTTTTTAAATTGGCTTAGTATGTTAGTGCAAGCTGAAAATAATATTTTTGGGTGCACTACAGCCCCACTTGAAGTGAATTGAAAAACACTAAAGACGGGAAATTTTTGTGATGGGCAGAGCTTTTGCACTGCATCTGAACCTCCACTCTTAAAATGGAGAAAAAGCCCAAGGAAAGTGTGTAATACACACACACACACACACACACACACACACATACACACACACACAGAAACAAAATGAATTGCTTGACTTGATTGGTTGGTCTGCGTCTGAAATAAGATATATTAGATAAAGACAAGGACACATGTGAATGGAACTATAGTGGTGAATATGAAGTACGAAGGGTGATTTAGCTATTGTACCTGCCACATATTTAACCTGTCACCAACAGGGAATAATGATGAACTTTTATTGTGTCACTGTCCTTTAAGGAGATTAACCAGCCACTTTATTGTGGCAAAGAGATGACATTGGAACTCCTTCAATCTCAAAAGGGGTGACAATTCATCTTGACCAAAATCAACACATATTAAGTATGGGATTCTTTGTCTTTGTTCATTCAGACTGCTAAAACAGAATACCATAGACTAGGTGGCTTTAAGAAAACAGAAATTTATTTTTCACACGTCTGGAAGCTGGAAAGTCCAACATCATAGTGCCAGCAGGTTCAATGTGGCGGCTGGTGAAGGCCCACTTCCTGGCTCATAAATGGTGCCTTCTCACTGTGTCTTCACATAGTGGAGGGGTCATGGTATTTTTGTGGCATCTTTTTTATAAGAACACTAATCGCATTCAGGAGGGCTCCACCCTCATGACATAAACATATCCCAAAGCCCCTACTTCTTAATATCATCACATTGGTCATTAAGATTTTTGGAGGGACACATACATTCAGACCATAGGACCTCTTATCTATGCATTCTTGGCCAGAACCACTAAGTGTCACAGAGTGTTTTCTTCAGCAACACAGGTTCCTGAATAATACTGAATTAGATAAAAAGTCCCATTTTATATATTTAAAAAATTGCAACACATAACTTAAAATCCAAGAATTTTATTACATACTGTACCAATAAGTATTCAGAAAGTTCTGGCTTAATAAAGCAAAGTGATGGCCTGTTGAAAGTGCAGCTAAAGTGCCAGTAGTATATGATACTGTAAGGGAGCAGAATTTGTCACCTCAAAATATGTCTCTTTGACATAAAGATTATTTTAGGTTGATTATTTTTAAGAAACTGCAGACAGGAAAACCTCTAATACTGAGTGGAAGTTACTTTTTTGTAAGGGACATTATTTGTATAAGGAAAATCTCCATTTGTAAAGGTATCTCTCTTTTTGTACCTAGCGGAGGGTGGTGACCTGATATCTAGAAATTGTTATTAATACAGAAGGCAAAGACAAATCTGTATAACAACTTTACCCTGTTTACTAGATTTTCCTGGTAATCTCCCATAACTGACTCTCCACTCCCAATATCTTCTTTTGTCTGTAGCTGAAGATGGTATTTAAGGTGGTATCTTTGGCCATTTTGGCAAGTTACTCAGTTTTCTTAAGTCTCTCCCAAGTATCTGTGTTATTCAAATTTTGTAAGTTTTTATCCTGTTAATCCATATTATGTTAATTTAATTATTAGACCACTCAAAGAATGGAGAAAGGCAGAAGGAAATTTTCTCATCTCCAACAATACTATGTGAGGATAAGGGATTATATGCTAGGTTAAAGTATATATTCTAAATCAGTGACAAAGTATATATTCTGAATCTGTGCCTCTAATAAATAGAATACATGAGCGTAATCCATGAGACATATGTAGGAGTGGTCTCACTTATCAACATTCCTAATGACACGCTTGGGGAATATGCCTTTCCATCTACACGACTGTGGGCTTTGTTTAGAAGCCTTGGTTCCCAGAGAGAAAAAAATGCCTCCATTAGGGGACACAGCCAGAATACAATTAAATTTTAAACTATGGTTGTCACTCCACTTCAGATTCCCCATTCAGGAGAAGAGTAGGCAAGAAAAAAGGAAGATAACACTGACCAGGTATAACAGTGGGGATTTTAGATCCTCTTACTAAGTGTCAACTTATAAGTACTCTGGAAAAGCTGCTGACCACAATTAGGGATAGTATATTCCTTAACATGTACAAATAAGTGGTTCCAAGGAATACAAGGGTGGATTTATATTGGATATTCTTAGGGCTCCCTAGAGTTCCCCTGCTACTAGAATAAATCATTTATTCATCAGGTGCTGGGAGTGACGGCAGCTGACAGTTATCAGCTGAGTCCCTCTCTAAGAATTGTTCTCATCCAAAGGAAGTTTTCTTGCTGAAGTTAATCCTCTTACCCAAGAAACCATTATCCAATGACAGGTCAATGCAAGGGATATAAAAGATAAGTTCCTTTGCTTCAATATGGGACAAATCTGTATGTCATCTCCCTCTGAGTTTATTAGCATAGGCCTTTTTTGTAACTGAATTTCAGTTCAAATTCTTGTTCTGCCAATTTTGATTTTTATACTCCATGGTGTTTATCAGAAGAGCTCTTCCTAAATATCTTCTGGACATAAATCTCTGTCTCAGATTCTATTTTCCAGAGAACCTATCTTCAAAGTCCACTTGTTTATATTTTGATTTTTGAGATTGTGAAGTTGTTGATAGATTTATATTCCGATTTTAAAAAGCAGAAAATACAAAGTTTTTGCTTTGCCAAAATAATGTGAAACTATTGTTGGTAGTCAACATGTACTTGTTTTGAAGTTAATGCATCTCTCAAGTAATAGACTTCCTATCAAAAAAATTGGAATATAGGGAGATTTTTCTAAATGTTATATCAAATATCCTGCTATCCATAGATGGCATATCCTCATTTAGTTTTTCAGTACTACCCAGTGATTATTTTCAGGTGTCATCTAGATACATAAATTATAAATAGTGGCTTAGATCATTTCTAGTTCCTCCAAAATCTGTCTTATAATTATGATTTCATTCACTAACCTTAGTACTCAATATTGATTTCTTTTTACTATTTTGTTTAAGTTTAGGGTCTCTAAGGTATCCTATTTAGAATGCTCAGTTATCAGTAGCCTGCACTGTATGTGCACTTTTTAGTCAATAATGGTCTTTTTGCAAGTTGCACAAATTAATTCCAAAACACATGTGGAGAAACAAACATAACTAGTTACCTCAACTTAGCAAACTCGAGTTATGCCCCTTATTCTCTCTAAAACTGAAGATACTCTTTCTTTTTTAATAGAATCCCACTATTAAAAAAATTATCTCATCCAGATTACTTGAACTCTGATGTACAGTTTAGTGTCCCTCCAGACAGTTCTGTTATTTTAATGAATCTAGAGAAAAGGAGTAAGGCTTGTTGCTCTTATGCTTGATAGGTCCCTACCATCTGCCTCAGAGTTTATAAGGAAAATACTCAAATTTAAAAAGAGAAGGTGGTTGTTTAGAAAGAGAACTTCATTCTTAAATTTTATAGCTCTTTATCTTGGGGCAATCCCTCTGCTC
>NW_006439568.1:13617833-13637814 GCF_000325575.1 Pteropus alecto | reverse complement strand
GTTCAGGTTGATAGTCTGTCAAGGCTTTTGACCTGAATGTAGTAGATTCTGAGAGTTTAACACTTTCTGGTATTGAATAAATCTTTTCATGTTTTATTAATTCTCTACTTTGGATTTTATGGATTTGAGGAACTGGTTTTCTAAAGAAAAATGCTATCATCTGGTAATTTGTCTCTGTCCAGACTATATAATGCATCATAAATAGAGCAATAAATTGACTACTCAAGATCTTTTTCATTAGTCATTTCTCTAGGAATTTCTCCCACATCAATTCTGTCATCGTTAAAAACTGTTTTAATGGAAATGTGAATCTCATAAAGATTTAAGATGCCAATTTCTCTGCAATCCAAGAAGAAAATTATTCAGTCAGTTCAGAGTATTGGCCTCTGGATGATGTAGGTGGTAGATTAAGGTATATTATCCTCCTTTCTTCATTTTTAACCTCATACTTTATTATTTTCCATGGATAAGGTTAGTCTTCCATACCCTGAAAGTGTAGCTGCCATAATATTTATTATCTTTTATCAGCAATAAAAAAAGGAAAGAAAATAAAAGGAAAAAAAAAAGAAGAAAAGATTTTTAGCCACACGTGAACCTATTATTATTTTAAGCTATTATTAGGGGGGTTGTGACTGAGGTCCATCATATTTCCAGCTCTAACTGCAGGAAAAGAAAAATCATAATAAAATCATTGCTGGTGGGAATACAAAATAGTGCAGCCACTTTGGAAGATGTCATATAGTTGGAACAATACAGAAAATTAAAAATATTCTTAGAGAACAATACAGAAAATTAAAAATACTCTTAGAAAACTAAAAATACTTTTACCATATAATTCATCAATCCTACTCCTTAGTATTTACCCAAATGAAGTGAAAACTTATGTTCTCATAAAGTCTAGCAAAGACTATTTATAGCAGCTTTATTCATGATTGCCAAAACTTGGAAGCAACCGAGAGGTCCTTTAGTAGGTGAATTCATAAATGAACTGTGGTTCATTCATACAATAAAATATTATTCATTGCTAAAAGAAATGAGACATCATGCCATTAGAAGACATGGAAGAATCAACTGTGGATTTATGATATGCTCTTAAAGTTTGAAATTCTCTGGAGAACTCTCAGGGTCAATGTATTTTTTTTCCAGTTTTATTGAGAAATTATATATATGTGTATGTATATATATATATCACTGTGTATATATATATATCACTGTATATATATATATATCACTGTATATATATAATATACATATATATATCACTGTATAAGTTTAAGACATACAGTATAATGGTTTATTTCCATATATTTTGAATGATTTATCTTCTCATGTAGATAAAATAAAATTACAAGAAAGAAAAAAATGGTTCCTTGTGATGAGTACTTACTTGTAGGGTTTACTCTCTTAACAGCTATCCTCTGTTAGCATACAGCAGTGTCAGCTACAGTCATCATGTCGTGCATTACATTCTTAGTACTTATTTATCTTATAACAGGAAGTTTCTACCTTTCTACCACATTTCTCCAATTTCACTCCCCCACACCATCTGCCTCTCAAAAACACAAGTCAGATCTCTTTTTTTCTGTTTTTTTTGTTTTGTTTCGTTTTTTTGTTTTTAAAGATTTCACATATAAGTGAAATTACACAGTATTTGATTTTCTCTGTCTTATTTCACTTAACATGCCTTTAAGGGTCATACATGTCACAAGTGATAGGCTTTTCTAAATTTTTATGGCTAAATAATATTTCATGAAAAATGACATTAATGGAACCATATTAAAATAGGGCTGGAGTAGCCATTTCGGAGGAACTGCTCTGCACATCTTGTTTTTTATTATCTTCTGAAGTGGACCAAATTACCAACATTTTAAGTAGTCAGTAAGGAGAATATCCTGTTTGTAAAGACTGATAAAATTGGACTTTGCTGATGATAGAATCATTAACTTTTTGCCTAATGATGGAATCTCAAGCTAGTCTATGAAGTACAAATCTAATCTCACATCATCTAGTACCAATGGACTCTTCTTTAATGCAACTTATTTCATCTTTTCCCTTTTTTAAAAAAAATAAAACCCAAAGCTCTTCTTCTTCAGGCCAGAACACTATTTGAGCCTCTGATGAATCTGTTCTTGTAGTACTGTAATTCCTTTGATCCCAAATAAACTTTTTTTTCCCCTTATAAAATTTTAGGTTGATAACCATACATTCTTTATTCTTTTATCTATCAAAGAACACTTAGGTTGGTTCCATGTTTTGGCTATTGTAAATAATGTTGCTGTGAATATAAGGGGCCAGATATCTTTTGGAATCAGTATTTTTGCTTCCTTTGGATATATTCCCAGAAGTGGAATTGCTGGATCACATGGTAGTACTATTTTAATATTTTAAGGATTCTTCATACTGGTGTCCCTAGTGAGTGTACCAGTTTATACCTGAGGTGCCCAAATAGTAATCTCAACCAATGGCTTTGCTCATCTACAAAGCCAAATATGGGGTGCCCTCTGACCAAGTAACTTGGCAAGGTGCAAATCTGCCTGATTTGGTTCCTCAAATGAGTTTTGATGGTCCTATAGCCTGGTTTGCCCATGCCCAGACAAGGAACTGAATGATAGCCCCACCTTCTATGGAGAGTATCTTCCAGGCCCATCTGACCAGAAGGTCTGGCTACAATCCTTGGAAGTAGTGAGTCTCAGTGGTGCTGGAGCAGAGAGGTGAGCAGGCAAATCTAATTGCCCCCAGAGCAAAGCCAGTACTAGGCATGGAGCATTCCATGTTACCCTCATGGAGAGGTGGGCAGGCAAATCTAATCACCCCCCAGAGCAAAGTTTTGAGTTCATTAGTATTATAATGCTATAATTAGATATCAAACATTTTTCACAAAAATATTTCCACGTAACTGCAATTAAGCAATACAATTTTTTATCATTATTTCGATATTGGCTCAACCATTCCCAAGGTATTAAAGCACTACTCATGCAAGTAAAGTTAATGGTTTTGCCTCCCATTTTACTCCATTATCAATGAGGATTAAGAAATGACAATAATTATGGACATAACGCTGTTTGACTTGGAACATTGGCTTGAAGAGAACAAACAAAAGCCGTTCAACATGGAGTGACTTCTTTAAATAATTCTTCTTTGTGGCTTATTCTCTTGTTTTGAAGTAGTTTTATTAAATTACTTATCCCGTGCAACACGTATAAAAGATGGACCTGAGTCTGCTTCTTACTAGCAGGCCAAGCAAGGACAGGGTATGAGTGTAAACTGGAAAGTGAAGAAGCACCCATATGGAGCAAATCATGTGGTCTCTTCTATCTTACTAATACACAAAATAAAATAGAAATTTGAGATTATGAGATGAATTAAAGAGTTATTTTATCAGAAATCAATCTCTATCGGTGTGTGTGTATGTAAATATTCACATACATATATCATCATCCTTATATATACATATACTTTTGTTTTTACACTTTTGGAAACTTTAATAATAGTAAACGTTCAGGTTAAGTTTCATCCTCTATAGTGTTTAACTCATTCAAGGCCTTAGCAGTTTACATTTGTTAGTTGAGAGTATAACATTAATCTCAGGAATAGGTAACCTCCCAGGGTGTATTTTCCCTGATGAAAAATTTCATTAGAGCATTAGAAGCCATTGTCAATATAAATTAGAAAAGTGTGAGTTTGATTGAAATAATTCAAGTAGAAATAATTATTTATACTTAATATACTATGTAATTTCTACCCAATTTGGTATGAATTACCACTAATCAATAATACGAAGTTAGATATGTTTTGTCAAAAATATATCCCCAGGCTTCCAATCATTTTTATTATATTGATGATGACTTTTGTATTACAGACTTAATCAATTATTATGGGGAAGTCTTATAAAATCCACAATGAAATATCAGAAGTAATATTCTGGGTGAGGATTTATAATTAGAATGGATGAAAGGCACTGAGTTAGAAAGGTATTGATGAGAAAAATAAGTGCAAACAATATCTCATGGTTGAGACTATTCACAATCTTTTCCAAGCTGTTTGATAATTTTTTGTTGAGATGACCAAAAATTGAGAACAGAACTTAGAGAAACTTTTAAATACTTATCGCACTATATTATCCTATGTGCTTTATATAGTGAAAATAACATATACTTTTAAAGTTTGCTTTGAGAACTATAAACTTACAATTGGATAACTGGCTCAAAAATCAGATAATTGTGCATTTTCCCACTAAAGATTGATATGCTCACATTATCAGCAACTAATTTGAAAGAGACATCCATAGGAGCAAAAGAAGCATAGATATAGGGTGAATCTAAAAAATGTTCTCAAAATGAACTGTGGATGTAACTCTTGGCAAAAGGCTATAAGAAAACTGCTTAGCCCCCCACATGAGCATATTCTCCAATGCACACTTCAAATTTAGCCAAGAATAGGGACAGGAGAAAAAAATGTTGAAGGCAAATACAAAAGTCTTGGAGGAATACAGTCCCCACACCCACTGTGAAGAAAACCTGCAGTGAAGGAGACCCTTGTAATAATTGCCCAGCAGAATTTCAGTTTTGCTACAAAGTAGTGATTTCTGTGTCTTCCACTCTTCCTGTTTCTTTTCAAAGTGTTTATTGTGCTTATTGGTATTTAGAGAGCATATAATTTGTCTTTGTATCTTATTAATGTCTGGATCAGGTCTATCTGATGTAGAGGTTACTGCACATTGTGCAGAAATCCTGGACTTGAAGTACCTCTTGTTGAAAAAAAAGTGAGTTTGTTTTGTTTTGGGTTCAAAACTGAACCAAGTGGTTTCACCAGAGGGTAGACTACAGTATGTATTGCTCTGGTTTTATAAATAGTTCTGCTTCTTTGTTTCAGGACTCTGATGAGATCACACTTTCTAGCTCCCTTTCAGAGAGGGGGATATTTAACTAAGTCTCTTCAAAGAATTGTTAGTAGAGTTTAACAAGTGTTGCTTTTGAATCAGAGCATTTAACTGTATATATGAAATTATTCAGAGATCTTTCTTACTCTACCAGAGATATTGCCAATATTTATGTTGGTGGCTGCTCTTTCAGCTTGAGTCCTAGAATGAGGAGCAGGGAGAGAATTGCCTGATTGTGGACATATAGCATGAACAATAACTACACTCTTGTTATCTTAAGCCATTATAATGTTAGAATTGGTTCTTACTGTCAATTATTTCTCATAGCTTGAATGATAAAGAAGTAAATTATTAGAGCATTTTAACATTAATTATTTTATTAAATTTTTACAAGATAATTAGTAAGGTTTTTGTATTCCTACTTTTGGATAAAAAAAATAAGGAAAGATTTCAAAATACACATTCCTTAACTTTTAACCATCAGTATTATTTCTTACCTTTTATTAAATACTATGGTCAATCACAATGGTTAATTATTAAGTCTGTCCTTACGCAATTGTTTGGTTGCCTATCTTCACTTTTATTACTCAAAGAATGCTTAGAATACCAAATTTATAATAAAATAGTATGTATTTTGATAGTGTACTTGTGTGAGTTCCTGTATAGAGAATGAGAAATAGATGTGAGCACAGGACCCAGGAGCCAAACTTTAAGGATCCTGAGAGCTAAATGAATCTATAATTTATTCTTATTTTTAAAAACCTATCTAAATATTTCAAATTTATATTTTCCCTTGTTTAACTATAAAATATATTTTATTTGGAACAAAGCAGAACTCTTGCAATAATATTTTTGTGATAATGAATGTTTGTTCCTTGGACTTATTTATGGTAGGTTGCAATGTAAATTTTGCAATGATTTGTCCTTTATAGGATAGATAAATAATACAAAGGAGTAGATTGTAATATCAGACTCACAAAAATCAGTTACCTTACTCAGAATCAAACTCAACCAATAGGTTGAAAGTTATAAGTAATTGCAAGGCACAGGCAATGTGGGGAGAGTCTGAGATGACCAATCTATCACCTCAGATCTTTGCCATGTTAAGACACGCACTGGTCCAGATGTAACATGTAAACTTCTACATGATGTATTAGAGTATCACTTTTACAAAGATAACTTTTTAGATCATTGTATCATTCGGGGTCTAATCCAGAGAGAGAACCACATAGTTGTTTTAAAAGGGTAAGTTTGTTATAAAGAATCATTAACTATAACAGGTGATTAGAGTAAGATGATATTGGCAAATGAAGAGAAATAAAAATATATAAAGAACAGTTTTAATGAACAATCACTAACCCTAGAGCCTCCCCAGAGAAGAACTTGCATCTCTTAGAAATGAGAACCCAACTCTGTTGGAGAAGGCACAGCTGTGGCTCATTGGATAACAGAAGTTCAGTGATGCCATGCCAGCAGAACTTGCTGGAAATATGTCCTCTGGAGCTTGCCAGAAACTCACCTTGATACTTAGTACTGGGTAAAACTGTTCACTGTGGGGTTCTGCAGGCCTCTGTCCACTTCAGGAGCCAGGTACTGGGAAGAGGCCATGGTTGAGAGACTCTGAGGGAATCAGTGGTCTGCTGAATGCTCTTTTACAAGACTGTTAGGAGATACGAGATGTCAAAGTATGCTGTTGGCTGCCAGATATTGCTGTTTGCTCGTGCTGGGAGAGTTAGGCACTGGAGAAGCTGTGCACACTAGAGGAACCTGCAAAGGGAGCACACTCGAAATAAGAAACAAACCTTTTTTTCCTGCAGTGTGCTCTTCTGACAAAGCTTTATGCTAACTGGCATAGGAAAAACAAATATTTTAAGACCCAGATGGGTTTTCACAGAGTAGTCCAAAAAGGTGAATTTGTAGCTGAGGCAATAAATTTATAGCTAATACAGTCAAGAAATACCAATATTTTTACACTGTTAATTACATATCTGAAAATTTCCATAGTATCATACCCTATAAATTCCAGATGTGTTTGTCATAAGTAATCTAGAAAGATCAGGTATATCCTGCTAAAAGCATTTCATAAAAGAAAATATCTGTTTGGAAATGCTATCAAGAGAGCCACATAATGTATTTAGAGGATTTGACTAGACCATTTCTCTCCAGGTGTCTTCAGAGAAGAAAACATGGGTTATATACCAGCTGCTATCTTTTTCTTCTCAACTGATCATTGGGTTATAGTGTTGGCCATGACATTTGAGTAATGCGGAGAGAAGTTTTGGTTTGGGATATAATCAAGGTTTTTATTATCAGAAGTTAGAAACCTAGGAGAAATAACTGAGCAAAATACCTGTGAAAGAGAGACCAAATAAGTCTATTGAGAAGATGTGAAGATATTGATGGTACCAAGGTTTAAAAAACATTCTTTAAACATATTCCAGATTTCCCTGAATCAATGCTTTCTACATTTATTTATATTATTACTTCAAAATATTTTCTCCTTATTTTCCAAATTATAGATTGTCATCTAAACTGCATTTGTAAATTGACTGAAATGTTATTGAAATTTAAATAATTTTCAATCTTATAAATTCATATATTATCTTGTGAACATGATATTTTACACTGTCAGCACTCACGATATTTTCATAACAAATAATTACAGGCAGTCAGTCAGAATGGTCATTGTTTGTATTGTGGAATTTAAGAAAATGTGATCATAATTTTCCCATTTAGAAATATTGAAAGATAGGTCTCAGTACCATAAAGACACAAATATTATAAAATAAAATTAGCTTCTTAGATTTTACCAATTGCTAACATATTTGCTTTCAGATATCATCTCCATGTAAGTAACTAAAAGGTATTGCCTGAGGGAATAAAAATCTATATTGTAATAAAAAGGAGGGCATATGTGAATCTATTTTATTTGCTTTTATTTTGCAAGAAATAATACTAGACACTTCAGCATTTTCTTGGGAAAACTCAAGTTCTGTATAGATTTCTCTAAAGAACAGTTTCGAAGTATTGTCTGTTTTCTTTGGATTTTTAAAATAATTTCCTCCTAGACATGGTCATGGTAGGAGAAAAGAAACTGAAAGTAATTATTTCTTAATGGTGACAAATAGGGGGAAAGATTTAAATAAGCAAGATTTCTGATTTCAGATGTTATACTGTTGTGATATTTTAAAATGTGTCCTATAAATGAACAAGACCAATTGAATGAAAGGCTTTCTTGAAGAAATATGTGCTGGCACACAGGAGTTTTTCAGCTATTAATTTTGTCATGGGCATAGCTCTGAATACTTCTTTGAGTGTGTCATTACAAGCCACCCAATCGAGCCTATGCTCAGCACCTGGAGGTGAACACTCCATAGTCTTGATAACAATAAAATGTGTTTCCCTTAAATATTTGTAAGAGTGTTTTTTAGGTAAGGCCAACTATAGAAAGGAAGTTTCAGAGAACACAAAAACTGTAATAATTGTGAACTGCAGACTACATTTGTCTTGTTTAGGTCAACTGCCACCTAAGTGTTGTCACCCAGTGAATTGCTACTTTAGCATGTTAAATGACACTTAGTAGCCTGACAAAGTTAATTAGCTTAGAAAGTATTTAATTTATTTTTACTGAGTGACTTACTGGAAGAATTTTGCTGGTTATTGAGTATAGCATGATCACATTACTATTATTAATAAAACTATGTGGTAATTATTTTATGATTTGACATTAGTTATGTGTTCCAAAGATTTAACACAATAAATTTTTTCTGATCATGGGGCTGCCATTTAATGCCTAGAAAGAAGTAGTTTACTGCCTAATACCTTATACTTTAAGACTTTCATATATTATAAGAATAAACATCATATACCTAGAATATTTTTCTCATTGTTCATCATGGTATTATGCCTCGTATTCTAAAAATGAAGCATACATTTATAGCTTTATGCTTCAGTGTATCACTCTCCTTTCTTTTTTGCATTTTGTTTCTTATATTTCATGTGAAAAACTCACCTCTCTCTTATATTGTTCTTTCTCCATATTGTTTTAGATAGCTAGATTTTAACCTAAGTTGTTAAACATATTTTACTCTGCTAGTTATCTCTATTAGTACTGATTATAGAAAAAAATGTAAAAAATCTAAAGACTTGCCAATTGTTTTTGTATTACTGGTTATTCAATTTTATTTGTATTTTTAAAAGCAGGCATTTAAAAATTAAACTATATTTTTGCCCCCTACTATTTTATGATTCCCTTACTTTATACTTAAAATGTTTGTAACTGAAATACTATGTTTTAAATAGTTTAGAAAACACTATTTTATCATTGCAGTATATAATCTAGTTTGTTGTAGTTCAGGGAATTCATGTTTGCTATATACAAACAAGAAATAGTTTCTGCACTTGTATATCTGTCAACTTTGCAACTGTACTTTCTCTAAATGCTTGACCATGCTTTAGAACTTGAATCACACTTAAACTTAGCTGTGGTCAATAGTTTAATGACTCAATATTGAGTAGATTTGAACTTGTTCTTTTAAAAGATGCTTCCAGTAAGTATGTTACTTGTTCGCTTTCTGTGTAAAGTTCTCTTGTTTGGGACCTAAAAATCTTTATCCTCTCTTCATATACCATTTATTTTTATAATGATGAATTCTGAATGTCTAGTAATAAATCTCTGCTTTTGATTTTTTTGATTAAAAATAAATTTTTACAAAGTGCATACTATATTAGTTAGGCATTTAATAGACAACAAAAATATAGATATTAATTAAAAAGTACCCCCACTTTCAACAAACTCAGTCAAGCAGTAGTGGCAAATGTCTAAATAACTTCAGAATGATATGATGAGTTTTATGACATAGACAATACAGAATAGTAGTAAAAGATGTGATCAATCTTGTAAGATTAAGTTATTAAAATCAACATGATTTTCTGTGCTTAGATCTTTGTCAGTGGAAGATTGCAAACTATACTTGATAAATATTTTGTAACTTAGAATGATCTCTGACTTATACTAGGATGACTAATGAACCTGACTCATAATGGTATTATTATTCTGCCCTTCTTTCAAGCAAATTCTTCATCTAAACATTTTTACAAATCACCTTCTTGATCAAACCATATCTGAACTTGCTGTCATATTTGAGTTAATTTTAACTGTATTTTCCCAGTCACATTAATACTAATGGTCACATTCTAACATATGTCTATTACATCATAAACTCTGAAATAATGACACAAATTACAGAACATAGTGGACAATGTTTGTTCTATTTTTTTGTTTGTTTATTAAGTAGTCTTTTTTTTCTTGGAATAATCCCTTCTACTAGATTCTTCTCCTATCCTTAACTATAGTTTTAGAAAAATCTTTCATATTTTACTATAGTCCCATTAGCTGCAAGTTCTTGGTCCAGGAGAGGTTGCCTGATATAAGCTAAAACAATCAGACCACACTTTTGTAACTTTTCAAACAATTCTTCCAAAACCTTAAGTAGCAGAAATATTAAAATAAATACCTCAATTTTGGCAGCATGAAATTAAAGACAGTATTCATTGAAGAAAAAAATATTAAGCAACCATTAAGAAAATTAAACAGAAGAGAAATAGAAATATCTAGAAGCACTTAAGCTCATAATTGCAAATATTAGAGTTTAGTTGCATTGTTAAACTTTTCACTTTTTGATTTGATGGCTTTCTTTTTATTCTGTCAATTTTATTTGAGCCAATTCAAATAACAAAAATATTACATGCAAGTCAAAGAATAATTGAAAAATGCATAGATATAAAACATGGAAAGGATAAATTTTAAGGGATTATGTTTTAGAGGATAATACTAAAATCTAATATATACACATCTGCACACAACACACCATTTTTTTCCTAATCTTTTGGGAGTAATACTGTTTCCTTCTAATAATATTTGAATCATACCAAACAAGTTATGTTTATTTAAAATATCATAGACTTATGACATTGAGGTTAATACAAGCACATGATATTTAATTCAATACTTTGAGATTCATTGACAATCGGTGACATTGACATCAATTAAACAGCAAATCAAGATCAATATACTTAAAGCAATTTCAGAAATACAATAAAAAAACAGATATGCTTTTTTTTTATCATTATACACCTATTCTTAACAAAACACCAATTTACATTAAGGAAAACAGAGCAGAAAATAAAGTCACAATGCAGTATTACCTACTCGTTGATAAATCACCTGAAACCTAGCACTGTATAGAGAGAACAGGATAGAAATTATGATAATAATTGTGATATATTTAGAATAAGACCTTCATTTGTGTAATTTGGGGTCCTGGGGAAGCAGATGCCAAGACAGGATTAGACATAGAAGAGTTTTTTGGGGAGAAATACCTGTGAGGAAAAGTAAGGGTGGACAGGGAGGCTGAAAGAAATTTCAGACTTCAGTGCAAGTTTGACCACTGCGTAGCAGAGAGAAAGTAGGATGGATGAAGAGGAAAAGTCTCAGAAATTTTTGTGGTTATAAAGAAGTTTTCAGTCAAGCCAGTGGGAATTCCTTGAGCCAAAATCACCCATGAGAGGAGTCCTGCATCTTGCAGAAATGAACCTTCATCTGTATCCTTCCTACATTCAGTCACTGGCTGGAAACAGACAGTGGGGCACCTAGCCTAGTGCAATGCATTGCTATGTTCAGAGAGTAGCAACCGGGACCAATAGTCAATTCTGCATCAGCAGATCTGAATAGAGTATTTTATTCCTACCACAGTCCATACCTGTGTTACATAGGTCCATTTCTCCACAGTTTTGGAGAGCAGCTCCTTGACTTTTGTGGGTCTCTCTCCCTGAGAGAAACTCAGACAAGAGAAGTGAGTGGGAAGAACTATATACCCTGTCACTGCACTTGATTTCAGGATTGAAAGTACTTGATTTTAGAGTTGAATTTAAATTCCCCTCACCTTTAATTACCAACTCTACAAATCTTAGTTGTTTAACTGATGGTGACTCAAACCTTCCTTCCTTCCTTCTTAATCTTAAAGTAGAAACTCCAGTATTCCATGAAGCTAGCTATTTCTGGATGATGAGGTATGTGATGCAACTAATATATCTCAAGGTCACTCTCTTTTTGTGAAGTTGGAAATTCATAGGCAGAAGTAACACAATCGGCCTTGAAAATGAGAATCTATCCTACTGGACCTTTATATAGCCTCCGTCACTGCTAGTGCGGCCACTTATTTTATGTGTCTATCATGCCCGTTCTAGAGAGGCTGATAAATAAGTAACTAATATCAACTAACTCATTTATGTACTTGAATACTTGATGATTCAATTCTGCTTCATTGGTGAACGTACCCTGATAGGTATTAATGTCTGATACAATAATCTCAACACTTTGTTGTCATTAATCTATTCCTGTTCTTCTTTCTACCAAGACCACCTTTTCTCTGATCTTCAATACATTTTTTTTTTTTTTTTTTTTACAAACTCCTGACCCAAAGCCCAAGGCACTGGTTAATACCTAAGAACTTGTGTAGTCTCATTTTGGGTCACTTTCTTTTCAAAGAGTGTGAATGACCAAATGAGCTACTCATAGCTCTTCTCTGTCAGAAGATTTCCCCTCTCCATTCTCTTTTAAGAAAAGGTTTGAATGTAGCTTTAATGAAGTCTGGAGATTTTGTACCCAAGTACTATGTGAATCAAACATAATACAAGCTCAGGCAATTTATTCCTCCTTCAGTTGGCCATTTACCCTCCATGCCCACCCCTCCAGCTACAGGGTGAAGAACACTGCTGCAGTTATGATGGGTTATCTGGACTTGTGCTGCTAATTCGTGCCCTCTGGTTGCTTGCATTTAATGTACCATTTTCATGATTTGATGGACTGCTTCTGGGCTCATTCTACTTTATAATTTAGCATATTAACAGAACCCAATTCAAAACGTATAGCTCCAGAAACAATCTTTGTTCTCCCGTGGTCAGAGGTGTAATTTCTTCCAGAAGAGTTCAATATCATGACAAGAGCTATTTTACAAATAGTATGATACTCTTTTGTAGATAGAATGGCTTTGTTCCAGAGTCTAAGAGGCCTGCACTGGATTCAACCTTTATGACTTGTCTTAAACTCTATATTACATCTTTTTCTGCCACTGAAACCTCAGCACCATAGGATCTGCAGAATGTATGGCCAGGTGGCAGGGTTGCTTGCATCACTGTTTGAGTCTCCTACAGAGTTTAATTCTAAACTTGGCCCCACACAAAGCTGACTTATATGTAATCTTGGTATAAGGAAGAGCAATGTTCCTAAACAAAAGGTTTAGGTTCGTGAATTTTCCATGGTCCATGAATCTTGATAGACTCTATGTCTCACCATCTGGAAAGCATGTGTTTAAAGGTCTTTAGAATATAAGCATGCTCATACTTTTGAATCAGCATGATGTCATTGATATAATTGTTTAGAGTTCTGTCGGCTGTCCAGGTGGTCAGATCTCTTTAGAATATATAATGACAGTGTGAACATTAACATAACTATGAGGGAAAACTGTAAATGAATATTATTGACTATCACATGACTAAACAATGCTTTTTATTCTCTTTTCTCATTGAAATGGAAAATACATTTGCCAA
The DNA here is from genome assembly GCF_000325575.1 of Pteropus alecto. Classification (NCBI taxonomy): domain Eukaryota; kingdom Metazoa; phylum Chordata; class Mammalia; order Chiroptera; family Pteropodidae; genus Pteropus; species Pteropus alecto. The sequence goes on along the minus strand of NW_006439568.1, from coordinate 13,624,325 downwards.
ACCAAATGGACACACATCATATATATTTGAGATCTTACTAATCTGCTGTAGCAAAGATGACATATTCAACTCTGCAGTTGTGATCAGGATACAATTGGTCAAGGTTGCGGTAGTCTAAATTCATTTTACAGGTTCCAACCAGTTTTTAAGAGGATCAGACTCATTAATTAAATTGAAATATAATAGATACTGAGACTCCTAAATTCTTTAGGTATTTATATCTTTAATGGTGACACTAATCTATCATCCTGCACTCTTATTTTTTATATATTATCTTGCTGTTGGTGAAAGGCAGTTTCAGAGGTTGCCACTCAACTTATTCCATAAACCAAACAACCCAACATCAGGTTATTCCAAATACCAAGTATTCCAATTATACACACAGGGACTGGTGGAATGACCCGTGGGTAGGTCCACTGAACCATTGTGCACTCTGTGAATTGTACTTTAGTCAGGTCCCCATATATTACCGGACGAGCATAAGCTCCCCACCCTAAGAGTGGGGGTTATCATAATGCTTTGTTTCTAGGTATCGATAATTCCCTACATCTAATAGTCTTTAAAATATCTGGGCATTTATTTCCCTTTCTTCAGTGTACTGTCACTCAAGTAAATGGCCGTAGGTCTCCCTTGAGGGAAAAATATCATGATATATACCTGCAACACAGTTGCAGATTCTTTATTCCAGGGTTATGGATACTTCTATAGTCAATGGGCTCAAGGTCTGAAAACTGGCTTAAGACTAAATAAGAAATTGTGACTTTTTATTTGAGAAAATACCTTTTTCATCTTGCTCCTCTATTGTTTCATTTTTCTTTTTCTTTTGGGTATTATATATTAAGCAGGTCTGTTGTTGTTATTGTTGCTGTCATTTTTAGCCCTCCTGACCCCATGCCCATCATGAGAAGCCCTGTAGGCTCTGTTATGATAATTACCATTTTCTGGCTTCAGCCTAGCAGGTGCTGTCCTCTGGCCCCTCTTTCTTTGGAGGCACAACATTCCTTTGGATATTAATGAGGCTAGCCTCTTCTGCTATCAGTGGTGCTGATATCCCTCTCACCCACAATTTCCTGAGGTCCATGGTGACTAGTATGTCCTCTGGACCCTCAGTGGAACATAGTCCTCTGGCAAGTCTTCTGGGCTCTCCTAAAATATGCAGCTGTTTGCCCACTTCCCTCGGCCTTTTTATTACTTCTTAACTCTGTTGGAGTAACCCAGTTATCTTTACTTCACTAAGCAACGATCATTTATTTTTCCAGACTTAAGCCATATTAACAATGAGTTTGCTCCACTGCCTGAGGTCCTTGCAAGAGTATTAAATTCAACCCCCGAAACAATGCCAAGTCAATACATTCTTGCTTATCTAGTCTTACATTCTTGTCCTTTTGATCAAGCATCCTCAAAATTTAGCCCCAGGGATATTCTTCTGGTCATTCCAAAGTTAGCTATATAATTTCTGCAACATCTTTAGTTTCTAGAATTTTTCCTTCCTTGACAGATCTTATTTATGGTGGATTTAACCCAACTTATTTTACTGGTAGCTAGGAGAAGAGATGGGAGTAATATCTCCATATGGTGCATGTTGCCTTAAAGGAGAAAGATGGCTGCTGCAACTTCCACCATGGCAGAAGTTTTATGTCATGTTAGGAAAGAGTAGGCCATGCTTAAAAGCTCTGAATCAACATTCTCAGGAGCAGCCATTCAAATGTTCTCTATCCTACGCCTAGAAGATCTTGATTTGTTCAAACCCAGGACATGATTTTACTGTAACATACTTGCCTATGCCAAATGTTTAAATGTCTCTGAAATGACAAATCTATCAAATCTTTAGTGTGCCGATTAGTTGCATATGCTTTTCAGCTGTAGGAGAAAAATAGCTTCTCGGTAAACTAGAAAAGAATCCCTCTGGGGCTCACGCTGAGTATTTAACTGCATGTTAAATCTAGGTTTCTTATTGTCCTTCAGCAGTGTTTTGGTGCAAATTTAACAGAAACAAACTAACTCTACTGTCTCTATTAATGTATTTTCCCATAAACCTTTCAATTGCCTAAATCATTGCACTTTTGTGGCACACCCCTCCACCCAGTGTTTTTCGGCTTAGTTAGGGTCTCCAGGCTTGATTAGACTGACATAAGATGTATTAAGGAAAATTTTTCTGACAGAAAAAAGAGAGGAAGCCAGAGATAATGAGGAAAGCCTTCAGACCATGTGCACATATTACCTCTATGGAGGAGAGTGAACGAGAAGGGTTGATAGGAAGGTACCCAGATTGTAGCACAGATCTAAAAATGATTCAGTCCTAGAGCCAAAGTCTTCCATCAAAGGGCTCTTACATTTTGTATGTATGGGTCTGCATTTGTGTATCCTGCTAATCTTAGTTATTAGCTTCACGCAGGCTCTAGGGAATGTGGCTTTAGCACTAACAGGATGGTGGATGCAGAGCATGGTAACTGGGGCCTTTTGTCATTTCCCTCCCTACAGCAGGAGATCTGAGTGGGACATTTTCACTGCTGCCATATCATTTCATTGTTATCAGAGAATGCATACTCCCTGTATGTGCAAATTAATGAGCAGACGGCAATTGAAATGTTTCAAGTTCTTTTCTTGTTTGAACATAGCATATTTCTCCTTTCCATCTCTTCCTTATTTTGAACTGATAGATAGCATGAGGTTAAGAAACACTCTGACTTCTAGTAGCTCTCCAGGTAAATATAAATTTGATTCATAATAAATCCACCCAGCAAGCTCTGCCTCAAGACACAATGAACAGAATGGAAATCTGAGTTGCCTTGTGATACTTGTACACTGTTACCATGTACCTAACACCACTGAGTGCAGCACTCTATAGTTTACAAGATGTAATACATTTGGGGTTAGATGTGCCCAAATACAAATCATACTTTTGCCATTTTCTGTCTATAGAACCTGGGGTGTAATTTATTTCTCCAAATTCCAATTTAATATAAAATACATAACAATGATTTTTGGGAGGAGAGAGGGATTTTATGGGATCAGACAGAGAACTCGACAGGTGTTCAGTTTAAATTACTTTATTGATTAGTAGACTAGCAATGTTTTGCAACAAATTTAGGCATTACACTGAAGTAACTGAATATACTTTTTATGATCTGTGTTTTGCATGGAAAAATATATTAACATCATATTTGCATTTGACTTTATAATAGTTCTGTACCAGTAAGAGTATATTGTAATGTTTTTATGAATTATACGCATTATATTAATAATATAAAAAATTAGCATTGCATTTCAAAGTTGGCTCTACACCACAATCATTGTAGAGTATTTTAAAATATCTAGATTCTGTACACTAGCTCAGATTGAGTTTTTAAGTGACGCTTAGTTATCTAATAGAGCATAATTTTGTATTATTATTTGATAATCATCCTCCTAGAATCCTCCTAGAATATTTAAATAAATGAAGAAAAGTATACTTTTCTGATAATATTCATAATAATGGGTAAAATGATGACTTTAAATGTCATCAAGGCCCAATCTTTTTCCTGTTCATCAGGCCCTCAAAAAAAAAAAAAAAAAAAGAAAAGATTTACCTCTGGATAAAAATGAGGAAGGTATTTATAGTAGTTAACTAATTCTGTAGAACAAATTACCTCAAAATGTAGAGGCTTAATACAAGAAATATTTATTATCTATCATTTTCTGAGGGTCAAGAACCTGGATGTCAGGGTTTCTCACAATACTTTTATCAAGACATTGGTCCTGGCTGCAGTCATATCAAAGCTCAACTTGAGCAAGATCTGCTCCCAGACTTACTCTTATGGCTGTTGGCAGGTCTCAGGTCCCTACTAGATGTTGGATATATCAGTTTCTTGCCAGATGGACTTATCCATAGCTGAGCTTTCATGTTAACTAACTTTCTGCAGAGTAACCAAGTAAGAGAATTAGAGAGAGGCCCAAGTTAGAAGCTATAATCTTTCCGTAATCTAATCTCAGAATTGACATCTCATAACATCATTTTATTAGAAGTGAGTCAATATACATAGCATACATTCATGAAGAGAGGATTATACAGGGCTGTAAATACAAAAAGCAGGGATCTTTAGGGCCCATTTTGGAGGCTGCATACCACCGCACTAACCACAGATTTTAATATCACTGTCTTCTTTTACGCTCTTATTTAAATTAATGTTAATAATTCATTTAGTCATTTATTCATTTATTTTATTGATTTACGGAGGTTTGTATTTCAAGACGTAAGCCACTATGATATCATGCATGTCTTAGTTTGTTCAGGCTACAGTAACAAAATACCACAAACTAGATAGTTTATAAACAACCAAAATTTATTTCTCACCTTTTCAGAGTTAGTATATGTATAATCAAGACACCAGCAAGTTTGTGTCCTGATTGTGGTGACAGCTTGTTCATAGCCAGTGCCTTCTAGCTTTTTCTAAACATAGTGGAAGTGGCTAAGGATCTTTCTGGAGCCTTTTTTTTACAACCCTAATCTCATTCATGTAAGTCTCCACCTTCATATTCTAATTATCTCCCAAAGGCTTCCCCTCCTAATACAATCACATGGAGCAATAGGATTTCAGCATATGAATTTTAGGGGGATATAATCATTTAAACCATAGCAATGCACCTCAAGAAAGATCCTCTGTGTGTGTGTGTGTGTGTGTGTGTGTGTGTGTGTGTGTGTGTGTATGTATCTTATTCATCCTATTCATCTGTTACTGGCAGAATAATAATGCATTTATGTATCTTAAAAATACTTCATAACTAATTAATTGATTTTTCCACAAAGCTGTCAACATAGTTCTATTTATCACATTGCCTGAACACATGCCTAAGACCTGACCATTTCAGATCTGTTTTCAAAAAGCCCATACTATTGGATTCGACTACTATTGTAGTCTCTAGTGATCTCTAAAATATGTCTGGCAAAATTTTAATTTGAATATTAGCTAAAATAACCTTAGAATTCAGATCTATTTTGGCATATCAATAGTTTGTCATTAAATAAACATTATGAATAATATAGTTTTCTCTAGTTGATTTTTTATTCAGTTGGATACTTTATAACTAACTTGACTGTTACTATACATACCCCAAAGTAGAAATTCATGATATAGTTCTAAGTGCAGTAGAATATTTCTCTCATAAGTCACAAATAACACACAGTCTGAACCTTCATTCCTTTTTTGTCCTTTTCTAATTGTTCACCTCTGGAAAATTTCCTCAAACCACTATTTTACTTAACTAAATATTAGATATTTTATCTATGTTATTCCGTTTATAGGCTAATATGGACCCTTTATAATTATTACATATTACTTTAAAGTAATATTCCATTTCCAACCTCAACTGAAGTAAAAGAGCATATCAAATAAGATACTATATGTTGCTATAACAAAAAAGTTATTGAAATATACAGTGATTTAAACAGACATGAGGACTTTGTATCTCACTTACATAAAGCCTACCATTGTTCCTGTTTGGTGAGCAGCTTAGCTCAAGTGGTGATTCAGGAACATAGGATTCTTCAAATGTGCAGCTCTATCATTTTTCAGACTTGAATTCAATTTGCAGTGATCATGTACAACAAACCAGTAGGATAAAGAACATGAAAGATTATGCCTGGCAAGTGTTCGTGAGCCAGTATTAAAAATGGCTCACATAACTTCCATACACATGTAATTGGCTAGAACTCTTGAAATGTAGTATCGAGGAATCTGCATATGTATTAAAACCACTATCATTACCTATTATAAGTTACATATGATATTTGCTTAAGGGGGGAAAAAAATGTTTCCAGGGCAAGATCTTAATCCAACAAGTGAAAATTTAAAACGCAAAGGCAATGAAATTGAATCGATATGATATGTGTAGAAGTTATAACTTAAAATTATGGATGCATAAATAAATAAAAACTAATGTTATCCATATGGGGCAGAGGAAAGATTTATATATGTAGCCATCTGTTGCTAGACATTGAAGAGTAAATCTACCTCTGTAGGTAGATTAGATAGAGAAGGATATTTGGTTGGTGATCATCATAGTAATAATTCAGGCAAAAGTCATAGCTGGTGGGTGAGATCTGATAATAAAGAGACCATATGCATCTTCCATTTACTCCACACAAGATATTTATTAATTTTAAAGAGAAAATAAAAACCTTGTCATTGAAAAACCTGGCAGACCCCATCTTAACCGACTGATCAAATTAACATCATTAGTAATTAGAGGGATAGGTATTGAGCGCTTTGTGATATAGTATGCTGAGAAGGAAACATCACCTCTATGCAATTCCTGCCAAAAATGCATAATCTTAATTTATTTATAAGGACACTGTACTCAGAATTTTAATTTATGGAGGTGACTGAGTGATGACTTAGAGAGGCCAATTCTATTAAAAAAAGAGATTTTTATTACTTACAGTTCTGAAAGAAGGGGCATTTCCTACCATACAGGGCCACAGGGAATATATTTTGGTTAGGAGACAGAAGCAGG
>NW_006439568.1:13553067-13617819 GCF_000325575.1 Pteropus alecto | reverse complement strand
AGGAATGCCCAGGGCAGATCCTTTAATGGAGTTTCCATGGGAAAGGCAAGGCAAACAGAGTAAATAATTTAGGATTGGCTGATTTGAGTAATTCTTGAGACAACTTTGGGCAATAGGAGTGGTCTCTAGTTGCCTGGCACCTGGCCCTGAATGATTTAAGGCAGTGGAAATAATCAATGGCTTGATGTGTGAGTTTGATAGAAGATGATTGGTGGTGTGAGTTCAGAATCAGTTACTTTGCTTATGAAGGACATGCTCCCAAGCAAGCCTTTTGCTATCTAAAATTGGCCTTGAGAAAGGACAGTCTCTTCCCAATCAGAGAGGCCACAAACACCAGAGCATCAAGAATACAGAAGTTAAGAAAACATAGTTCATACAGTTTGGCCTATGATGAATACCAATAGATAAATACAGAATCTAAGAAAACACGGTTGGAACAGAAGCATCAGACAAACCCAAATAGAAGTATTTCTACAAAATGAGTAGCTTATATTCTTTAAAAATGTCATCATTAAAGACAAAAGAAGATAAGGAAACTATCCAAGTGAAGAAGACTAGTGTTTTTTATGTCTGAAACACAGCAGCAATTCACCTTTATGAACATGCAGGTCACTTTTATCAGACCTTCAGCTCTTTCATTCTACTACTACTACTCAGTTTAGATATGCTTTTATTCTAGAGGAGAGGCATGGGTATGGCAGGGAGTGGGAATAAAGAGGTAAATTGATTTAATAGGGTCTTAGGACAGCATACTCTTTTATGAGGAAAGTGTGCTTGGTTTTGTTTTTGAAATGTATTCCAGAGTGAGGGCTTGCTGATCCAACTGTAAGGCAGATGTAAAACAAGGCCAATAATTTTTATGTACGCTTGTTTAAGGCACTAGCATGAAAGAGGAAGGCCTTTTATAGTAGACAGCTTATTGAAAATTACTTGGTCCGTCAGTCTTCTCTTTAGGAGGCATTGTTTGTAATGCTTAAAGCTCCAAAGAGCCAGTAGAATCGATTACATCAGTGGGGAAACTTGATAGATCCTAACTCCTGAGGCATGAGGAGTGCAGCTGCAATCATCTCTTGCTATAACTCAAGATAGGACAATGGAAAATATGACAAGAGTTGGACTGTAGAAGAGAAAGTCAGACACCATTGATTTGTTAGGATTAACTTTATTCATGCTCTATAGGCAACTATATCCATTAATGGTAAAGCTTCTTTAATCATCAGGTTGTATTTTAATTCCTTCTCGTAGTGTATCTTATATTACTTAAAAATGTCTTCATATTTATTTTAACAAATAAATTAAGACATTTTCCAGACAGGATTAATTTCTTTTTTTTGAAAGTTTTGTATCAGATTAATAGAAAACTTTTGGTTAGAATGTTTTAAGAAAAAATAATTTAAATCTGAATGACCCAAGAAAATCGAAAGTATGTACAAAGATATAATAATGAGATAGTAAGAAAATTAAGAAGCCAGGATAATCATTATGTAATAAAGATGAAATTAAAAACACTATTAGTAACAATAGATAATTTTATATGGACCATAGATAAAAATCTATGATTAATATTTCTGATATTTCTGTACAAAGAAATATAATATGTAGCATAAAACAAATTATTTTTGTGTAATAACATAGAAAAACATAATAAAACTTACTTTTCAATGTATCAGTAGGCTCATAATGAAATTAAAGATAAAATACTTTTCAATGTATCAGTAGGCTCATAATGAAATTAAAGATAACAATATGTTTGAATATATGTTTCATATATACACATGATGAGAATCTTGCAAATATAAAAATACACATTTGTTGCCAATTATTATGGCAACTTTTTAAAATTGAACTATGTTTGTCCACAAAGAAAGCAGGTCAAAAAGCAGAATTTGTTCAGTCCAAGTTTTACTACATAAAAACAATACAAACAAAAATGAGCAGCAAAATTGCCAAATTAAAAAGAACAAAACAGAATATTTACTTAAATATGTGGGCAAAAAAAAATACACACACCCACAAACATTGTTTGGATCAACAAAAAACCTACACTGATTTTCTTTTTCTAATTTTCATGGATTGATAGCATCTCATATAGCTATTAAAAAATACTTTCTCTTAGGAAAAATATTCTACTGAATCCTCAAAGAATATCCACACATCATACCCCAGAAACATAATCTTACAATTAAAAGTCAATGACAAAATATTTTAAAGATGAAAGTTTTAACTAAAAACTAACATTTTTCTTGAAATCTTATGTGGCAAATTTCACCATTGAAGGTTAGATTAGTAGTAGCAGTAGCAGTAGTTGTAGTGATGGTGGTCGTGGTAGTAGTGAAATTAGAACATTAAAAAAAGGTTTTATCATAAATCTGACTTTTTGAAATTGATAATTCTGGGTTATTACCATATGATATCTAGGAACAAAATATGCTTAAAACTTTAAAGTCCCCGCAGTATAATTGTATACACAAAACATGGCCTGTGACTTATGAAACATCTCCAAAATCAATTAGTATTTAACATGTGTAGGTCAACAATGAAGTGATATTTTCATAGTAAAGAATCATATATTTGGCATGAATTTGTAGCATGACTTTGGAAACCTCTTGGTTTATATTAAAATATAGTAGAATTGACCTACATCAACAAATATTGTTAATTATGCCATTTAATAATGTTAAACAAATTCAAATATTCTTCATATAAATTTGATACTTTTTTAAATTATATGAGCATTGGAGATGGACTTAGTAATATTTTATAAGACTGACATTAAAGTCAATAATATCATTATTGAATGACTTTTGAAGATGAAATCTATTGTCTTAAAGAAAAATTACATGAAGTTATATGTGAAATTCAGTAAGAATTTGTTTTATAAACTTACATACATTAGAGTGAAATCCAAATGTATGATACAATTTACCCAGTGTTTAAAAAATCTTACAGGAATTCCCCACTTTGTTAGTTAACTAGCTATTGAATCAGAAGAAATCTTTAGTTTTCTACAACTTGTTTCAGTTGTCATTTGCTATCTGCCCACCATCCTTGTGTTTCTTGCAGACTCTGGATTGTCAGAGGCTGATAAATTGGTGCTTTCACTTAAAGCATCTCCTTTGCCCTCTAAATCCCCAATCCATCTACTACTGTCTGTGATTCCTGACTACAAGGCTTTGTGGGATATTCTGTCAGCACTATTCAGCTAAGCTGAAGAAAGAGACAGGTTTGCTACTGTAAAATTTTGAGCATATAAAAAATCCATAGTTTTAAGCACTTTCTTTTGCTTTCTATTTTTTCTGTCATACCCTTTAATTCCTCTACTTATATTTGATTGTATGGCTTCTTATTTTAATTAATATTTTAATTATATGGTTTAATGATAGATTTTATTTTCTCAATAATAAAGCTCAGCAGTGTATCTTAATGATATTATATCATGGATGATGACATTTTGCAGAGTGAGTGGGTAAACATGAAAATATAAAGGAGTTTTAATTAGCTGGTATGTTTATTTAATCGAAGAATACATGCAGTGATTATTGTGTTATTAGAAAAAGGAAAACACAAATAGGACTGTTTAGAAAATTAAAGAAAAACCCTAATGTATAAATATTAATCACTTTTAGTAACAATTTAATAAAATCTTGATGGATATTGACATTTATGAACTATGTACTTTACCTTAGTCAAATAAAACTGAAAGAAACAGTTCCAAGATATTATTTAAAACATTTTATTCTGTTTTATGTGCAATTTTGACTTGTACTATAATACAAAACATTGGAATATTAAGACATATGGATTGTGTTTGGGAAAGACCTAGACAATGAATTAGAGATAATATATGGCCAGAACTGATTCTTAAGTTAAAATATCCTGACTCTACTCCCAGCTGTCTCTAAAAGATAAAAGTCTCAGTGCTTTCTTGATAGAAGAAAAAGAAAGGTACTGGTTATAAAATTATATTTTTTTAGGCACATGATGTCTTTATATAATTGTCTGTATCCTGGATCTATTGTTTTTCTTGCCTTTATCTCCTAGTATAGGAATATTTTCTGGATATTTATGGTCACTTTATAAGATTAATATCTGTTTGTTGCCTGTGTGTTTACTATTGACTGCTTTATAAACACACAATCTGCTTTGCAGTCAACCTCCTAAGAAACTTTAAATTGTTAGTTTACAGCCACTAACTAATCAATAAATAAATATTGTTTACTTTAGGAAGGAATTACACTCAATTCAACTTTACTCTAAAAATGTGGCTGTATTCTCTTATTTTCCATAAAAACAAAAAAGTTTAGGAATTTAACCACAAATAGCTCTGTGATTTTTATTTGTTCGTTTGTTTGTTTAATCAGAAATGGCTTCCACAAATTTATCAAATATCTGAGTTGTCCAGTCCATTTATTTGACGTTATTAAAATACATGAATTTTTTTTTTAAACTACACTTTTTCTGTGTAGTTTAAAAAAAAAAAATTTTGAATGGATATACCATCTGATTTAGTCAATAATAGTCAGTCCTAGTTCAAAGTTCCAGAATTCTTTCTATGAAACACAATTGCCACTCAGGATATCAATCAATATTACTTAGCTAGCAGATATGCACTTTGAGACCAAAAAAATACAAGAGAAAATCAGTCATATAAGATGAAAAATTTGGGATAATTTTAGTGTAATTTAAGATTTCTGAAACACCACTCTGTATGTCCAAGATAACCATTATTCTCATGTTATATATATTTAGTTTCCATTAGATATTAATGTTCATATACAACTATGTAATGAAGAATTACTTTATAAGAATTTATTTGAATATTTTTCAGAACTACTTAAAGTTTTTTGAAGAAAACATAGAATCAGAAGAATCTACTGTTGAAATTGACTCATTTCTTAAAAATACCACTAATGGAATTTTAAATTTACGTTTTGAAGAATTTTGAACAGAATTTTCTTCTTTTTTAAATTTTAAACAAATACTTTTAAAAAACAGCAATCCTCGTGAAGTTTGCTTGCTAGAGATTTTTATTTTTTATTTCTAACGAATATATTTGTGATGAGCCTTTCAAGTAAGTGTTTTTTGTTTGTTTTGTTTTGTTTTGTTTTTCTGGCTGGTCTAAGCAATGTAATTCAAAGCAAATGACTATCATGCGTCTACTATCTGGAGAGTTTTCTGAATCATTGTTGGTCCTCAGAGCATCATTTTTGTTCTTTCATGTCTCCACTGAGTATTTTGCCATTATCAATTATAGCCTACACACCAAAATTCCTCTAACATTTAAACCTCTATGGTAACACAGCTCACTGCCATTTGTTGCCCTGAAACACTCAGTAATAATTGTTATTTTATTATGTTATAAACTTCAACTGGTTTAGTTGCCCTTGTAAAAATATATCTTGTGATTCCTTTACCCTGAGTCTAAAAAAATAGTAAGTCACTAATCTGTTTTTTATGTATAAATGAGCTTTGAAGGCACAACTGGATTGGATTAGTTTTTCTTTAGTTCAATCCACTAACATATATTTTGAAAGGGTTTTTAAACTTGGTCAAGTCACTTATTCCATCTCGCAGTTGTCAAATACAGACAAAAATATACATCTAACACCACCAACACAGTAAAACAAAAACAAACAAAACGGAAAACAAAAGCCAAAAAAAGAACAAAAACAAAACAAAACTTGCATGTGCCTGACACAAAAAGACCCCTTATCAAAAGAAATGTCTAAATTTTTTTGCCTCCTCTCACATTGATGCTTTGAAGGTAAAAACAAAACAAAACAAAACAAAATAAAAACTTATATTAAAAAAGGAGAAAAAAATAAAAGAAGGACATTTATATAGAGACAGACATGTATATTTGTTATAAATATTCAGTTATATTGGTATTCAGTTATAAAACTCCAGGTCACTTTCACAATCCTTGTAAAGAATTTTTAAGACATTGATCCTAGAAATATGTAAGTGATATTTGTAATCAACTTATATTTTAAATGTTAAATTCATTAAATAATTGTTTTCCTTGACCAATTAATGTAGTTAGTTCTGTGTAAGAACATTTAACTGCATTGAGGCATTGATTTAAATAGCATATTTCTGATATAGCCTCAACAAAACAATACTTGAATTAAATACTATTATTTTTCCAACTTCATAGCTGAAGGAACTGAACCTCAGATATGTGACGTAACCAGCCTATCCTCACACATAGAGGTAGTAGATGAACCAAGTGCACTCTGGCACAGGCATTGCCCAGAATCCGCTAGGAATCTCTGAGCTCTTCAGCTTCAATAGGAGCTGGAACAAATTGTAGTCTATAATAGCTCACTCAGTTCCACTTATATCATCAGAAGTTTGGGTGTGGCTCCAGTAGCTCTCAAGTATCACTCCTGGAATTTCATGTGAGTTAACATTCACTTGAACAATAGAAGAAATGAGTATCTATGAGGTTGCTGAAACAATTGAGTATCTATGAGGTTGCTGAAAAACCTGATCTCATAAAAAGAAAGCCCAATGGATCACTCACTTGACCTTGCTTGTCCCTTGTAATGTCGATTAAGCAGACAGACTATCTGGAGCATGTTCAATTATTTTGGCATGAGTAAGGAATTATAGAAGGTACTCACTGGATCTTGAGACTCTTATCAAGAGTAAAACTTCTCTTCTGGTATTTTATTGGTGAAAGGAGATTATGCAGCCAAGCAATCACTCAAGAGATGAGACATGGATATTGGGGGACATTCATAAAATCTAATGCTACTTCATACTGCCTCCCTTCCTTTATAACCTTTTAAACCTAAAGTCTGCCACCCAGCCAAAGCTTCTGTTGCGGTTTGTTAGCACACATTGACTACACATATATGCCCTTTTACTGCACACATTGTTTTGCAGTTGGCTTGGACTGCAGCGATGTGTGTACAGCTGAATCAATTAAAAGCCATTTTGCCTCTTTTTTTCCTCTTCATTATCTGAGTTCCATTTATTGAGATGATGGCATCAATAGAAAGGTAAAAGATGGAAACCCAAATCACTATATTTAAGAGTCACTCCTCTGATCTATAGCAGATTTTCTGTGAGTAAGAAATAAGCCTTTCTTGTCTGACAACACTGTGATTTTGGATTTATTGGTTATCACCACGTAGCCTGGCTTAAATTAACTAATTCAGCTGTCCTCCACTATGCATTTTTATCACTTAAATTTATCTCAAGAACTGGGAATGGATATGTATTTTACTTTGGTACTGATCATACTGTGCTATGAGGACACATAAAGTCCTATTTGTATTTTGACTTATTCTTTTTTTTCTAATGAAGCTTTACAAAAAGTTACTCAAAGGGTTCAAGATGACTTCACAGCCTAAGTAAACAAACAATAGTAAAATACCTGAAATATTTGGCTACCTTCGGTTGTTTAATAATAAAACTTCCTTTGAATTATCAAGTAAAATTCTTGTTCCACAGAGAAATTAAAACATAATAAAAACATACTCTTTTTTATCATACCAAAATTAAGCATAAAATATGTGTCTAAGTATGTGTATATAATTTATGTTCTCATTTGTTTTTAATAAGTTACATCTTATATCTAATTCAGATTACTATTATTTTGCATATTTTGCCAACATAATTTATTTTCAACAAATGTACATACATAGCAAACACACAAATGTTCACTTGTCTTTTCTTTCAAAATATGTATCTCAGTCTCTAACTTTTCTGACCCCAGAAGACAAATGTAGCAGACACTGTTAGTCTTTTACTTAAAATACAAATTATCTGGTTTCTTTTTCCTAACAAAATACCAGTATCATATGGATGACTTGTGGTAGGCCAACCTTACTCCAAGCCTCATTTATAAATTCTGATGAGTCCAAGTGAATTATGGTACTCACAACTGGAGAATGGTTTGGGAAGGTGTTTGCAATCTAAGTCTGCTAATCAGACATGAGGCAACATTATCTGAGAGTAATGTGAGAAAATTTCTTTGCTCCGTTGCGTAACTTGGACTTTTTTTTCCCCATTTATGCACATTGTGTTGGATGTCTGGCATATATCTTCAGTCATCTTGATACCAAACTAATGATAAAAGCAACATTTGGAAAAAGTAAAAATAGGAAAATTAGAAAAAAAACTAAAGGAGAACAAGTATGAATTGTGCCTATATCCTGTCATAGCCAAGGATTAATCAATTAAATGAGGCTAAATCTTAGTTTATTCATTTTAAATGGAGATAATTATAAAGCCAGTTATAGGATTTAAAAAAATAAATTTAGTTTCTTATAATATGAGGAAATGAACATACATAGTGCCTGACACATTTGAAACTAAATGTTTAATTGTGAAAAAGCCTCTTTGTATTATATTTATTAAATATAATTATATTTATAAAAAATAAGTTTTGAAATTATGTCAAATGTTTTATTTTGGAAGAAAATGTACTATTTGTTTAAATGTAACACACTAAATACTACTATAAATATTTTTAAATGAATGATTTGTCAATTTTTTTATCAAAAGTGTCTTCTTTCTGTTAAGAGATGAGTAAAGGAACAAATGCAATTTTTTACCTTGAATACAAAGAAATATCATAACTTTATTGTAGAAGAGAAAATAATGTCAGTGATTGTCTGACACTGAGCTCTATTATTAAAATGGCATTTCCTTTTCTTTTGTAAGATGCAATTGCATGCATTAAATTTATAGCAGAAATCTATATTTAAATATAAGCTTCAGATAATCTAAAATAAGAGCAATTACCAGAAGGCATGTTCAGTATATTGTCTAACCTTTTGTCCATGAACTTTTAATGAGATTTCCTTGGGGGTATGGCAGACACATTTTCTAAGTTTGTCAAGAATGCCAGAATAAGTGAATATGCACTTACAATAACTGTGGAGGAAAATAAAATCATAGCCAATTATATCTCCTGAAATTAAGGAAAATGACATTGGCATCCTGAAACCACCTAATTGTAGATAGAATAGTTGTACTCTAACATAATATCTATCCCTCAGTTTATTTCTTTATAAATTAGTTTAATATTTCCCTCATGGAACTGCTAAGATTCAAAACCTTAGCAAGAATTGAGCAAAGTTACTGGAATAATTTAGCTGTTCATTAAGTACTTACCTTTCACTTCTTTCTTGTTAGTTTTATCATCTGTTGTCTTCCTCACTATGTGATAAGAACCAAGCTCCATTTTCTGAAGGTGAGGCTTGCTATACTCACTCTCCACAAGAACATGCAGGGCTCTACGTTATCATGTTTTTCTTTTGCAAAGTTGAGTTCAGTGCCTCTCACAAAAGAATCTCATGAGCAGCTCACAAAATAATCTGATACCTAGGGCTACTAAGTGTTGATTTAGTAGCTGTGAATTTGTATTTTAATAAGTACCCTAGACAACAACAAAATAGGAAACACTCCAGCTCATCTTTAGAAAGAAGTCTTGGAATCTTTTCACTATGATCCAAGCCATAGTGTATTAGGGTAGGGAAAAACATTAGGAACATGATAATATCAGAGAAGTCAATGAGTATCTTTCTCCATATGGGTTATGAGGATAATTATCCAATGGTAGGGGTAGTAGGTCAAGCCTGGGAATCATGGAAATGTTAGATTATAAGTTCTATGTTGTGCAGGGAAGCTCTACCATCACTTGTTTTAGATTTCTTGCACAACTAACTGTAATTCCCATACATTTTGTACTAGAATGTGTCTACTTATTGGCCCTGATGATCATGTGCTTCAGTTATATTCGTAAAGCATCATTTCCTTTTCTTTTTCCTTTTCATGCCATTTAGAACTCTGTCCCTTCATTCACCTTTTCAAGCCATTTAGAACTCTATCCCTTCATTCAAATTGTGTTTCCTTCTTCTCTGTGCTGGAATTCTACTCATTTTTCAATATCCAGATAAAATATCATGTCTTCTGTGACTCTTTCAGAATATCCCCAGGTAATTGTAGTTGCTCCCATATTTATATTTTTCTAACATCCCAAGAACTCTTACAAATTTTACTACACATTTTTGTTGTATTATATTATTTCAGGCATTGACTTTGACATATGTTGGTTTTATTATGGTTGCACCAGCTAACAAGTGCAATAAATGGCTGTTTAGTGTTAGTATAGAAGAATGCATTAGCACTATCAAAATTAATTGATCATGAAAACAACCTTTAAAAGAGTAGCAATAGCTTAACATCTAATAAAAATAATTTGATAATAATGATTTATTAACAAATTTCTTTAGATTTCCAATGCCCCATGTACATTTTATGAATTCCAGAATGTTTGATATTTTAAATATTTCTTGTGTTGTCTTTTATATCATGACTTATCTTTTTACTGCAAAAAATAGACATGGCTTCTATAAAACTTTGACAACTTTTATAAAATTATAAGTTAATTAAGGCTTAAGAAATGTACAATATTCAAATATCCTTTATTAAAAATAATTAATGATTATAATTGATTAAATTATAATTTAAACAAAATATTCTATTCAAAATAAAGCACATGGGCATTATCTATATTTGTACTAATGGCATTTTTTTTTCTCCAAAGCAATGAACTCAACTTGAAATCCAGTCATGAAATCAATCAATGAACTTAATCTTTTCGGAAATTTACTTTAAAATGTAAAACATATCCAAATTATAAAAGTTCAACTGTAATATTTCTAAAACTATACATATGAGGCTTCATCTATATGATTTTATTAAAATTCCTAATTGAATTTTAAAAATCTAAAGAGTTTTGTTCATTGTACACGTTTCAATAGAAATAATATTTTGAACCTGTAATATTTCTAAAACTATACATATGAGGCTTCATCTATATGATTTTATTAAAATTCCTAATTGAATTTTAAAAATCTAAAGATTTTTGTTCATTTTACATGTTTCAATAGAAATAATATTTTGAACTATTTTAGAATTATATTAAAATAAATTATATTAAGTATAGTTTTTTTCTAATCACTTACAATTTTGTAAGAACAAATGTGTCTTGAAATCTATGTGTAACGTATTTTATTAGAAATAAGAACTCATTATTTATTTAATTAATAATTATGTCATTCAACACATTTAAAGTCAATAAGGCTAAGTTAAAGTCCAAATAATAAAGCCAGTGCACAATAGTGAAGAGTTTAAGGTTGTTACAAAGTTATTTTCATTTAAAAAAAGAATATATATATTCATTTCAAAGATGTATGTCATTAGAGTATAAGTTTTCATATATGAAGTAGATTGCAAAAAAAACGAAAAATTATTTTTTGAACGAATGTACTAGTTTTAGTTTTCTGGCAAATGTATATTTGGATTGATTCTACTTTGAATTTGGACTGCAACATGAAGCAGGATTTTCAGACTTGAGTCCCACTAATATTTCTTATTTAAAAATTAAATCATGTTTTTTAAAAATACTCGTCATTAATGTTTATTTAGATGAGATGAAGGCCAATATAATACTGATTTCCTACAGTTCAAACTATAGATAAATAAGGTCAAAAAGATTTTTATTAACCTTTACACAGCAATTTTATTTATACTAAATGAATAGTAGTTAATATTGCTATAATATTATTTTATAACAATATGGAGTAGAAACAATATGAACTCTTCTGACCTCCTTAATAAAAAAAAAAACTACACATGAAATGATAGCTTGAAATTAGTATATGAGATATATTTACAAAAAACAAAGAAACAACAAAAAATTATTTAAAAATTCCGCATGGATATTTATGCAGTTTAAAACAAAAAATCATGTTCTTAGACTATGCATTTTATTTTAATATGCATAATATTAGTATAGAAAGAATTACTCAAATTATCTGAAATTTATTGGAATTTGGCAAGGTTTAAGGTGACCATGTTATTTAATAGAAGTTCCTCAAAGAGCTTAAATATTCATAATACATAATTGCATGTGCTCAAGTGATTTGTGGCAGTCTCTACACTTTAATTCCTTATAATAATCACATAGTAAAGCCCTGTAAAAATAGAGTTTCTGGATCAATGCAGAGACTATTCATAAAAAGATTGAACAGATATCTCGATTCAAGTAGACATAGTGACTCCTTACCTAAGTGGCAATCAGGAAACAATTAGAATAAAATTCTCTCTGAGGATAAACACTTTAAAACCATTTATGATAGTAAACTTTACCAATACACCTGTTTAGATCTGTAGTTTATTTTGTGGAAATGTATGTTTAAATATAGAATATGTGTTGATGAGCGTTGAATTAAAGTCTACTGAATTATTAATCCTGATTTTTAGTGATGTTATTTCTTGAAACATCACTCTGTACCAGGATATTGATTTGAACTTCACCTCTTCCCCCAGTTTGAGTAGTCAAAAAAGCAAATGTAATCTAGTTCTCAGCCACAGTCTAGATGAAAACACTGATGTTTATAGCAAACACGAATGCAGGATTCTAGAGACCGTTATGGAAGAAATTAAAGGTTCAAACCAAAAGATTTCAGGATAGTGACAGTAGGCTACTATCCTGCCAAACGAGGCCTTTATATAAGTCAACTGATAAAACAGATGTACTATAATAGACTGAGCATTATCTGTAAATGGCAATGTGTATCCAGTTGAGTAGGAAACAGCTTGAATTTAAACCATAAAAATAGAAAATATAAGAAGAGGGACATGATAGAGAATCAAACCAGAGGTTTTTTGCTAGAGCTCAGTTTTCAAAAATTCTTGTATTGTATTTGCTAAAACATTATCTTTTATTGTGAAATTGCCTTGACAATTTTAATGAAAAATCAGTTGATTATGTATGTATGTGTGTTTGTTTGTGACTTCTAGTTTGTTCCATGAAGTACGATATATTTATGTATACTTGATTATTATAACTTTAAAATAAGTCTTGGAATCAGGTAGTATAAATCTAACTCTGTTTTTCTTTTACTTAATTTTTTTGATTGTTTTGGGTGCTTTGAATTTCCATGTAAATATAAAGCTGACTTGTCAATTTTAACAACAACAAAAATGCCTGCTGGATATTTCACAAGGATAAATTGAATTTATAGATTAATTTGGGGATAATTGGCATTTTAACAATATTGTCTTCCAATGCAGGGTGGTACATCTCTTTATTTATTTAGACTCCCTTTAATTTCTCTCATTAATAGGTTACATTTTTCGGCATACGGGACTGGAAATATTTTCAAATTTATCTCCCCAAATTATTTGTTTATTGGTTTTTGAAGTTTCTTCACTTGTTTATTTATATACACTGTAATTAATATAGTTTGGTGTATAGTCTATGTATTTTGATAAATATATATAGTAACCACCAACACAATTAACACACAAACCAATATTATTGACCTTCAAATTTCCCTCAAGCTGTCTTTTTGACATCAGCCAATACCCACACACACATAAACAAATAATAGTATTTATTTCCTGTCCATATCGTTGTGTCTTTTCCAGAATCTCATATAATTGAATTATACAGTATGTAAGTTTTCGAGTCTAGCTTCTTATACTAAGCATAATGTTTTTAGTATTCATTCATGTTGTTGCAGTTGTTGTTCATTCATTTTCACTGTTGGGTAGTATTTCATCATTTCTATGTCCCATACACTGGATTTCAGTTCTCCAGTTGGCGGACATCTAACTTTTGGTTTATCGTGAATAAAGCTAGTACTATTTTCTTATGGGCATTGATGTGCGTTTATAATCTTTTATCTTCGATAAATATGAAAAGCTTTCATTAATTCTTTATAAATATCTAGGAGTAGATTGCTTTATCACAGGCTAAGTAAAATTTTAAAGTCATAAAAGACTGACAAACTCTTTTCCATAATGGTGGTAGGTAGTATTTTGCATTTCTACTAGTAAGGTATGGAAGTTCCCACTGCTCCACCTCCTTGTCAGCACTTGTCATTGTCAGTTGTACTGGTTTTAGCCTTTCTAATAGATACACAGTAGTCTCTCATTTCTTTGATATTTAGTAAGCTTTAATAGAATGTATTAGTGTTGGTAATTCTGTGGAGTCTTTCCTGAGTACCAGGTACTGTATTTTTAATATATAATTTTAAGTTAGACATTATTTCATCAAAATTATCTTGAATTATGAATTTTAAAATTGTTTTATTGTTAAGATTTTCTTTTTAGAGGTATCTTATTTATTTAATGCTCTGTGTTAATTTTGGGTAGCTTTTAACTGTGTTTATTGTTTTGATTCTTTTCATTATTTTCTTTTTTTTTTCATTTTCTATTTATTTCAAGGAATTATTTGTTTTGTTTGTTCCATTTTTTACCCCTTCTATTTTTAGTCTTTGTTTCTGAAATAATCTTTTCCTTTGCATGTAATTCATTCTCTAAGTTCTATTATCTTACTACTGAGTTTTTTTTTTAAATCTTGATTTATACTTTTTTCTTTTCTTCTAACCTGTATTAATAATCTTTCATTTTTAAACATTAGAAAATGTGTTATATTTTTCGGTGAACATATCTTTTTGACATGTGGTCATTAAACTCTTTTTTTTCATTAATTTACTTTTTACAATTATTTTCCTTGTTGTTTTGTGTGAAATTTGACTATAATCATTTTACTTTGATGATTATACGTGAATTATTTTCTTTCTGAAATATTAAGAGAATTTAATGTATTCATATACCTTTAAAGATATAGTCTCATATTTTCTCAGAACTCCTGAAATACTTCCCAATTTTAATTTTTTTTCTTTCCTTTTTCCCTGTTTTACCTGCATTGTTCATTATAGTTTCTACTCCCAGAAGCTTTCCATAATGTAGGATTTCCCTTTGTTATTCTTCACTAATTGTGGATCTTATAGTGTTCTAGCTCCCTTAGATCTTTCCTTCAAGTCATCCACATGTGGTACTTGTTCAACAACTTTTCTCAATGTTAGATTCTGTTTTCAGGTTTTCCTGCTGCAATTCCTAGTGAGTATTTATTATTATTCTGTGAGTTTTCCTATTTTTATCTCAATCTCTCTGATTTTTTCAGTTGCTGAAACTATGGAGGTCTTTTAAAGTGGCTTTTCCCACATGCCCACTCTTGGATTTGTTGGGACGTCTTATCACCTCAATTTTTTTTTGTCTAAGTAATTTTGGTTCTGCTATCCTTATTGCTCTCTCTGATATTAAGGTGATCTTAGATAAATTCAAATATTTTACTACTGCTATCAATTTCTTCCAAGTATACATAACATTTAAAATACAATATAGTAATTGGTTACAGTTATATCTATATTATGATGATTAAATTTTATTATACTTCAAACAACTTAAATAGACAAGAAGTAAAATGACAAATTCTGACAAGTTGACTGTATAAAGAAATTTTGAAGATGCATGTGAAAATCTTGAATAGATTGGCTTTATGAAATGAACATATGTAAAACAATACTTTTATTATTTCAGTTTGTATAAGATATACATTAAGTATATACTTTCTAGAAAGTTTATGAATTATGCATTGTAGGAGGGTTTTTTTTTATTTTCATTACACTCACAAAGCTAATATATTCCAAAGAAAGGTATAAATAACCAAAAAATTGAGATTTTTTTTCTTTGGGAGGAGTCTGTATTGCTTTATATTGGGGATGACTTAATATACAATAAACACATTTTAAAATAATATTGATTTTTTTCTGTCAAGTATTGTTTTATTTAAATAAGTATACATTAATTTTTAAATTAATTCCAACTAGAAGAAAACAACAGTGCTAAAAAATGATAAATGGTAATTTAACTTTAGACTAAGATTTAGGGAGATGTCAGGGAATAGTGGGTACTATGCCTTGCCTTGCCTGAAAAGGAATGGATGACTCTCAACTTCCTCTGATGGTTACTATATAAGTAATAGGCTTTATATTGCCAGATTCTTTTTTTCACAAGTGAAGCTATAAAACCAGAATTTTAAATTAATAAATAATCATTGTCATTAATTACTATTTAAAAATTGTCAAAGGAAACAATGAAGGCTGACCATGCACACCTCAAAAAAGTGTCTTTTAACTTCTATTTGGCAAATTTATAAGCATATGTGCAAACATTTTTTTCTCAAACTCAAAACTTTATTACTCAAAACACTATTTTGAGGATTTCTTATGAAACTCAGTGTCAATTTTTAAATTGGATATTGAATTCAAATGATGTGAATAATGTCCATAGGCAAAAAGAAGTGCTTTTAAAAAGTGAAAAAAAATCTACAGGGAAAAAAAAAAAGAACATGAAGGACTGCTGAGCATAGGTTACATATTTATTAGCTTCTGAAGGCTTTTTTAAGTTTCTGTCTGAGAGGCTGGCCAAATGTACCTTATATTTAGACCATAGATAAAAATAAATACAAAAATGCAATTATAAATACAATTTTTATAAAGCTGTAGCTCATTGCCTTATTTCTAGGGACTACTTGCTCCTGTGGTTGTAAATAAAGCATTTTTGTTTAATCAGATTTCAGGCAAAAGATTTCTATTTTGTTGTTGTTGCTTGTAAGTTAGAAAAAATGATAAGGGGAAAATGTACAGGGGAGTGTAGTATATGATGGTGGAGGAATACTCTAGTGGTTAGTCAACTAGATTAAAGGGGAAAGAAAACAGGTGATCAATCAAAAACCTCTGTAATAATATGTCATTGCTTTACTCATTAGGGCACTACTACCTCATTACTGAATTATTCACTGAGTCCTGTTTTTCAGCCCTAAGAGTTGGCAGCTTTAGTGAAGTTACAGGGTAAATGTGAACCAAGTAGAAATATTAGAAGATATTATAAAGTCGGTTAATACACTGTGATGATGATTGATATCCTTGAGCATTTAATGAAGAGAAGTATCAGTAAGAATGAGTTGTCAGAGGATATATCAAAATGGAGATTGTCCTTAAACTAGTCTTTGAAGTGAATAAGAGATTTCTGTTGCTAATACTAAAAAGTGATGATATACAAAAATCAGTTGTGTTTCCATAAACTAACTTGAAGAATTCAAAACTGAAATTAAGTAAATGATTCTGTTTACAATAGCATGACAGAAAAGTATAAAACATTACAGAAATATCAAAACAGGAGGAATTTAAAGTTTTCCTTTAACTTCTGCAACTTTCTCTCTATTTCTCTTTCTCCTTTTTCTCTCATTTTAACAAATTTGGAATCATAATTTATATATTCCAAACATTCTGTTTAATTAAGCAACGCATATTATAAACATTTTCCTAGGCATGTGAATTAGTAGAAAATGGTAAAGGATGCATTATACTAATCTTTTACATAATTTATTTAAATAGTATTCTAATATTTGCTTATAGATTTTTCCCATTCTTCATCAGTATAAATAACACTATAATGAACCTCTATGAACAGAAATCCTTAACCACATAGCATATTTCCTAAATATATTTCTAGAAGTAAATTTACTTGGTTAACACATTTTAAGGTTTACATAATTTTGATACATGCTACAAAGTATTACTTTAATTTGCAAATTGATTTCAGTTCAAATTCCAAAATTAAGGTGAAAAATAAAAATAAATTATATTTCTATTTCAATTAATATGTTAGTATTTTGAAGTTAAGTACTCATGTCTCTAGGATAAAGAAGTTGCTTGGGAATTCTGTATTAAAAATCATAGGATATATTCTCATAGCATCGTGACTTCCTAATGGACATGAACTGAAATGAACTGGAAAGGCCGGATGCAATCTACTTCTGTAACTATCTTTCCAACTGTAATTACCTGGGCAATTTCTGAAGATTCAGTGAAATTTTCTACATTGCCAATCATTAATTTTCATATTTTTAAATAAAATTCTATTATATTAAGTATAACCTTTATAAAGTTCTAAACACATAAAACTTAAACGTATACAAGGTGTTCAAAAATGCTAGAAAACAAACAACCTAATTAAAAAATTAAAAAGCAAAAATAAGTAAGAGGGACTACATCACACTAAAAAGCTTTTGCACAACAAACTATCAATGAAATGAAAAGGTAACCTATAGAATAGGAAAAAATATTTACAAATTATATATCTGATAAGGGGTTGCCTTCAAAAACATATAAGAAACTTATTCAACTCAATAGCAAAAAAACAATTTGATTAAAAATTGAACAGAGTATTTGAATAGTCATTTTTTCAAAGAAGGCATTCAATTGATGAACATGTACATGAAAATATGCTCAACATCACTAATCGGAGAAATGCAAATCAAAACCACCAGGAGTTTATCTCACACCTGTTAAAATGGCTATTGTCAAAAAGACAAGACATAAGAAATGCTGGCGAGGATGTGGAGAAAAGAGAACCCTAAACTACCAAATGATCTAACAATCCCACTTCTGGGTATATAACCAAAGAAGGTGAAATCACTACCTCAGAGAGATAGCTACACTCCCATGTTCACTGAAACATTATTATTTGCAGTAGCCAAGATATGAAAACAACCTAAGCATCCACTGACCAATGAATGGATAAAGAAAATGTGATAAATATAATCGAATATTAATCAGCCATAAAAAAGAAAAAGAAATCCTACCATTTGCAACATCATGGAATGGATATTAAGAGTATTATACTAATGAAATAAGTCAGACAAAGAAAGATGAATATTATATGATCTCACTCATATATGGAAACTGAAAACATCAGACTTACACAAAGTGCAAAATGGTGGTTGCCATGAGTTGAGGAGTAGGGAAAATGGGAAACATTGATCAAAGGATACAAACTTACAGTTATAAGATAAATAAGTTCTGGAGATCTAACTTACAACATGGTGACTGCAGTTAATAGTACTCTATTGTACACTTGAAAGTTGCTATGAATGTTCTCACCATAATAGCAACAAAAACAAAATAGTAGTAATGTGAGGTAAATGATGTGTTAACTAACCTTATTGTGGTAAATATTATATATGCATATATATATATTTTTCAAAGCATCACATTATATACCTTAAACTTACATCAATTATATCTCAATAAAGCTAGGAAAAGATTCAAGGAGGTGAACAGACACCCCACCAAATGAGATATACAGATGGCAAATAAACATTTGAAAAGATGCTCCACATCATGTCATTAGGAAATCACAAATTAAATCAACAATGAGATACTACTGCATACCTATTAAAATGACTAAAATCCACACACGAATAATATCAATTGCTGACAAGCACGTGGAGAGACAGGAACTCTTTTTGCTGGTTGGAATGCAAAATGGTATGGCTAACTGAGAAAAGTTTCATAGTTTCTACACAACTAAACATACTTTTACCATACAAACCAGCAATTATGCTCTTTGGTATTTACTCAAATGAGTCAAAAATTTATGTCCACACAAAACCTGCACATGGATATTATGGCAACTTTAACTTGGAAGGTGAATGAAAATAAACTTTGATATATCCAGACAGTGGAATGGTATTACAAACACATGGAAAGGCATGGAGCAACTTTAAATACATATTACTAAAGGAGAGAAGCCAATTCCAACTATATGACATTCTAGAAAAAACAAACTACAGGAAGAGTAAAAATATTGGATACCAGAGTTTGTGCAATGGGGAAGAATGAGCAATCAAGGAATAAATAAGGTTGTAGAGGATTTTTATGGCAGTGGAACTTTTCTATAAGACACTCTAATAGTGGATAAATATCATTATACATTCCTCAAAACCCATAGACTGTATAACACCAAGAATGACCCTTAATGTAAACCTATGTCAATGTGGGTTTATGGATTGCAACAAATGTACCATTCTAGTGAGGGATGTTGTATAGTATATATGAAACCAGGAGTGAGCCTATGAATGTGTAAGAACAGGAGCTATATAGGTCTCTGCACTTGTTTTACAGTTTTGCTGTAAACATAAAACTGTTATTAAACAATAAAGTATATTTAAAAAATAAATCTATGCTTAATGCAATGTTTGGTATAATTATATTAGTATATATTTTTTATTCCATATGACATGCCTTTAAAAAAAATTCATTTTATATTTTTGAATTGGGTAGTTTTTTATGTGTATTTGAAAATGGCATGTGTTTCTTGTAAAGATTAGAATTTATTCAACTTTGTAACTGTTTTCTATTGTATTTTACTTTATGCCCTGATATCTTCATGGATATATACCTCAGATATGTAAGAAAATATTTTTATTTGTGGCCTTATACATTAAATAAAATTTTCACTCCTTAAAACTATCTTCCATGCTAGTTCATGAAAGTGTTCACAATGAATATTTTATATTTATGATATGAATTTGTTATGGGAATATGTTTTAAATAATTGGGATAGAAGAAGGTCAAGGACATTTTACTTTATCTTTTACCTTGCTTTTAAAAATCATCCCCTACAGAAACCACAAGCAAATAACTTGATTTTAGTGCCAAATTTAAGAATAAGTGCTAAATATGAAGACATTTGAGGAGGATATTTATATTGGAGCACATTTTGAAATAGATGAAATCATCTATATAAAAAGGCATGCTGCTGTAGGGTAAAATGCATAATGTCAATTTTCAGATTCTTCTTCAGTATCATGGGATTTTGATCTATTGGCTTGAAATGTACAACTATTGTCAGAAGGTCCTAAGCTCAGAGGAAAAAAAAAAACAAGTCATTTGATGGATGTTTTTTTTTCAGCTCTTTTCATTTCTAATGCAGATAATTACATGAAATTGTGACAGTCACTAGTGGTGCTTTAGGATTGGAATTGCCTAAGCACAGCT
Source organism: Pteropus alecto (assembly GCF_000325575.1). NCBI lineage: Eukaryota > Metazoa > Chordata > Mammalia > Chiroptera > Pteropodidae > Pteropus > Pteropus alecto. The sequence goes on along the minus strand of NW_006439568.1, from coordinate 13,597,099 downwards.
GTACTAGTTTGAGCAGCTTGTTACTGTCATTTTAGAACTTGGCACTGCTTTCAGGTTAAAAATCTCGTTAAAGTATTATTATGAAAGCAGACCAGCAAAGGTTGAACTTTAAATAAAGCAAATTTATTTTATTTGGTGTTCTCATAGGTGCAAGTAAGCATGATAATTAAGAATGTGGGCTTTGTGTCCCATTTTTCTATGTTCAAACCATGCTTCCCCACTTTCTAGCTTGGAATCATATACTAGCTATTTCTTTGCAACTCACTTTCCTCATTCATATGTTAGAGTTCTTAATAGTGTCTTCCTCAAAGAGATGTTGTAAAATTAAATTAGTTAAGTCCTATAAAGTTCTTGGCATGTCATTAAGCATAGTAAGTACTCAAAAATTTGCTGTTATTAATAATGCTATTTTACTGATTGTGTCAAGTAGTTATTAGTAATGTTATTCTTTTGCTACTTACTTTGAGAAATAGTCATCTGTTCTTGAAAGAATGAAAGATATCAAGAAGCTTACTAGCTCTCATTCTCTTTCTAAATAGCTGGCCATTTACAGAAATTCATATTTCCAACACAATTGGAGCGAGGTTAGTTTAATTATAAACTCATGTATTTAAGAACTTTTATTGTATGTAAATTTCATCTTTATTTTATTATTTTACACTTATTCAGTAGTAATAAAAACAATATATTGCATGTTAGAAATGTTTACCATCTTTGCTAAATTTCTAATATTTTCATTATATGACAAAATATCCATTCAAGATTTATAAAAGTATTCTTATTAATTATTAATTTATCCAATCTGTTAAAATTTCCTCATTGACTAAGAAGAGCTGAGAATATTTTGCTAATTTAAAGCACCATACAAATGTTAGATGCATATTTATATGCCCTAAATGTCTTTAAAAGAGGCCAAACTACTAAAAACGAAGAGATTATGTCATTTGCACAAGCTTTTAAGCATATCCTGTAGTGAAATATATCATTCTCACCCAAATGACTACAGATTAACATATTTAAATCATTTACCTCCTGTGACTTAAAGTGAACATTTTAAATTATTGCACTCCCCTGTAGTCTTGTATTTTTCTGATACCCTAAAAAAAAAAAACACCTTACTTCATGTGTCTTATACCTACAAGAAAAATGAGTTTTATAGTTATGAATTCTAGAAAATCATACTAATGCAAATCTGAATATTTGAAATAAAACTTAAGAAATTATAAATGTGTAGGTAAGTGTAAAATGTTTTTCTGTATCTTTTCAAGAACATTAAAATATAATTGACAATTTAAATTAAAAATAAAGAACATATTCTGAGGTTTACTGCAAATGTGGGAGAAAATGTACAATAATACTAGTACAAAGGCAGGAAGAAGGGAAATGGGCATTTACAGTTTTATAAATCTTAAAAAAATAAAGTAGTATGAAAATATTTGAAGGTAAATTATAATAAGTTGATGTGTAATATGTATTTACTTAGATTTTTAACAAATTTATTGAAATATAATTAACATACAAAAGGCTGCACGTGGTTAACATGTTCAAACTGACAGATTATGAAACCATAATCTAATACATTTCCACACACCCTTTTGTAATCTCTCCTTCCCACCTTTCATGGACCTGGCCCTTGTAAACCATGCTGTCACTACACATTAGCTTTTACTTTCTAGAATTTTATGTAAGTTGAATCATACAATATATATTCTTTTATATTGCTGTTGGTGGCAGTGATCTGGCTTCTTATACTCAGCATAATTACAGTATTTTGAGGTTCATACATTTGTTGCTGGTACAAAAGATGCTTTTTATTGCTGAATAGTATTCCATTGCACAGATATATCACAGTTTCTCTATTCACCAGATGTGCACTTGGTTAATTTCCAGTTTTTAGATACTATAATAAAGCAGTTATGAACATTCAAGTACAAGTTTTGTAGGAACATATACCATTATTTTCTCTTGGATAAATTCCTAGGAATAGAGTAGCTGGGTAATATGGCATGTGTGTGTTTAACATTTTAAGAAACTGTCGGTAACCACTAGTCTATTGTCCATGTCCATGAGTCTCTGTCCTGTTTGTTTGTTGCTTTCGGGTTTATATCCCATGTATAAGTGATATCATGTGGTTTTCAACTTTTTTCTGTCTTACTTCTCTTAGCATGATTATCTCACTATGGGCGGTGAACACACAATGCACATGCCTTATTGTTGAATTGTACACCTGAAACTTACTGGATTTCATTAACCAATGTTACCAGAATAAAAATAAATAAATTGTAATGTTAAGTCTTCCAAAAAAAAAAAGAAAGAAACTTGGGTTTTCTAAGTGTGCCATTTTTATCACTGAGTATTTTATGTTTTTTGATGCTTTGGTAAATGACAATTTAAAATTTCAAGTTTTGAATGTTAATTGCTCTTACATATAAATACAATTGATGTATGTTTTTGATGTTATATTCTGAAAATTTGCCTAAACTCAGTTTTACTAGCTTTTTTTGTAGCTCCCATTATATTTTCCACTAGAACTGAGTTCCTTAATAGCAACACAATTGACGTTTTGAGCTGTATAATTATTTGTTATGTGAAGATATCCTGTGCATTCTAGCATGTTTAGCAGCATCCTTGGCCTCTACACAGTGGATGCCAATAGTGTCCCACTAGCTGTGATAATTAAAAATGTTTCCAGATAGTGCCAAATGGCTCCTAGCAATATCACCACTAGTGGAAAACCACTGATGTAGTTACTCATGTCATCTTTGAATAAAGGCAGCTTTTTCTGATTCCTTTCTGATCTGGATGTCTTTTTGTTTTTCATGTACTTGCCATAATGCATCAACAAGAACTTTTAGTACAATGTTGAATAGAAGTAGTGAGATTGAGTATACTTGCTTTATTCTTGATCGTGGATATATTCATTCTTTTGCTATTTGGAATGATGTTAGCTTTAGGTTTTTCATAAATGTCCTTCTTCGACTTAAGAAGGTTACCTTCTACACCTACAGTGTTGAGACCTTTTATCAGTAATGGATGTTGGAATTGATCAATTTTTTATTCTATTATTTGAGATTATTTAACTTGCTCTTAAAGTTTTATATTATTATAGTTTAAATGGGTTGATTTTTTTTTTTTTAATGTTAAACCAATCTTATAAGATAAACTCTACTTGGTCATAATGCATTCTCCATTTTGTTTATAGCTGGGTTTGATTTGCAAAATTTGTTTAAAATTTTGACATTTATGTTCATGGAGATAATAATCTGTAGCTTTCTTTTCCTATAATGTTTTTTGATTTTAGTAATAAGGTAATACTGACTTTGTAGAATAAATTGAAATGTATTTCCTCCTTTCAGTTTCTAGGAAAACTCTCTGCGGTATTGTTTCATGTTTAGTAGGATGACCAGTGAAACCATGTGAGCCTAGACTTTTCTTTGTAGAAAGGCTTATAAGTACAAATTAATTTGTTTAATTGATATGAGACTACTCAGATTATCTATTCCTTCTCAAATGACTAGTAATGTCTGTTTTAGGGAATTTGTCTATTTCACATTTTGTAGAATTACTGACATAAAGTTATTCATAATATTTTCATGTTATCCTCTATAGGCTGAATACTTGCTCCCCCCATCCCAAATCATATGTTGAAAGCTAATCTCCAATGTGATAGTATTTAGAGGTGGGGCTTTGATAGTAATTAGGTCATAAAGACTCTGCCCTTATAAAAAATTAATGCCCTTAAAAAAGAGATCCCAAGAACTTCCCTCCCCCTTCTACCATGTGAGGACACAGAGAAAAGATGGCCATCAATGAACCAAAAAGTACCAGGCACCGAATTTGCTAGCACTTTGATATTGGACTTCCTAGCCTCTGTAAATTTTAAGTATGAATTTCAGTTTGCAATTTTGTCAGTCCATCATATTTTCTATTACAGCCTGAACTTACTAAGACATTGTGGTTTTAACAACTATAGTATCTGTACTAATGTTACTTCTTTCATTCCTTATATTGATAATTTTTATGTTCTGACTTCTTTCCTCATTAATCTGGGTATGGGTTTTGGATTTTACTGATTTTCTGAAAGAACCGATTTTATTGTTATTGATTTGCTCTACTGCCTTCTGTTTTCTATTTAAGTATTTTTTATCTTACATTTATCATTTGTTTTATTCTATTTTAGAATAAAATAGAATAAATTTAGGTTAAATTTACTCTTTATTTGTTTCTTAAGTTGTAAGTTGAACTCATTGGTATGAAACTATTTTCATTCTCTAGTATTGGCATTTATTGCTGTAAATGTCCCACTACCTCATTCTTTAGTGTCATTCTACAATTTTTGTTTATATTTGTTTTTATTTATATTCAATTTAAAATGTTTTTTTAAATATCACATTCACTTTTATTTAGTAAAAAAATCCTCTAATTTCCTTTTTAATATCTTCAATCCATGCATTATTTAAACATTGCTAATTAGTTTCAAATTACTTGAAAATTTTTCTGAGCTCTTTCTGTTACTGACTTCTAATAAAACTTCATTGTGCTCACAGAACATATTTCACATGACTTAAATTCTTTTAAATTTATTTCAAAATGGTTTTATGTCTTAGAATGTGATCTATTTTGGTAAATCTTTGTACACTTAAAAAGAATGGATACTCTTTTGTTGTTTGATAGTGTTCCATGCATGTCAATTAGGTCAGATTGCATTTTATTGAATTATCTATACCATTATTGTTTTTTTTCTTTTTCTCACTGATCTGTTAATTATTAAGAAAGTAATATTGAAATCCCTAACTCTACTTGTGGGTTTTCATTCTTTACTTTTAACCTATTTATGATTTTATATTTAATTTTGGGTTTTTTTGGTCTTGCTATTTTATCAAGTCTGACAATCTGTATATTTTAATTAGTTAGGTCATTTATATTTAATGTGATTACTCATATTAAATAAATCTATCTCTTGCTATTTATTTTTTATTCTTCCCAACTGTGAATAAGAGAGATTAGGAAGCAACAGAACTGTGATTAGAATTTATGTTGAACATATTCTAAAACCCATGTTTTTTTTTCTATTTTTAAATTTAATTTTATTATTAGTTTCAAGTATACAGTATATCAGTTAGACATGTTTTATCTACTTTCTAACATAAATGTATAGAATTGTGAAAGAGAAGTAGTATTCATTCATTCATTCATTTTACAAATATTTGTTGATTGCATATATTATCTTTATCCCTCAAGGTGATTACATCTAGTGGGTAGTTGTGACACAGAATCAAAAAATAATGAATTATATGACAGTAGTTTCCACCCTTGACTAATTCCATAAAACTATTATTGGTAGGGCTTTAACTTACTACACCATAAATGACATTCTTTGTCAAAGCCCCCCTGCCTTATCAAAGAATTTACACACAAGATGGATTGAATGGTACTCAACAAAATTTGGGCCCAAGGAAAATGTCTTTTAGTCTTTCAGTTGACTGGGTTATAGGCTGTGTGTACAAGACTCTGTCACTAAGGCCCAAATCAGGAGCAAATGTTTATTGATTCCTATTTCCGTCAATGGAAACAAACTTTCTATAGACTTTTGATTGTCTGTTTGTCTCTCTCTCTCATTCTCTCTCATTTCACTTTTCAAATTTCTAACTTCTTGTAGCTCTTCCTTCAGACCTTCCCTTTCATTTCCAAATGCCTTAGTTGTATGTCAAAAAAGTGAAATTGATATGTGAAATTAACCCTTGTTCTTTTCAATTCCCATATTAAAAGTCTCCTTTTCCTCCGTTCAGTGTAGATGCCTCTGACTACCTAGGGGAGAAGTCACTTAGAAGGAAGGGGAGAAAGCACTAAGATAATATTCAAGCTACAAGAAATAGTTCTGGGATTCAGTGAATTGATGCTTAGTTGGTGATACATTTGGTTTGGATTTAGCAGAATCTATCTATTATCTATTATCTGTATCTATATGGCTATCTATATAACATATGTAACATATATAACTTAACTTACTATATATAATCACTTTCAATTATTTTATAATATTATAATTTCTAATTATATATAAATATATATATCAATTTCTTCAATATACAGTTAAATTATTGATAGCCATCCTTGCATAGAAATTGCTTCTAGGAATACTTCTCTTCCATTTTGTGGGTACACATATGACTTTGGAAAGTATGTGAGCTTTGGCACTATGTACTGGAAGGATGAGGTACAATGGAAGAGAATCAAAATTTGAAATGAACACAAGCAGGAGGCAGTTGGCCAAAAAATTGACCAATCATAATATGGAAGATTTAGTTCTCATTGATGCCCAGTTAAAATGGAAGTTCTCACCCATTATGAATTGATACTATAGTATATAAAATTATAAACATAGAATTTATTTATTTTTCTTCTTTGATTGGCATAACCTTAAATTAAAATAATCAAAATCTGAGTGTCCGTTAGTCACACAAATCAGAGTATGTCTGTATATATATTCTTATACCTTATACATCAAACAATACCAATACTAAGAGCAAATGCGAAGCATAATGTGAGACTGAATTATCTTTCTACTAGCAAATAGCAAGTATGATATGAGACTGAATTATCTCTCTAGAAAATTAAACCACAAAATATTGTAATATGAAAACAGAGTATATAACAATCAAACATGGGAAAATATTAGAGTAGTTCAAGCAGTTAATTAATAATATTGTATTGTTTTTCTGTATTTTGTGATATTCTTAGAATTTGTAAATCTTTAGTAATATGTAATTGGTTTTTATTTCTTTGCTTGTTCTAAATTAATATTCACTTATATAATTTATTTTTGATATTTTTATGTTCTATATTCTTTAAGAATCTCACAATACTTGATTCCACTTTGATTGTATGGCAAAACTTACACAAAAGGGTAGTTTTAGGAAATGATATTTGAAAGCTAGTGCAAAGCCAGATTCTGTTGGATATTTGGGCTACAAGAATGAATTGAAATTGTATCCTTACATTACTGAGCTTGCGTTAAAAAAAAAAGTCGCTCTGATTCCTATGTGAACGATAGATTAGGGAGAGGCAGCAAGCATAGAATCAGATACTGGATGGAAAGCTAGATATTCATTTTACTATTCAAGCTTAAGATGATGGTGACTTGGTCCAGAATTTCATGATAAGGCAGAGGAGATTTAAAAGCCTAGAGAAGGTAGAGAAATAAAGTGCTCGCTATAAATATACAAGGAGGATATTTTTGATTTTTTTGTTTGTTTTTAATACATTAATTTTAAGGGATATCTAGAGGGAGGGTGAGTTATATAGATCTCACACATATTTGTCTTGAGCCTGTGGGTAAATGTTTTCTCTATTTACAAATATAAGAAAGAACAAAACTTAAAGGGACATGTATGGCTTGTGCAATGCACATATCAGGATAAATCATTAAAGGAGAAGAGAGAAGATGGCCCAAATGGTTCAGAGGCATGTAAGTGCAAAGGTGAAAGTTCACAAGAAGTAAGGTGTAATTACTAGTAACAATTTTTGCTGAGGTTGATACAAACAGAGATATCTTAATCAAATTTAAAATAAAGTTAATTTGGCAAGTACACATTTGATATTCTGGAGGATTTAGAACCTTATACTGGATTCAAGTGGGTTGAAGAAGAAATAGGATGTGAGGAGGTGGTCCTCTATAAGAAAGGAAATCAAAATTATTGATGGTAAGCAGTAAAATGGGGAAATCTGGAAGGAAATGTGATGTCTAAAAAGAAGTGAGGTGGGGAGCTATTCTGGGTTATTATGAGAATAGAAAAATTAATTTACTTTGATAATAACAAATGACAATTTAAAATTTGTTGATATAAGGGAGAGAACACTGCCTAAAGTTTAATTATTTGAATCAATTCTGAGATAAGAATTCAAGTTTTTTTTGTTTTGGAGGTGCAGAAACATAGAAGGGCAGTAGGAAATTGAAATTAGAACAGAAGTTGTTATCAATCCAACCAGTACCATGAGAAATAGTGTTGAACAAATTTGTTATTCCATCCAAAGACAGGAAGTTAATATAAACTTAATTTGAGGGTTTCTCCCAGTTTTGAATTCCCAGACCTGATGGGATACAGTAGCCTTCCCTGGAGAAAGTCCTCAGGCAGAGACAGAAATAGTAGCATCTGGAAGTTGTCCAGGACACCAGAATTGTTAAGGCCTAGGAGCTATAATTGGAGCACCTATAGCATCACCTATGTCAAACACATAGATACAAGTTACAAAACTGAATATTATAAACTCTAGGTTAAAGCATACATTTCTACTTAAGAAGGTAAATGTTACAATTTTCATCTAACAAGCTATTTCATTTGAACAATTTTAAATAATTATTGTGATCAAAAAAATGGAAAGTGTCATATTTAAATTGTTTCCCTCAATTGAATGTTGGAACAGAATAGATTATAGGATAAAAGTAATGATTATTCATATAAACATAATAATTTATCATTCATTTTTTATTTAATTATGGGATTACATGTAAAATTTGTTAAATAAGTTTTTTGTCTTTTTACCTAGTGCAATTATCTGAAATTGAGGTTACAGATGACTAAACCGAAAGAGAGGGGAAAGCTTTCTTTGTTACCATTTAAATTAATTTTAGAAACTTTTGGATAAAATAACTCTACTTGTTCTTTAGTCACAAATACTTAAACTGAAGATATATTTAAGTGGAAATTATTTTATTAAGGCTAACATTTGGGGAAGGAATATGATGATTAAATTCACAGTAAGCTTATAAATGGTTTCACCCTGAGTAAAACAATCAACTGACTCGATTCAGAAAAACATAAAAGACAGTGAAAACTACCATTTTAAATATTGATGCCTTCTTCTGTAAAGGTAGCAATGCTACTTTAAGCTCATATCACAGTCCCAGTTGGTGGTTGATGATTCTGACAAACTGTGATGCTTATCTACTTAACAAAGCCCAGAGCTTTCAAGCTGTTACACAACAGTGATTTTCTGATATGCTTGATATGATGATAAGGTTTTATTCTAATAACGCGTTATCCTGAAACTCTGACACTCCTGTAGTCTTAGAAGAAAATATGCCATCCCCTGGGTCCACTGAGAATCACATTGTTTAAAATGCTAAATATCAATGGCTGTTAGAGAAAATGGAGACTATTGAAATGAGTATAAATTTCTAGGAATCACTTCCATGCATTTTACAAAAAAAAAATTAAAAAATAGATAATAAAGAAAAGAACTTTCCCTTGAAAATAACACATTTTTACATAAATCTTACTCTACTATTCTGATATCCTGTTATGACAGGTAACAGCTAATATTTGATGCAACACATATAAGCATTCCACAAACACCTGAAATTTTGCAAATTCAATTTTACTAATAGACCATTTTTTATTTTTTTAATATTTTAATTAAATACTATTTAATATTTTGATTAAACAATAAATCCTGTCCTTCCCACCAAACTAACATATATGAAGAAACAAGAGATAGTAGTAGTCCACTGCTTAGAAAAGTATAAGAATATAGAGATTGTTTCCATGATGCACAAGTGAAGGTATGACTGAAAGCTGAGAGTGGATGTGATAAGTTTGAGAATTTAGGGGCTGATCAAGAAAAAGAAATGACCATGAGAAGGCAATATTGCACAGTGAGTTTTATTGGATAGTCACTTGGACAGGATTGCCTGAGAGATCCAGTCATAGCAAAAGACCTTCCAGATTCAACTGTACAGGGCCAGATTCTAGAAATAGAAATGTCAGGGGAACTCCCACAGGACAGGGCATTTGGAGAGGGGACTTCTATGTAGAGATGTTGTCGCCTAGCAACATCATGAACATGGGATATATCCTTAATTTTTAGATCTTTTTTGATTTATCAAAATTTTACAAATTTTAGGATAAATTTTCCATTTATATTTTTGTTTGCTTTTTTTATACAAATGTATTTTATTATCTTTCTAAGTAAGTGTAAATGATATTGTGTTTTGAATTTTGGTTTCTACATGTTTGTTGTTACTATTTTGAAATTTTATTGATTTTTTTGTATGTTGATCTTATATCTTGCACCATTGTTGAACTCACTTATTAATTTAGCAGGGACATTTTTGTAGATTTCTTGGTGTTTTCAATGTAGAAAATCATGTTGTTTGTCAATAAAGTCATATTCTTTTTTATTATGCATGCTTTTTATTTATTTTTCTTGTTTTATTGTGGTGACCTGAACTTCCAGTGTCATGTCGAATAAAAGCAAACATCCTTGTTTGATTCTGGACCTCAGGAGTTCTTAAGGAGAAAGCATTAAATTTCTCATTACTTAGCAATAGGTTTTTTGTAGATACTCTATATCAGGTTGATAAGAGTCCCTTCTAGTTTTTGTTCTTTGAGAGTTTTGTTTGTTGGATTTTGTTAAATGCTGTTTTCTAGTCAATTGATATAATCATATAGTTTTTCATCTTTAGCCTATTGTGGTTGATTTCATTAACTGATATTCTAATGTTGAATAAGTCTTGCATACTTGATCTAAATTCCACTTGTCATTGCTTATAAATTATATGTATACATTGCTGGATTTGATTTGCTAATATTTTTAAATGAATTTTGCATGGAATTTCATGAGCGATATTGGTATGTAGTTTTCTAATTTTGGTATTAGGGTAATAGCCTCACAAAATACGGTGGCAGTATTTCTTTTTCTTTTATTTTTTTTAGAAAATATTACTTAAATTTGATGTTAATCCTTCTTTAAATGTCTAGTAAAATTCTACAGCTAATTTCTGGGCCTGGAAGTTTCTTTTTGAGAATATTTATTTCTAAGAGATAATTTTGATAAACATGATATGTATATATTCTTCAAGAGTTCCAGAATGGATATCTATATATTTTTGGTTTTTATCTTATTTTTTCTTTTCCTATTTTTGCTTTTTAAAAATTAAAAATTTTTTCGAGAAGTCAGCTGTCCAGGTATAGTTTTCCTCTGAATACAAATTGGCAAATATTTTCATTATTGTATTTTTCTAAGTGCTATTTTACTTACCTTCTTAATAGTTATGTTTTTTTGTCCTATAATTAACTATACTTACTGATTAACATTTAATGCACTTGTTAATTATAATATATTTAGTATTCCTATGAAATAATTAAAATAACTTATTAATTACAATATGTTTAGTATAACTAGTCAGTGACCATTGTTTGGGAGAAACGATTTTAAATCAAGTTAAGAAGTTTCCTTTGATTGCATTCTCTTTTAACTATTTCTTTTTTAAAATTATGAACTTGCGTTAAATACATAAAGTTAGTTTAGTGATTTTTATGTTCAAAAATCACACTTAGGTCTTTGAGCATTCTATATGTAAATTATATTCATATATAATTATAACATCTGACATTTGTCACTACACATTTAAGAATTGTATTTTGGCGTGAGAATTCTTTAAAGAGATCAGAAAGAAAATATTCAATGAAACTCAGTTGATGAATGGTAAAAAAAAACTGTAAGAAATGTATCATCATATAGTTTTAAATTTACCATTTAAAAATGTTCATGGGGAAGAATATTTGAGGAGTCTATGCACTTATGTGTTTGTGTGTGGATGCGTGTATGTACACATGTGTGCAAGCCTGCTTGTCATACTAACTCGTTAGCAAAAATGATGAGATTAGTACAGACATTACATATTATCTTATTAAATATAAGGAGTCAGAATAATTCAGACAGAAAATTACATGAAAACTTGATTTTAGAATTATATAGTCCAAGTAAGAGATGTGATGCCTGACTCAACTGTTCTTACACATTTAGTATTTTTGATACATCAGTATGATTTTGACATATGATAACATACCTTTTCACAAGAAGAGTCAGTAATCATATTGATAATTCATATTATATTAAATATACTTATTTAAAATATGTTAAGCCTTATATCCATAAAATATATATATTTTTGGTTGTCAAAATTTTTCACCTTCAACATGAATATATGTTGGAATAACATATACTCATAATTTTCTGTAGCTTTATTGATGAATTTCTTTTTAAGTAGGTCCAGTTAACAATAAAAATTAATGCTTCTGTATGGAGAAATAACTATATTATGTCAAAATATTTTTCTAAATCACCTTAAAAATTAAAACCATATGTGTTTTTTAAAGAAGATATGCTACAGTAATAACAATGTAAACATGACAATTAGGATCAAAATATATGATGACAATCAACAAGGAAAAATAATTAGATGGTAAACTCCTTGTTAAAAATAGAAAGATATATGCACCTCGATGTTCATTGCAGCCTTATTCATGGTGGCCAGGACATGGAAACAACCGAAATGTCCCTTGATAGATGATTGAATAAAGATGTAGTACGCATATACAATGGAATATTACTTAGCCATAAGAAAAGACTGCATATCACCATTTAGGACAATATGGATGGATCTTAAGACAATCATGCTAAGCGAAATAAGTCAGACAGAAAAAGTTGAGAACCATAAAATTTCACTTATAAGTGGGATATAAAACTGAATGCAACAAACAAACAAGAACAAACAAACAAAAACTCATAGACACAGACAACAGTTTAGTGGTTACCAGAGGTAAAGGAGCAGGTAAGTAAGGAAAAAGGAGGTCAAATACATGATGACAGAAGGAGATTTGACTTTGGGTAGTGAACACATGATGCAATATACAGATGATGTATTATTGAATTGTACATTTGAAACCTATATAATTTTATTAACCAATGTCACCCAATAAACTTAATTAAAAAAATAGAAAGCATTCAAAATATACTACTTCATATTCACTCTGGAAAGAAACAATAAAAAAATGAAATAGTTAACTTAGCACACAAAAGTAGATTTCATATAGAAAAAGACAAAGAATAATAAGGAATTAAAATCAGAAATCAGTTAATAATATAGTAGATTTCAGAATGCATTAATTAGTTGAGTATTAAATGAAAAAATGATGAAGTGCTCCAGTTGAAGGGAAATAGTCAAGGAATGAGTGAGACCTCTTGAGGAAAATCACATCTGATAAGTTTGAATCAAGAAAAATTTAAGGAAGTTCTAATTGCATACATACCCAAGGTTTATATTGATGAGCTCTTTGTTTTTGTGGTGTGTATGTGTGTATTTTAAGTAATAAAAATTAACCAGGAAAATTATGAATGACAAATTATAATTGATGTTAGGAATAATGTAAAAACATAAATATTATCAATTGACAAAAGAGTGGAAACAGCTCAAATCTATGGAATTGTAGCTAGATTTGAAGTTATACAACAAAAAATACTGTTTTACTAATGAATTCTTCGTATTTGCAAAATGCAAGATTTAGTTTGTGCATTCTGAATGAATGGACACATAGTATTTTTATAATTACATTTAAAAATATAAGTGCTATTAGTATTCATTTTTTGGATACTCTTCCTCACTTCTTGTGGATGTACTGTATTAATCTATAAGTTTGGAAGAGTCAAATTATTTAAATGTGGAAGTCATGGCTTTAGATCTAATTTTATTTGTTTGTTTGTTTTTGCCTCATCCAAAACTTGCCTTTTTTAGGGAAAGCAGTTGGTTCTCTATGACAACATAGATATGTCAACTGAAATGTTTACAGTGTTCTGTGTTTAAGTTGTAAAAAGATATGCTATATAAATTCCAATCCAAAGTTATTAAAACAAAAAAAGAATTACACAAAGCCATTTGATAATGATGAAATAGCATAATTTCTTGTCAGGAAAATGAATTAGGATCTATTGTATTTGACACTATTTATATATTTTATTGTTTCCTTATTTAAAACATATTCTTCCTCACTATTTTTAATCACATATAAATTCCAAAATTTCATTTTTTCCTGGAGCGCGAATAACAGAAAAATTGTCATCAGTAAATATTGTTTTCAAATATCTTTAAATGTATTTCCTAACTTCCTAAGAATAAAAAATAAAAAGAAACTATATTATACTTAAGAAGCATTCAACTAATGTGTTATAAACATGGAGAATAGTAACAATTATATGCTGGAAAACAATAAAAATACATATATTGTAAGAGTTCATATATCAAATGACTGGATTTTTGTATTTCTGATACCATTCATAATAGAATCTTTACAGAACAAAAATAAATAAATAAATGAATAAAAAAGAAAGAAAGAAAATACCTAAGTACACTACACTAGACTAATGATATGGAAATATATTCTGATCATTCAAGTCTGTTTGATGAAAGATTTGAACAAGTTATTCAACCTCTCTAAATATATTTTCTCATTTAAAAATCAGTATACTACATATGGTATTTTTATAATTATATTTAAAAATATAAATGCTATTAAACTTCTTGTTTAATCTGTTTACCTAATGATTCTACTTTTTTATAACAATGCATTTTACTTTCACTTTTCTTCAATGCTTTAAAAATTTTACTATACTGTCATATTTAGATAACTTCCTAGATAGCGTGTATTAAATAAATTAATTTTTTTCCCTGAAAGTTAGTATTAACTTGTATTATTGTCCTCAAATACATTACTTTTCTTAGGTTTTATCTAACCCCTGTATAAGTGCTATCGTAATTTTAAAAATTTTGATTCTTTATGTGTATCTTTCTTTCCTTCCATCTTGTATCTTTTTCTCTAACTCCATTCCTCCATTCTTCCATCTCTCTCTTCTCTCAGCTCTTTTCTTTCTCTCTTTTTCCTTTTTTCCTTTCTTTCCTTCTTTTTCTCCCTCCCTCCCTCTCTCTTTCTATCCTTCCTTCCTTCCTTTTAACCTTCCTTCCTTCCTTCCTTCCTTCCTTTCTCCCTTCCTTCTTTCTTTCTTTCTTTCCAAGGCTTGAAGTAGTTTTTCACATGCCTGTATTTTCTTATAATTTTAACTGCTTAATATTTTCTACTTTACTAATTGTAACTATTTATATTTTTATTATTCCGTTTCTTATTTCTTTTACATATCATTTTCTAGTGTTCTTCATTTTTACTGATGTCTTTTTCCAGAAACTTTTTCTCTTTGTATAGATTGATAAGTTTTATAATCACAAATTCTGAAGGATTTTTCAGATGAAATCATTTCAAATTATAAAGTTTATTAGAGATGGATACTCTGCATCCCAGAGTCTTCATCGAAGGTAGATTAATGTTTTCTGTTGCTAAATATTTAAACTGAAGCATTGCAAAATAAATTGTAGTTACTATTTAAATCTAATATTTATTGCCAGTCCTTATAGAGAAATGTCATTTTTCAAAATTATGAACAAAATTAAGAATTAGGTTATATATTTTGAAGCTTTTACTGTTTACACTCATGACTAAGTCAAATATTATACATCAAAAACAGCTGAACTACCAAAAATTTCATTAACTTCAACCAAATTTAGAGAAAAACATAATCATTGAAAAAAGTTGTATGCTTTGTACTTCACCTTTCAATTCTAATAATACAGTTAATGAGACACATTAATTATATTTTCTCCTACTGTTATTCCCTAGGTAACCAATATCTTAGGAAAAATAATTAAAATTATATACTGTTGTGATAATTTTTCTAGATTTGTATGTCATTACTTCATTACTGTTGCTAGGATGACTAAAAGGTTTATAAATATTAAATGCAATTGTTAATAAATAGTTGATTAAAGAAGTGATTAATGAGTGTGTATATATACATATATGTGTATATACACACACATGTGTACAATTGTATTATTTTAGCATCTTATAGTAGAATGAAATGAATTTATATTACACAGAAATGAATTTATTTCTATTATTAAAGAGAATGGGATGTGACAGACAAAGAAAGAGTGGCGGACATCAGATGGGTACCCAAAAGAATGGAAAAGTACTTGAGGAAGGATCATTTCTGATATGATCTCCAGTGACCTCTCTTGCAATTGTCATTAAAACAATACAAAACAAAACAACTCATAAATGCTTGTGGTGAACTTTCTTCATGCTTTTAATGTAGACATGTCTGTCTGTTCATATGTGTGATCTCATGTTAGGTTGTCATAGTTTTTTAAAGAAGTGCTATAAATGGAATGGGAGCAGAAACCTCCGAGAGAGAAAGACTACAAGGCTATTACCTCTATTAATTAGATTTCAAATACTGTCAACATTTGTAGAGACCTTTAGAATTGTGGAATTCAAAGATAGGGACATATATCTGAAATTAAATTACTTAAAGAATTGGCTGAAATAATTATAAAAGATCCTATTAAATAAATCATTCATACAACAAAATTTACCTATTTATATATGTGTGTGTAATGCATTTATATATGATTTTTTAAAATGTCACTTTGTAGTATAACATGAGGTTAAAATAGATGTTGGTTTGTGTGGATTTGTTTTCTTTTATACTTTGAACTACGCAACCTTGGGAAGGTTATTTGACAATCTTTAACCTTAGTTTTCTCATCTGTGAAATGTGATTAATAGTCGCATGTCAAAGAATTCTATGAGGATTTAAGTATATAATACATAGAAATTGACTAAAATATACTAAACATCCAACAGATGGCAACTGTTGTCATTACAACAGAAGAGATCAAATTAGGTTGCTCTTTTCACTTTTCATTTTCTCATTCAGAATAATGTCAGCTCTCTTTTACATTATTTTAGAGAATTGAGAAGTCAGAAAGGATTGTGTTTCTTCAAAAGAAAACATGAAAGATGTGTAGGAAAATTATGAAGATAATTATCTAGGAGAATGATACATGCATAATGTATTTATATATTTAGAACATCTGTATTGGTTACATGTAATGTGATAGAAATCATACTAAATGTTATAGAAGTTATAAAGATAAATACTTTTTGGCTTTGATATTGATGTTTCTCATTAAGGAGGATGCAATTGTTTTATTACTAAAAAAGTACAGTTTATGTTCAGGGAGGAAGAAATTGCTCCTAGCTGAGGAATTGAGTGAGTATAATGGGAGAAGTAACATTTGAATTAGCCTTTAGAAGATGAGTATGATCTTTACAGGTGAAGATTACCTGGGATACAATATTCTAGATGAAGAGGAGGTACTAGGTAAAGGTGCTGTATTAGGAATATTTATTCATTTTTTAACTAATAAGTTTTGACAGTCTACTAAATACTAGGCCCTTGCAGAATGATAGGAATAAAATGTATTATATATAAATATATACATATATACACACATACATACAAATAAGTATATTTGTGTATATACAAATTACGTAGTTGCATAGTCCTGGAGGTACAGTCTAATATATATGATCAAATATTACATCAATAAATGTATATTTTCAACATCGTACTGAAGAATAAAATACATAAGATAATCAATGTGTAAAAGGTAAATTCTGACCCAGGCCATCAGGTCTGGGACAGATATTTAAGCTGAGATCTGAAAGTCAAGTGTTAATTGAGGGAGGAAATATGGAAATGAGTGTCACATGGGAACAGAAGACAGACCATGGTGATTTAGAGGACATGAAGAAAGCCAGGGTATCAGAGGACTGGGAATAAGGAGGGATGTGTTGAGAAGTGACTGGAAAGCTGGAAGAAGTCAAACTACACGGCATCTTGTAAACAATGTCAAGGGCCTGATCTTTATGCTAAGGACAGTATGGGTTTGATTGTATCTTTTTCTAAAAATTTTACTCTGACTACAATGGAAAATGAGCTAGAAAAAGAATGCTCAAGGATAGGCAACCAGTTAGTGATTACTATACTATTCTAAGTGAGAAGAACTAATGGAAAGTATGTTTGGAAATTACAAATTCAACCTTAATGAAACAAATTATATCTTGAATAAAGAATAATGAGTTAGGACTATATATTTAAAACCAGAATATTGAAGGAAAAATACAAACTAAAATTTTAAATGTAAAATAAATGTGGTAAAGCCAAAAGATGTTATACAAAGTATAAGATAAGTAAAAGAGTATTTTGAGAAAAATTATCTTTTTAATTTAGTTTCTTTATGCAAGAGGAAGAACTGGAAAAGGAATATTAATTGCAGTGCTATAAAATCAAGTAGAGTGCTTGAATTTTTATGTAAGCACACTTGAATTTTGATGTAAACTTAAAGTAAAAAACAACCACAGAGGAATAATAAAATATTTGTGGGGCTACAAAACTCATTTAGGTGGGGATTTTGTTGTGCTATGTTCTATGTTTTATGTATGGGTGGGCAGTGATCGACAAGACAGTATGAGTTCCATATGTGTACATTATGATGTGCTAGGGTACTACAATGTGAGGATACTATAGTATGAGTATTTGCTGAGTTTAAGACATTGTAGTTTTCTCTGATGTGTTTTGCATCAAGATTGGATTGACAAAAGGGGAGAACAATCTTAAAGGAAATCACCAGATCTGATACGGAAATAATGCCTACACACGTGAACTTTTGGTTGCTAGGTTCTAATGTTGTCACTTCAGGGCTTTGAAGCAAAGCCACACTTTGTCTTGAATTTTTGTTCTACATATTGAGTAACATGATATTACTTTCTATGAAGTCAGAAAAGTGTTCAGGCTTAGTTCAATTCCACAATAAAACAAATAACTAACAATATAGAACTCTGATGCCCCTCTCTCTTCTTTTTCTATCACTCCCTAATCCATGGTTCTCACTTTCCCCTACTATCACCATGTTTCTGGAGCTGATAAATGTATCAAAGAAGAAAATATGTATTTTAAATTGACTACTTCAAAATTGGATTAATTCTCATAGCATAATTTGAGTGTGTTTCCTTTTTTATTCTAAGACATTGTAAGGATTAAAAAGGACAGAGAGAGGGAAAGAAGAAAGGAAACTCAACTTTATCTCAATGATGGGAATGTGAGAAAATAAGGAGTGGTGAAAAGGACAGGGAACCCTGTGTCACCATGAACATACATACTCTAATGCTATGCAAACTTAATAAAAAGTTAAAGAATAAAGCAGTAGATATAGGATGTTCAATAAAAGAGGCTCAAGTTAATACCAGATAATAACCCAAGGTTATGTGTATTGAAGCTGTTCAAAGAAAAGTGACAAGCTTGTATAAGACTAAGGAGTGCTGGCCTAAAGTTCTATGCCTTGCATACCTGCACCAAAACGTTTTGAGCCTCCTAATGAAATACTATACTTTATAGATCTGTTCAATATATTATAGTCATTATATTCAAATACTGGTTTTACTTGTCTGTTAAACTTAATCCTACATATCTTTATTTGCAAAGTAGTTTATAAAATTGGCAGAATATTTGCACATCAAAATATAGCACTTGCCTATATTAACTAATCAAAACTTAAATATTACACTCTCACCGTAATGTTCTCTGAATTAACATAATCATGCATTCTTTTCTATTTTATTTGAACCTTTATTCTTCTAGAAAATCCAACAAAACATAATTTTATAATATCCGCTCTATTTCTCTATTTAAACTTCACTACTTCACCTGAAAGTTCCTTATAAATCAATTATAATAACAGTAATTTCTTGAAAATGATTTTCTGACATTAGATATTTTGATATCCATCAGAATATTTTAGTCTCAACAAAATTTAGTAACTTGGATTCTGATTTTTTCCTGAAAATTGAAACTTATTTTTTAAAGAATCAATATCACTTTTGGAAATAAAATCATCATGTGTATAAATTTGTAGTATAGAAATTAAAAATATATAGTCCCTATTCTGGTTTTCAGAATTAGTTTAGAGTAAAATGTGCTTTATATCTGAAAAAGATTTTCTGATTTATAACTTTTGTCAGAAATTCTTTTCAGTCAGTTTCTGATTATTATGTCTGTCTCTTCTCTCCACCCCCCACCATAGTTGTGTCATTTCATTTATTCTAACAAGAAAGGCAGTGGGATATAATAGAATGAATATGAGATTTGTATTAAGATGCAGATTTTACTAGCCCTGGCACATATTGTCTTTATGGTCATAAGCAAAGCACACATTTTCTGAGATTTATTTAGAAGCAAATAAAAATGCTAAAATATAAATTTTCAAGAAAATTTCATTAGCTAATGTATGTATTTGTGCATTTCCATGCATATGTCAAACATGTTGCTAGGTGTAATCTGTGTGTGTGTGTGTGTGTGTGTGTGTGTGTGTAAATATGTGTGTGTGTGTGTATACTCTAATGCTATGCAAACTTAATATAAAGTTAAAGAGTAAAGCAGTGAATATAGGAGTATATACACACATACATATTTATCGTTTTTCACAAGTAAATTTGATACTTTTATGGTTCCCTTTGCACATTTAGACACAAAATAATTGAGAAAGATGTTCAAAATTTTAGGAAAAAAGACAAATGCAGGTGAAGACAAGCATGCAGGAGGGTGATTTGGGTGTGCTTTGGGGATTACCACACTTGGAAGGGAAAGGAAGCAAATGGGTCTGGGTCAAGGGAATAGTTAGGCTGAGATGCAGCCTAGCAAAGTCTTCATCTGCAACCACAGAAAACTTTGAAGGGAGAATAGCCCTTCATTACTGTCCCAAATTCGGGCAAAAGGATCATGTCTTTGTTTGCCTGAATTAACCAGTCATTAGATACAAACTTCCCTGGGAAAAGGGTGTGATGTTGAGTGAGACATATCTTATCAGCTGAGACAGTTCCTGGAGAGGTCTGACAGTTGAGGGATATCTGTAAGAAGCACTTCCAACAACAAGCAGAATTCCTTCAGTCCTGAAGGAGGTTATGGGTGGCATATCACAGTATAATGAACTATATATTGTTCTTAAAAAAAAAAGAATGTGGAAGAAAGTTAATTTCCTACCCAACAGCCATTCTCCACCTTTTCCTTTATAAATAGAAGCTCAATTTAGTAGAAATTACTCTAGCAGTTATTTATGTCAGGGAAGATGTTTATATCTTCAGATCCAAAATTCAGAGAAAAAAATATGGTTAATATGAACAACCTTTTCCCCCTGGGATTCTGGGAGAGAATTAAATTCTAATGCCCTAAGACAATCATTTTATATAATGAACCATCTTTTCTTCTATGTATCTGATATGGTGCTGGCTACGAACTGTTCTCAGGAGAATTGAGAATATAATATTTCGTCATTTTCTCTAGGGCTTAATTCTATCCAGTGACTATGATGGGAAAAGGCTAAGCAATTCCATGTGGTCTCATTAACCTTTCCATGGAAGGCATTCTGAAATAATTCTGACAAATGACAAGTGTGTGGAGGGTAGAAATTTTTCTTGTGTTTAAAAGGTAAGTCAAGAGAGGGATATTTTTGTACTTATATCTAGACACTAGTATATCAAGATAAATTGGCCAAATATTGTATGGCCATCTAGTGACCATGAATGAAACTGAAAAAATGCTGAGAATGCCAGAGTGAAAAGGAGAGAAAACAGATCCTTGAGGACTTCACTTAGTTTAGGAATTGACTTATCCTCGGGCCTCCCTATTAACACCCATCGACCTGCGTAAGGCAAAAAAAATTTCTCCCTTACTTAAACACATTTAATCTTTTTCCCTGTATTTGCAGTTAAAAGCATCTTTATTGTCACAATAAGTAATGACTTAAGTATTTATGACTAACCCCAAAGCCTGTTCACTTTCCATTATACCTCCTAAATGCACTTTATGCTCTTAATGCTAAAATATATCTGACAATGTTTTGCAAAACAAAACATATTTTTAAAAAGCAAACAGATGTATTATTTATTCCAAAGTTTCTATTTCTATGGATATACAGAAGCTGGGTAAGGTTTTTGGAGCCCTTAAATATAATCCTCAATGCATGGATCTGGGCACATTACTTAGCCAGCAGAGGCCTTCGCTTAGAATACTTTCCCATTACCCCTCACACTCTAGCTGTCCTTTGCTACTTGGGCCCCAGCCGCCTTCCTCTTTTTAAGGAGTAGATGTCATGTGTGCTGTTTTTTTCAAGGATAGGATAAAAATCAGGGGTTTAGAAAAAGTAAATGCCAGGGAAATGGGTTATTGCTGGTTATAGCTCAGATTTAAACATGTTGAGAACTCTATTCAATAGACATGCTTCTCACATACTACTATAATTTTGAATATAAATTAAGAAAACAAACTAGTTTATGTTGGAGATAAATTGTAATAAAATTTCATGGATTTTGAAGTATAAGTTTACCATCTTGTCCAAGCCCTTGTATGCCTTTGAGGCTCACTGTCCTGATTTACTAAATGAAAGCTGTGGACTTCATGATTTCTCATACCTTTCCAAATCCAAATTCTGTCAATTCTCTATTGAATGAAAATACTATTGACATAAAGCTCTAATTTTTTAACATATTATATCTCTTTAAAATATAGACTAGATTTTTTTGTTTTTTGAAAAGAAAAAAACAATTAACAGGCTGATTTGTGAGACTCTTACACCGTATTAACAAGAACACCTCAAAATACTTTTGAGAATTGTTGAAAAAATTCCTAGTAACTGCATCTTAATTAAAGCATTTTTATATTTTAATAAAGAGACTTTTATAGGTAGATCATATAGTCAGGATTTTAAGAAAACAATTTAGTTATGATGGCTCATGTATATTAGTAACCTCATTTAAATTACAATATAAAAAGGAAGGAAAAAATCTTAGGTACAATGCTAACTAAAAATTTATTTCATTTCTTGAGAAATTAATGGTTAAAGTGTGAATAAATTTAGAATAAATAAAGAATTATAAGAACAATTATATATGTATAGCTGTGTGTTGTATTTAATAACTATACTGTTTCTCAAAATTTTAAGATTACCATTATTGAATATTGCATTGATTCAGGAGGTCTTTTGACATTTTTTATTATTGACTTAAGGCTATGTTAATACTCACTGTATAATTTATAATTATTTATTTTCTGTTTGGAAATAATGAAACAAACAAATGGAAGCCATTAAATAAAACACTCTAATAAGAATTTTTTCTAAGATTTGTGTGCCCACAAATAAAGGTAAAATTGTATATAAATTGTATGTAAAAGTAAATTTTATATAACCTCAAAATACAAAACAAACAATTCTAATTAAGTTTTTTATGCTGGATTATATTTAATATTTCTACTTACAGAATAGTAGTTTGATACTTAAACCCACCTAAACATGTACTGAAATAATGATTGTTTATAATTACTGCCAATCAATTATTTTCTAAGAACTGGGTCAAAATTGGTACTTATGCATAGGTATGCCTGTCCTTTTGAAGCAACTGCATTTATGATGAGCACTTTATTCATCTACTCCCTAAAAGAAGGAATAGGGGAAAGACAGTCTCATGCACATACTCTTTAGACTTCCGCACCGCCAAGCCAAATAAGAATGGATGTTGAGCTTGGAACACTTTTTAAAAGAGCCCACATAGCCTGTGCCAGTTTTATCACCTTGTGTGGGAATATATTTCTTTGTTTTATGGCCAACAGCTATTCCTTTGTTCGGCTTAAGCATTTGTGTCAATAGCTTTCAGTCAAGCCCCCAGTTTTCAACATTTCTGACTTCATGGGACGGGGTGTGTGTGTCCTGCTGCAACAGGAAATGGGGTGTGTATAAGTCAGTTGTTCTGGGTTTGCTGCTGGGGGCACCCACTAGCAATGAGAATACCAACATAAACTATTGGAGCTGATCTTGCTCTGTCTTTTCTTGCTCTGTGAGTAAAAGCGCTTTATATACAGTGCTTGACTATGTGTGTTTTTCTTTGCAACTGTGATACGAAGATGCAGTGGGCAGAAGTGTATGGACTTTTGTTCTTGATGGCTGGTATTATGATTTTTGCTAGTTTTCATGTAATTGAAGTTCTCCCCTAATATCGGTGACCAATCCATGGTGTTCTGTTCAACACAGAAAAAGAAGAGAAATAAATTTAATACTATAAGAACATAAAGCAGTGTGATAAATATAAATGTTATACAATATTATTTCTAGTTCAAGCTTAGCTGTAAGGTCAAATTAGCCATAGATAAAAGACTGTTATAAGCTTGCTAAAATAATCTTAAAAGTAAGCCTCAAAATAATCAAATACTTTCCAATAGCACACTCCATGCTGAACAGAGCACAATAATATTTAAAATTATGCAAAAATAAACCCCCACCACCCCAAATGGAAAATTTTAATGTGTATTATTTGTTGAAAATCATAAGATATTTAAAGAAACAGGAAATTTGACCTATAACTAACAACAATTCAGTCAATAGAAACAGGTAGGAGAATATATGAACATGATGAGTAAAAACAGGGAAGATGTATCTAAAATCTCACAATGAAATCAAATTTCTAGAGATAAAAAATATAGCATCTAAGCATCTAAGATGAAAAAAAACAGTATATGAGATAAACAGCAAGTTAGTTACTATAAAAGAAAACAATTGTACTTGAGAACATAGCACTAGAAACTATCCAAATAAAACACAAAGAGGCATATAGAATAATACACAAAGCAGCAATAAATTATGGGGCTATTTCCACACAATCTAAAATACATACAGTTTGTGTTCAGGAAGACGGGTGCAGATAATTATTATAAAATAATGGCCAAGAATTTGCAAATTTGATTAAACTCTTAATCTTAAGTATTAAAAAATCTTAATAACCCCAAGAAAAGAAATATTAATGAAACTGCATGTAAGCACTAGATAGTAAGTAATCCCGTTGCTGAAATGCAGTGTAAAAGAGACAATATTAAAAGCAGGAAAAGAAAAATAGGCAAATTATGCGCAGAGGACCAAACTTGACAGCAAACATGTCTTCGGAAATAATGAAAAAAAAAAAGTGGAGTAAAATACTTAAATACTGATAGATGGGGTTGCCATGGAGCAAAATTGTCAACCAAAAATTACATACCTAGCAAAAATATCTATAAAATATTAAGGTGAAATAAATAATTTTTCAGACATAAAAATGACAGAATTTAACATGAATATATGAATGCTATAAGAAATTTTAAAGGAAGCCCCCAGACAGAAATAAAAGAATACTAGATAGAAAATTAGTTTCTACATGAAAGAATGAAGTATACAAGAAATGGTAATTGGGTAGATAAATATAAAATCAATCTTAATTCTCTTTAAATGATGCCAAATTAAGCAAGTATAATAACATAATGAGCGGTTTATAATGTGTCACAGTAATATATATGACGAACAATACAACACAAAGATTGAAATGGGAAAGATAGGATCATTATATCTCAAAATAAATGTATATAATCACAGTATTTGAAAATAAAACATCATTATATCTATAATATCAAGTAGAAAATAAATTAATGAAATCTATGCACGATACAATTATAAACCAACTTGCATTGCATAAAGTTCATCATTTGAAATTAACCTTTAATCTCAAGAAGAAAGAGAAAACATTCCTAATATAAAGTTTTGGAAATTTATAATAAATACATGCAGTCCATATATTTTCCTACAATTTTATTTTTATTAGACTTTACTTATAGAGCAGTTTTAAGTTCACAGCAAAATTGAATGAAAGGTACAGAGGTTTCACATATACTTCCTGTCCCCACACATGTATGCCCTCCCCATACCAGAATCTCCCATTAGAATGTCACACTTGTTAATGTTAGTGATTACAAGGGCACATTAACATCCATGGTCCATCATGTACATTAGGATTCATGCTGTGTTGTACGTTCTTTGGGTTTGGACAATTATATAATAACATGTATCTACCATAATCATATCACAAAGAGTAGTTTCACTGCCCTAAAAATTCTCTGTTTTGCCTATTCGTTCCCCCTTCCCCAAGCCCTGGCAACCTCTGATCTTTTCATTTTCTCCTTAGTTTGCCTTTTCGAGAAGGTTGTATAGTTGGAATTATACAGTATGCAGCCTTTTCCAGATTGACTTCTTTCATTTAGCAATATACATTTCTGGTTTCTTATTGTTAGCAATGAATTAATATTCCATTATCTGGATGTACCACAATTTACTTCTCCATTTAACTGCTGAAGGACATCTTGGTTGCTACCAAGTTTTGGCATTTATGAATAAAGCTGCTATAAACATTTATTCCTGATGGCAGGTTTTCATGTGAACATAAGTTTTGAACTTCTTTGGATAAATACCAAGGGGCGTGATTCCTGGATCACATGCTAAGAGTATGATTAGTTTCATTAGAAACTGCCAAAATGTCTTCCAAAGTGCTTTTACCATTTTGCATTCAAAAGAGCAATAAATAAGAGGTCCCACTGCTCCATACATTCACCATTATTTTCTGTTGACAGTGTTCTGGATTTTGGCCATTCCACTAGGTGTGTAGTGGTATCTTGTTTTAATATGCATTTTCTTGATGACATTTGATGTGGTGCATCTTTTCATTGTTTTTCTGCCATCTGCATATCTTCTTTGGTGAGGTGTTTTTATTATTATGTAATACCTCTCTTTATCCCTTATAACATTCCTTGCTCTGAAGTCTGCTCCATCAGAAATGAATATAGCTACTCTTTTTTGATTAGCGTTAATATTATATCTTTCTCCATCCATTATACTTTTACTCTATGTGTGTCATCATAGATAGACATAGTGACACATAGTGAGTTTCTTGTTAACAACATGTAATTGAGTATTTTTTTATTCATTCTAAAAATATCTGTTTTAATTAATGTATTTAGAACTGTTATCGGTGATTACTAATATAATTGCATGGATTAATATCTACAATATTTTTTACTGTTTTCTAATTTTTGTTTTTGTTCTTTGTTCTTATATTTCTTGTCCACTCTTTTTTTCCTTTTAGTGGTTTTAGCTAAGGATTTTATATTATTTCATTTTATTTCTTTTCTTAGCATATAAATTACACTTTTTTTTTTTAGTTTTTGTAGTCGTTGCTCTACAGCTTGCAGTATACACTTGCAACCAATCCACGTTCACTTTCAAATAACAAGATCCAAGTCCACTTTTAAGTAACATAAATACCTTCTCAGACAGTGCAAGTACCTTATAATAGCAAAACAATTGAAATTCCTCCCTCCTTTCCTTTGTGTAATTGTTATCATTTATTTCACTTATACATAAGTGTATATATAATATACATATGTATACACACAGTTGCATACATATTTGCTATTATTATTTGAACCAGCTGTTATCTGTTAGATCAATTAAGATTAAAATAGAAGTTTTTATTTTACCATCACATATTCCTTCTCTGGTGTTATTCCATTCATTAGTCAAATTTGATTTTCTAACATATATCATTTTCCATCTTTCTAAATAACTTCTTTTAACATTTCTTGCAAGTGAGATCTACTGACAAAAATTTCCTCAATTTTTGTTTGTCTGAAAGTCTTTATTTCTCCTTCAGTTTTGCAGTTTGATGGGCCTTTTCTCTCAACACTTTAGATATTTCTCTCCACTCTCTTCTATCTGTAGGGTTTCTGAGAAATTAGATATAATTCTTATCTTTACTCTTGTATAGATAATGTGTTTTTTCCTCTGGCTTCTTTCAGGATTTTCTTTATCTTTGCTTTTCTGTAGGTGCAAAATGATATGCCTAGATGTAGTGTTCTTGCTGTTGTTTTCACTGTTTTCTTATGCATTTATCCTGCTTGATGTTCTCTGAGCTCCTGGATCTGAGGATTATTGTCTGACATTAATATGGGGAAATTCTCTCACCACTAGAAGAAATGATAATTATGTGACATGACAGAGATGTTAGCTAACTCTGCAATGGAAATCATATTGCAACATAAATGTATCAAAGCAATATGTTGCTTATGCAATATTATCAATTATATCTCAATTTTTAAAATATGGAAAAAATGAGGAAATTGTTGGTCATCATTGTTTCAAATATCTCTGTTCCTTTTGCTCTTTGTACCATTCATTACCCATGTGTTTCACCTTCCATATTTGTCCTACAGTTCTTGGATAGTCTTTTCTTTTTCCTCCAGTCTTTGTTCTCTTTCTTTTTCAGTTTTAGATGTTCTTATTTAGATATCTTCAGGCTCAGAGATTCTTCCTTTAGGCGTGTTCAGTCTACTAAAAAGCCCATCAAAGGCATTCTGAATTTCTGTTAGTGCTTTTTATCTCTAGCATTTCTTTTTACTTTGTCTCAGAATTTTTATCTCTCTCCTTGTATTGCCCATCTGTTTTCTATGCTGTTTACTTTCTGTTAGATCCCTTAGCATATGAATTATAGTCTGATTATTCTAACATCCCTGCCATATCTGAATCTGGTTCTGATGCTTGCTCTCTGTCTCCTTAATCTTTTTTTTTTTTTAATCTTTTAGTATGCTTTGTAATTTGTTTTTTGATGGCCAAGCCTAAAGTACCAGGTAAAAGCAACTGCTATAAAGAAGCTGTTTGTATTGTGATGTGTTGAGAGAAAGCATTCCATAGTTCTATGGTTAGATTTTAGTCTTCAGAGCCTGTGCCTTTGGACTGTGACTTCACTTGTGTATCTCAGGCTCCCTTCCCTTAGGTAGGATAAGAGGGCTAGAGTGGACTAGAGTTCGATATGTCTCTTCCTCCATATGGAAGCCTAGAGCCAGCTGAAGTGGATATTTCCCTTCTCCCAAGTCTCTTAGGTTCTGATAAAACCCCAGAAGTTTAGGCTCTGCTTAAACAGTTTCTCCTGAGGGCAGGCATCATTAAGAAGAATGGAGAGCTCAGAAGTATTTAGAAAGGGTTTCTTTCTCCCTCCTCTTGCTGAAAGCATGAGGGGATTTATCTCAGATATTCAATGTAAGGGCCAGTAGGTAAAATTCACAAAAGCATGAGTTCCCTATATGACTAGTTCCCCTAGAGTTTTCAACTCTCAGATTTGTCCACACTGAGTCTCCAGCAGTTCATCAACTACATTTAAAGTTTCCTTACCCCAACACAGATCTCCACATAGGTTTCAGCTCATGGAAGGTTGTACTTATCTGTATTTGCCTGTCTGTCTCTCTAATTTGGGGAGCAACAGTTTGCCTTGTGACTTCATTTCTCTTATAGACCTAAGAAGTGATGTTGATTTTTCAGTTTGTTCAACTTTTTACGTATTGTTAATATAGAGCGATGACTTGCAAGCTTCTTACGTGCCAGCTTAGAAACTGTAAAATTTCATTTCTTAAATAAATAAATATATGTGATCAGCCCTCGCCTTGTTCTAAGAAGGTCTATGATTGAAAGCTATCGTATTACCAACTCCTATTTCTTACTTTTAGTCTTCGTAAAAATTGGAGTAAATATATTTTAGCTATTTGGTGTTGTATAAATAAATCTAATTATTAAGTTTAAATATTAATTTCCCATATAGACAATACAAAAAATATACTAGCAGCCAGTCTTGAAAGTTAGACTCTGGGTTCTTTATATGATTCCCCTAATGTATACTTCCTCACCTAAATGGTAATGTCTTATTAAGGTTCATTATACACATTGATCTTCCAAGATCTATTACATTTTATTCATCATCACCCTTCATCTGAAGCTAAATTTATTTACCATGATGAATATCAGAAATTCCAAGAGACTATATGAAAGCTAGCAAAATATAGGCTTAAACTCACTATTTGGTAACAAAATGGCAGATGGGTGAAATAATGACCACGTTTTAATATGAAGTAGATGAAAGAAATGTAAAGTTCATTAAGAAAGGCTAAGGAAAGATTATTTCTGCCTAGGAAATTGAGTACAAAAGAATGAATTAAGGGAACGCTAGATCAGGAATAAAAACATGTTTGCTTGAGACTTCTCAGAATTTTCAAAGCATTGCGGAAAATGAATAAAAAGATATTTTTAATTTGCAATTGGGTGGAATTTATGGTAAATACATTGCTAAGCAACCAACAAATTTTGAGTGACAAATATTTCCAGGCTCTGACTACTAACTGACAAGTGAAACAAAGTAAACAGGGCTCCAAGCGACAACAACAGACAACAGTTATCTCAACTTTGACAATATATACAATCAAATCACTCAGTTTAAGTATAGCTATGGCAGTGCCTACTCTGTTCTTTTTTGAGACATCTAATAATAAAAACATGACTGATCACATTTCAATCTACCCTGTATTTATTAGAAGGGAACTGTTTCTGAATAAATACATCTCCACAAAATTCCTTAGAACTCCATAGATTCAAATGTGAAAGCAAGTTTGAGAAGCACTATAGAGGGTTGAGTTTTTTATCTCATGATCCAAGGCATTATCATCATGATTCTGTTTTTATTTTCATTTTTTGTTTTCACTTTTGTTTTGTTTTTACTTCCCATTTAGATTTTTGTTAAGATGAAAACTGATATTGTTTCTTGCCTAGAGAATGAACTTCTTCTGAAGAGGTATTGTGATGTGTTGTTCAAAAATACAAATTTTAGAGTTATAAAGTACTGAATTTAATCCATTATTTTTTTGTTTATTGGTTTTGTTATTTTAGATAAGGAACCCTCCTGGAACACGTTTATTTCAGGTGATACATATATAAGACAGAAAATAATAAACTGTTTGAGTTATGTTAGCTACTAATTATATAGTAGTAGTTGAGATTTCTTTGTTATGTTGCTATCAGAGGTAGAAGTTATAGGGATTATGCGGGTGTGGGATGATAGGACATTTGTGACAGGTGGTGTTTTGGTGGCTATAATCATTACTAAGTTGTGCTTAAAGTGGGGTTCCAGAGACAGGAAACATAATGTGAGTGAGTTGTTCTAAAAGTGAATTACCTGTAGGTCCATGAGATGTATTATATCAATTTTATCAATCAAAAAAGAAATGTATAGTAAATAATTTGGTTGGCTTCTGTCTCTGATTCCAGGGAGGTAACCTGTAATAATTAATTTTGTGTGTTAATTTGGCTGGACCAAGCTACTCAGATATTTGGTCTAACATTCTAGGTGTTCTTGTGAAGGTGTATTTTAGATGAGATAACAGTTAAATCAGTAGACACTGAGTAAATCAGTTTTCCATCCATAATGTGGGTGGGTCTCATCTAATCATTGTTGGCCTTAACAGAACAAAGACTGACCTCCTCAGAGCAAGAAGGAATTCTGCCAGCAGATTGCCTTTGGACTCAGCCAGCCACTCTTCTCAGAGTCTGCAGCTTGCTGACTTACCCTGTAGATTTTGGACATGCACCTTCATAATTGTGTGAGTCAATTACTTAAAATAAATATAACTCCAATTAGGTAGTTAGATGATTGATTGATGATAGATAGATAGATAGATAGATAGATAGATAGATAGATAGATAGATGATGGATAGATGCTAGCTAGGTCTATACATAAACATCTATATGTAATCTTATATATAAACACACATATATTTGTATAAATATATATAAAATCCTGTTCTCTTTTTCTGGAGGTTTCTCACAAATACATTTATAACTCCAACAAAAATATCAAATGCATAAACCATCTTAAAGAGGTAATAATCAAGACATAAACAATAAATTGTAAGACTCCATTGAGAGCTGGAATAAATGTTTCAATAGATGGAAGAATGTACCATGTTTCAGGATGAAATGTAACTTTATTCAAGATAGTTTCAAATATTGTAAACTTTAATAAAAAAGTTAAAATGTATGTGGAAAATAAAGCATTCAGAAAAAATGCTCATTTTATAATAAAGAGAAATACTGAAGGTACTATCTTTAGTAAATATATAAAATGTATTTTGAAAATATTGGAATATTAAAATGAATCTTTAGTTTTATAATTAATAGATGAATAGGAAGTACCCATATAGAGGCTGTTGTATAATTAATATTAAATAAGTAATAGTTAATACTTATATAACACTTACTAAAAATGCTCCACATAGTGTTATAAGCCCTCATATGATGTTATGACAATTATCTGTGCACAACAAGCCTATAAAGGAGGTGTAATTATCATCACTATTTACTGATGTGAAAACTGAAGCAGAAAATAGCTAAGTAAATTTCCTTTGGTTCTGCTATTTATTAATGATATCTCCAAACTTTGAACCAAAAGAAAAGAAAGAAACAAGAAAATAATAATAAAAATTCCAGCGGTGGATGACAGTGGGTAAAACTTGTGAAGTGTTTTTATTTTGTTTCTTTTTTTATGGGGGGGGCGGCGGGGGGAGTCCCTGGGTGGGCCTGAAGTGAAGTGTTTTTAATAGCAGGTGTGTTTATTGTACTAGAACTCAAGAGGTTTATAAACATGTTACATGTCTAGTCTGGCTGTGATCTAGGTTTGTGGCTACGGATAGGACTCTGGATTTAGAATGTTACATTAATGTAGAAGGTAGCTTGCACCTAACTTATGTAAGTATGATTCAGCTTATTATATCATGCACGTGTGGCAGAATGCCACTGTTCTCTGACATATATAAAGCTCATGCGGGCCCCTGTGGAACAGAAGAAGAGCAGAAGCAGAGATGTGCTCCCCGCAATAGAACTGCACGCCCCGCAATAGAAGCGCACACTCCCCACAATAAAGTTGGTGCCTGCCAGTTTATTCTCATGTCGGCTCCTTGTGTGTTCTTTCAAGTGGGTGTCTCACTACTGAAACCTTCCCTTCTTGATCAGCTCTGCGCTGACATCCAGAAACAAATTAATATACTTAAAAATCTAAACACATTGATTTAGGAGTGTATATGTTGCAATAGGGGTCAATAGTCCATATGGACTAAATTGATACTTATCAAATAACCCAAATCAAAAATAAAAGGCAAATAAAAACAAATTACATAAAAATATTGGCAAAGCAAATGAAAGTAATAACTGTATTAATAATAAAATATAATTAAATAACAAATCAGTTATTATGAAAATATAGTTTAAATGGGTTTAAAATAGAATAGAAATACAGTTGTGTTTATATGAAACTATAAAGGTAATAAAATATCAGCTAAGATGCTCAAAAATGTGAAATCCCAGTAAGGTGTGTAATCAATCATATCGGCCAATGTCCATTTTTTGTTTTTGATAATATATAATAGTTACATGACATGTTACCATTGGGGTAAGAGGGATTGGGTACACAGGAGTATTTTTGTAACTTTTTGAGAGTCTATAATTATTTAAGAATAAAAAGTTGAAAGTAATGAAAATGTCCAAATGTCTCTACAGGTTTTTCTGCATTTCTACTAATAAAGTCAATTCAGTTCAGTATAAATGTATCTTGTCAGATTACTCTGAATATATGATTATCTACCTTGCTTAAGATAATAGCATCAGGCAGTGAAGAATAAATCCTTCCAAGGTTTAATTGTTTTTTAAGTGTAAACAGTTATAGTATTTCTTTTGTGTGATTTTCTGATACATTGGAAAAGACTTAAAATGTGTGTGCTTACAGGTGGAAGAATCCATTACAAAAGTGTATTACAAGAAGAATAATGTTTTAAAACATGTAGGCAAAGGACTTAATTACAGGATTGTTTTTCATAGTAAAAATATAGAACCCCTCCCCCCATTAAATTTCTAACATTAGGGTTTTAATTAAGATATTGATGGAACTGTCATGTAATGAAAACTATGAGATCAGTAAATGGAAATTTCAATATTCATTCATTGATGTGAAGATTACTCATGAAAACTTAAGTAGAAAATACTTGCAATGAAACTATAGACAATATGATTTGCTATAACTGTGTATCTTAGTTGGAAGTATATATTCAATTACAGGAATAATATCATGATAAATGCGATTTTTTTCCATGACATAGAATAAAAGATATTCATCCTCAACTGTACTTTCTTATTTGTAATTTCTAAACTCTTTACAATGAATGTATATTTGATTTAACAGCAGAATATAAAATTATAAATTTATTTTAGTGTCAATGAAGGAATGAATAAAAATAATTACATTTTGTTCTATATTTTAAGTTATATGAAGGTATAGGTTAAAATTAACCAAATACTAAAGGAAACTATCCAGCAAAACCTTAGAGTGACCAATTAAAAAAAAAAGAAGAAGAAGAAGAAAGAAGGGGAAAAGAAAAGAAGGAAGAAAAAAAGTTTTTGATATAATTGTTATCATAATAAATAAAACAAATTCAATTAGAAAATTGTTGACAGGATATCATGTTCTCTCTATAGTTGCATAATATTAGACCTAGGATTGCCATATTGTCATGTGACTTAAGATATACACAGATTAACATTTTATTGTATCTTTCTGTTTAAAGGCAACTTTAGTTGAACACTCTATTTAAAAGGAGAATTGTTGTGTCATATTGTATATATTAATATATTAATATTAGATACAATTTATATTTTTCTTTAGTGAATTAAAATTATTTTAGCTAGCTTAAACATATTTTAAAAATTTAGTAAAACATTTTTAATAATGAGAATATATATTCATTTAGAAAAGTATGAAACATTAACCATCAAACATTTTATTTAGTATCCTAGAAATACTTTCTAATGTAGTATGTCTTTAGTGAAATTATTGAAGAATGTAAAAACATATCTCTGTAATTGAAAATATAACCTAATATGTAAAAAATGACTTTTAAAATGAAGTCTTCTCCATATGCCCTTCACTGGGCTGCATTGCATTTTTATTTGGCTTTTATGTCAGTCTGCTCAACTTCAAGCTGTCAGTATCACAGCTGCATATGGGTTTTAGTGGATCTAGTAGAAAGCAGCATGTAAAAAGCAGCATAAATTTAAAGGACAGGAATACTAAAACTAAATGTTGAATTATGTTTAAACCATTTCCTATATGACAGTTATGTAGCACTTTTTCCACAGTCAAAGAACTTTATGATTATTCCAAATATTTAGTTCTTCTCCATGAGGCCCAAAGATTGAATGTACTTCACCTTAAACTGCTCTCAAGGTAACTAAAGAACAGAATAGATAGCAGAATGGTATAAAGTCATTTCATGAGTGTAAGAGTAGAAGACTGTTTAATAAGATTAAAGAAAAATATATTAACAAAGAAATGAAAAGGGCCTTGGTTATGGTATTCTATATAGAATGCCATAAATGGAGAATATATCATTGACAACCTAAAAGAATTTTAGTTATAAGTAGATTAATCATTTATGTATATAGTTTTTCCTTTTGACTAGCTATGTATGAGGCCTAAACAAAAAGTGTCTCCATGAAAAAACGGATACCTTCCATTGAGGGTGTCCCTGAGAATTCAGAAAGGCATCATTTGAACTGATTTAAGGTTCGTCTCAGCTGACAACTTTAAAGCATGTAATTTTCCTCTGCTGTGGAATCTGACCATAAAATTTTTGATGTATGTACTGAATTTATTCCAGGGATGTCCCCTAAATATGATTATTTCCAATAACTGACCATGTCATAGCACCTCTACCACAGTGATTAATGATAAAATGAAGTGTTATCTCTTTGCAAAGATATCCCCTTTTGTTTTATCTATAGTGCTAAATTGGGTTAAAAACAGACAATTTTTGACTACAAATTGACCTGTTAGCAAAAAGAGCTAACCAAGAGATAAGAACAAAGATGCTGACCTGTATTTCTTTCTGCATGATTCCAGAGTCTTAAGAGTCAATCTTGTAGACTCTCCACTTGAGCTGTGTGAAAGACTGGAGTACACCCTTAATTAGAGCTCCACAAACAACACAGCTTTAACACCAAAATCACATCTATACAGCTGTCATAAACCCCACGCCCTCAACCACCACATCAAGCCATGCTATTAAAACAAACAAAAACTTCTGTTGTGAAATAATTGTAAATTCACAGAAACTTGCAATGAAATGTACAAAGAGGCTCCTTCATCCTTCATGCAGCCTCCTCCAGTGTTAACATTCTGCATGCCTACCGTACTAAACCAAAATTGGCTAGGCTTTATCTAAAGAGATTATTAGATTTCACCAGTTATATGTGCACTCATTTGTGTGTCTGTGTTCACGTGTTTATATGTGTGCATAACTTTATGCAACATTATTACAGCACATGTATAGCTTCATGGAACCACTGTCCTGATCAAGATCCTTAACTGTACCATCATCACAGGATACTCTACACTTTTTAAGTAGCTAATATATCTGAAGTACTCTATTAAGCTTTTTATGTATATTATTTAATCCACAAACCACCACATGAAGTTATTTATATTTTTCATTTTTATTGATAGGGAAACAAGTCTCAGAGGTTTACTTATCCAAAATCATGAAACTAGAAATAAACAGTTAAAAAGGGCTCAACTGAAGCTTTTTATTAACCTCAAAGCTTGTGCAAAGTATTTCTGTAGAAGTTCACACCCAAGTAGGAGACACTTCCAATTTTAAAAAAGACTTTTTTTTTGAGGAGGCCATTGGGAGTGAGGAGAACTATGTGGAAAAGAACTATTTTGATCCCCTTGACTCCTAATATCAAAAACTGAAATCCTTCCATTGCTTTTCAAGGTTATCTCCTTATTTCAATCACCTGCAAAATTAGAGGGTAGAGAAGAGAGAGGAAGGGGAATATACACACACACACATACATGGTAAATGTTATATATATATACACATACACACATATATACACATGTATATAAATGTACATATACATATGAATGTTCACACATATTCATATACATATACATGCATACATATATATTATACATTCATGCAATAGATAAATATTTATTCAGAGATCTTTTTTCTCCAAAGAGCAAGACTGAAAGGCTATCACTCATGTTTATATATCTGAGAAAAACAGCAGAACAGACATTGACATATAGTTAAGTAAATTGAGTAATTTGAAAGTTTATTTCACCAAGTTTGAGTTAAATGTTTTCTGTTATTTGTTGTATATACTGTTTATTTTTTTCCCATTGACAGTTCGCTTACAAGGAGCAGATAAGTGTCTAAATCACTCACTCAGTTGCATAGCAATATACTCAAAGTAAATCCTAATAAATAACAAATCCTTAATATATTCTTGTTTTAATTCTGCTCTTCCTTTTGGCCTCTGGAATATTTTCTGAAATATATTTAGAATTCTAGGAAGAGCTTCAGATAAATGCTAGTCTTAATCTCTCTTTTATTCACTCTCTTAGTCACTAATGCCCCAGGACCAGGACTTTTTTTTTCTACTTTTTCTACAGAAACCTTATGTTCCTTCTACTTAATCCTTAGTAGACTTATTCTTTAGGTTTTAATTCATAGATTTTTTCATCTGTAATTTATATGCCAGATAATAACTCAAATAAATTGTTTTTAGTTTGCTCACTCTTTTTCTCTCAGTGTCTCCTATGTGTAATGTAAAAGATGAAGCCCACTACAACTTATTTAGTGAGGGATTCTCATACATGGTGGTGGGAGTCAGATTGTGAACAACATATTGACAAATATCCATTACATGCTGATATTGTGATCCCATCATACCTAGAGATCTTTCTTCCTTAACTGATTGTAACAGTTCTCCAATTCATCACAATGCAAGTATTTTGCATACAAAAATAAAATCAAGACAAACCACAACAAAATACCACTTTCTCCTAAAAGGTATTCTTACAGAGTATAACTGACTGTAAGAATACCTGTTTGATATTCATTTGACCTCTTGATGTCTCATGATTCTGTCTCACTTTGTGCATTTTAAAGACTGAATTGCAAAGTTTACTTCAGCCAATATATGTTGATGAAGCAAAGTATTCTTCAAATGCAGTTTAATTATATTTATGAAGGAAGAAAATAAGATGAAGCCTACAATCTTCATTTCTGCAATGATGAATGAGTTTGTACATAACATTTGTGATTATTTTTCCCCATTCAATTTAGATGTTTTTATCTTCAACTTCTACCTCATTACTTGAGCTTCTTTCCTCCATAATTAAGCCAAATCATTTTTTTCTGATAAATCTGATCCCTTGATGTCCCTGTAAAGCTTTCCTTTCACTCTTAATAGTAGACATGCGAAATAAAAATAGGTGCACTTTAAAAGATTCTGCTAGTACCTGGTTAGCTCCTGTTAACTTGCTAGTGCATCTGTCTTACAGAGATAGCAAATATTATGCAAAATGGCTAAAAACAGGAGAATTGCCCTTCGTTAATGAAAGCCTTCTTGTTAGAAATAACTTGGAGATTAACTTTCCCAGAAGACTGGCTAACGGACTGAAAGACTGACTGACTGACATGTAAATTCAATAGCCTAGCTCCCCCCATTCAGAGTAAGACAACTCTGCAATATAATGTACATTCCACCAAGTTTCTCTTAAATCAGGTCAAAGCCCTAAGGTACCTAAGACCACATTCATGCAAAGATTCCCATATTCTCTCTTCTGTTTTCCTTAAGATAACTCTCTAATTCAGTTATATGTGTTTAAATCCCTGTCTCAGGCTTTGTTTCTAGTTAATCAAACATAAGATGTATCCCAAAGCATAAGTTGTATTCCATTATGTCTTATCTTATTTACACTTTTCCTTTTGGTTTACTTTATATTTCACTCTCTTTCTGAGTTTAGAATTTAATTTACTCTTTTTATTATTTTATTTCTTATTAAAAATTATACATTTTTTATCTAATTGGACATATAATGGTTTCATAATATTTTTTAAAGTTTTACATTGGTTTTCCATCCCCTTTAATCAAAGAATTATAATATATATTTTTAAATTTCCCTAAATTTAAGCCTTTATGTCTTTATTGGTGGTGTTAATTTCTAGTTTTATTATTTTGTGATAAATTACTCTTACTATATGAGACTTATTCAACTTTAATTTGTTACTTTGTGTGACTGTTTACCACGCCCTTTAAAAGACATATTTGTTAATATTGGAGTGTTATTATAATAAATATCCATAAAATTTACCTTACTGATTATGTGATTTAGGCATTGTATATACTTTCTTATTTTATCTACTAGATATATTATAGACTGACATGGGTGTATAAATATCTTCTATCATTAATATATAACACAATTTTTCTCTCGGAATATATTTCAGTTTCTGCTTTGTAGAAGTTGTTGCTATGTTAATTTGGTAAATATTCAAAACTGTTACATTTCCATTGCAAATTGTGACAATGCTGAATGCTTTATAACTTAAAATGTATTTTGTCTTCCTTATTTTTTTCATTTGACTTACATACTTTTGCCTCTCTTAATTTTTAGCTTTTCTGATTAATTTTAATTTTTAGGTGTATCTCACATACAAGAGAGTCTGTTTTATATTGTGAGCAAATTTGAAAATATTTATCTTATAATAGAATATTTAAGCTACTTTTCATTTATTGGTCACAACACTGCAATAATCACATGATTTTGTAATATTTACTATATGTGATATACTATATTTATTCTATTTCTTTTTTTCATCGCTTTCCCCTTAATGCTTTATTGTGTGAAATGTTATATTTAGTGATATTTGTTTTTTGTTTTAATAGGTACCTTTTAACTAATATGATTTGGAATGCTTTTTATTTATTTTTAAAAATATATTTCTTTTTTGAGTTTTAAATTATATTATTTGGTCCCACATAGTATATACACAGCGATCATTCATGGAATTTGTACTACTTTCCCTTTCTCATCCTTTTAACCATAACTTAGTTGCATTATTTACACTTAGTCCAAAAATATGCTTTTATATAAATAAAAATAATATATATATTATGATTATGCCCTGTTCTCTACAATTTATTTTTATTTTTATTTTTTTATTATTATTTTTTAATGCCTACAGCACCTGATATTCCTAGATGATCTCCCATCCAAGTACTAACCAGGCCCGACCCTGAACAATTTAGTTTTAGATTTACATCAAACATCTATTATGTTCACAAGTAATTTTTTTTTTACTGATTTTTCTAGATATGTTTTTTGGATGAAGTTTATCCTCTAGTAGATTTTAGAAAAAAAGATTTGTGAATATAGTAATCTATGAACACTTAATTTCTTACTATAACATTGACACAGAAAGAGCATCTTAGTTAGATATAAAATCTTTGACACTTTATTTTCCTCCTCAAGTTTGTTGAAAATGTTCTTTTGTGTTACTATTTATGTATTTTCCAGAATTCTGAAGCAACCTACTTTTGTTTCCATTGCAAGTTAACTTTTATTTCTGTTTAAAAGCCCTGGATATTATTTATATATTTTTTAAATTTAATAATTTTACTAGTATATACTGTGAAATGACTATTTGAGTCAGGTCATTTCTTGGTCAAAAATATCTGCATTTTAAGTTTTTTCCCCCACTTTATTGGAATATTGTAAACACATAACATATGTAAGTTTAAGGAGTACAACGTGGTGATTTGATAGACATAATACTGTGAAATGATTACCACAATAAAGTTAGTTAACACTCCAACTCCTCACATAATTACCTTTTGTGTGTGTGTTTGGGGATGATAATATTTTAGATCTATTCTTTTAACAACTTTCAAGTATGTAATACAGTTCTGTTAATTATAGTCACCATGCTGTACATTAGAACCCCAGAATTATTCATTTTATAGCTGGAAATCTATACCCTTTGATCAATATCACCCCCATGTTCTCTATCCCCCTGCCCCTGGTAACCTCTCTCTCTATTTCTATGACTTTGACTTTTTTAGATTCTACATATAAGTGAGAACAAATAGTATTTGTCTTTCTCTATCTCACTTACTTCACTTAGTATAATGTCCTCAAGATCCATCAATGTTGTCACAAAAGAAGTATTTCCTTTTTTTATGGCTTAATAAATTTTTAAAATTTCATTACATATAAAAAATGTATACCACAATTTTTTATCCAGTTATTCATCAGATTGTTTCCATGCCCTGGCTATTGTAAATAATTCTGCTGTGAACATGGGGGTGCAGATACCTCTTTGAGATAGTGATTTTATTTCCTTCAGGTATATGCCCAGAAGAGAGATTGGTAGAGGTTGAGGAGGTAGAAGACAGGAGTAGCAGGCAGAGGAGGGTACTTAGTCCAAGGCTTTGATTGGGGTTTCCCTGAAAAAGGCAAGACAGGGCAGAGTAAACAATTTAGGATTGGCTAGTTTGAGTAATTTCAGCAGGTTTTGGGTAATAGCAGTGATAGTTTCCTTGTACCTGGTGCTGGGATGATTAAGGTAGAAAAATATTACCTCCTGGGGTGCACCGACCGTGTAGAGGAGATATGGCTCTGGATTGGTTAGTTTGTATATCAGATATGTGCTTCATACTGGACCCTTTGCTATTTCTAAGAATTGGCCACCTCAGGGAGAGGCATTCTCTCCTGAGTCAGAAAGGATTTTTAAAATGTCTAAACATCACAATATAGATAAAATTTTACATATATATATTTGGGTATATATACATATCTATATCTATATCTACATACACGCATACACAATACAAACACTATAAGAACTTGGTATTTTATATTCACTAAGATAGAAAGCCATTTCAAATTTATTGATGGAGACATTAAATAATAACCATATTTTTAAAGGATCAGCCTATCTGGCTGAGACTAGGAAGCTAAGTGTGAAAGCACAGAGGCTTTTGAGAGGTTATTGCCATGATCAGTAAAATGAGTGAAGGCTCAGACAAGGTTGTTGGTACAGGGAATAATGGTGAGAACTGGCATAATTTGTTCATGCTTTGGATGTGGTATGTGAGCAAAAAAGAGACCTGAAGAGTGTCTACATTTTGGCCTGAATACCTGGTAAGATAAATTTATCTTTTACTTAGATGGAAAAAAACAAAACAATGGAAAGAAAAAAAAAAAAACAGCTTAGGGGGATATATCAAGATTTCAGTAGTCCAAGAGATATGAAAGAAGCATTTGGATATATAAGCTCGGCTTTCAAGTAAGAGGTCCATACTGGGAATATATGTGTGGAATGTACATGATAGGCATTCTAAACCATGAACATGGAAGAGATGACCAGGAAGACATATCAAATGACAAGATGAAAGTTTGTGGACTGATCCCTGAGATACTCTGTAATTCTGTTTTCTGCAAAACAAAAAAAAAAAAAAAAAAAAAAAAAAAAAGGCAGAAAAAAAAGCTAAGGAGTGGTCACTGAGAGCTGAGAGTGAAATC
Organism: Pteropus alecto; assembly: GCF_000325575.1. Classification (NCBI taxonomy): domain Eukaryota; kingdom Metazoa; phylum Chordata; class Mammalia; order Chiroptera; family Pteropodidae; genus Pteropus; species Pteropus alecto. Next base: position 13,555,219 of record NW_006439568.1, on the reverse strand, counting down.
AAATAAACTGTTTTAAAGAGAGGGGGGAAAAAAAAGAAATGTGTGAGAAAGAAACTATGTCAAATGTACCAAATAAGTAAAATATGATAAGGCCTAGGACTAACCATTGAATTTTACACCATAAAAGACATTGGCGTTTTATTCAAGAGTAATTTTCATGAAATATTACAAGTAAAACTTTCCTGGAGAACTGAAAGAAAAGAATTAGACTTAGTGTGGTTAGGTATTTCTTTTGAGGAAACTTGATTTTTCAAGGGGAATAAAGAAACAGGAAATGTAGAGTCAAGAGATAGTTTTAATTTTAGTTTTGTTTTGTTTAAAATGGAACAAATTTTATCATGTTTGTTTACAGGTTAGAATAAAATAAAAGAGAGGAAAATATTATGCAGGAGACAGAATTGACAAATGCTGAAATGTAAAAGTGAAAGGGTTGACCTAATATAGAAGTACATAATAACAAAAAGTAGAGTATATGAGCAAAGAGTCACATAACAGCATAGATGTTGGATTTAGAGTTTATGGAAATACATTCTAATTATTTCTTTTTTCTCAGTATATAGGAAACAAAATTATTAACTAAAGATGATGTGTTAGTGACATTATTATTGGTTCGTATAGAGAAGATTTGATAATAAATGACTGTCTAAGGGAATAAGTCTTAAGAGCTAGAAGAACTAATAGTCATTTGAATTAGGTAGTCATGATTTTAAAATAGGATCAGTCGACACGACTATTTGATTGTCTATGATCACATACAGTTACTCTGGAATAGGCTCATATTTAGGAAAAAATGGGATTTAACCAAATTTTAAGTTTTTTTCCAATTAAGCAAAATAAACTGAGAATGAAAAAATAATCTTAAAAGTCTATGTAGAAGGAATCAAGTATAATAATGGACCATGAAATGTATGCTGGATAGACAGACAAATGAGAGCACAGGAAAATGAGGGTCAAAGGATAGTAGTGAATAGCAATAGACTAATATCTGTAGAGACTAAAAATTATTTGTGCTAGCATTATAAAGAATAAGCAGGAGAATAGGTAATTTTAACTGATAGTGGTAATTATAGGTTTGACATTTTTAAAAATGACAAAATCAATGTATGTGACCAAGGGAGTAAATACCTGAGGCATGATAGATAATAGAATTATCGAGAAGAGGCCAAGACCTGGTAAGACCAGAATATTTGAAAAAAAATCTACCTACATTTCGAAATATATAGGAATTTGTAAACAGGAAGCATTGGGAAGAATTATAGTAAGATGAGCTAAAATCTTTATGGGATGAAAAAGGTGATAGGAGAAAGGTTTATAACTGACTGCAGTTAGATGGATGGTGGTTCAAATACTACAAAAGAGAGAGATTTAATAACAGTAGCTGTTATAAAGAACAGAGGGAGAATGGTCTTAAAAAGGAAAAGGGAGAATTTAAAATTCTATTAACAATGGCATTAGGGATAGGATAGAGAATAAAATATAAAAGCGATGTTTTCAGTGAAACATTGTCCTAGAAGTAATCCAGATTTTAGTAAGAATAAGAAAGTTATGACTGATTTTGAAATTCTTAGGGCATATTGAAAATTTATTATTAAATGGGTAGTTGGGAAGAGGTGAAAATTGATTTTTCCTTATAAATATTCACTTTGTCATTGTCACTTCTTAGAGCTTGTGTGTTTGTATATGTAATTGTTAAATGATTCTCAAAAATTTATCGACTGAAGAGGTCTAATGAAAATATTTCTAAATAAAACTTTGGTAAAACAGTGAAATATACACATATAAAAATTGGAAAATATCTCCATGTACTTTATATTTGTGGTAGAGTTAAAATTTACAGTTAATAAAATATGAAAAAAATATAAAAATATAACTTATTTGCACTCTAGAGTTAATCTCATCACTCTTCTACGATGACGCTGGAAGATACTTGATTTTACCATTAAAATACATGTATCGATGTTCTACTCCCAGGTGAATTAGAATAAATAGCTTCAGACTATTGCTTTTACTGTGGACAATTAAAGAGTTAATGTATTTGAATTCACAAAAAGCTTCCAAAGGCAGGAGAATAGCAAAGTATACTCTAGAAAGGGAAGTTAAAAGAGGCAATATTTGCAGTGAACTCCAAGGAGGCATGTGATCCTCTTGCAGC
>NW_006439568.1:13542957-13552894 GCF_000325575.1 Pteropus alecto | reverse complement strand
TATATTGGTAAAACTTGGCAGGCCTCAAGAACTAAACTGATTTTGCCCTAGGACAATGGTCAATTCCAAAACTCTGCATAGATAACTAAATATTGAAAGACAATGAAGTAACTTTAATAATACCAGCCATTCCAAAGAAAATTAAATCTGAAGAAAATGCAAAAATAATTGTTCATAGACAGAGATCAATTAAACAAGTATAATGTGAGGGACTATGACTCCTGAGAGCAGAAAAATAGATTATAGAAAGTTTCACTTTCAAACCAGGTTTTTCTCTGAGGGCATTTAAGAATTCAGAGTCTACAGTCTTAGCAAGAAGTAGACTCTACCTGGACTAGAATACTAACAGGAGGCAGAGTTGGAATTTGTGCTTTCAACGTCACAGGAACTTAAGGGACAAATATCTCAGAAAGGAGGAATCACAGATGACCTGCCCTACACTAAATACCTGAACATTTATGTCACTGCCCTCAAATTCCTAAGCTACAAATGCATAGGACTGTAAAAAAAAAGAGAGAGAGAGAAAATAGCAGAATATTAAAGAACTTTAGCAGAGAATTCACAACTGTGCGATACTGGGATAACAGAGATTGGAATTTAAGGTTTGCCAAGGTAGAGGAGCCCAGTAAGCACCCCAGGCTTTCAGATAGATACCATAAGGGCCTGGAGTAAGCTAAATGGAAATACATCAGCGGAAACAAAATCTAAAATTTTTAACAAGTTTACTCTATTAAGATTTTAAAAATAAACTTTTAGTATGAAAACAATATTTTATGAACCTTTTAAAAATTGTAAAACATCTAAAAAAATAAAAGGCAAAGACATCAACAAAATGGCAGAATTGGCAACTCCAAACTGCTGTTCTTCCATAGAATTATTGAAAAACAAGCAGAAACTGTTAGAACCAACCTTGTTAGAACTCTATAAAAGGTCAAAGTTTTATAACACCAAGCAAACACTAATTTTTTTTTTTAAAAAAAGCAATTTAAAAATGTTCCTATAATTCAAGAAAATCTCTGTCAAAATACTATCTGAATAAAAGCTAAAGGAGCAGAGACTTCAGTAACCCCACATGGAAAAGAATATATCTTTGAAAAAATAATTTGGAAAAGTAACTAAACATATGATTGCAGCTTTCAACAACCAAGAACATTGAACCATGGTAAAGGGGAAGAATCTGATTTTTACATTTATTATATTATAATATTCAAATATTTAGTTTTCAACAAAAAAATTACAAGGAATGCAAAAATACATGGAGGTATGACCCATTTATAGGAACAGTATAAATGAACAGAAACTATCCTCTAGAAAACACAGGCATTAGATTTACTAGACAAAGACTAAGTTATTTACTTCAGTTATGCTCAAAGAGCTAAAAGAAACCATGTACAAAGTACTAAAGAAAACCAGAAAAATAATGCTAGAAAAAATAAAATGAAAAAAGTATAAATTCTAAAAAGGAACCAAATGAATATCTGTAGTTAAATAGTAAAATAAATGAGAAAAAAATAGAGTTTCTATGATTTTTCTCAAAGTCCTCCAAAAATTGAAGAAGGGGGAACACTTTCTAACTCATTCTCCTGATATCAAAGCCAGATAAACATCACACACACACACACACAAAAATTCAGACCAATAATCACGAATTTAGATGCAAAAATTCTCCACAAAATACTAGCAATCGAATCTGACAATACATTAATAGGATTCTATACCAAATGGGATATCAAAGGAATGCAAGAGTTGTTTATTTAACATAAAAAATAAGTGTATGTAATATGCCACATTAATAGAATAAAAGGAAAAATGGCATATTTATCGACACGTAAAACATTTTATAAAATCTAATACCCTTTCATAATAATAACTCAGAATACTAAGGAGGAAAATTTGTACACATGATTAGGAACATTCATGAAAAACCAATAGCATCATAATCAGTGGTGAAAGACTGAAAGCATTTTCTCAAACATTAGGAATAATACAAGGACGCTTGCTTTGAGCACTGCTGTTCAAAACTGTATGGGAATTGCTAGCCAGTGCAATTAGATAAGAAAAAGATATTAAATACAGCCAAATTGGAAAGGAAGAGGTAAAACTACCTATACTTATAGATGACATTATATATTTATATATTTTTGTTTGCTCAAATATGCATATTTATATACAATGTAATACAACAAAGATACATATTATAACTGCTAATGATAGGGTCAATATTTATATATTTCCTGCTTTCAATTTTTAGAACTTTTTGAATATGTGATTTTATATTTTCTATTAGTTCTGGAAAATCCTTGGCTGGTGGGAGCAAATACTGTTTTGCTATCGTTCTCTTTCTTCCTCTCCTTGTGCTCAAATTACCTATATTTAGACAGGCACTATTTTTAACTTGTCACATAAACTTGTTTTTTGTATGTTTTTTTTTTCCTCTTGTGGAATATATATATATAATTTAAGAACGCTGTTAAGGACTGCATATATTTTTCTGTATCGATATCTTTACCTGTTATTTCTTTCATACAGATATACTAATTGGTTAGCTCATTAATTAATTTACCCATTCATTCAACACATATTTATCTGAACTCGTTTATGAGTCATCTATTACATATCTCTTACTTGTCCTCATAAATAAGGTTTATTAAATGAAATAAATAAAACTGTAAATGAGATACAAAAGATTTTATGTTCTAGCGCTTGCCTGCACCTTCAAGACAGGTCTCTGTTCATGCTCTATACTCACTTTGAGAGAAGACTTCTCATTTTTCAATATATTTTTGAAATTGCTAAGAGATTTAGGTAGAAGTATGAATTTTACCAAAGATGTTGTATCAAGAAAAAGAATAATCTCATTACACACTAAAATTTAAAAATATATAATTTTCTCATTTTAGTTCTTCACCCTCAATGTCTCTTCCTTGCTAGGACTCAAATCTCTCCCTGTTTCTCATCTTGCATATTTTATCTATTAATTCAAAAAAGTTCCCTCATTCTGTGAATGCCACTTACAAAAAAAGTCTTTGGTACACAAAGAGTGATAATTGTTCCTGATGCATGGATAATCAAAATATTAACCTAATGAAAATAATTTATTATTTTGTATTTCCTTCGTGAAGAGCAAAATGGAAAACAAGTTTTCTTTTGTTAAGAAAATGAAATATCTTTTATATTATTATTATGACAACTCAGCAAACCTTATTACTCTTATCACATACAATTTATTTTTTTCATTCTTGTTATCCTATTCATATCACACTTTCTTATCTGAATCACCAAAGTCTAGTCTATCTCTGGGCATTAGATAATAGCCTGCTAGTTTGGTGGCACTTCACAGAAAACTAGGTGAAATATGTATACATACATCCATATGCACCTAATATAAATGTTAAGGGGTGTGTGTGTGTGTGTGTGCGTATGTGTGTGTATACATATATATACATGTATATATATATGTGCATGTATATATATGCATGTAGATTTATATGTTTCCCAGTTTTCTATGGATTATAACCAAACTTCTAGCTAATAATGTACTGAAATAAGTTTTATCATTGTAATTGCATATACACATAAACCCATATATGCATACATGCTTTAAAAAATACTCATTTTTTATATAAGTATGTTAATAAGCATATCGATAAATTATTACATAAATATATTGATAGATCAAAGAAAGGAAAAGTGTCAGTTTCTCTCCTCACTCTTGTCTTTGATTTACTTCCTTTCATGAGATTCTTGTTAAAGAATATTTTTCAAACCAAAATTCATTATAATTTTCTTCTTCCTCATATATCCTCTGATAGAAAATCTTAATATAATGTTTTTTTCTTAAATATGTTTAAAATGAATGATTCTTATAAAAATACTAGGTAAACAAACTTTTTCATGGCTGATTAACTAACTTCTTAAATTTGATGTGGATAAGTAAATATGGAGCACACTGACAGATTGTATGAAAAACTATGAAAAAAGAAAGCATAAAGAGATCTTGCCCTACTGGATAGTGAAATTATTACAAAATGCTTAAGTATATTAAAATATATTAAATGCATTATAAAACAATTAAACTAAATACTGCTAATGGCAACTGGGTAACCATATGTCTGTGTTAATGGAATAGTTTATACAACAATTTTTATTCTTTTTTTATATACCCTTAATGTTTAAATGTATATATACACATAGAACTATAATACTTACACATGTTTACATATTGTTCATATGATTTTATGTACATATATTATTTGGTACATAATATGTACCAAATAATGTACATATGTACATATATTATTTAAGTATTATTTTGTAGTTCTGAGATCCTATTTAGGGTAAAGATTACACAAATAATAACAAATTTGACATATATACAAAGAAAAAAACATATAAGTACAACCAAAAGTACATGCCACATTAGGAAAAACATTGACAGTGTATATAGAAAACACTTTATCTTTTTAATATAATAAACATTCTTACTAAAAAGTAAGAATTACAAAAGTGGACTGGGAAAACAAAATGGATAAAAATACATGGGCATGCAGTTTACTGAAATTTCTAAAATGCCTTAAAAATTATTAAAATATCCTTAAACTTTCTCATATTAAAATTCCAAAACAATTCTCTGTATAGAAATCATTTGCCAGATTAGAAAGCCCTCAAAATTTGATGATAAATAATGTGGGCGATAATTTAGGGAATATTGCCCATGGTTGTATAATTCGATGATATACAGTGCAAAAAGTTGTCAAATACTTATTAATTTTTAAACATATTTTAATTTTTTACCGACTGATTCTAGTTCTAGGAAATTAATCTACAATATTCCAGAATACTGAGAGTTTATACGTAAAATTATGCAAAGCTGCTTTTTTTCAATACCTGAAATTTGAAACAAGATAAAGTACATTAATGAGGGACGGGATAAATATGTGTTCATATAATGAAAAGATTCACAGCTGTTACAAAGAGGGGGAGATCTATATATGCTAATACAGAAAACACACCTTATTTTTAATGAATTGTAGCAACATATGAATCTGTAGTTCCAATCAATGATGTATAGGTATATAAAGGGTTTTGATACTAAATTACATCAGTAGACCCCAAGAAAAAGTGTAAAATAACAAAGCCATATTGACGTTTGCAGAATGGGAAATGTCTGAGAATCCTCTACCTGGATCCTTGATTTTATTCATCATTTTAAAAATAAAAATCATATTCTTGTGATTGAGAAACAAGACAGAAGAAAATGCTCTGAGCTTTCCTGGAGAAGGAATAATTGTTTTTAATTTTTTCTGCTCCCCCAACTCCACTGCCCTGCTCCATGGGCAAAATGTGTACCACACAGGAGAAAGAAATGAAATGAACACATACTGAATCTTAAGGTCAGATATGTTCACCTAAGAATCAAGAGAAATACCAGCAGCAGAAAGCAAAGAAAGAATGCTGACTGTTAGGCATGAGTCATTAGCAACTACCAGCAATAGCATTAACTAAGGTAAAGGTAACTTCAGTTGGAGAGTCATCTCATCTGGAATCTCTAGTGATTCCATGAAAAGTTCAATGGTAAACATCTGCCAGGCCTAGTAAGTAAATGATCAGCCTATGAAGAAAGGAAGTGATGCATTAAAATCTGAGCACTCTTCTAAACCTCCACTCAGTGAGTGGAGGTATAGAAGACTCTCTGGCAAGAACAGTCATGTCTCCTTTGTCATCATGTGAACATTATAGAGTGCACTTGCACAAAACTAGATGGCACAGCCTACTACACACCTAGCCTATCTGGTGTAGCCTGTTGTTTCTAGGCTACAAACCTGTATAGCATGTTAATGTACTTAATACTGTAGGTGATTGTAACACAATGGTAAGTATATGTGTACCTAAAGTATCTAAACATAGAAAAGATATGGTAAAAATATGATATAAAAGATAAAAAATGGTACACCTATACAGGGCACTTACCATGAATGGAGCTTACATGAAAAGAAGTGCACTGGATGAGTTAGTAAGTGAGCGGTGACATGAATGTGAAGGCCTAGGATATTACTGTATGCTCTTATAGACTTTATAAACACTGTGCACTTTGATTGTACTAAATTTATAAAAGAAGACAAGATTAAATCAAGACAAGATTAAATCAAGGCAAAATGATGCAATCAAGAAATGTAGTAAACAAGAGATGGGTATAAGGCTGCTGCCAGTATAACAGCATACTATTTTACAGCAAACATTTTTTATAGGTAGAGTGTAAACTCTAAAATAACAATAAAAAGTAAAGAATAGTAAATATATAAACCAGTAACATTGTGGTTTGTTATCATTATCAAGTAATATGTACTGTATATAATTGTATGTGATACTTTTATGCAATTGTCAGTGCAGTAAGTTTGTTAATCCCAATATCACCACTAACATGTGAATAATGTGCTGTGCTATGACCACTATGTCACTAGGCGATAGGAATTTTTCAACTCCATCATAATCTATAGGACCATCATTATGTATGCAATCCATCATTGACCAAAATGTCATCAAGAGTGGCATGACTGTAAACATACTGTGGGAATGAAGGAGAAATAGCAAGTTACACTTCCCCCATTGTGACTTCTACCCTGAAGCAGGCTCACACTGGGGAAGATGATAAAATATTAAATTTTAAATTTAATATTTAATTTTAATAATTAAACTTAACATTTAAATTTAATATTTAAATATTAAAATGATATGAATATGTTTGGGGTTTAATTCAAATCCTATACACATTTAATTAAAACCTACTGGCTTTCTGGAAAATAAAATAACATGAAATTCGAAAGTAGGTGCAAATTGGAAATTTATCCTCTATAATAAAAGGTAACTGCAGTTGTTGTTGGATATCTTGGACTGGGCATTCTAATCAATGATTTCATTTCTCTTTGTGACTAAACTTTTGTAACAGAAAGTGAAAACATATCTATTTCCTAAAAGTGCACATAAAATTGAGACTTGCCTAAATATTCAAACAAGTTTATATACTTAAACTCACTTAATAAAAAGTAATACAAATGGCTTATTCAATGTACATACATATAATGTGTATCTGTATGTGCTTGCATATATACTATTCCTAATGGAATGGTAATACATGATTAAATAGATTTACTTGTGAAAACTAGAATTTGAGTTAGAGGAAAACAGCCTTATTTTCTTCTTAATATCTGATTTATTAAAAATTCTAATTATTTCTATCAGTTATTCTTTCCACATATTAGCTCAACAAAACTTAATAAATAAAAAGAAAATTATCATTTATTGATAACCCAATATGTTATAGTCTTTTAGCTATTATTCATCTCATGTGTAATATCCACATTTAAACTTAGAGCTCTCCTGTCAAAATGTACAGGAATACCTCATTTTATTGTACTTTGATTCATTGCACATTACAGATGTTGTATTTTTCACAAATTAAGGACAAGATCTTTACTGCTTTCAGGCACTCGATACTATATGAAAAGCAACAAGGGACTGCTGAAACATTATTTTTGTTAAAAAGTGCATGTGTGAATCTTCAACCTTTTGTAACAATTGATGGTATTTAAAAATATGCCTTGAAATTTTTTAACTACATTGTTTTATTACGATGTATCCCCAGGCAAATATGCAGTCAAAGATTGATAACTGATTCTAAGACATCTTACTTTAAAACTGTAATAGCTTGTAAAATATTGTGTTAAAACAAGATGATTGAATAAGTGTTAAACAATAATTACATTTTGAGTGGTTACATGCAGTTAAAGAAGTCAATCATTAGTTATATTTTGGGTCAAACCTGTATCCAAATACAATTTATTATGAACTCAAAAGTGTATTCTACTAAAAAGTCATAAATGAAAAATTTTTATCCCAGTATATATTTTTAAGGTAACATTTTCAAATGTCTATTATAAGTGTGAAGTTTGAATAACAATACACTAGAGTAATAAATACAAACTGATAAGAATTTAATTGCCCATAGGCATGAAAATTTTACCTGTCTTATTCCATGGATATTATCAAATTGAGACAAATTATAATTAAGCTTAATGAGTTGCTTGGTGAGGGAGTAAGTGAATTTCTGCATACAGTGTAAATTAACATTCATACAGCCACTGGGTATTTTCTCAGTAGTGATATCCTATCTCAACTAAAGAAGAAATTAAGCACCTGTTTTTTTTTAGTCTACTGAGAAAAAAAACCTTAAAAAACAAAATTAAGATATGTTACTAAAATTCTCATATTTGAGTATACAGAATCAAATTTAATTATTTTATTTTTTTAATGTGATAACACAATGTGAGATCTATTCTTTTAACAAATTCTAAGTACAAAATACATTGTTAACTGTAGGCACACTGTAGTACAGCAGGTCTCTAGAACTTACTCGTCTTGTCTTGTCCTGTATGATTAAAACTTTATATCTTTTTAACAAAACTCCTTTTTTACCCTCTCCCAACTCTTGACAGCCACCATTCTAGTCTCTGTTTCTGTGAATTCGACTATTTTAGATACTTTATATAAATTGATACTTTCAATTGATCTTTGACAAGGGTGTTAAAAATATAATGGGGAAAGGACAGTCTCTTCAACAAATAGTGTTGAGAAAACTGGTTATCCACAAGCAAAAGAATGAAGGTGGACCCTTATCTTACACTGTATACAAAAATCAACTCAAAATTGATTAAATATTTAAACAAGATTTGAAACTGAAAACCCTTAAAAGAAAACATGGGGAAAGCTTTATGACATTAGACTTGGAAATGATTTGTTTGGATATGACATCAAAAGTACAAGTAACAAAAGCAAAATTATACAAGTAAGACTACATCAAACTAAAAAGCTTCTGCATGTTAAAGGAGCAATCAACAGAGTGAGAAGGCAACATACAGAATGGGAGAAAATATTTGCAAACCAGATATCTTATAGGGGATTGATATCCAAAACATATAAGCAACTCCTACAACTCAATAACAAAAAAACGAATAACCTTATTTGAAAAATGGACAAGGGACTTGAATAGACATTTCTCCAAAGAAGACATACAGATGACCAAAACCTAAGATGATACTTGAAAAGATGCTCAACAACACTTATCAGGGAAATGCAAATCAAAACCACATTGAGATAACACCTCACAAATGTTAGAATGGCTATTATAAAAAAAAAATAAATAAATAACTATTGACAAGGATGCATGGAAGTTGGAATCTTTGGACAATTGGGTGGGAATCTAAAATGGTACAGCCACTATAGAAAACAGTATTGTGGTGCCTTGAAAGAATAAAAATAGAAATTACCACATGATATAGCAATCCCATTTCTGAGTATATATCCAAAAGAAATTAAGTCAGAACTTGAAAAGATATCTGTACTGTCATGTTCATTGCAGCATAATTCATAATAGCCAAGATATGGAAACGACCTAAATGTCTATCTACAATGAATGGATAAAGTATGGCATGTACATTCAATGGAATATTATTTACCTTTAAAAAAGAATGATACATATCGTTTGTAAAAATATGGATGAATCTGGAGGGCATTATTTCATTAAATGAAATAAACCAGTCATAGAAGAGCCAAAATTATTTAAAAGAATTACTTTTGTTCAAAGAGGTAAGGAAGATATTTAACACTAAAACATGGAAAATAAAATCTGAATAGTTTCTTAAATATTGGTGAAATACTTTATCAGAGTCATATTGTACTTGTATGTATTGTTTCTAGGGCCCCTACAGTCACAAAGGTAATATGTATATATTAGGATCACACAGAGAGAAAACATTCACAATTAATTTCCATCAGAAAATGCAGTCAAAATTGTGTTGCACAGAATGGGAGAAAAAGAAATCAAAAACTTTTAAGAATATTTAATATTATAAAATAAACTCTTTTTCATTTTGCTTTTGTC
>NW_006439568.1:13515465-13542885 GCF_000325575.1 Pteropus alecto | reverse complement strand
CGTGTGTATATATATATATGTAATTAAAAAGGGTTAAAAAGTCATTCTGTTATTCTGGAGGTGAGACACTCCCAAGAAAAGAAAGGCAGCTGAACCTGTCAGATCTTTTGTAGAAATGTTTATGACAGACTTCCTGGTAAATAACTTAATTGCTTTTCATAGGAGGAGAATCTCTATGTGTAGAGTGCTTTCAACAGAATGGACCTGGTTGTCTGGAATTACTTAATATAAAAGACCTGGAATTTAAGAACTTATGAGGCATAAAGCTCTGCAAAATGTCATGAAAGTTATACAAATAACTGAGTTTAAAATGGTGGTTTCCTAGATCTAAATGGCTCTTTTGTAAATAAGGTAACTATGCATCTTACTCAGGAACCCCATCTGTTAACTTAAGTCAGAGTAGCTCCATGGGATAAAAAAGAAACTGCGGAGCTATGTTGGGAGTCCTGGAGTTGTCTTTTTTATTTGTGCCACACAATTTCTATAGCTGAGACAAGAATCCCCTCCACTGACATAGAAGTTGAAAATTAACATTAGAGTTCTTTCCTTGAGGTTTAATATTAAATAGTTTGGTCAGAATGTGTTTTGATGTTACAATGGAAAATTCAAAAGGTTTAGTTGATGTACCTAAATTTTTTTTATCTTCTATTTTCAGAGCTGTCTTTCTATATTGCAGTTAATGGAGCAAATATGACTTCCTGAAATAATAACTCAGAAAAATGTTACTGCTGAATCATGCTTAATAAGGCCATGGCTAAAAAAACAGGTACGCTATCTTCATATCATGGTAGAAGGAATATGAAATCCTATTTAAAAATTTTTAAAATGTTTTTTTGTAATTTTTCATGATAAATGACATTCGAAACTTTAAACATAGATGACAGATTAAATGTTTGAAAAAAGATGTCAGTTAACAACTCTTTTTGTTAAAGGTTTTAAATGAAACAATCCAAGGTAAGCATTTTATTTGAATGATTGCAATTAATTACATAATTTTATTATAAAGGCCTTATTATTTAAATCCAGAGTAGAATTTAGTTTTCTCTCTTTTATTGTTTGTTTGATATTTTAGTTAAGGCAAATTCTGAAAAAGAATAATGTAAAATTTTTCAGATCGCAATAATATCAAAGAAATAAAAGCACACATTTTAAAATAATATTTATTTTATATAATTTTTAATCAATATGTTCTGAAAATGCTGAGATTATATAAATATCTGAGTAATGTTCCATGATCTAAATGGCTCCTCTGTAAGTAGATTCAACACATTTCATTTAGATTCAATTTAAACTTTCCTAATTATTTCACAGTAACAGTATATCTTTCACATAAACCATACATTGTTCAGAGGCCATTTATTAAAGTCTTGATACTGATTATTTAAAGTTGGTAATTGACATGCAAGTGGTAAACCAGGTGGTGCCCTGGTTTTACTTGCTGCATTTTATTAGCAATACAGGCTTTACTTGCTGGCTGAATATTATTAGTTTTAATCTGATGGGAGGCAAATGCCCCTGCCTTAACTGCCAGTCTTCCGAGATGTCCATGTTCAAATCACTGAAAGCTGTGAATATGTTACTTTACTTGCCAAAAAGTTTCTTTAAGATGCTATTGTGGTTATAGATCTTAAAATAGGTATAGTATACTAAATTATCTAGGTGAGCCTAATGTAGCATGACAAGTGCCAGGGTCCCCAATTCTATGTAAGATCACTCATTGATACTGGTAATCACAGTACACACTCCATAAACTTGAACACTGTGGGGTTGAGTACTTGTGAAAAATCAAGAGAATGCTATCTTGTTGCCTATTTATTTAAATGCACCATATGAAAAACATTTGTCTCATCATAAGCTCTCTGACTCCTGTTCAGTAAAAATATTCTAGTGGGAGAGTCTGAAAGTACAGAGACCAACATGATTGATTAAAACTGTTAATAACAAAGGAATATCTTCTGGAGGAAAGAACTAGAATTTGAACAAGCAAGAAATATGGCAAACAGTGAGGAGAGGGTGTGAAAGACAGTTGAGGGGAAGTGGGAGATGGAAGAAAGAGAGATTTGGGAGTGTTTTGTGTTAGGGCCATGAGATATTTAGTGATGAAAAATTCTACTGATCTAAGTTTTTTTTTTTTTAGCTTATGAATATAATCTTTTTTTTTAACATTTTAAATAGAAGATTTAAATTAACTTTTAATTATGCTTGAGTGTAGGGATACATATTTTAAATTTGATCTGTGTTAAGTCAAGAAACAGCTTAGTTTTGTCCCAGCTTCATACAATATAGAATAGAATAGATAGCCTTCACCTCTTCAGGAATCATATTCTAAAACGCAAAAGAAATTTTATACTGTCTAATTGAGCTCTATGTAATGCCTATTTGTATCAATTTTTTTCTCTTCCCCTAAGGATGAACTATGTAACAGTGCTCAAAGCAATTAAATTTGAAAAGGATTAGGCAAGAAAAAGGCAGATCAAAGGTAAAAGACATTCAAGAAATGCCATCTTTATAAATCAAAATTAATACTCAATTTTTCAAAACTTCTCCATTTCTCTTAAAAAAAGAATAGAACATAATTTGCCTAGGGTAGTCCAAGGGTTTTTTTAATACATCTATAATGGACCGGTTTCTAGGTAAAGTGAATGCAAAGACCGTGTCTAATTCTTGTTTCTACATCATCAATACTATCATTCAACCACCTCTAATCTCTGCTAATGTCTTTCCTACAGTCACTGAAAATTTTCTTCTATTGAATTTAACTGAATGAATCTGAAGGCATTCACCTTGACATCTTTTTGCAGGAAAATGGAAGGTTGCCTTATCTGAAACATTTTATTGCATAAAATGCTTTACATGATTCTCAGCCTTTAACCAAGAATTATAAGTAGACAGGGGGAAGACATATTGCTCTGTAAATCTGGCTTGCATAGGAAAATGCCATGATAGTACATTTTAGGTAATAAACAGAGGAAGACTTTTGTTAGCCTTCTTGCTTGACACTCAATTAGGGGAGTCAGCATAAGGGTAATGAAAAAGATATAAGCTGATCCTTTCACTTGCACTATGCCTGGCATAGAGTTAGCAGAGTTGTCACTGTTACTGCTGTTCATGCTGTTATTATTAATTATCATATACTACTTTTTTTGTTGTTTCAGCAAAAATACCATATCTAGGATACCGCTATTCCAAAGCATTCATCTCTTTACATTAGATGATTATGTAATCTATATATTTATCCTTACTATGCAAAAAGTAAAGCTCACTTATCGCTGGAATGTTTTTTTTTTTTTTTTTGTAGTCTTTATCAGCTTTGATGTTTCTCTAAGGAGTATATCAATTTCAGATAATTTTAGAAACATGGCCTCGTGTAAATTAGTCCAGATATAAGTCATCAATTTAGGCAGAGAAAAAAATAAAAAGTAAATTAGTATGTTGTCCTTAAAAGGACATTTAAATTGCTTGTATGAGATAGTAAATAGTACAATGGAATTTTATCTATGGACCACTAATGTATGTGCCAGGTATTTTTACATGCAACATCTCATTTAATCTTTCTGACAATACTATATACATTTGTTTTCATTTTTACATATAAGGTTATTGAATTTAAGTATATTAGGCAGCACATCTAATGTCTTAGTGAGTTCCGACTATTGTAACAAAGTACATAGACTGAGTGACTTATAAACAACGGAAATTTATTTCTCATAGTTAATGGAGACTGAAAGTTTGAGATCAGGGTGTCAGTATGGTCGAGTTCAGGTGAGAGCTCTGTTCCATGTTGCAGACTGCCAACTTTTTGGAAGGAGTTAGGGAGCTCTTCACAGTCTTATCTGATAGGGCACTAATATCATTCATTAGGGCTCAGCCCACATTACCTAATCACCTACCAAAGTCCCCACCTCCTAAAGATAGTGCATTGGGAGTTAGGATTCCAACATATATTTAGGGGAGACATAAACGTTTAGTCTACTATATCAAAGTTTCAGCTAGAACAGAGCAACATAAGTTTAATTCAGATTGTGTCTGATTTTAAATATCATGCCTTCTATATTTTTACCACACTCTCTTATTTTTGAAAATAAATTCTGGAGAGAATGATAAGGGCTTACAGATGGTGAGTAGTGGGAATATAAAGGAAAATACAGATTTCTGGTTCATATCTCAAAGTAAAGTTATATTAATGACCAAAGACAAATAATGACTAAGAGGTAGGAGGAGTTGTCATATCTAAGATTTTTGAGTCTCAGTATTTGCGAGAGTGATAATCTTATTTTAAAGTAACTCTTTGAAAACTTTCTATTTTAACATATTGTTTAGAGGAATTCAACTGAAACTGTTCTGTACAGTAGTATGGCATAATTGTTACAATTAATGAACCAACATTGATAGATTATTATTAACTAAAATTCTTATTTCTTGTCAGATTTTTAGCTTTTACCAGTTTTCATTTGTATCTATGAAGGCATGGATGTATTTAGTTATCAGGTCTCCATAAGCTCCTCTTAGCAGCGACAATTTCTTAGACTTTCCTTATGTTGGTGACTTTGGCAATTCAATCTATATATTTATCCTTACTATGCAAAAAGTAAGGCTCGCTTATCGCTGGAATGTTTTTTTTTTTTTTTTTAGTCTTTATAATGTACAGATAGTTGTACATTATTCCTGCATTGGGATTTGCCTAATGTTTTTCTAATGATTGGACTAAACTTGTGTGTTCTTAGAAATAAGAATACAAATGTAAAGTGTAATTATATAATGTCATACAAAAAAAAAAACACATTCTCAGTATGACTTATTACAATATGTTAACCTTTATTATCTGGCTGAGGTACTGTTTAAAAAAAGTTACTTTTCTTTTCTTTTCCTTTTCGTACTGCGTATTTTAAATGAAGTCACTATGCACAGTCCACTCTTAGAGTATAGGAACTTATCCTTAACATTCTTGAGGATGAAGTATTTACAGAAATTATTTGGAATTCTACTGCATGGGAATTTTGTCTCTTCACTGTCAATTATTAACTTATTCGAACATTTATTTATATCACTATGGGCTCATTTATTTTTTATTTCATACTTTGGATTATAATTGAATATCTATCCATCTATCTATCAATCATCTATCATCTATCTATCTATCTATCATCATGTATCTCAAATTATTCTAGTTATGAACATTGAGAGATCTTTCAGTTGGTTCCTGTGTTCCTTTGATTCCCCCATCACTGTGCATGTGTGTGTGTGTGTGTGTGCATATGTGTGTGTGTGTGTGTGTGTGTGTGTATTAGCACTCCCTTACTCTTAAAGACTCCAAAATGTTCCAGGCTTATCTTGATTATTTTCTGCCCCGGTGTAGAAACAACCACTTCTCCAAATAGTCTCAGTTCCTTTTACTGGAGAATGGTATTAAGAACTAATATCTGAATGCTAGGTGTGCTTAGTATTGGAGAGTCATTATTTCTGGGTCCTCTCTGCTGATAAATCGAGGAGATATATATGTATATATTAACCCATATATCTATACATTTATTAATAAATCTTTATATATGTGATCATCTGTATCTGTATTAAGGTAAACACGAGTTCATACTGATGTTTCCAGCTCTGTTATCATATAAATTATCCTAGTCTCCACCTTTGACTAATCTGTAACCCCTAACTCTAAAAGTTGGATGTCTGGCTCCCTCCATTAACCATCGATTTATTCAATTCTTCATTTTCAGTATATATGTTAGAAGTAACAGAATATTAACCCATGTTTCCATGGAAATCAACTTTATCAACTGAAGGACAATACTTATATGCATTTCCATCTGGCTTGAGTCTTACAGACTCTATTTCCAAAGTTACTAAGGTCAGCATGATTTTTTGCCATTTCCTGTTCAGTGAGGTTATTTGTAAGATTATAGTATAATTGTCTTCTTTTCACTTTTATACTTCACCCTGAGATCCCCTGACTTTTTAAATTACTGTTTTTGTTGCATATATTAAGGTTCTCTTTTTTTGTGTTGTGAAATAGCTTTTCATAAATGCATAGTGTCACGTATCCAATGTATAGTAACAGAACATTTCTGCCACCCTAAAAAAAAATGTTCTCTGCTTCATAGATTTACCTTAACTGCTTCCAAAATTCCTGAGAACCACTAATCTATTTTTCTGCCTTTTATGAATGTCATAGTAATTGAAATCAAATAGTATGTACAGTGTGGAGTACTTTTAGATTGTTTTTTTTTTTAACTTAGTAATATGCATTTAAGATTCATCAATGTATTTTGGAGGCTTGTTGGGTCATTATTTATATCGCCAAAAAAAATTCCAATGTATAGATGTACCACGACTGTTTATTCACTCTCCTACATAAGGATATTTTGGTTGCTTCCAGTTTTGACAATTGTAAATAAAGCTTTTAAAATCATCTGCATGCAAGTTCATGCATGGCCATAAGTTTTCAAATCTAAGAGTATGATTAGTGGATCATATGTTAAGATTCTGTTTAATTTTATAACAAACTGTCAACTTGTCTTCCAAAGTGGCTGTGCCATTTTGGATGTACACCAGCATGAATGAGTTCCTTTTCTCTGCATAATTGCCAGCAATATGTACTGGGATGTTTTTTTTCCTTCTTTTTTCATGTCATAGGTGTGTAATAGTATTCCATTTTTGTTGTCATTTGAAGTTCTTTAATGACAATAGATATTGAACATTTTTCCATATACTTATCTGCCATCTGTATATATTTTCAGCCAAGTTGTCTGCTCAGATCTTATATTTAAAGGGTTTGTTTACTTTTCTATTGCTTGGTTTTAAGATTATTTATATGTTTAGACATGCCTAAACATGTCTAAATCACATGTTTAGACATGTGATTTATCAAATATTTGTTTTACTAATATTTTGCCCCAGTCTATGGATTATATTTTCATTCTCTTAACAATGTCTTTCATAGAGCAGAAGATTTAATTTTAATAAAATAAAACTTACTGATTTTTTGTTGAAATTAATTAAATTAGTGTATTTATAGCTGATTGTTGTCTTTTCAAAATTTGTTTTTAAATATTTTATTTTTAATCGTAGTTGACATACAATATTATATGTTTCATGTGTACAACATAGTGATTAGACATTTATATAACTTATGAAATGATCACCTTGATAAATCTAGTATCCATCTGATACCATACATAGTTATTATAATATTATTGACTATATTTCTTATGCTATACTCTACAACCCATGACTGTTTTATAACTACTAATTTATACTTCTTAACCTTGTTTCTTTTTTCACTCATCCCCACAACCTCCCTCCCATCTGACAACCATCAAATCTATGAACTTGTTTCTCTTTTGTTTATTTTGTTATTTAGGTTCCACATATAAGTAAATCATATGACATTTGTCTTTCTCTGTCTGACTTACTCCACTCAGCATAAAACCCTCTAGGTCTATCCATGTTGCTGCAGATGGCAAGATTTTATTCTTTCTTAGGCTGAGGAATATTCTATTGTATGTATGTAGCACCACTTCTTTATCCATTCATCCATTGATAGAAACCCATGTTGAGTTCATATCTTGGCTATTGTAAATAATAATGCAATGAACATATGGATGCACATGTCCTTTCGAAGTAGTCTTTTGTATTAATGTGGATAAATACCCAGAACTGAGACTACTGGGTACTTCTTTGTCTCTTATTATAGCCTTTGTTTTAATGTCAATTTTGTCTGGTGTAAGTATTAATAATCTAGGTTTTTTGTTTTCTTTTGTTTCCATTTTTGTGAAATATCTTTTACCATCCCTTTACTTTCATTCTGTGTGTGTCCTGTGATTTGAAGTTAGTCTCTTGTAGGCAACATATGTAAGGGTTTTTTCTTATTCATTCAGCCATCCTAAGTCTTTTAACTTGAGCAATTAATCCATTTACATTTAAAGCAATTATTGATAGATATGTAGTTATTGCCATTTTTTATTCATAATGTTGATATTTTTCTTCTTCTTAAAGAAGTCTCTTTAACATCTCTTATAATACAGGTTTGGTGGTAATGAACTCCTTCAGCTTTTCCTTGTCTGGTAAACTATTTGTCCTTCGATTCTAAATGATAGTTTTGCCAGGTAGAGTAATCTTGATTGTAGTTCCCTGCTTTTTATCACTTTAAATATTTTGCACCAGTCTCTACTGGCACACAAATTTCTGTTGAAAAATCAGTTGACAGTCTTATGGGAGCTTCTGTGTAGGTAACTAACTGCATTTCTCTTGTTGCTTTTAAGATTCTCTCTTTGTCTTTAATCATTGGCATTTTAATTATGATGTGTCTTGGTGTGGGCCTCAATGGGTTCATCTTGTTTGGCACTTTTTATGCTTTCTGGACTTGTATGTCTATTTCCTTTACCAGATTAGAATTTTTTTTTTTTTTTTGCCACTTCTTTAAACAGGATTTTAATTCCTTGCTTTCTCTCTTCTCCATCAAGTACCCCTATGATACGAATGCGGTATACTTGGTGTTGTCCCAGTGACCCCTTAAATTATCCTCGATTTTTTTGGATTCTTTGTTCTTTTTACTGTTCTGATTAGGTGTTTTCTGCTACCTTATCTTCCAAATTGCTGATTCAGCACTCTGCTTCATCTAATCTACTGTCGAATCCCTCTTATGTATTCTTTATTTCAATTACTGTAGTCTTCACTTCTGATTGGTTCTTTTTTATGTTTTCTATCTTCATTTTTAAGTTTTCTATCTCTTTGTTGAAGTTCTCACTGAGATCATTGAGCATACTTAACAACCATTGTTTTGAACTCAGCATCTAGTAGATTGCTCGTCTCCATTTTGTTTAGTTTTTTTTCCGGAGCTTTGTTCTGTTCTTTCATTTGGGACATATTCGTCTCCTCATTTTCTTACCTCCTTGTTTTTGTTTTTATGTATTAGGTAGAACTGCTATGTCTCTCAGTCTTAGTAAAGTGGAGTTATATTGTAAGTGTCCTGTGGGGCCCAGTGGCCCAGTGTCCCTTGTCACTTTAGCTGAGTGCTTCAGGTGTGTCCCTTGTGTGGGTCATGTGTGCACTCCTGATATAGTTGAGCCTTGGTTGCTGTTTTCATGTCAGTAGGAAGGATTGACCCTCAGCTAATTAGTTGTGAGGACTGGCCATGACTACAGTGGAGGAACTATTATGCAGGAGTTGAACTTACAAAGTGGGATTTGCTTTAGTGAGGCTCTGGTGCCTGCTCAGTCTGCCCTTTGGGTGTGTCATTTGGAGAGGTGGTTGAGTGGAAGTTTGGTGTGGTCCGAAGCTAGCCATCAGGTATGTTGATTTGGGGACCTCTTGAGAGGGACTCAGGTGCAGATTAAGATTAGCCACTACCTGTGCCCTGCCCCGGGACACTTGATATGAGCTACAAGTGATCTGAAGATGGTTGCCACTTGTGCTGGGCTTGGAGATGCCTAGGAGAGTGTAAGCTGTGAACTGAGGTCAGTTGCCACTAGTGCCAGGCTTGGGCTGCTTAATAAGAGGTATAGGCAAGAGAAGACCAGATACTGCTTGTTGTGGGTTTGTGAACTTTTGAGAGATTTCAAGAAAATCCATAGCATAAGCCAAAACAGGCCATTTATATGGAAAAGCCACTGGAAGCAACTTGGTTGGGACCTCAAGTTGGGAAGGGTGGGTGACCAGTGTTTGCTAGGTTGATGGAGACTCAGATATAGTGGTCCCCTGCTTGCGCACCCTGGGCGAGGGGAGGG
Source organism: Pteropus alecto (assembly GCF_000325575.1). Lineage (NCBI taxonomy): Eukaryota > Metazoa > Chordata > Mammalia > Chiroptera > Pteropodidae > Pteropus > Pteropus alecto. The sequence continues at coordinate 13,533,154 of NW_006439568.1, read as the reverse complement.
CTCGACAAGGGAAAATGACTTTTGCCAGCACTTCTGTCTGGGAGAAAGCTGCCCTTCCAGCTCTTACTATGAAGCCAGACAATTCAGTTTCTCCCCGTATGTCTCTGGTACCTTTGAAGCTATTGCCCTTGCACTGGAGGTTAGAGCAAGTGTGTTCATCAGGTAGTAAGTCTATGCATGGTCTCTTTAAAAGGAGCTAGTCACTTCTGGTGACTCCCAGATGGCTTCAAAGAATGAGCTTTTGGTTTTGTTGATATTCTTTATTGTCTTTCTGTTTTCAACTTCATTGATTTCATTGATTTTTATTTATTTTCTTATGTTTGGTTTAACTTTCCATTTTTGTGAAATATCTTTTACCATCCCTTTAAAAGGAAAAAAAAAAATTCCTTTTTTTTTTACTAGCTTTCTAAGATCAAAGTTTAGATTATTGATTTTAGACCTTTATTCTTTTTTAAAAATATATACATTTAATGTATATACACACATATTTTAAATTCTCTCAAGACTTCTTATTCAACCCATTGCTATTGAGAAATGTGCTGTTTAATTTGCAAAATCCCTTAGGTGAATTTTTCTTGGTGTTTACCTTTCCTGAGTTTACTAGATCTTTGGTTTGATCATTAATTAACTTAGGAAAATTTATAGCCATCATTAATTTAAAGATGTCTTCTGTTTCTTCTGCATCTGGTATTTCAATCATATGAATGTTAGACCTTTTGAAAGTACTTCATGGTTTTCGAAATTTATTTCCTCTTTTTATTCTCTTTGAATTTTAGTTTGATATGTTTCTACTAGTCTATCTTCAATATTATTGCTGCTTTTCTTTGGCCAAGATCAATCTACTGATGAGACCAGAATAATCATACCTAATTTCTGTTACAGTGTTTTTATTTCTATTATTTTTTCATTCTTTTTTAGGGGCTCTGTTTCCCAGTTTACACTATCCATATGTTCATGCATATTTTCTATCTTTTTTTTTCCCATTAGTGCTCTTAATATATTATTTACAGTTATATTAAATTCCTTGTCTAATAATTTTAATATTTGTGTTCAATACATGATTCTTGTTATTATGTTCATGTTGTCCTTTTAGATTGTGTTTTTTATTACTTTTTGACATGTCTTTTTTTTTTTTTTTTTTGAAAGTTGTAGAACAGTATCTGGCAATAAGAACCGATAAGTAGGTTTCAGTGGGAGACTAGAAATAGGCTGTGTTTAATGTTTGCAGTAGTTTAACTAGAATAGCCTTTAAATTCCTCTGATTCATTTGTTTTTGTCTCCTCTCTGAGCTTGGGGCTTCCCTATGTAATTCAGTGTTATTATACTGAAGCTCTATTGGTGTAGTGGTAAAGTGAGGAAAAGGAATAATTTTCTGTAATCTTATTTTTTATCTCAGTCATTCAGTGGGTCTATGATCTTCACAGATGTCTCTTTATTTGATATAGCTTTTTATTTGTTTTCCCCTCAGTTGATACAGAAAGTGTAGAATGAGCTATTGCTGAAGAAATGTCCTACCTCAAACTGTGTCAGCCTCTGGTAAGGTCATTTTCACTGGAGAGCCAGGCTTTGTTGTGGACAGCACTGTGGTTATTTTTAAAGGGATAATTATATTCACCTCCTTGTTCCAGATCCATGAAGGGATCTTTTTTTGACCTTCACTCTGAGTACCTGGTAGGGTTCTTAGAGGTTAAACCCACAAAAGTGTAGCACCTTCTCCCTAAGACTAATGTGAGGAGTTTCTTACTCCCATACTAGTCTACTCAGGCTCAAGAAATTCATCAAAATACCCTTTAAATGTTCCTACCAGTTTAAGATTCTAGTGGCTTCTACTTTAGGTAAGAAGATCTTGTTCGTCTCTCTGAATTTGCCTGTTTCTCCACATATTGAGATGGTTGTTTGCTTTGCAATCTCCATTTCCTAATGGATCTGAGAAAAGTGTTGAATTTCAGTTTGTTTAGTTTTTTCTAGTGTAAGATTGTGAGTGACAACTTTGAAGTTCTTTATATGTCTGAGCCGAAAATGGAAATGGTACACTTAATTTTTATTTTATTAAGCTCGTTTAAATCATAATCTGGTCTATTTTATTAATTTTAATGTTATAAAAGTATGTAAGTTAGTCATAGTCTTTGTTTTTATTCATATTCTTATAGTTAAATAGATAATGATATTGAACTTCAAATGATGATGAACTTCAAGTATATTAATATTTAAAAGGTTGCCTATATTTTTTTAAATTTAAATTAAAATATGTTGATAAACACTCTCAAATATAAGACCAAAACATATACTTGTTTACCAAATATAAAATAAAACAGAATAAATATTTACTCTCTTTTAGATTGTATGACAGAAAAATATTAATCATTGTTTCTATAGCAACTTGGTGTATTCATAAGCATTCTTAATAAAAAAAATTGTCTAGTATTTTAAATGTTGCATCTAGTATTTTTAAATTTTTCCAAATTTTATAAGATTGTCAAATAATATGGGCTCAAATGTCAGAACTTTGATTTTCAAAACTAATTTAGGTGAATTTAAAGTGTCATAAGGTTTTAGTAAATTCAGTGTGTTAGTTGCCAAGAATGTGATGGAGAACCATCTATAATCTTTTTCCTGAAGGAGCTCGTTAAATCTACGTAAACTTAATATTTATTTTATTTCCATTCTTCATGAAACAAGATTATAATTTGATGTTTTAAATGCATTATTTCTCTTTGAAAGGAAACAGTACTTGAAAATTTTGAACTGTTTTCTATCAATGTTTTTACATTACAAAGGAGCTAATAATTTCTCCTTACAGTGTTGCTATCATTATTTGAAATAAAACATATTAAGCATTCAATAGCATGGCTGAATAATGATAGGATTAAGAAATAGCCAATATGGTTTCAGGTCTTACATTTAAGTCTTTAATCTATTTTGAGGTTTGTCTATGATATAAGTTAAAGACCTAATTTTATTCTTTCATGTGTATATATCCGGTTTTCTCAATACCACTTTTTGAAGAAACTATCCTGTCTCCATTGTGTATTCTTGACACCTTTGTCAGAGATTAGTTGACCTTACATGCATGAGTTTATTTCTGGGTGCTTCATACTGTGGTCTATGTGTCTGTTTTTATGCTGGTACAATACTGTTTTGATTACTATAGATTTATAATATAAAGTGTGCTGCCTTTAGCTTGTTTGTCTTGCTCAAGATTGCTTTAGCTTTTTAGGGTCTTTTGTGGTTCTGTACAAATTTTACAATTATTTTTTCTATTTCTGTAAAAAATGCCATTGGAACCTTGTTGGGAATTCCATTGAATATATAAATTGGTTTTAGTAGAGTGGACATTTAAACAATATTCTTTCAATCTATGAACACGTGCTATCTTTCTATTTATTTGTGTCTTCTTCAGTTTCTTTCATCAGTGTTTTATATTTTGGGAAAAGATCTGAGCTTGATCTTTAGGATTATCATTTGTGATAGACAGCATAATGTCCCCAAAAGTCGTCCATGTCCTAATCATCGGAACCTATGAATACATTAGCTTACATTCCAAAAGATACTTTGTAGATATAATTAAAATTAAGAACTTCGAGAAGGTAAGATTATTCTGTATTATGCAGGGGAACCCCGTGTAGATCACTTGAGTCATCAAAATATGTGATGCTTTCTTAAATGTTAGGTTGAAAGAAGGGTTAGAGTGTTATGATATCGCTGGCTATGCAGAAGGTCACAAGCCGAAGAAAGAGGATGACCTCCTTAGGTCAAGGAAAATGGATAGCCACTGGAAGCTGAGAAAGACAAAGAAACTAATCATATCTAGAGCCTCCAGAAAGGAATGCAGTCAGGCTCTTACCTTAATTTTAGCCCACAGAGACTCGTATTGGATTTCTGGCCTATAGAATTGTAAGATAATAAATGTGTGTTATATTAAGTCATTAAGTATGTGGTAATTTGTTATAATAGTGTTAAAAAAATTAATATATCATTTATTAGGTTGTATCATAAACATGTTAATTAACTTTGTAATATGTTAAATAAGGATACCCGTTTTTATGTCATAGGGTTATTAAGTTAATTAAGAGTATTAAGACTTTGCACATAATGAATTATTAGTGGTTGGACTTAGCACTTGATACATAATTAATGAATTAGTATCACTTATAATTAATGGAGTAAAATTTCAGTTAAATGCTGAAAATAGGTATTGAGTTGTCTTTGACAGTCTCTTTTTAAGGAAAAAATAAAAACTCATAGCAATCTAGTGCCTCTCTATTACCTACAGTCCACTTAAAGAGCTTCATATTAATTTATTGAAAATTAATAACCCAACACATCATGCACTATAATATTTGTACTTTTAAAAGGGGAAGAATGTTAAATTAATATTTGTTGTGCATCAACTGTGAATATTCCAAGAATTGAACAGATTATGATACCTTGGAATGCATAATTCATTATATTTGTAAAAAAGGTTCTTGTCTTTCTGCTTCTTAATGTTGAAATTAATATAAATATATTAAAGTGAAAAAATAGAGTCACACTGGAAAATAATAAGGTTTCAATACATTTTAGTTCATTTTATCAAAGCAGGAAGAGTTAATATTATTCAGATTTCATATAATGTTTTCTGTTCATTAGTAACCAGATACCATAACAGTTTATTTTAATATTCTTATATTAATTTTATTTTGTTTTGTTCTTATATTTTAATAAAATTTTAAGAATTTATTTTATTTTATGTTGTATTGCCTAAATTTGTCATTCAAAATGAGCACTTAATCAATTTAAAAAATAATATAAATATGGAAATAGTTGAAGAATTGCACTTTTATACAAAGTGTATTGAATTTTCCAAAAACATGGATGAATATAAACTTTTGTCTTTAAACAGGAAAAATCTGAATAATGAGCATGATTAATTGCTTGAGATTGTAAGCAATATTTTGGAATGGACCATAATTTTAGCAAGTGCAAATTTTAGTTAAATGTCATTTGCATTAATAGAGCTACCTGCATTTTAATTATTTTGATAACAGTAATTAAATATGCCTTACTTCTCTGCCAATGTATTGTTCTCAGATGGAGTTTTTTTCCAGATAAGCCCTCTGAGATGTTCATTCACATATACTTCACAGTATGAAGTATTCAAATGAGTACTGGTATTATGAATACATACTTTTTTTTATTTGGATGTTTTATTTGATTAGTTATTTTAAAGAGTTTTTTTTAAGTATCACGGAAAGCAGATTTGCAAATTGTCTCTCTTAATATGTTAAAAAAAATTCAAGGTACTGAAAAGTGTCCTATAGGTACAAAATAAACATAATACTGTATGTTAACTTCCAAATCTGTTTGTAGAAATTCTGCCAAATCATTTCATTATATAATGTTGAGTTTATATTTATACTGCATAGAATGTAGTCTATATATTTATATAATCATATGCAAAATGTGTGCATTGATGTATTTTTACATTTACATTTTTAATAATTTAATTGTTTGCAACTGCAACTATAATTTTGTACTTATAGTAATATCAAAAATATATCAAAGATGTAACCATCTTTTTATTATTAACATATTGAAGTGTACGTATAGAGGAAGGGCGGCCCTGGACTTTGTGTTTAAGAGTTTTATACTGTGATACAGAGTACCAATTGTGCTATGTAAGTCTACATTGTTTAAGAAACTAGTTTTCTGTACACTCATATCTTGATTTGCTTTTATAATTTGAAACAATGTAGTCATAGAATACTTGTAGAAATGTGTCAAAATATTTATTGCTCATTCATCTAGTAATGTGGCATTTCAGCCAGTTTATTATAAGAAATAATGAAATATGGATTCAAAAATTATATGAACTCAAATGACATAATATAAAAGTCATATTTTAAAGATATGCTCTTCTATTATATATCTATATCTATATTTATTTATATTTCTCTTACTAGTTCTCATATATAAGATTACTTTCTGATTTGATTTTATTACAAATAATTATATTAAAAAAAAGACAAATAGAAAAGAACAGTAGTAGAAAACAACAGTAAAACATACCAGAAAAACAATATATAAGAAAATTGCCAAATGAATCAAATGTTTGTTATTTGCAATTTAAAATATTACTGTCAGAAAATATTATTCAATGAAGAACAAGTGCAGAATATCCTGTGTCTGTTGTTTAAAGGAATTATAAAAGATTTATTAGACTTTAAAATTGATGATATATTTGCATCTGTGTTAAACATATAATACTATTGAATTATATTAATCATAGTATAGAAAAATTTTAATGACCAGCACATACCAAGGAGAATGTGAAAAATGTTAGAAAATATTAACAATTGTATTCAATTGAAAAACAACATCAAAAAATCACAACCAGCACAAAGCATGAAGAAAAAGTCTTCTCAAAGTGTTCTTTTATTAATCCATCAAGGAACAAATAATTTAAACAAATTTAATTTGGGTGGGGCCATAACAATTGGGAACATCCACATTTATTTTCTCAATCATGTATAACTTGATTTTCAAAAGCAAAACAATAAAATTACATATAAATGTTATATGTATCTTTATGTGTAAAGTTAATAAGGAATGCCAAATTTACTTTAGAATTCTAGTACTGTTTTATCAAAAGGAAAAAGAATAATTTTTTAGCATTTATCATTTTATTAAATGCTCAAAATACAATGGTATGACTTCCAATTCAAATGGAATAGCAGGCAAGGTCTTAATTTTTAAAAACTCTCATAAAGGAAGCCAAAAGTACCCATATATGGAAATTGGATAGAACAACATATCAAAATAAAGCCTAATAATATGAAGTGGCAACATTGAGTAAAGGCTGCCAATGAAAAATTATCTCAGTAATTTAACATATTCTTCCAAGATCTGTTCCTGTATCTGAAAATAGAAGTCACTTACAGGTGCTTGAAATCAGTTTTGCAAACGTACATGCTAAAAGTCATCAGAAATACTGAGGTAATATGATAAAAATTTAAAATGAATAAAGGGTGGAATAAGATCCAAATTAGATCCAAACGTGGCATTACAACTATAATGATGTTATGAAATCATTGCAGGTGATCTTATAAAATAATAATTTTAATTATATATTAATTAAATTTATTAATTAAAGAAATAATAATATAAAATGGACTGAATAAAAGATTGACCCTAAATGAAGATTGAATTAATGAACTGGTAAATAAATTTTATTCAATTTCACCAATTGTGAGAGAGGGATACAGAATTGAAATAATAAAACTTCAGAAATGGTGAATAGTGCACAAGTTATGATGCAGATCTAAGAGAATTTTAGGAGAGTTTGGACAGTGTTGGATAAAAAAGACTTAAATATATAATAGCTCCAAACTTTCATGTTGTATTTCTTAATAGAAAATATTAAGAAGAAAGACCAGAATCCTCAAAATGTTTCCAGGAAACACACACACACACACACACACACACTTAAGCGAATAAAACACAAAAACACTAAAAATAGAGGGACTACTCTAATTTCAAAAACAATAATAAAATAATTACTATAACAAACCACACCCATAAAGCTTAATCCTCTTGCCCTGCTTTATTTTTTTCCGCTTGTTATCAGCTGCCATTCTGTTATATATTTGCTTATTTTCTGCTGTCCCCAATAGAATATAGTCTATGAATGCACAGAGACCTTCTGTGGTTCAATGCTATATCCTAATAATGAGACAACTGTGAGTCTAGACATTTTGGGAAATGAATAAACACAATTAAATATTTTTAAATTAAAAAGAAATTAATTCATAAAATTGATCAACAGTTTAGGTTGATATAATTTCAATGCAGATAGATCAATAGCGTTCTTATTCACTGCAGCAACAAATTAATAATATGACAAAAATCTAACAGAAAAACTACAGAAGACAATGGCTCTTGATCAAAATTTCCTATAATAAATGAATATATACTTCGGCACCAACAACTTACAAATATCGTATACAGCATAAAATAAACAGAGAGCAATGAAACAGAAGATAAAGTATAGAAAAGAATTACAAAATTAATTGAGTGTAAAATGTGACATCTTAAAGCAATGGAGAAGAAATAGTACTGAGAATATATCATTTTATTATACAACTTAATAAAATATATTCAGCTTCGACACTTGACATTTTGGAGTAGACAAGTAATATTTGTAGAAATAACGATAATCATTTAAGAATAAGATAATTAAACTGTTTTTTTTACATGTATGACACAGGAAAGACATTACACACATATATGCATATCTTTGTGATATACATACAAAGTGTGTTTACTTTGTTTATAGCATATACTCTAAAGCTCAGAAGTTAAGAGCTCAGCTTTTAAAACAAAATTGACCAAATCTGACTGTCAACTTGGCCATTTAATAGTTGTACGACTTGTCCTAATTATCTAACTTCTTGGAACCTCAGTATTCTTACATGCAAGAAAAATTAAATCACTTACATTACAGGGTTTTGTAAAGATTAAAGTTTTATTTATTTTCAGCAATGAGAGTACTTGTAATACAATAAGCCCTATGTAAAATGTTAATGATGTAAATGTTAATCATTTTTGTGATTATTAGTAAAATAAGGAAAAAAATATAGACATTCAACACACTGCCAACAGATTTATGTATGTTTTGCATTCTTTGGAAACATAAATTATAATTAAAAAATAGTAGCCTAAATTACCTGAAATTCCAAAGGAAAGGTAGCACACTATTTTGGCCTGTTGAACTGGCAACGATTGAAAAACAAATAAACAACAAATACAAATAAAACATTATTAACTAGACAATCTTTCTTTGACACTACTTTGTTCCCTTTGGGGCTTGGTTAGCTAGCTATTTGTTTAAATTCGAGGTGGATAAGTAAAAATTTAAACATATGAACAAATGTTACGGAAAATTTTGAAACAAAAGAGAACATAAAGATGTCTTTTCTTACCAGATATTAAAGTATATTACAAAACGTTTAAATGTTTTAAAAATTAATTAAACTCAACATTGTTAATTCTGACTAGCTAACCATCTGGAGAACATAACTTGTGTCATTATGCCATTATTTAACATTTTACACAAAAAAATTATCATCATTGAGTACTTGCAGAATTTCTATTTTCACACACATGCATATTCATATAATTTTATATTTACGTATATTATTTGTCATTAAAACATTATTTTGGAATGTATAGTGACCTTCTATGGTAGAGATCAAATCCAGTGTTATAAAATCGACAACACATGCAACAACACAAAGTAAGAACAAACAAGGTAAATATGTCAAAAGCACATACCCTATTGGGAGAATGTAATCAATGCACATAACAGACATTATGTCTAAATAAAATAAAAATCCTTACCAATAAGACAATTTAAAGGCATTGTGAAGACAATAAAATGGAAATAATATATGGACATTCAGATAATAGAAAACTAAATATATTTAGACACTTAATGAGAATATCTATAATCTTACTCATAAATAAGGAAATTAAAATGAACAATTTGTGTGTATAAATCATTTATCAGCTTGGAGGGGCTACTGAATTTAATGATACACAATATAAGTGGCAGTGTAGGGGCTTTCAGCACTCATATATTGTAATGGTTGTATAATTTGTTGATAGATAATGTGAAAGGATATTTAAAAATAAGCGTAAGCATTTTAACTGCACTTATATTTATGACCCACTGATTCTACTTCTAGGAAATTATTTTATGAATATAATAAAGCTCTGAGTTTTTATATAGAAAATGCTCAAATTAGTATACGTGTGTGGTTTTTAACAAAAACTAAGATTCAAATATACTAAATTATCATTATAAAAGAGCAAAATAAATATTAATAGGGGTAAAGAGAAATATTTTGTTATAGAAGGTCGATTTTCTCAAAATATATAAAATTATAAATTTATGGTAAGCTAACATATTCATTTCAAAGTGCATTATAAATGTGAGAACTAGGAGAAATAGAAATACCTACAATTATAATTGGAGATTTCAACACTCACTTTTTTATAATAGAAAGAACGAGATAGAAAATATATATTAATAAAGAAATTATCTACAATGCTATAAAAAAGAACTAATTGATAATTACAAAATGTTTCACTTAATACACCTTCAGGGGCATATAAAACATATACCAGGATTATGTTGAGAAACATAACAAACCTTAATACATTTTCCAAATTTGAAAACTTACAAAGTATCATATCTGACCACAATTAAAATATATTTAAAATCACTAACAGACAAATATGCAGAAAATCATCAAATATTTTAAATTTAAATAAGATGACTCTAAATATTTTATGTTTCCAAAAGAAAGTCACGAGTGAAATTATAGAATATTTTTGAATAGAACAAAAATAAAACACAACCTATCAAAGTTGGTGGGATGTAACTATAGTAGTAGTCATAGGGAAATGTATAACAGTAAGCACTTATATTAAAGAATGAATATCCTTAAGTATTAATCTAAACTTTTACATTAAGAAACAAGAAAAAGGAGAGCAATTAACCCCCCCATCCACCAAAAAGAATAGAGATAAGAAGGTAATAAAGTTGAGTAGAAATTAATAAAATTTAAAACAGAAACAATAGTAAAGGAAATCAATAAGATTAAAAGTTGACTCTCCAAAAAGACTGATAAAATTAATAAACCTAGCAAGAATGAGAGAGAGAATTTAGATCAAAAATGAGGGAGGAGACATCACTGCCACCACTAACACTGTAAAGATTAAAGTATAATACAGGAATATTATGAACCACTTTATATCCATAAATTTGAATATTATGATGATATAGGCAATTTTTAAACCAAAGTGTTTCCAAAATAAGACATATAATCTGAATTAGCTATTTAAAAACTATCCAACAAAGAAAATTCTGAATTCTAATGGATTAACTAGTGAATTCTACCAAGCATTTAAGGAACATATGCTACTCCTCATTTACAAACCTTTCAGGAAATAGAAGATGAGAGAACACTTTCTAACTCATTTTATGAGAGCAGCATGTCGCTGATACCAAAACCAGTGTGAAACTTTACAAAGAAAGAGAATTACAGACCAATATTTGTCATGAAGACAGATACATAAATCACCATCAAAATTTTATCACATAGAATTCAGCAACACATAAATGAATATCATTACCCAGTGGGGTTTATTTTGAGAGTTAAACATTGGTTCTACATTTTAAAATCAATGGAAGTAATTCATCATAAAACATACTAAAAATCGTGTAAATATGTGCAGAAAAATAATTTCACAAAATTCAAAATTCAATCATTATTAAAACCCTCCAGCAATATAGGAATAAAAGAACCCTTCTCCACTTGTCAAAGAGTATCTAAGAATTCCTTTAGCTAACATCACACTTAATGGCAAAATTTAAAATTATTTAATAAGAAAACAACAAAACAACAAAAAAGGCAAAAGACTTGGCAACAAACAAACAATGCACTTATTGACAAACAATGGCACGATTGTCTATGTTGAAAATCTGAAAGACTTGACAAGAAAATGTAAAGAACTATTCAGTGATTATAGCAAGTTTGCAGGGTACAAGGTTAATGTACAAAACTCAAGTGTTTTTCTATAAACTAACAATGAATGAGAGCAATTTAAAATTAAAAACTCTATATCATTTACATTACTACCAAGAGAATAAATACTTAGATATAAATCTAACAAAATATGTATAAGATGTATATGAAAAAGTTTCAAAACGCTAAGGAACAAAATTAAAGAACTAAATAAATGGGGAGATAGTTCATGTTCACAGATAGGAAGACTCAGTATTGTCAAGATGTGAGTTCTTTCTAAATTGATTTATAGATTCAATGCAATCCCAATCAAAATCCCAGGAAAATATTTTATGGATATTAATAAACTGATTGGAAAGTGTATTTGAAGACGAAGACCCACAATAGCAAACACAGCATTGAACAAGAATAACAAGGTTGGAGGACTGATGCTATCTTGCTTCAAGACTTACTAAAAAGGTACAGTAATTAAGACATACAGATAGCAAATAGTATGTAAAAAAGTGCTCCATATCATATGTTATCTGAGAAATATAAATTAAAATAATAAGATACAACTACACACATATTAGAACGACCAAAATCTGGAACACTGACAATAGCAAATGCTGGTGAGGATGTGAAGCAACAGGAACTCTCATTTAGTGCTGGTGGGAATGCAAAATGTATAGCCACTTTAGAAGATAGTTTGGTGTTTCTTAAAATACTAAATATACTCTTACCATATAATCCTACAATTACACTCTTGGTATAGTTACTCAAAAGAGTTGAAAACTTATGTTCATACAAAAACCTGAATATAAATGTTTGTAGTCACTTTATTCACAGTTGCTAAAACTTAGAATCATCCAAGATGTCCTCAGCAGGTGAAAAGTAAATGGTAGTACATCCAGACAATGAAATATCATTCACTGCTTTTTTAATTAATTAATTAATTTTTTTAAGGAGCTACCAGGCTATGAAAAGACATGGATCACTTTATTGCTAAGTGAAAGAAGCCAATTTGAAAAGGCTACACACTGTACAATTCCAACTATGAGTCATTCTGGAAAAGGCAAAACAATAGAGATGGGAAAAAGATAAGTGATTGCCAGGGATAAAGGAGAGAGGAATGATGACTAGGCACAACACAGAAGATTTTTAGGACAATAAAAATACTCTGTACGATATTATAATGTTAGATATATGTCATCATGAACTTTTCCAATCCCTAGAATGGACCACACCAAGAATGGACCCTGAGGTAAACTGTGGACTTTAGGTGATTATGATTAGTTAATGTAGGTTCATCAATGGTAGCTAATGTATCACTCTCGTGGGGAATGTTGATAATGGATAAGACTATGCATGTTTGGGAGTAGGTGCTGTATGGGAATTCTCTGTATCCCTCTCTCAATTTTGTTATAAACCAAAAACTTCTCTAAAAAGTAAAGTCTTAAAAAATAACTAAAATTAATCACATTTACATGTAAAATGAAAAAGTTCTAAATCATTTTAACAATAACACAGGAGAAAATTGTCAGGACCTAGGACTTGGTGAAGAGTAAGTAGACATAACATTAAATACTTGAAACATAAGAGAAAAAATGATAAATTGGATTTCATCAAAATTGAAATTTTGTTCTTTGAATGATTTTCTTAATCGGGTGGAAAGACTAGATATGAACTTGGGGAAACTATTGGCAAACCACGTATCTGATAAAGGACTTAAATATAGAATATAATCTCAAAACCTAATGGTGAAAAAAACAAATTAGAACATGAGCAAAATTTTGAAAATCAGTGACATTTCAGTGAAGAGGCAAATAATCACTTAAAAAGCTGTTTAACATTACTAGCCATTATTAGGCAAATTCAAATTAAAACCACAATAAATTATCAATACACACTTATTAAAGAAGTTAAAATATTTTAAAATAGTTATTGCAAATGCTGGTGAGAATAGTTATTGCAAATGCTGGCAAGAATATTCTATTTTCCTATTCTATTTTCATTATTTCTTCATTTTCACTTTTTAAGCTCTCATACTTTTCTGGTCAGAATATAAAATGGAGCAGCCACTATGAAAAGTAGTTTGGCAGTTTCCTAAAACACTAAACACTATACTTTCCACATAGCTCATCAGTTATACTCATTGGTATTTATCCTGGAGGAACAAAAATTTATGTCCACGTGCACACAAATATATAAAATTGTTTATAGAAGCATTATTTGTAATAGTCAAAGTTTGGAAATAACCCAAATATGTAAATAAACAAATATGGCACATTTATGCAATAAAAATGTACTAACTTCTAACACACACAGAATCTCTGATGGGCATTGTGGTGAGAGAAGTCAATATGAAAGATCACATACTCTATGATTTTATTTATATAGCATTCTCAAAATAAAAAAAATGTGGAGACAGAAAACAGATTAGTTTAGGAATTAGGGGTCGTGGTGTGGGGGCGTGGGTGGATTTAAATATAAAGGTATCCTGAGGGTATTCTTAGTGATGAAGGTGCAGTTCTTATCCTGATTATAGTATTGGTTTCACAAATCTACACATGTGATTAATTAAATGATGTAAAATTATACACAAACACTTACCCATATAAATTTCCGGGTGTCGATCTTGTACTATAATTTGACAAGATGTATCCACTGGGGGAAAGTTCTTGCAGGTGGAAAAAATGTTAGATTTTTATTGATGAACCATGGTATCCAAATAATTATTTAAGCCAGGATCTGAGTATTTCCTGCCAAACTCATTTAAACAAACAAATATTCTGGAAAAAAAAAAATCATTAGAAACAATTTTTTTCTTTTATCTTGCCACTTTGATTTTTTTCAGATCCTTGTAACATGAGTTTTCTTGTATTTGGAGTTACTGTGGGCTCAATTATATATTTTGATTTTTAATATTTTTGTCTCATTTTCATTGTCAATAATATTAAATTTAATTTATTTCAAAATCACACATATATTATAAATTGAATAAGGAAAATATCAAGCAACAAATGTGAAGACATAAGGGTCTTCCACATCATTTAATCCTTAAACATAATGAGGAAGTAGATTTCATTAGAGCAGTTTTGATTCCAGTCCCCTACAAATAAGGCAGAGATATCAAAAGAGCAACCTCATTCCCTGTGGAGATTGAATCTATTTCCAAACACTGTTTTAACAGAAAGAAAAAATAATAGTCATAAGGTGAGTATTTTCTGCTTGTTGTCAAAAGATGAGCTGCTGTATTAATCCCCATTACTGTAGGTTTTTATGAAAAGACCAACTTATTTTTATCTCTGTGCTCTTCTGGACGTTATTGATCATAAATTCTATCTTGATGGAACAGTAGATATAATTATTTTATAATAAGCTAGCAATAATGATATCATCAGTGTCTAACATTCACCTGCATGTCACTTGCAATCACGTTTTTGTTGCACATGTAGGCACTTAGAATAATGACCTTTCAGGTGGATAACTAACTATTGGATCAAAATTGATACTGTTACAAATATTCTATTTTCCTATTCTATTTTCATTATTTCTTCATTTTCACTTTTTAAAAAGTGAAAATATGATATACAGTTATTTACCTTAGCTTGATAACTATATTGTATTATTATTACCTTTTATATGGGAGAAAGTTCTAAAGTCCAACTGTATTTTTATATTCCTTCGGAACTGAATTGAATATCACAGCAGGAAGATATTTATTCCTCAGTGATTAAAGGATTTCTTATATGTTTGTGATTTGGCTACCACACCGTACCCTCTGATGGTCATGCTAGCCTTGCTCTCTAACTACTTACATCCATTGAAAGGTAAAAGCCAGGTTATCTGGAATTTTAAATTGAAATGTGAACAGAAAATGAATTGAGATAGAGGAAATATTTCACTCCTTACATATGTTTGTTTCTCTTTTATCAGTTTCCCTACCTTTGCCTTTCAAATCTTCACAGTGTTCTAATTATGAGTAACCATGTTGTTACCATGAGTGACTAAATGGAAAAAAAAATTGTTTACTAGAATTGATGTTAGGAGCACAGAGATTTGCTTGCTTTCAGCTGTTACTGTTTTCATGCAATTGAATGAAAACAAATTCAGCTTTGATGTATGGCATAGGTCCACATATTTAACACCTCATAATTATAATACTGAGTCATGTTATAGCTCGTTATTTATTTTTTCCCAATTGGAATGACAAAGAAGACTCTCAAGACTCTTTTGTTATCTACTATACATAATACATATTTCACTTTACTCGCTGATGACATACAGTGCTCCCTAGGGTACTTGTTCTTTTGAAAAAGAGCTCAATATCTACTATGAGACTATGCAAAATATTAATTTATTAAAATATATAAAAGAATGCAGGGCTTCCATTTGATTCTATAGGGGAAACAAATTCTAACCTACAAGCTGACAAAGAAATTCTTACTTACCCAGATAGCATCCTTAAAGATAATGTATTTTTCTCTACTCTTTTATTTTATTTTTCTGCCAACTCCCATTATATTCAAGTAAATGTCATATGTATGTGACAAATAAGGTATATAATGATATGGAAAATGTGTAATTCCATTCAGTTTTTAATTTTTTCACAACTATTTTATCTCTAAGGAACAGAGATTCACCATATCATTATTGCAAAGCCTAATATTCCTTTTTTACATGTTGAATAGAATCCAGATAACATTTAAAACACTTTCTTAAACATTAATAATTATTATTGTTCAGCACATATCCCAGTACTGTTGAAAAAAATGCTAAGGTGGGAAAGTTACATAGTAGCTTTTGTCTCCATCTCTTGGGGATATTGGAGAGGAATTTCCTGCTCCTTTCTCTCAATAGCAGAACTCTACTTTGTATCAGTTCAGGATTTTGAGAGTGAGGGGGTTTCCAGTCTCTCAGCTGAAAGCTTGCACTTCTACTCCTCCCTAAAAGATATATACTATGGACTGAATTGAACAACCCTAAAATTATATTATAATTGACTTTCTAAGCCCCAAAGTGATGGTATTTGGAGATGGGGTCCTTGGGAAGTAATTAGAGTTTTTGATGAGGTCATAAGAGTAGGGTCTTCAAAATGAGATCAATGCCCTTATACAAAGAGACCCTGGAGAACTTGAGCTCTTTCTGTTTTCCACACTCGTGCACTGGGAGGGCCACGTGAGCACACAACAAGAAGGCAGCTGTCTGAAAGCCAGGAAGAAAATCTTACCAGAACTCAATCATGCTGGCGTCCTAATATCAGACTTCCAGACTCTACAACTATGAGAAAATAATTTCTGTTGTTTAAGCCACTCAAAACATGGTATTTTTGTTATGGCAGCCTAAGCTGACTAATACACACCATAAACAAACCCTATACCTGTTAGCAAATCATTCCTTATTTCTCTGCCCCCAAAGCACTAATCTACTTTCTCTCTTTGGATTTGCTTGGTTTTGATATTTCATATAAATAGAAGCGTATAATATATGTGCTTTTGTTTGCTTTCTTTCACTTAGTATATTTTCAAGGTACATCCAGGTTGTGGCATCTATCATTACATTCAATGGCTGAAGAATATGTTCTTTGTTTATCCATTTATCACTTTATGAACATGTGGATGATTTCTAACTTTTGGCTATTATGAATAACACTACTATGAATATTTATGTACAAGTTTCTTCATGAACACATGTTTTCAGTTTCACTAGGATATACTTGGGTTTGGAATTGCTGGTTAACTGTAACATTTTTAGGAACCATCAAACTGTCTTCTACAATAGTTATATCATTCTCCATTACCACCAGCAATGTGTGAGGGTAACAAATTCTGCACATCCTTGACAACATTTGTTACTGCCCATCGTTTTTATATAGCCATCCTAGTGGGTATGAAGTGGAATTTCACTGTGGTTTTATCTATAATTCCCTGAAGACTAATGATGTTAATGTGCTTAGTGACCATTTGCATATTTTCTTGGGAGAAATATCTGTTCAAATTTTTTGCCTTTTTGTGTTTGGGTTATTTGTTTTTGTATACTGTGAATACTAGACCCTTATCAGATACACGAATTGTAAAGACTTCATCTCATTCTTTCTTTTAGTATTGTTTTTATGTAAATATTACATATATATATAA
>NW_006439568.1:13515170-13515452 GCF_000325575.1 Pteropus alecto | reverse complement strand
TGTGTTTAATTTTGGCTTTGTCAAATAATATGTTTTAATAAGTTAAAAGAAAAAAATAGTGATTTATATTTACTCATAGATTTACTTTTTTCTCTTAATCTTTATGTTTATCCCAATTACCATTTAGTGTCATAATCCCTCAAACTAACTTCTTTTAGATTTTCTTATAGCAAAAGTTTGCTGATAACAATGTTTCCATTTTATCTCAGGATATCTTTATCTTGCCTTATTTTGCCTTCACTTTCGTTAGATAAATTTGCTGCATATTGAATTCTTATTTGA
>NW_006439568.1:13488681-13515138 GCF_000325575.1 Pteropus alecto | reverse complement strand
GATGGAGTACTTCGTTCTAATGTCTCCTGCCTTCCATCAAATCTTATCGATTTTCTCCTTTGTATATCATGTTTTTCTCTTGTTGCTTTCAAGATTTTTTTTCTTAGCTTTCACATTTTACACATTACTCTGATGTGTCTATAAGTATGTATCTTTGTGTTTATCTTGCTTGGGATGTGTTGAGTTCTTAGGTCTGTAAAGGAATGATTTCTACTAATTATGTAAAGTTGTCTTTTTCTGCACATTTCTCTCCCTCTCTTCTCTCATTCTGGGAATCCAAGCACACAGGGTTGCACCACATCATATGGTCCCACCGCACTCTGATGTTCCGTGTGTTTTCCTTATTTTTTTTTCTTTTGGCTCTTCAGATTGAATAATTTCTATAATTCTTTGTTTTTATTCACTAATTCTTTTCACATCTCCAATTCTATACTGCTATCTACCAAAATTTTTATTTCAGCAATCATAATTTTTAACTGTAGAAATCCCACTTTTTTATAATTTTTATTTCTCAATGGAGATTATTAATTAATTTATTCACAAATACAATATTGTCTTTCAATTATTTGAACATACCATATTTTATTTATTTTTTTATTTGTTTATAATAGCTGCTTTGAAATCTTTGTCTGCTAAAGCCAACATGTGGCTCCACTTACTAGTCCCTTTCTACCCTTTTTCTTATTTTGGATTGGTCACACTTGTTTTTTGCATGTCTAGTAGTTTTTGATTGAAAACTAGATAATGTAATATGTTGCAGAGATTGGATTCTCTTATGCTCTTCCAAAGATTATAAGGATTTTGTATAACAGGAAGTTGTATAGATTCAAAATACAGTGTGTGGCTTCTTGCAATCTCTGATCTTTTTTTAACTTTCCACAACTGCTTTTTAACCTGGTCTTCTCTGAGTTACACCCCTCTCTGGAAAAATGTCAATCAACCAAGAATTACAGCAGAGGATATTTACCCTTTCTTTAGATTCCTAGTCTCTGACCATTCCCCAGTCTCCAGCTGTTCTGCTAGCTTTGTACTCTGTGCCCTAGCCCTTCAAGTCTTCTGTCACCAGAGCTGTGCACAATCAAGGCATGCACTTATGTAATAAAAAATATATATATATATATATATATCTCAAATTCACTCATCTAACTCAATGTTTTAAAGTAGATTTCTCTCTGGCTTCTGCCTCCTTTTTTTGCCATTAATTTCCAAATGATTTCTCACACCAGAACTCTAAATTCTGGACACTTTTGAGCATTAACACTGAGGTTATCACACTGCTGTTTTCCATAGCAATAGCTTTGGAATTTGAGCAGCATCTTCTACCCAGAAAAACCACAAATTTATAATTCCTCCAGTCCCTTTCAGTTGTAGTTTTGGGATTAACTTTCCTCCATCTGGCTTCTTTCTGCATTTGGATGCTTTCCAGTTGTCTTTAAATATGTTTAATCAATATCCCTCCGATTTTGTTTTTATAGTAAGTTCTTTAGAGATCTCTACTCTTGGGGAGATGAAAAATGGCAGATGGATATATTTATTATGTAATGTAACAGTCTCTCAGATAATTTTGCCAGCCATTTACTATGCAGAGGTCTTTGATAGTCTACATATTTTTTAAAATCATAATTCTGATTGGGATATCCATGAGCACAAACACTAGTCTAGGGGACATGATCATACTCAGCAGCTACAATGATATTCTCAGTGGGGCTTAGGACATAGGATCAAGGCAAAGAATTTACATGTAAAGCAGGACACAAAGCATAAAGAATTGTAAATTTCATCTTGGACCACAGGAGATGCCAATATCTGGCGAGCACTGAAGTTGACTAGAGAATAGAAATTATCTCTCTAAAAAAGGTATAGTATGTTTTTGAAGAATGGTCAAATCAACAGCCAACCTCATTAGGGGTATAAACATGCCTTAAGTTAACATATTCATTATGTCTAGCAATGTTGTCACTATTACTCAATTTTGACATTCTTATAGAACAGCATTGCCATTTGTTCAATTTCTAAATTATGTCTCCATCAATATCCTTCCCTTAAAGTTTTCCCTGACCCAATATTGGATTATCATATTTGTGATAGGATGACTCCATGTAATTCCTATCTATCCTTTATATTTAGGTCAAATAGCAACCATAGTCACACACAAATCTGTTAACACATTTCACAGGGATAAATTTCTTTCTCAACCTGCACAATTTTCATAAATTATAATACTCATTTGATATAGTTAATATATAAAATCGCTTTCCTTTATCTTTTAAATATAAAACCTTTTTTATACTAAAGTAGATTATATAATCTTTGACAGCAGAGATTATTTCTTATATGTCTTTAATTATCTCCAAGTTATCTTGAAAAGTTCTATAATCAGAAACATTCAGGAATTCTTTTCTACTCTGTTGGAAAACAGAAGTAGAAAAGGACACACAGAAGGCCTATTTATCAGACACCACCCAGGTACCACTAAAATTCTCTCAGAAGCACTCTTTAATCCAGCCAACACTGTGACAATCATGTATTTGCAGTTTTTAACCAGCTATTAGGTGATGTTAACTTTCCTGGTATATGGCATAAGGTAGTCAAGGAGAGCCCTCATTGTCTTGATGTTGTGCAAAACTTAATGATGATCCAATATATTTGTGAAATCAGGCTAATTAGACCTAGTGAGAAAAAAAGTATCAAGTTACTTAAATGCTCTAGTAACATGTATACAAGTCAGATTATGAAGGGTAAATCCTACAAAGATTCAGAGGCCTGATATGCTGGCGAAGTTTGAAGGAATTTTATGGTCTGAGATGTTCTGAGACATAGTCAGTGAAAGGAGAAGTTCCATTTAAATTCCCTAGTCAGACATGAGTAACAGGGAACAAAGGGATATGGGCCCAGCCCCGAGAACACTCAAAGAACACCCTATTGGTAGTTAGAGAATTACTCCTACATCCCAGAGACAAAGGAGAGGAGGGTGATAGTTTTAGCTGGCCTAATCCAGCTAAAGACGCCTAGGTAGAAGGTATTACCCTAATTTGCCTACAATTTAAGCTTCATTATGATACTATGTTTATGCCTGGAAGTTCATGGATCTAATTATAACAGACTGAATTCTGGGTTAGTGCATGCCTTAAACAGAGAGTTTTATAGCAGCCAAGTGTCAAAGTGACCTCACTCGCCAATCACCTAGGAATGCCTTTGGAACCACCTATCACAGCCTAGATATAATGCAGACCTTCCCACTTCTGGGTCCTTTTTTGCCCTTTTGTCGCCTTTTGTGTGGCCTTTTTGTGGCCCCCTTGTGTTGGTTATTGTGGTTACAGTGCTCTGTTACAGCTATTTGCTGGGACCTGTGCTTCCTTAGGCATGCTTTATCTTTCTAAAACATACTTTTAATGAAACTTTTCTAAATCTCACTGACCTGTGATTCTTCACTGTGTCAATGAGGAAGAACCCAGGAAAAATGCTAACTACACTTCCATGCCTTCCTTATCCCTCTCCTTCCCCCTGCCACTGTAGCAACATCAAACTCCAATCAGCCCAGCAGTGACACTATCACTGACAAAGAGCTAGCATGCTTAGTATTACTTGGCAGGGTGGGGCAGGGTAGGGCAGGGTAGGGAGGGTTTTGTGGGTTAAGTAAGCTTTTACCACACTTAGAAATACTGCTTCTACAAATTTACTGTAGGATACAGTCAAAATTTGATTGCAACTCAATTTTTTTTTTTGTAATTCAGTCTATTATTTAAGAAGTCTTGCCACTTATGCCATATACCACCAAAGATCTAGAGATACCAGAAGCATTTATATGGGTAAAGTTGATGCAAGGTATATCTTTAGTAAGAAGACCTATATATAAACAAAGCCCACACTGAGAAATATTTACCATTTAAAAATAACCCCTGATGTGCCAGTGGATATTATTAGAAATTGAACAATTTAACAGGAAAACTAGGTGAAAATATGACAAGAGCTGTTCAAAAGATGTGTATTTTCAGATATATCAACTCAGTTTAGGCAAGCACAGCAGTTTACCGTTGAATGATGGCTTGGTTCATCTGGTATCATGTTCAGCAAGTTCAAAGGAAACGAGTGAATCTATTATATTCATGCCTCTTCTCTGAAGATCTCACTTTCATTTTCTCTGGAAATGTTCTTCCTAATAAACTGTTGAAAGAAAACCTCAAGTCCTGTTTTTGCATAGTTCAGCACAATTTGTTCATGCTTGCTGTATGTTCATCAAGAAGGCCTTAACTTTCCCTTCAGCTCGACTAAACTTTAGTGCAGTTCTCTTCTTTACTCTACTCCCCTGACCCCCCTTTTCTTAAGCCTTTACTTTAGAAAACCTGTGATTGCAAATTCTATTTCTGTACTTTTGAGATTTAAATCTTCTCCCAATCTCTTGCCATTTTACAACCCAGAAATGTCTTCCTCAAGGTCCTGGTGGTCATCCTTTTAAAATGTAACCATCTAAGGAGATAGTGCCCACTCTCAGTGGGAGGGAATGAGCCTACCTTTCAAAAGAGACAGTGAGTTATCACAATCGGCCTAATCACACTGACCAGCCTCACCTCTAATGCCCTTTAGTACTTTTTATTAGCTCACCCAGCATTTAATTTAATGCTTTTGTTACAACTTAGTTGAGTTCAATCTCTTTCCTATTGTAAGTCTTAAATAAAATCTTCCTTGCCTGTTTGACAACATCTGTTGTAATTTTTCTTTAACAATATAGATGGCTATAATAGTAAAGCTTGACAAAAGGATTGCAATAGAGAACACTGGTGATGGGGAAGAGATGCAAATTGATTTAGTTGTCCACTTTGTATGGAGAGAAAAGTGGCCTGAAGTATACCTGTGCCAAATGGAACACTGACCAATGGCTTGGCTGCTTGCTCAGGTTCCTGAAAAAAATAATAATGCAATATTGAGATAAAGAGATCTGAGAAAGAGGCATGTTGATGGACATATTGAAATGAACACAAAGCACATGGATTTGTTGAATCATGTTAATGGACACTAGAAAACATCCATAACAATGATGACATTCAAAAACCCAATAAAGTTAGTTTGTGTATGACAGGTTTGTCTTTTCCCTCAGTCATCCCAATATTATTAAAACAGGCCCATGAGTAGAATAGCCATATTGGCATGGAAAGAGGCTGTGTGTGAGCCCAAGAGCATGGACTTCTTATCAAGGCTGACCTAGCTATTGTCCCTGATAAATGCCAAACCTGTCAGACTGACGTTAAACGTTTTGGGCTAATTATTCTGAATCACTGAGAAAGACTTGCTGGACACTTAATGTCACAGAATCTGTCCAAGACTGTGAAACCGAGGGTCCTTTGACTTTGATTCAATTTAGTTTTAAATCCTAGCTTTAGATATTCTCTCTCTCTCTCTCTTTCTTTCTCTCCCTCTCCTCTTCCCTGAATAATAAGCAATCCCAGAGGCAGCAGAAAACAGTAGCCAGGACCTGACTAATGGTCACACAGTCTGGACCTCTGGCAGGCAAAAATAACATCTTGACCTAAATTTACATTTCAGTTCCTGAGCCCTAAGGCAGAACAACACCCAAGCTGCTTTCCCATGAGACTGGACAGAGGGACACGGGAAAAGACCTCAGAACTGTCTTCAAGACCTGAAGAAATGATCATTACTTTTACCTCGCTTCCGACCAGTCAGCTCCCACATGACCCCGAACCCCTAACTTACAGTGTCTTATGATTTTGCCCTATATAATTTGTAACCTACAAGCCATTGGAGAGTTCAGGCTTTTGAGCATTAGTTTCCCATTCTCTTGGAATGCACCGTTCATAATAAAATAGCCAGTATTTCTCCACTCCAATTTTCGGTGTTAGTGTTAGGCTCTTCTAGTGCCAGGTGGATAAACTCTTTCTGTTTATAACAACTAGGGGTGAATCAGGACAGCAGAGTGAACCAGGTTCTCCCCACATGGTAAGAGAGCTTCAGTGGTCTAGGTCCAGAATAATCTCCTAAGAATTCGGCAGTTTTATTTATTTTTCCTTCTCCTTGCTACAGTGAGTCTTCATATGTTCACTGAGAGCTAATAGAATTTGCTGCCTTTCCTTCTAGGGCTTAAATCTTTTGTTCTTCAGCGTAGAAAGGACCAGGCAGGATCCTGTACCTTTCTTATAGCACTATCATTCCCTCCCCTCATCCATTCCTGTACCAGCCAAAGCTTTCTCTGGACTCTTCCTGCCCCGAGTCTTTCTCATGAGAACTCAGTGAGATCTACAGAACAGACTTCAAATGCACTTCAAATTCCTCTGTCTGTTGCTCCCATAGGTTCTACATTCCCATGATAGATAACAGTAAGCCTTCAGCAATTCAGTAAACATTTTAGCAATTTCTTCTTCCTTGCCTAACTAGAGGTCTTGTCTTCTTCCTGCTGTTAGAGGTTTGAATTGCTCATTTGAGGCACTGTCTTCCCTTACCTTTTAGGCTATTTGATTGTAATATGAACCTTTAGGTTCAGAAAAGTTATTATTTTGTAAATTACCCAGTCATTTCTATTAGTTAGGGTGGGAGTGATATTCCTTTTGGCTTCTACATGCTAGACAGAAAATAAAAGTGTTTGTCTCTAGCATTTCTAGTAATAAAAATCCAGAAACATAATCTCTTTGCTTTTCCTGGTTTTTAATTCCTTTATTTCACTTTCATTTTATTTATTTATTTTTTAAATTTATTTTTATTATAGTGACATTGGTTAATGAAATCCAGTTTCAGGGGTACAATTCAACAGTAAGTCATATATATTGCATTGTGTGTTCACCACTCATAGTTAAATTTCTTTCTGGCACCACATATTTGACCTCTTTTACTCCATGTACCTCCTCCCTCCCCTCCGCAACTCTCTGGTAACCACTATTGTCTATTGTCCATGTCCATGAGTCTCTATTTGTTTGTCCTGTTTGTTTGTTGCTTTTAGATTTATATCCCACAAAGAAGTGATATCATGTGGCTTTCAACTTTTTCTGTTTGGCTTATTTTGCCTAGCATGATTATCTCAAGGTCCATCCACATTGTCACAAATGGCAGTATTTCATCTCTTCTTATGGCTGAGTAATATTCATTGTATATATGTACCACTTCAGTTGTTTCCATGTCCTGGCCACCATGAATAATGCTGCTATGAATATCGGTGTGCAAATATCTTTTCAGATATACGTTTTCAAGTCTTTGGGGTAAATACTCAGTAGAGGGATTGCTGGATCATATGGTAGATCAATTCTTAGTTTTTTGAGGAAATTCCATACTGTTTTCCATAGTGACTGTACCAATTTGCAGTCCCACCAGCGGTGTATGAGGGGTCCTTTTTCTCTTTATCCTCTCCAATATTTGTTATTACTTGTCCTGTTGATTATAGCTATTCTAATAGATATGAGATGGTCTCTCATTGTAGTTTTGATTTACAGTTCTCTAATAGCTAGCGATGTTGAGCATCTTTTCATATATTTGTTGGCCATTGGAAATATATTTTCTCATTTGGATGGTTGTCTCTTCACATTGTTGACGGGTTTTTTTGCTATGCAGAAGCTTTTTAGTTTGATGTAGTCTCATTCATTTATTTTAGCTTTGACTTCCCTTGTCTTTGAGGTCAAATTCATAAAATCTTTAAGTCTAAGGTCCTGGAGTTTAGTTCCTATGTTTTCTTCTATGCATTTTATTGTTTCAGGTCTTATGTTGAGGTCTTTAATCCATTTTGAGTTAATTTTGGTGTTTGGTGATAGATAACAGTCTAGTTTCATTCTTTTGCAGGTGTCTTTCCCGTTTTCTCAGCATCATATATTGAAGAGACTTCTCTTTCTCTACTGTATGTTTTTGGCTCTTTTGTCAAAAATTATTTGCCCATATAAATATCGGTTTACTTCTGGATTCTTGATTCTGTTGCACTGGTCTGTGTGTCCATTTTTCTGCCAATACCATGCTGTTTTGATTATTGTTGCTTTGTGGTATAATTTGAAGTTGGGCAGAGTGATTCCTCCAGACTTGTTCTTTTTTCTCAGGGTGGCTTTGGCAGTTCGGGGTCTTTTGTTTTTCCATACAAATCTGATGGGTTTTTGGTCTACTTCTTTAAAAAAAATACTGATGGGATTTTTATGGGGATTCCATTAAATCTGTATAATGCTTTAGATAATAAGGTCATTTTAACTATGTTTTGCTTTTCTTTTAGAAGCAAATATTAACTGTATATTTAAAACCTTGGTTGACAATTCTTTCTTTACTTTTAGCTCATTAACGATGTCTCTCCACTGCTCTTTTAATAGTATATTTTCTTATTAGAAGCCTGAGGTCATTCTTTTTCATTGCCCCTTTGTATGCATTCTGTCTTTTTTGTACTGGTGCTTTAAAGATTTTTCTTTATCATTGTCTTTTATCAATTTTGTTATAATATGACTTTATGTATTTTCTTTGGATCTGTTTTAGAGTTTGACAAGCTACTTGTTCTTGGACATTTTTCTTCAAACTTGGAAACTTTTCAGCTATTATTTTTTACATATATTTTTATAAAATCTATGTTCTAAAACTACAGTAGCATTTATGTTAGTTGGCTTGATCCCTAGGATCACTGAAGTTAGTTGGCTTGATCCCTAGGATCAAATTGTTAGTTTTTTTTTTTTTTTTTTTATCTTTCTCTGTGATTCAGTTTAGCTAATTTCTATTGCTGTCTTCAAGTTTTGTGATATTTCCTCCTGCAACCCTTCTTGAGATCTTAATCTCATTCAATCTCCTAATTTGCCATTTCTAGTAGTTCCACCTGTTTCCTTTTCTTCTCTCCTTATATCCATGTTTTTTTCTGTTTTATTATTGAACATATTTATAATAACTCCTTTAAGATCTTTGTATATAGATATCATCTTCTGTCATTTTAAATAACTCATAAAATTCTCCTGAACTATGAGTCAAATTTACTGTTTTGTTAAGAATTTAGTAATACATAATTAGATGCCAAACATTGTGATTGTTAAATTGTTGATGTTTGGGTTTGTTTTTCTAACTTTAAAATAACATCAAGTTACTTGCAGATTAGATCTATCCTTTGGAAGCTTATTTGTAAGTTTTGGTAGAGAGATCTATCGTAGTCTTTACTTGGGTTAATTTAGCCTTACTACTAAAGCACAATTCTTCCTAGTTCACCCCCTGTTAGCATCAACTGTTCAACAAACTCTCTTGATTCTGACTGTAAGAACTCAAACTTCTCCCATCCTATGTGTGCTCTGAGAATCATTCATTACTTGCAGCTATTTTTTGTTTGTTTGCTTGTTTGTTTTTCCTGGACTAATGGCATTTACTTTCTGCGCGATCGAAATATTACGAATGCAAAGAATCCAGAAAAATATACTATAGTTTTATAGCTGTTATGCTGTGTATCTCCCACATGTCAGGAATTATGCTCACAATTTCCAGCAACTTCCAACTTTTCAAACTCCAATCTCTTGTTTCCTTAGCTCTGAGATATTCTCTACTTAGGTTTCTCCTTTCTGAACCTTGGACTAAAAAATGTCCCCAGGCAGAAAACTGGAGAAATATTAATATTAAGCTAATTTCTTCACTTTGTTTCAGGGATCACAGCCACATGCTGCCTGTTGTTCAGTAACTGGAAGCAGCAGCCGTGTAACATATTTGGTCCAGTTTTCTAGTTTTCATGGTGTATGGCAAATCTGATATCACTTTATCATGGCCTAAAGTGGACATCCTCATAAAGTTTGATTTATTAACTATCTAAATTAAACTTTTAAAGCATGAATAATTTTAATTGAATCACTTTCATTTATTAAATTTGGCTGTCCTGTTGGTCTGTTCTAAGCTATTTCACCATTCCCAATGTGAAGTCACAAAGTATTCTTAACAAAGTTATCTAATTGATTGATTTCCTTTCAACACTCAACTTGTATAAAGCTATAAAGTTAAAAAATATAGTCAAAAATCTGAGATAGGAAAAATTTTCATGAATCTTAGATTATATAATGCATTAGATAAAATATAATACTATAAAAAGAAATTCTTAATAAGACTGTAAGTGTGAAGTGAGTTAAATAGACAAAATTTATGTCTATTAAGAACCCCAGACCTTATTTGGAAATAGGGTCTCTGTAAATGTAATTAACTTAAGATGAAGTCATAGTGGATTAAAGTGGGGCCTAAATCTAAGGACTGGTGTCCTTAAAAGAAGAGACACACAGACACAGAAAAGAAGTCATGTAAGGACGAAAGCAAAGCTTGAATTTACGCTGTTACAAGCCTGGGTTCTCCTAGGTTTGCTGGAAAACGCCAAGAGCTAGGATGGAGCAGGAAAGGATTCTTTTCTAGACCCTTTAGGAAAAGTGCAACCCTTTCGACACTTGGTTTCAGACTTTTGGCTTCAAGAAGTGTGAGAGAATAAACTACTTTTGTTGTAAACTACCAAGTTTATGCAAATTTGTTACAGCAGTCCTAAGAAACTAATGCAAATAAAAAAACATACATCGAGGATACAAGAATTATTATTATACTAAATTTATAGTTGATGAAATTGAGGTAAAGAAAGTTTTAAATAATTTTCCCAAGATCAATTGGTAAGAAAGTTTAACAAAGAGACAAAGACAGATGACAATGCTACTCTTATTTTTTTACACTATGTCTAAGAATTAAAATTACAATTATTATTTATTATCGGATTGAACAGGTATATACCTCAAACTATAAAATTATTTTTAACAAAATGTGTTGGAACTAACATGGCTTGTGTTATTTTATGACAAATTTTACTTAACTTCTTTTTATAAGTCAGGAATAGAATATAATTAGTCTAAATTAGTCATAAACAGGAAAAGGGGGAGAGAGAGATTTTGATTGGTGAAAAATAATAAGCTTTTGAAAATTATATGATATCCTTTGCTTTTTAATACATTCTTCCTTTAGTGTTTGTCTTCAAAATATATTTACTTTTTGTACTGCTTTTGTTATTCAGTCAAGCAAATAGAATGTTATTCTAGATAAGGATAATAGTGGACTAACTTTGAATTTGATGGATTCCTAAAGGTTTTTAATTAATAAATGAATTTTTTCAATTATATTTATTTTGATGGTGTTTTTTACAATATGTGCTGCAATAATTTCTCATATTTGAAATTTCAAAGCCTCTACCAAATTGACTAAAGATATTATGTAGTTTTGCTGTCATGATTCATTCTTCAATTTTTCCTCTAAAATTATGAATGATAGCTTCTCATATTTCTCACAGTCTAATTTAGAGTTTTAATATTTCAAATGTTTTCAATCTAATAAAGATCAGTTACAAATTCGCTATTTAATTTATCATTTATTCTTCTTCAGAGAAGACAAAATTTATTAAACCTTAGCAGGGAGGCCAGTATTGAAGGAAAATGTAAAATGCATCTTTTATCTGAATATTATACATTTTATAGCTTATTATTTTTTATGGCAGCATTTATAATCCAGACCGGCTATTTTTTTTTCTATTTTTTTAAGTGAGCATATGTAAAAATAATTTTTTAAATTTTTTAAATTTCAAGTTAGAATCTTATTTATATTCCCAGGGAGTCAGAGGATTTTGGAGATTCATTAGCTGACTTCCTATTAAAGTGAGCTTTCCATGATTCCCACTGACTTTTCCAAAACACACTTTTCTTTTGTCATCTTTCTGCTGTCTGCCAAAACTCTAACTGAAGTGTCAGCTTAAAGAATATGTTGTACCAAAAGTACGTGATAGATTCATGTAGCAAGAAATTTAGAAAACTACTAAAACTAAACATTGTTTAATAAAATGACATTTTTATATTTTTATTATAACGCAGTTTTGTTGCACTTAATAACTTATTTCAGGGTATAATGCATTTCTATTTTTCATGTTGAGTAAGACAAAAATAGATATTTTGAGCAAAATGCATTTATAGTTTTTCTAATAGGAAAAAAACTATCTATATCTTGAGATTGCATGGAAATATCTTAAAATTAGTAATCTCATGATTTAACAATCTAATGAAAATATGTGCTAGTGTATAGCAATCACTAATTTATGTATGTATGTGTTGTATTAATGTTTTTTAGAGAAATATGAAGGTACTTTTAGAAAATTTTCACCTAATTGCATTATCTTTTCATCTATTAAGAATACTCTTTTCTTGGCCAAAATGTAACATAATGAATAATTCCACTATATATATTTCTATGCATTTGATAGCTTTTTCATATAATACAATTAGGATATATTCAGACATGAAAATTATCATTATTATAATGTATGACCTCATCGAAAATAATTTTTTTCTCCTGTTATATTTTTCCTTCATCATTATATATTTCCAGTTCTTATCACTTTATTTGCTAATAGGCTCTAACCAAGAAACCCCATAATATTTGTGTCTAAACAAAACCATAGAGCCTTCTTTCTTAAATTATACTTTCGAGATGAGTGGTTAAAATTGTTGGAATGGCTCTGCTCTCCATGGTTATTCAAGGATGTTAGCTCCTTCCACATCATTATTCCACCTTCCACTGGAGTCTTGTCCATATTTACTTTTTCAAAGATGATACCTGGCATGTTCAAGAGTCAGATCTCAGGAAAGGAGAGGCAAATTCCATGGGGAAAATTTTGCTTAATTAAGTGAAGTGCAATTGCTACATAACTCTTATGTTTATTTTCCATTTGTATGTACGTAGGCACATGATCAGAAGTAATAATTAAAAAGATGGAAATATATCTTATATCTAGATAACCATAGGTGTAGGTTAAACTCTCTTACTACGGAAGAAAGGGAGACTCGAATTAAATCAACATTTGAACAATTAATTTGAACAATTAACATTTTCCAGAATTTAATTTATATATAATTAATTTGTTTTATACTACATAGTATAAATTATTTTAACACACGTTATATTAAATATAGGTAATTTCAATTAATTAATGCAAATTTGTTTTGCCAAGAAGTCAAACAGTACACCTTTAAAAACTGACTACGAAGAGATAATCAAAACATTATATTTTATTTGCATATCAATGAGCATAGAACTATAAAGTTGAAAGCAAAGTTTTTTTTGGTATATTAAGTTTAAATATCTCTGCCTTGTATTTTTTGGGAGGAGATATTTTCTGACACTTCCCTATAGTAGTGGAATTTAACTTTTTTTATATATTAGTTTCTGATATACAGTACCATGGCTAGATATCTATTTAATTTGTGAAGTCATTCCCCTAATTACTCTAGCACCCATGTGGCATTACACACGACCATTAAATAATTTTTATTATATCCTCTATACTGTACTCCACATCTCCCTGGCAGTTTTATAACTACTAATTTGTACTTCTTTATTCCTTTACTTTTTTTACCCAGCTCTCCAGCTCTTTACCCTCTGGCTACCACCAGTTTGTTTTCTGTATCTATGAGTCTGTTTTCATTTAGTTTGTTTCTTTTGTTCCTTAGATCCTGCATATAAGTGAAATCATATGGTATTTATCTTTATCTGACTTATTTCACTTAGCATAATACCCTCTAGGTCCATCCATGTCATTGCAAATGGTAAGACTTCATTTTTTTTTTATATCTGAGTAATATTTCATTGTATATATGTACCTCATCTTTATCTAATTGTTTACTGATGGGCACTTAGGTTCCTTCCACGTCTTGGCTCTTGTTTATAGCGCGGCTGTGAACATAGGTGTGCATAGATCTTTATGAACTAGTGTTTTGGATTTCTTTGGTTAAATACCCAGAAGTGCAATTGCCAGGTAATAAGCTAGTTCTATTTTCAATTTTTTGAGGCATCTCCAAACTGTTTTCTATAGCAGCTGTACCAGTTTACAATCCCCCTAAAAGTGATGAGAGCTCCCTTTTCTCCACATTCTCACCAGCATTTGTTGTTTTTTGATTTATTGATGATAGCCAATCTGACAGGTGTAAGGTGATATCTCATTGTGGTTTTAATTTGCATTTCCCTGATAATTAGTGGCCTTGAGTATCTTTTCACTGGTCATCTGTATGTCTTTTTTAGAGAAATACCTATTCAGATCTTCTGCCCATGTTTTAATTGGATTTTTTGTTGTCGTTGTTAGTTTTTGTTATTAAGTTGTGTGGGTTCTTTATAAATTTTGGATATTAACCCCTTGTCAGATGTATCATAGGCAAATATCTTCTTCCATTCAGTAGGTTGTTTTTTTTGTTTTATTAATGGTCTTCCTTGATGTGCAAAAAGTTTTTAGTTCGATGTAATTCCATTTGTTTATTTTTTCTTTTGTTTCCCTTGTCTAAAGAGATATATCAGGGAAAAAAAAATTACTAATAAAAATATCAGAGAGTTTACTGCCAAAGTTTTCTTCTAGAAGTTTTATGGCGTCGGATCTGACATTTAAGTCTTTAATCCATTTTGAATTTATTCTTGTGTATGGTGTAAGAAAGTGGTCCAGTTTCATTTTTTTTTTTTGGCACATATCTGTCCACTTTTCCCAACATTATTTGTTGAGAGACTGTCTTTGTTCCATTATATATTCATGCCTCCTTTGTCATGGAGTAAATGACCATATAGGCACAGATTTATTTCTGGTCTCTCTATTCTGTGTGTCTGTTTTTATGTCAGTCTGTTTTGATTACTACAGCCATATAGTATAATTTGATATCAGACAGTGTGATTCTTTTAACTTTATTTTTTCTCAAGATTCCCGTGGCTATTCAGGATCTTTTATGATTCCATATAAATTTTTGGGTTATTTGTTCTAGTTTTCTGAAAAAATGCCATTGGTATTTTGATTGGGATTATATTAAATCTATAGATTTCCTTGGGTAGTATGGACATTTTAATGATGTCAATTATTCCTGCTCATGAGCATTATATATACTTCCATTTATTTGTATCTTCTTCAGTTTCTTTTTTCAATGACTTATAACTTTCTGAGAGCAGGTCTTTTATTTCCTTGGTTAATTTGATTCTTAGATATTTTACTGTTTTGATGAAATTGTAAATGAGATCGTTTTCTTAATTTCTCTTTCTGATAGTTCATCATTGGTATATAAAAATGCAACCAAATTCTGAATATTAACTTTGCATCTTGCTTCTTTACCAAATTCATTTATCAGTTCTAACAGTTTTTTGGTGAAGTCTTTAGGGTTCTCTATATATAGTATTATGCCATTTGCAAATAATGACAGTTTTTCTCTTCTTTCCCAATTTGGATGGCCTTTATTTCTCTTTCTATCTGATTTCTGTTGCTAGCACTTCCAATACTGTGTTGAATAGAAGTAGTGAAAGTGGGCATCCTTGTCTATTCTCGATCTTAAGGAAAACATTTTTAAACTTTCCCCATTGAGTATGATGTTAGCTATAGGTTTGTCATATATGGCCATGGCATATGATCAAGACGAGGGAAGGCTCCCTAACTCTTTTCATGATTCCAAAATCAGACAAAGGCATTGCAAAAAAAGAAAACTATAGGCCAATATTCCTGATGAACATTGATGCAAAAATCCTCAACAAAATCTTAGCAAACCAAAGTCAGCAATACATTAAAAATATCATACACCATGATCAAGTTGGATTTATCCCTGGGATGCAAGGTTGGTTTCATATCTGCAATACAATTAATGTGACATACCACATTAACAAATTGAAAGGTAAAGGTCATATGATCATATCAATAGATGCACAAGAAGCATTCAACAAAATCCAGTATCCATTTATGGTAAAAGCTCTCAGCAAAGTGAGAATAGAGGGAACATACCTCAACATAATAAAGGCCATATATGACAGACCTACAGTTAACATTATGCTCAATGGGGAAAAGCTAAAAGCTTCCTGTGAAAATCTCAAATTGCAGCAAGGCCAGCCTACCTCAGTTCTGCTGCCTATCTCAGTTCAGTGGACACCCATGAAATACTATAGCTCAGGGTGTGGCTTGTGACAAGCCACCAAAAGTCTCTCCTAGGATGCACAGGCCACGTGTGGGCAACGTGAGCTGAGAGATGTTGTTTGCTGTAAAAATCACAGCCCAGGGAAAGCACAAGGTGTGGCTGGCTGCCTGGCAATAGGCCCACCATGAGTAATTTGTGGATTGGGTGGTGCAAGATCCTAGGGAGACAAGGGAAGAACGAGCCTATTTCATCAGGCCAATGTAAATTGCTTACAGTACTTAGCCCGCAGGCCCCCGCAAAAGTCACAGATCACAGCGAGGCCAGCCACCATCTGCCTTAGGCTCATGGACCCCAGCAATCCACCCAAAAGATACTACAGTTTGGGCTGGCACCAGTGGCTCACCACCAAAAATCTTCCTCTGTAATGTGAAGGTTGCATGTGGGCAGTGCGAGCTGAGGACTGTTGCCTGCCCATGAATGCATGCCCAGAGAAGTCCCACCATGGGCAATTTGTGGGCTGGGATGGGTGGGGCTAGCTGCTCTCACCAGGCCAGTGTAGCTTCAGAATTGGCCATGGTGGGGAGAGTGCAACACAGGCAAGATGGCACCCATCTACAGGCTGTTCTGGAGGGGCCCCAACAAAGGAGCAATGGCAACTGTCTCTCTAACCCTTGCTCCAGTGTCACACAACTCAGTCACTCCCCATATGTCTCCCGTGCCTCCCTAGCCACTGACTCTTGGTTAGAGCCCAGGGTGAATGTCTGTGAGTGAGCAATTCTGTGTGAGGGCCCTTTAAGGACTGTCTGGATTTTCAAATTCCTTCTGTCTCACCCAGACAGCCAGAAGCACCACTGGTTTTTTATAGTCAGATTTTTGTAGTAACTCCTCTTCCTGGGACTGGAACTCTGGGCTGGGGAGCCCCTGTCTGGGGCTAAGGCTCCTCATTCCTTCAGGCAGGCCTCTGCAGCTGTGCTCTCCTTGTGCTCAATTGCCACTTGTGGGTGTAGGACTAGCCCGCTTTGCGTCTCCATGCCTCCTACCAGTCTCAACGTGTTTTTTATTTTGTAGCCTCAGATGTATGTATTATGATCAGCTAGATTTCAGGTGGATCTCCAAGTTGTTTGTGTTATAATTTGGTTCTAAGTTTAATGTAGTCATGGAAGGAGAAGAACCCTGCTTTTACCTAGCCCACCATCTTGACTGGAATGACCTCTTAACTTTTTTTATTAACATAAAATCTTAGGCACAAGCTGATTTCCTTTTATGCTCATAGGACTTAAAAGTGTTTGCTTCTGTCCCTCCCTCAGCAGGGACATTCAAAGAATACTTACAGTCGAGGAATCACAGTTTTATATTCTGAATAAAGTGTTTACCAGGTTCCAGTTTCTATACCTTTCTTTTAAACATTAATAATCTCCAAGGCCTCTCTCAACACAATATAAGCTCCCCCATATCATCAAGGCAAACACAATTCTACCTCACAAAAGATAAGTATAGTGACTATCATAGTAGTGGAATTAAAATATATTATTACTACCTTTTAAGCTATTATGGCACTAAATTTCAGAAAGGGGAAGAAGAAAATGAAAGATATTTGCTTTGGGAATATTTGATTACTTATTTTACAATTCTATTAAAACAATAAAATAAAACAAGCATTTTATTTAAACATTTCTAATTTTATTTTTAAATGAGTTTAATTGATTACCTATCATCTACACTTTAATATCTATCACCATTAAGTAATAATTTATAATTGTAAGATTTTGAGAATGACTAATGCTTATATTTTTCCTCTATCAGAAAGTTTTAGAATATTTCAAATTGGCAGAATTTTTTTTTCCTTCTCTTTTTCCTGCCTAGTGTAGAAAGCTATGTCCCTAAATTGCTGTAGGTCACATGCTACAACTCCATATTAGAATGTGCATGTTGTCAATGCCTTATGGATAAAAATGACATGTCTATTTTTAAATTCCTGCAATTCTATGTCTCCTAGTGTCATAAAAATTGGGCAAACAATTGTAAAAATTATGTTTCATCACAAAATAAAATACGCTCTTGAAAGAACACAAATCAATTTTTTATAACACTATACACTTTAAAAAAAATTCCCTTAACCTCAAAGAGAAACACAGTTCACGGATTCTTTTTTGTTCTAGCGATTACTACTATAACACTAAATTGTAAGTTAATTTATCTATTTTGACTTAGAAAATTCTAAAATTATTGAAAATATATACATTCAATAAAGATTTGTATGCAGATTATAAAAAATATTTTAAAAATTTTATAGTAAGGTAACAAGCAACATAAATATTGGGTATAATATTTTACAAGTACTTTACAAAAGAAGATATACAGATGACCAAGAAACCAAAGAAAACATTCTTCAAATTATTAGTCATTGGGCAATATAAATTTAAGCCAACATGAGATATCACTACACACTCTTTAGAAAAGCAAAATTTTAAATATATGATGATCCCTTGTTGTAGTGAGGATATAGAGCAACTAGATTTTTTACACACAGCTGTTAGAATGAAAATGATAATGTGAGAAACTCTTATCTTACAATATTAACATAGGCTTTGAATGCAACCCAGCAATTCCACATCTAGGCACATGAGAAATGAGAACAAACATCCACACCAAGTCTTATACATGCATTCTTAGTATCTGTATTCATTAAAGCAAAAGCTAGAAAGAAGAAAACTATGTCTATCAACATATGAATGGATAAATATGATGTAGTCATATAATGGAATACTATTCAGCAACAAAATGAACCAAAGAACTGAAACAAAGAAATATGAATGATTCTCAAAAGTATTACTAAATAAAGAAGGGCAGACATAAAATTACATGCTATTTAATTCCCTTTATATGAAAATCTATGAAGTCAAATCTGTTATTGAGACAGAATGGAAACCAACGATATCCAGTGGACAAGGGAATAGAGGAATCGATTGGGATAGGGCATAAGGAAAGTTTTGTGGTAATTAAAACCTAGTATATTTTGTAGTTTCACAGATGCATGAATTGGTCAAAACTCATTATTTATTGACACATATTTAATTGCTTACATTGACACATATGTAACAGGTATTTATAAAAATTATTCTTATCCAGAAAATGCCTTCAGAGAACAATCTGCATACATGATAATCTTATCCAATGCACCACACTCATTTAAGGATCGTTTCCTCCTCAAGTTCAGCTTGTGGTTGTTCCTAGTATGAAATACATCAGAGGCCCCCGTTTAGGAATGGCCGATAGACTCTAATTTTGAATTTAGGCCCAATTAATCGTAGGAAGTTGGAGTCCATCTTAATAGATAAATTCCTTCTTGGGGCTCACGTTAGATAATTTTCTTCTTGGAGTCCTCAATACTGATTATCTTTTAGGAGGCTTCAATTCTAAAGAAGCTGGAAAAATGCAAAGGAAAATATGAGTAAAGACACACATTCAGTAAAGGATGCTTTAATGAGCTGATGATTACCCTAAAATGAGCTAGGAAGAGTCACATCTGATTATTCAACCACTGCAAATATTTAGCAATCATCAATTGAGGGAAGGAAATGGTAATTTATTTGCCATTTCCTTCTTGGCTCCTATACCCTACTGGTCAGTCTGCCTCACAGGGAGTTAACTGCCCTATACTTCTGAGATGCTCTACATGACCACAGAACAGTTCCTAGGGGAGCCATAATGCCTGCCCTGTGCCATGGTGCTTCACTTAAATCTGGAAGGCTTAGGGGGATCAAGAGACTCCAGGCACACAGCAGATCAATCTGAAGTGACAAAACCCCTCAGGGTACATACCTTAGAGGTGAGCCAGAGGTTTTACATGATAAACTCCTTCTTACATTTCAATCTTTCTTAGCCTTTGGACACTTTTGTTTTCAAAATACTGAGGAAGTTTTTTCATTTCCACTTTAAATTTGCCTTGGGTTCTGCTTTTAGTCAACCAAACTGTTACTTACTCCAAGCCTCTTAAGTTAATATATTTATTATACTTGGATTCTCTCATTAGTACACTCATATCGACACATTCAATCTGATCAAACTTTATATTCCTTTTTCTAAATTTTTACATCCTCAAAATCCCTTCAAACAGATAATCCCGTTTTTGTCAAAATAAATTGACAAAACCATGCATCTTTTTGCATCTTACTTTGTACCTCTTGTATCTTACTTTGTACCTTACCTTCTGAAGCCTCTTAAGAATTGAGTCCCGTTATGTGTCCCAAAACAGAGCGTGGTAGTAGCGATAGATTTTAAGGCAGATCATCAGTCCTTTGTGAACCAACTGCTTAAGCGAATGCTGTTACAAGTTATTCAGTCAAGGGTAGAATGACCTCTTAAAATTGTGGTAGAAGGGTTGCTTCTCCAGCAGAAGAGCCTCAGCTTTACTGGAATCTGCCCAAGCCCCTATGGCAGTCTGCAGGACCACACTTCTTTTTAATCTAAGCCTGGACTTTAAACTGATTTAAAAAGAGGCTGCAGGTTTGATAGCTCAATTTACATTATAATTCAGTCACCCTCAGGATTAGACTTTACATTTATGAGGCTCCAAGAGGTAAATATTCCATTTAGGTCAGTTTTAGAAGCTTTTAGGTTTTTTTTACGTAGAACTCGAGCTCAAATTTAAAACCCTAAACCTTCTATTTTCTTTCCCCAAATTTTAAATCACAAATAGAAATAACCAATAAACATGTTTTGCTCTTGTTCCTATTAAATGTTTTAAGGTAGCAATACTTACTCACCCAAAGTAGTTTTGCTATATTCACGTGATGGTAGATAATGGAAGTAACTGTTTAGCAGTGCATATTGTAGACTACCAATGCCCCTTTGCTAATGGAAGCAGGATAATAAATAACTTTAATGCTAACCAGATTAGAGAAGCAATTTCATATAACTGAGAACCAATTTAGGAAAATTATCCTTAAAATTCTGTTCCTCTGGAAATATTTCTGTACCTGCCAAGGGTGATGAACTGATGGCATATATAATGTATTGGCTAAGAGCATGTACTTCAGTATTATAAAAACTTTCTAATGAAAATATCTAGAAAACAGTTTATATTTCAATTTCCTCATCTATAAAATTATTTATAGTAACAAACTGTAATTATGTATGTGACAAACTATCTCATAAGGTTGTTTAAGAATTGTTAAAAAAAAAGAATTAAGGTAAGGCTCCATGAAGAACATCCACCTTGCTACTAAAAGCTACTAGACAATTTATAGATATAAACATTTATAGCATATCTTCAAAAATAATTCACACAATATCCTGCCTGAAATTAATGACTTTTTCATTTTGTACATAATTTTTATAATAATATGTGCCTTTAAGAAAAAGGAGTCCAAAATTTAGATTTGATAGGATGTTTAAGCTATAAATTGGATAAACAGTCTTGTTACCAATTTAGATCATCCAAGCCCTTACTCTGGGGATCCAATTCCCTGGAAGGACCCTCTGTCCTCCTAACAGCCCTGTCTCCATTCAGTAGTGCCAGGGAAAATGAAACTGAGGCTTTCTTTCATTTTCAGTGCAAGCTTTAATTCATTGGCAAAGAATGGAGAAACAAATCAACTTGTCATAGAGAACTCTGAGGGGAGGCAACATAATGAGGGGGAGGCATATGCATTGTTTTGGGGCAATGGGATGGTCCTTTCTAGGAATTGGGGGAGCACCCCTTTTCTTTCCTTATATGGTCCCAGTAGGCTCTGCCATGGCACCAGTGTGTGTCAGTTAGCGTGCTAATGTATTATAATCAGGGTAAAATGAGGTTCAGGGTCTCCTAGAGGTTAGACTTAGCACTATCTTGGTTTCGGCCGGCTATGGTCATTTTTTGTTATTCTAGTTTTCTACCTCTTTTGATGGTTTTACTGTAACAGAAATGGAAAGATAAGTACACAAGGCTTTAACAGCCCTGGTGACAGTCTCTCTAAATAACACCTCTTGTTCTCCACCTGAAACTTCTACTTGTGATAATGCTGGAATATACATATGAATGTAGACTTAATGCTCCTTTCTATTGTAGGTATAGCTATGACTATCCTTCTTGATATTTGGTATCTTCAGAACAGCTTAGTTTGTCCTCTTTATTAAACAGAAAGTTTATGATTATTCTTCTCTGCTAGAATTTACCAAGAGAAATAACACTGAAGTTATCCATTAACATATTAAATAAATAAATTGCAACAACAGCAAAAACCCTCTGAATTTCAAAGGTATTTATTGCTTATGTAAAGTTTACTACATGTCCTGATTACTCTGCAGAATAGCTGTCCTTCAACTAATGACTTCTTGTACACCTAAATATCAACAACTGCTTCCACAATCATCAGCTCAGGGGAATCGAGAGTCTTTCACAAAAAAAAAAAAAAAAAATTAGATCTTTTCAAACCGAAGTGACAAACATCACTTACTATCCCATATCTGTGGCCAACATGCTCAAAATGGGCACATGGCTGAAGACAGAAAAGTACAATCTCTCCCTGTGCTGAAAGTGGTGAAATGAAATTATTGGTGAGCAAGCAATTCATGAGGAAATTATTCAGGAGCAAGTGATTCATGAGGAAAATTTGAGTTAAACCTTGATATGTCCAGGTGATTTATAAAAAGAGAAAATGGGGTATTTTTTTTTTTAATATGCAGCTAAACTTAGTTTTTTCTATGTTTCTACTAGGTAAGTGGGGACCCATAGTTATCGTTGGTTTTGTTTTTAGATTTGCTTGGTTTTACTTTAGATAAATATGAAAACTCTATTAATACATTTTATAAAATAAAATGTAGCACTGTGAGAGTGGTTGTGGGATAGAAGCATTCTTATAATTTTGATTACAATGAACAGTGAATTTCACAAATTTTATTTCCAGTATGGTTCTATGAAGTGATCTTGGAGTAGGTTTTGGGGTAAGTACACATCTCTTGTAATATTCTACGGTTATTAAAGCCATCCTGAATTTCCCTCATAGTAGGAAAATTTTATCCTCTTCTACTTAATAGCTATAACAAAGAGTCTGGGCTGTTTGTTTCAAACCTTCCATATAACTCTGCGGTAGAGATGTTAGCCATATCAAGAACAACTAAATCCGATTTAGCCAGATGTACCTTAATATGACCAGAATCTGTGAAAATGTCACTTATTTAAAAGTTATTCCTTAAGGTTGCTTATGGATGGAGTTTCCAAATCTATTCAGACTTGCTTTGCAATAGAGAAAGCTATGCGAAATATTCTGAAAATTAAAATAAAATATTACCAAAGGTATAGGAATACTAATAACATTTAATCTAATAATTTTATTTTCTCATTCGTTAAAAAAATTACTATATGCCTATTAATTGGCAAATACTCTACCAGAGTCTGGGGATACATCAGGGAACAAATATACACAATCCTGATATCAGAAGTGCTTACGGGGACATGTTCTAGCATTCTATATGATAATGTATTGAGGGTATAGTTTTGTAATTCTG
Source organism: Pteropus alecto (assembly GCF_000325575.1). NCBI lineage: Eukaryota > Metazoa > Chordata > Mammalia > Chiroptera > Pteropodidae > Pteropus > Pteropus alecto. Next base: position 13,491,784 of record NW_006439568.1, on the reverse strand, counting down.
TGAAGTTTAGATGAATTTATATTGTAGCCAATAAAACTAATTACCTATATTTGCAGAACAGTGTTTATAAGATACTATCTCATTACCTCCAAAACATAGATAGTTAAACCTATAGTAAGGGACAAAAAAAAAAAAAGATATTAATGTTAAAGAATTAATACCCAATATGTAGGCATAGGTCTGCAAATAAACAGTGTTAATAAGATAATGGCTTATGGGAATACACCACTTTTGGGGGTTTCTGCAGCATGTGTTACTCTACATATATTTATATATAATCTTGAGAATTTCCTTAGTTTTTAATATAAAAGGTATATTTAAATATTATTTCCAATGTGAGCTATAACCATTTGATAAACTGAATTACAAATTATTCTACAAGAATATAGTAATATTGTTTCTCTAATTAGTTTATATTTATGTATAATTGTTTTTATTTATGCCTTAACTCAATAACTTTCTACTCAAAATAGAAATCACTGATATGTGCTTTCTCTTCTTGACTAACCATATTTCTTTTCAGCCAAATAAATGAGTTTACTTGAGAATAATAGATTTTAGCACCTTTGACAGATCACTAAAATGAAAAAATATATATTTAAAAGCACTTTTCATCTTACAGAGGAATTTTGAGCTGGCCATTTCTAAGGAATTTACAATTAATACTTCACATTCAAAAAGTGAAACAATACATTTTCCTTTATTTTTTTTTCTCAGATATTGGGTCAGTGGTTTGATAATAGTGGATGAGAGAATAAAGATGAAATTGTGATTCAATTCAGTTATTTATTTCCTTATAAAATAGAAGAATAATTTGTTTTTTTTTCATATTTATACTAAACGATAAAATACAATAAGGCATTTATTAAATTAATGGAATAATGGATTATAAAATGTTATGCCAGTCTTCAATGAACTTTCTGGTGATGTGCTACATCTTTTCAAAACCACACAGCAGCTGATCTGCTGGCTGATCTTGTTGCTGAGGGCCTCAGGAACAGTTCCTTCAGCTCCCATGAGGTCATCTTCATCTCAAAATCTGCTTCCTGGTTCGCCTGACCTGTGAAAATCAACATCGGCAAACACATCTATAACTCACATTCCACTGTAGGTAGAGTATATTGTCTTCACTGTATAAGACCCCCATTTTCCGTTCCCAATCAATGAACCACCCACAAGTAACAACTGTTATGATTATTTTCATGATTGGGATTTGCAGTTTTAGAATTTTATATAGATGGAGACTTATAGAATGTTTTATGTCAGCTTCTTTCACTCAGCATACATGTGTGATTCATCCATGCTGTTGAGTGTATCAGTTCCATGTCATTTTATAATTCTAACTAGTGCTCCATTGTATGAATGTTATATATGTGTGTGTATATATATGTGTATACACACACACACACACACACACACACACACATATATATATATATACAGGTTTCCCTCACATAAAGGAGACAGTATTTTACAAGGCTTTGTGCTGATTAGAAGTTACCATAGGGTGTGTCTGCCCCCATACATCATAGAATTCTTAGGTGATAGTATTGTTTTGTTTTGTTTTCAGTACCTTAAACATGTTGTTTCATTGGCCTCTAGTCCCTTTTTTAAAGAAAAGCCAATCATCATTCATATAATTGTTCTCCTGTATATAATTTGTTCATTTTTTTCTGATTGCTTTCAAAATTTTCTGTTTGTCTTAATTTTTCAGCAACTTGACTATAATGTATCTGGTTGTGATTTTCTTTGTTTTACCTTGATTAAGATTCATTGAACTTCGATCAGCAACAGTATAGTTCTTACCATATTTTGGAAATTTAAAGGCATTAATCTTTAAATTTTTTTCCTTGCTTCATTTTCTCTCATCTTTTACTAGACTCCAATTGTATACATGCTGCTGCTTAAAATTGTACCACAGAAAATTGAGGATCTGGTCATTTTTAAAACTACTTTTTTCTCTACCTTTCAGGTTTTAAAATTTCTAGTGGTCTATCTTGAATTAAAATATATGGTCACTTTTTCCTGCAATCTACAATAAGTTGTTAGGCCACTCCATTTTTATGTTTTACCTCTCAATTCTAGAATGTCAGTTTTGTCTTTTGCTTTACATTTATTTCACAGTTGCGATTAACTCACACATTTATTCAGAGAGGCTATATTTTCCATTAAATTCTTCAACATATTTAAAATAAGTGCTTTAAATTCTTTATTTGTACATTTAAACCTCAGGTATTTTTTTTTTTTCCATTCACTTCTTTTTCTCTTGACTATTGGTCACATTTTCCTGTTTCTTCACAATTATACCAAATTTTGATTGTGTACTAGATGCTTGATTGGATTCACCTAAATTCTTTCAGCTTCCTAGTGTTTATTTTCTGCCCATAAATTCCCTGAACTCTCATACTTCTATATAATTCAGGGTCATTTAATGATATAAAGGGAGTTTACACACAGATTTTAGAGCCTCTTTCTGAAACTTCCTTTTTCAGAATGTTTATTCCCTACATTACAGTTGCTCTCTTGTGTTACCTTTGTCCTCCAGTTCCTCAAGATGATAAGACACATTTTCCTATTTAACTTTCAGACATCTTGCATAGCTCCTGGAGAGTGGCTTCGGAGAAAAATCTGCATACACGATCATCTCATCCAATGCACCCTACTTGTTTAAAGATCATTTCTTCCTCAATTTCTGCCCTTTTCCTGTCTCAAAGTACTTTCATATATATATATATATCTCCTCATGTATATACAAATATATTTCTCATATATATTTTTTCATATATATATTTAATTCAGAGATTATAGGTGTTACTTATGGGGAAATTAGTTTAATACTAGCTCATTCATCGTTACCAGAAAATGAATTGCTGCTTCTTTATTTAAAAAAAAAATATAGACAAAAATAGAACTAAAGAACCTAGAAAATTAGAAGGGATTTTATAACAGAATTCAGTGGAAAAGATGGGGGAAATGCATGCCTCTTTAGGTAAGGAAAGGCACTCATTTCCCTTTTAATTATTCATTGCTTTAGTCAGTTATTTACTCAGTAAAAAGATATAGATGGAGGAGAAAGAGCAGGAAGAGAAGAAATATAAAACAG
>NW_006439568.1:13464452-13488666 GCF_000325575.1 Pteropus alecto | reverse complement strand
TTAACATATTATCCTATTTAATGATTTTTAATTCTGTCAGTTTCTGGAAATATAGGAAATAAGACAGAATAAATGCCTATAAAAAATATTGTTTCATAAATGAAAAGGAAATAAAATGATATTTAATGTTGAACACATTAATATTTCCCATATAGCATACAGTATGGAAAATTAATGTGAAAGACTCATTTTTATAAAATAAATGGTGCTCACTAAGTCAGCATTATAGATGAGATAGTGCAGAATTTATATCACATAATATCAGGTATTTTTTTAAGAGAGAGAATGTGATGAGGAAATTATAGATTGAAGAATAAGCATGCAAGTAATTTAAAAGGTTCTGAAAATATGCATAATATTTAGTGAACAGTAATTTCTCATTTTAGAAATATAAGGACAACCAGGTTGGGGAGAGGCTACAGTAATTTCTGCGGACCAGATCAGAGAAGTGTTTGTGTGCCCAACTAATTGTCTGAAATTTATCTATTAGGCAATAGTAGTCATTGTAGAATTTCAAACAGGTAAGTATCATGATCACATTTATTTTTTAGAATGATTCCTCTGTTATGGTTTGGAGGACAAATGGAAAGGTTGTAAATTTAGAGACAGAAATATCAGTAAAGATGCTTTTCTAACAAATCCAATAAGAGATAATAATGATGACTTGAACCAAGGCAGTATCAATGAGATATGGAGGATAAAATTATTCTAGAAGTTGTTAAGGAGATAGTAAGTACATTGAATTGAGAATACTATAATAGCAATTGGCTTCCTGGGGTGAGGTAAAGGGGAAAGTCAAAGCTAATAACCATAGCTCTGGTTCTAGTGATTGAAGAGATACATTAAGAATCCAAATATTTTCTTTCTCCCTCCATCCTTTCCTGCCTCCATCTCTATCTCTTTCTCTCTCTCATTTAAGCTGCATGAGAGGGATTTGGTAATCAATTCTAGTTCTGAGGATTCCTCATGTAATTTGGATATCTTAAAATTTAAAATATCTTTAGTGATCTTTTAAATTCAAGACAAGAGATAAAAACAAATTGTCATATTTTTACATAAATGTCCAGAAATAGGTTTACAATATCATCGGGAAAGATATTACAGATAATTTCTCCTTCTGGCAAATGTTTTCTTGTCCTCATTTGAAACATATACACTATTAAGTCCTGCAGGACTGTAAGTAGGCATAAATTCATGAGATGTCAGCATAGATATTGCTCATCAGCAGAAAAAATGCAGAGAGAGGGTTAAATTCAGTAGTCTGGTATGAAAAATAAAAACATTCTAAAGGTATTATTGAAACAAATAAATCATTTTTATGATGTCATTAACTACTAAATCTATGAGGCTAGAATAAAATATTTCAGAATAATAAAAGAAATGAAATGTATTGTTTAGGATCTTCCAAATTCTGTGGAATTGACTATAAATTGTTGAAAGCTCAGAGGTATTGGTTATAATCTTGACAGAAATAATGAGACATAATGCACAAGAGAAATCAGTGGGAGAGTCATTACAAACCACCCTCACTCTTAAGGGTGGTGGAGGTCTCATCTTCAATATGCATTATCTGCCTAGTTTGCAATACATTATTTTGTTTTAAACATATATTTGTCACATCTTTCTGAAACACATATGTTTACTATGAGATTGTGGGATGGGAATGGGAGAGAAGAGAGAAAGACTATGCCCATGAACAGAATATTTTCAGTAATAATATACCTAGGAAGCTTGGATGCTTTTAGTCACACTAGAATAGAAATTTTAGAAATATAGTTTTCTTGTATAACAATGAGATAGAGAGAAACAGAATATAGTTTATAGTTGCAGATACTTCTCTCTCCCACTCTTCATACTTGCCTGATACTCTTTCTTCAAATGACTAATAAGAATAGCCCCAAACTACATAACCAAAACTAATGCTCAATCAGTACATTTTATGGTATATAACTTGCATTTCAATAAGAAAAAACCAATAAAATGGATATTCAGTTTACAAAGAAATTAGGCTTTTCTTGAAGTAGGGGTTATTTCCTCAAAAGGTGAAAAACTAAAAATTGTTGGGGAAGAAGTTTAATTTTTTTCTCTGATAAACTGATTAAATTATTTAAATTTTGTAATATGTTTCTCTAAATATTCTAGAAAATATTTCAAAATCCCAAGGATTTTTCTGGCGTAAGAATCAAGAAAAATGGCTTAACTTAAAAGTAATTGATATAAAAAGCACATAGGAACACTCCTGGCACATCAGAGGCACAAAGTAGGTATATGATAAATGATTGTTTTAAGTAATAAAAAAAATTATGTTTTGAAAGCATGAGTTTTAAAATATATAGGAAATGCTCAATATAACACTAAGTGAAAACAGTATTTGTCTATTCAATTTTATAATTTTGAAAAGAAATCTTTTTAGAGAAATCTTTTTAAGTGAAGATCTATTTATCAAAATATGTTTGATATTCTTTTGGCCTGTCTGATTTGTTTCAATATTTATTCATGAAAAGTTTCAAAAATGCAGAAAAATTGATATAATTGTGCAATGAAAATACATAATACATATCATTATTTTTTATAATGTATTCATAAAAATTGAGAAGGTATTCTCTCAAATCTAGTGCTAATAATAAATAAATTGATTCAGCTTCCATACTTTATAGATGATTTTTCTCCTTGGGCTTCTCACAGGGAAACTATCCTGAAACAGCTATTTTTTGGAATAGAGTTTGTATTTAGCCAGTGTTCATAGACACCAATTGACCGGTTATTTAAATGTCTCCATTTTAAAAAATAAATATAATTTACTAAGACCATGAATTAGCTAATAAGGTCCAAGTTTACACATTGGCAGCTCCTAGGAGCTCTTGATAGACAGTAGTGACAGTGGCAGGGAAGTGTTAGATTCCATTGCTACTCTGGAGTAACCTGGTGGCAGCTAGGGCAACAATGCACGGAACATTGACACCAGTGTTTTTCCTGCAGGCTGAGTCATAAGCTTTGTTGTGCTCAAGCCATGTGGGGAGTTTAGACACTCAGTTTCACTCCAACTAAAATGAAATTCCTGATGCCAGTGTATTAATAATGTTAATTTAATGTAAAATTTGTTGAAAATATTTGAAGTAGTATCTTTTATCAAATTACTGCTCAAACAGAGCATCTTCAAGCTAATCACACAATTTCTAAAGTTCAGCATATATTTTGGAAATTGCAATAATGTTTTAGTTAGTGATCTATACTACAGCATGGATTATTTCTTAAGATATTTTATCATATATGATAGGAATAATATAATATAATTTTACATTTCTGATTAATAAATTGATTAATATATTAACTTATTTTTATACTGACAAATGTTTTAATTATAACTTTAACAAAAGTAAACAAAATTTGATGCTAAATATGTATTTTAAAAGTAAATATCATTATTTACTGTGATATGTTTAAAAAATAATTTTGCTACTTGCTTATTCAACCTCATAATTTATCACAATTTATAATTTGAAAAAAGACATATTTTCCTTACCATCACAAATACCTCAGGTACTGTTGCCTTTATTTCATTGGAAGAAAAAATTTCTCTCAATCTGCATACAGAAGAGCTAACAAATAAATACTATGAGAAAAAAAGGCAAAAATAAATATTGTTAGGAATGAAAAATTCAACATAATATTAGATATTCCAAAGGTCTAGTCAATTATAGAAATTTATCATGAAAATTACTTGCTTATTTCTAGCATTCCACACAATATTTTTCATAGTAACATAGGTAGACAGACTCAATCATTTATTCATCAAATAATTACAGAATACCTTTCATAATCCAAAAAGTAAATACTAAGGCTAGGTGATAAACAAAAGAAGGACAAAGCCTGCCTTCTGGAAATTAATAGGTCTACAAATGAGAAAGAGGCATGTATGTCAATAATAATGAAATGTGTGATAACAATGGCAAGAGAACTGAGCAGAGAACGGTGTAGTCCCAAAGGAAATAGCAAATCATTCTCCCAGAGGGATTCAAAAAAGATGTTAGAGGTTCATATTTAAACAGGTATTGAACACTGATTGTAAGCATGCATTGTAGGAAATAAATAAAGGGCCTCTTGACTGATGAAGTAGCATGAGGAAATTACAGAGGTGAGCAATGGTATAGTATGATTTGCTTAGTATACAAGAGGTTGAGAGTAGTTATGTCATTATATGACAGAGTCAACAGTTTTTCAATTGTCCTTTACTTCAATAATTGAATGTCTACTTATTACAAACAAATACGAGGATAATTATACATTGATTATTAGAATCTTAATGATTAAGAGAAACTATGTTACTGGGAGTATGAGATCTAGAAAATAACACTTATTTTATTCTAAAGTGCCTTTATTAAAACTAAGAGAAGAGAAAGTCTCCATGATTTGACAATGACTGAATAAAATAGTGAATTGTCAAAGAAATCTAATTGCATATAATATGATGTTAGATGACACAGATTCACGACACTTGGGAGTTTTGTTCTCATAAAGAAATTATCTGGAAAACTAATTAAATAAAGTAATTCCTTTTTTAAGTTTTATTTTTAGTTTAATTAAATTTATTGGAGTGACATTGGTTAATAAAATTATATAAGTTTCAAGTGCATAATTCAATAATGTATCATATATATACTGCATTGTGTTCAACAGCTAAAGTTCGTTTTCCTGCTGTCACTATATATTTAACCTTCTTTATCCTTATCTACCTCCCCTTCTTTTCCTCTAAACTGTTGTATGTGTCTGTGAGTATTCATCTTGTTCATGTGTTGCTTTCAGTTTTATATCCTACATATGAGTGGAATCATATGGTTCTCAACTTTTCCTGTATGTCTTATTTCACTTAGCATGATGATCTTAAGATCCATCCATGTCTCAGATAGTGGTATTTCATCTTATCTTATGGCTGAGTAATATTCCCTTGTATATGTGTACCACCTCTTCTTTATCCAGTCATCTATCAAAGGGCAGTTTGGTTGTTTCTATGTCTTGACCACTGTGACTAATGCTGCTGTGAACATCAGGGTGCATATATCTTTATGGATAAATGTTCTCACATTTTGAGGGTAAATACCCAGAAGAGGGATTGCTGGATCATATGGTAATTCTATTCCTAATTTATTTGAGGAACCTCCATACCATTTTCCGTAGTGGCTGTACCAATTTACGTTCCTACCAACAGTGTCAGTAATCTTTATTACACATCGTTCAAGAAAGGGTCAGTTAATTCGATAAATTTATTCTAATAATGCTTATGCAGACTATTTAAAAGTTATGTATTTTACCAGAAGTAATAGTTTCCATAAAAGTAAGGCTTCCTTAATTCAATTATGAAAATAACATTTATCTAAATTAGTTCAATTTGTGAGAGAAAGAGGTTAAAATTTCTCAGTTATTTTTCTTTGTTGACACAATATATTATTATTATTCCTAAAAAATTTTTTATTTCATTTTCTAAATGACCTTGCATTTTAATTATGCTCTGGCACTAGAGTATAGGACTAGAACATATCAAATTTTATTTCTTATTTAAAAATATATCATTACAAATTTAAATAAAGTACATTTACATTATAGTTATAATATGCTATAATTTGTAATGATTCTTATAAATATGTTATATTTGGAACCCATGACAATGAATTGCTATTTAAATTATAAAGGAGAGAGAGAAAAATCTGTCAGCAAAAGTTATCAACTTCTAGTCTGTTATGGAAGAGAAGGTAGGGGAGAGGGCAGAAGAGACTGTTGCAAAATTTAGCAGTTCCATGACAGAAATACTCTCTTAAATTATCATTTAAGATTATTATGTTGAATGTCATCTATTTTATTGATGATCTAGATCTGCCCAATATACTTTTTATGATAATAGATATTTTCTATATCCCACAGCTCAATACAGTAATCACTAGCCACTTGAGACTTTGAAATGTGGCTAGTAGGACAAATGAGTCTTTTAACCATATGTTATATCTAAACTTATAGAGTTTTTTTCTTTGTATTATATTCTCTAACTCTGTACTATTTATCTACTTATATATCTGAGTCAGTCTTGAAGACAACATGAAGTACATTACAAAGTTTGGTTCTATATCTTGAGTAGCATTGTAGTATTACTACATGGTAAAAGCATATGCAAATATTTGGAATACAGGATTAGCTTTTGACGTATCATTGGTGACTTTCTTCTTATGGATCATATTATGCAAGCACAGAATTGGAATTTTGTTTCTCCTTTCTTGCCTAGGACTCTATAATCTTTTGGAGCTCTTAAATAACCTTTAACCCCATTTGACAGCACATCTACATTCCGGTGACTAGATTCTTCCTACATTCTACAGCCACTGACTGACACTCTATATTGAATAAAAATACTTCTAGGAAACACAATCCTACGTATAAGAAATGTTGCTGTCTTCTCTTCTTGTTAGATTATATCGTTCGTTTCTATACATTGTAATGCTCAAATTCTGTCAGAAGAGCCCTACTTTTAATGTTTGTTTGATTTTTTCCTGCCAATATCATTTCTTATCCCAGCTTCCTATTTCTTTCTGCAGATCCATGTGCTGAAATTTTACATGGCCAAAACAGAATCCATGCCTCCTACAACTTCTATAATTTTCAATAGCTTAAAAGATTAGTTGAAATGGAGCCAGTATATTCAGGTTTCCATTTTTTAAAATTAAAATTTATGAGAAATAACAATTTACTAAATATATTATTCACTGAATTAAAATTAATATGACCCTTCTGCATGGAAGTTAAACCTTCTATCAAAAATCTCTAGAGGAAAGGTGAAATAAAATCTAAAGTAACAGAATTCCTAAAAATAATAATAATAATAATAATAATAATAATAATGAAAGAAAAACCCTACTTGTTGGAATCTAAGGAATAAATTTAAAGCAATTGTTACCTTTGAGACGATCCAAAATCCTTGGTTGCCCCAGTGGCATGGAGGTGTCCTTGGTTCTTTCTGCCAATGCAATAAATTACAGATCAGCAAGATTTAGGAAAAGTAAGATTTATTGAAAGCACATTTCAAGAAAGAAATGGCCTATGCCAAAAAAAAGGCTGCAGCCTCATGAAACTCAGGGTGTCTTATGATGGGCTTCTTGATGTTAACAGGGGTAGTGCTAGATGATTGGCATGTGAGGTCATTTTGATTGACATTTGGCTGTTATATAACCCTTTGCCTACTACTGCTAATGCGGTTACCCAGAATCCAGTCTGTTATAAATAGATTCATGAACTTTTGGGCATATTCATGATATAATGATGGTATAATGAGGCTAAGGTTACAGGAAGGTTAGCATTGAACAAACTGCATAAGCGCTGTGGCTAAACCAAATCAGCAGTTATTTTCTGGCTTTTTACTCCTTTGTGCCTCAGGATGTAAGGATAATTTCTAACCATAAAGTGGGTGTTCCAGGGAGATCCCAAGGAAGGTTTTGGATGGGGCCTTCATTTCCCAGTTGCTTGTGTCTACCTAACTACCTAACATGATGACCATAAGAAAATGTTTGGTTATAAATACTTCTATTATTTAAAAAAAAAAAAAAAAAAAAAAGAATTAAATGTCCAGGTCAAAAAAAGTAGAAAAAGAATATCAAAGTAAGCCAGAAAGAATTCGTAAGGAAAAAATTGATAACGATAAAAGCAGAAATTGGTGAGATAAAGTATAGGAGAAAAGTAGTCACAATTAATAAAAATAATTCTGTTTTTTGTAAACAATTGTTTTTGAAAAATAGAAAACACAACTGTTCAAAAATAAGTATTATCAAGTGGGAAATAACCATTGAAAGAATAAATAAATTACTCATTTGCAGACCTCCATATAAACAAATGTAAAAAACTCGATGAAATAGATCATTTCTTAGCAACCACAAAAACATAAACAAAAAACATAGAAAACAATAGAAAATTTAAATAGCTCAGTTTCCATAGTTTAAACCATTTCCCCTCTGTCTCGAGAATACTTGCAGATTACAGTCTTAACCTTAACCCCAAAGTATGCCACAAAATATCTCGCTTTTATTATTATTTTTGCTTCCCTCTAGTATATCAATAGTCTTTGGAAACAAATGACATCATTCTATTTGTAATTTTCTGTTTTTAGTAGTGATATTTTCATTTACAAAATACAGTAATTCTTGACCACTGAAAATGTCAAATCCTAGAAAATGTAGCATTCCTACATGTGATGTTAACATTGTTCTTGAACAGTTGTTAGCTGAAGATTCATTTGATGAATCTGACTTATGTATATGTTTCTGTTACATTAGGATTAGAGACAAGTTCTGTTTACAAATAACTCTAAGAACAGTTTTTACATTTTATTTCATACTGAAAACCAGATTTGTTTCAGCTTCAAAGAGCATGTTTATGTAAAATTAAATTAATACTGGCAATGAACTGCACTTTTTTTCCTAAATGAGAAATGGATTAAATAATGAACTCACCCACAAAAGTCACCAGGCCTAGATGGTTCACAGAGGAATTCTACACATGCCTCTTTCAAAAACAGATGGTTTCAATGCTCCACAAATTGTTTCACAGATTGAAAATGAAAATGTTCTCAATTTTTTATAAAGTTTGTATAGCATTAAATCATGAAAACTATAATGATAGTACAAAAAACTCTGACCAATATTATTTATGAATATCAATGCAAACAGTAAATAAAACATTAGTAAATAGAAAGCAACACCCCAGTAAGACAGTGCTACATCATGGTCAAAATAGATTTATTCCAAGAACAAGTTTACTTCAAAATTAAGACATCTCTTAATACAATATATAATAGTAAATCTTAGAAAACATTTTTAAAAATACAGAAATAATAATACTTTTTTAACATGATAAAATATTTATACCTTAATTCTACTGCCAGTATGGGGAGACAGTTATCATTTCCACCAAGATAGTAACATGACAAGCATGCCAGTCTCCTCTACTGTTTACTGTTGTACTAGAGTTACTACTACCCAATGCAGTTCAATAAGGAAATCAAATAGCATCATAAGAATTGGCAAAGAAGAAGTGAAAGTTCCTCAAATTGCAAAGAACCTGATGAAATATTTATAAAACACAGAGCATAATTAATAAAGCTAACTCAAAGTTCTCACAAAGGTGGTTGGACATAATATTATTACAGAAATCAATAGCCTTTACATTAAAAAAAAACATTAAAATACATATAGATAGAGAAAACCCTGTTATAAGAGCATCAAATAAATACTTAGGGATAATATTAGCAAGATAGATTCAGAACTTGAACCAGGAAAAATTTAAACCACTTTAGAAAGTTACAAAACTGGACTTTAAAAAATGGAAAATTATCACTGTTCATTGATAGGACACCTCTACACTGCAATTCTGTCATTTCTCTCTAAGCGAATATATAATTTAATGAAACCTCAGTAAAGTTATCAACAGATTTTTTTATTTATGGAGTTTGACAACTTGATATTGAAATTTATAGGGAAAAACAGATATGTAGGAATAGGCATGAAACACAGAAACAGAATAACTGTACCTACTATAAAATAAAGCAGTCTACAATGCCTCTATAATTTAAACAATGTGGTACAGGATCAAGAATAAACAATCAGATTATGAATGTATTGGACATGGAATGGAAAACTGAGATAGAACCAAATATACACCGAAATTTTGTGTATGAAAATTGTAGCAATTCACTGGGGCAAAAATGGACTTTTAAAATAAATAACACTGGAAAACTGGGTAGCCATTTCAAAAAAACTAAGGCAAAAAGATACATTTGGTTTTATTCCTCAGACCAAACACAAGAATCCACTATTAACGGAACAGAAATCTAAATGTAAAAATCAAAATTACGTAAGCTTTGTGAAGGTAAAATCCAGACACAATACAAGATTGAAAAATCTGATAGCATAATTTTCTAAAAAACTAAGTACAACAAATATATTTACTTTTCATGTAAGAAAAAAGAGAATATGAGAAACTGCATATTGCTGCTTATTTTTGCCAAAAGAAATTTGGAAGATAAACTAGACATTAGTGATATTATTAACTTATATAGAATGAGTAAAAGCAGAGTGGAAAAATGTGAAGGGAGTAGAAGAAATGAAGGCAAAGTGACTTCTTTCAGTATAGATTTGGTAATGGTAATTCTTACAATCATGATAGTTTTTCACATACCCAAAAAACAAATAGCTTTTTATCAACCAAATTAAATCAACCAAAGTGCAGGATATTCAATACGGAACATGAACAGTAACAAATGAATCAAAAATGTTTAAAAATGAATAACCTTACCACACCAAATTTAGCAGTAAAGAATAGAACTCACTTCATATTGGTATATAGTATTTTGATTTTAAAATCTAGTGCAAAAAGAGCTATACATAAATATACTTCAATTAACAAATTTCCTCTCAGTGATGTGGGTTAACAAATTTGAAACTATATTTTGTGTATTCTATGATTGAATGAAACAGCACATAGTGAACCTTGTGGCATTGAATTCAATTAGAGGTATTAGTATGAACTCGTGGTTTGAAATAAATATACCAATAGGTATGGAAATAGGCATAGGTGTATGCATATATAAATATATTTCCTGTTCTGTCCACAGAAAGGGCATAGAAGTCATTATATTCCCGAAGTAATTACCACACTTAATGCCCAGATTTTATTTCTAAATACCATTCTCCAATTAAAGAAATTAAGTCTCCTTGGAAGAGTGACTCATAGGCTAGGTAACAAAAATAAAAGATGAGCCTGCAACAGCTCTGAGGACATAAAGTGCTCAAAAAAATGGGTCCACGTTGAAAGGACAAAAGAGTCAATTTGAATTAATTTGCAGTGGCTAAATTTGTGACAAATACAGCAACAAAATAAGGTTATTAATGGATTATAACCTATGGAAAAAATTGATATTCTGAAGTTTATAATAATATAATTAGGGGAGAAGACATAGGTCATTCTAACAGAATTCCAATTCAAAGACATAGAAGTAAAGATACCAAAAAAAAAAAAAAAAAAACCCATTAACAACAACAGAAAAAACACTATTAGGCATACACCATAATAAAAATAGTTAAAACAAAGATTATTCATAAATGCTATAATTAGTGGATAAAAGAATGATGACAATAGAATATTTATAAGCCTCAAATTATCCTCTCACAAGATAATTATTAGGTTGTAATTGGGAAACCTGGCAGACAGCACGTTAACCAAGAGATGAATATCAACATCACCATTAAAAAATCACATAATCCCTGATGTGATGCACTAAGTCATAACATCACTCCTCTGATGTTCTTGCACCAAATTTAGTAGCTTTAATCTTAACATGAAAAATACCAGACAAACCCCAATTGAAGAATATTCTACAAAATAATTGGTCAGTATGCTTTGATAATAACAAGATAATAAAAGGCTGCAGAACTCTCTCAGATTGAAAGAGATTAAGGAAACTTGGATATTAATGCAGTGTGGATCCTGGACCAGAAGGACACCAGATTATTGAAATATGAACAAGATCTTTAGGGTATTTAATAGCATCTTATTAATGTTAAACTTCTTCACTTTGGAATGCTAAAATGATTATGAAATATGTTAACATTTGGGTAAAGCATACGCAGGAACTTTGTATAATTATTTCAACTTTTTTTAAAGTCATAAGTTATTCCAAAATTGAAAGGTTAAAATAATCTAAAATGTACTTATTACCCTACATTGTTCTCTTCTTATATATCTCACCCTTTCTTTTATAATTTAAAGATATTTTTGATAAAAGTTAAATTAGGTCTTCTAACTCACTTGAAGCCAAATTATGTAAATTAGATTTATTGTTGGTGCATGAGAACAGTCTTTTCAAATATATTAATTTATGTTTATTTAAAATGTTAAGTGCTATAAATAGATATAGCTAAATAACTCCAGTAATGAATACCTAGTTTTTTTACTATATTAAACTATATAAAAATAACTCTTTGTAAATTAGAGATAATACAAATGTGTGATTTTCGTGTTTTACACTTATTTTCTAATCAAACGTAGTAGAGTAAAAAAGCTCCCATTTCAAGTGGGCTGTGTGTCCTGGTTCTATTTCTTTTGGAAGTATTACCATTATTCTGATAACACAGCATAGAAACTTGTAATAATTACTTACTTTTTTTCAATACAGTAGTGGCATTCAGAATTTGTGTTTATTTGCAACAGTAGCAAAAATAACCAAAAAAAAAAAAAAACTATATGCTGATGGATTACTATGTTCCATATTATGTGACAAATGCATTGTATATAATATCCTCTTATTCCTTGTTAGAGCCTAATAAGGAATTATTGTATTATTTGCTTTCCAAATTTGGCTTCCAAATTAAATGTATTCTGTGAATAAAGTTGGATGTTGAGTGCAGATGCAAATGAAGTGCTACATGTCAATTAGACACAATTATGATATATATGTATTTTATGTATGTGTATATATACATATATATACACATATACATATATACACATATACACATATATAATTATTTTCAAAAAATTCAAAATTCAGTAAGACAATAAATAATCTAATAAAAACAGGCAAGATATTTTAACAGATACTTTACTCTAGAAATATTCAGGTGGCAAGCACTTGAAAGTGGCTCAGTATTTTAATTAAAAGAAAAATGCAAACTAAAACCGCAGGAAGATACCACTACACAGCCATATAATGTCTAAAATTTAAAAAGGCTAACCATTGGTGAGGATGTAGATAAATAACTCTCATACACTTTTGGAGGGAATGTAAAATTGTACAACAACCGTGGAAAACAATATAGCAGTATCTTAGAAATTGAAAGTCCTACTACTTAATTCAACCATTCCATTACTAATTATCCAACATATGTTCACACAAATATTTACACATGAATGTGCATACTAACTGTATTTATGGTATCTCAAGCTGGAAATAATTTTAAAAATTTACTAACAGATGAGTAGAGAAATACATTATGGAAATTGATACATCAGGAAAAATGAATGGAATATCGATACATGCAATAATATAGATGAATCACAAAATAATTATGCTGTGTTAGAAGCCAGACCAAAAAAGATTACATACTGTGCAATCCCTTTTATATAAAATTTTACAAAATGCAAACTCAATCTATGGTGATCAGTAGTGTAGAGGATCAATGGTTATCTGGAGCAGGGGCAGGAAGAGGGTTGATTGAAGACTCTAAGGAGCACAAGGAAACTTCTGCGAGTGGTGAGGATGCTGATTATCCTGACTGTAGTGATGGTTTCATGATGTACATATGTGTCAAAACATCAAATTATGTACTCCAAAATTTCAGTTTATTGCATGTCATTTATACCTTAATAAAGCTGTTTTAAAAATGAAGTAACTTTTAAAATCTACTAACACATAATCATCATCTGCATAAAATCATTGCTCTATGATGTATAGAAGCAAAAGTTGTGTTTGTTAAGAGAGAGTTATGATAGAATTAATGATTTTAAATGTACAGATTATCTTCTATTTTTATAGTAGAAGTAGGAGTTAATTTGGGGGGCTTATTTTGGATTTCTTGTTTGCCTGGTTTAGGATTATTGTTGTTGTCGTTTTAAGTTCAAATTAATAATTATTTGAAGAAAAGAGTTGATTTCTTTTTTTGCTATTCATCCCCTTCAGAAACATATATCTTCATGTTAGGTATTTCTCATCTTTACACTCAGTAGTCAGTGATAATTTTATATTATCTCTGATAATACATTAAAATATTTGAATTATTTCATCCATCACTGAAGTTTTCAAGGAATTTTTTTTTTTTATTAACCATTTAGTTCATGTTTTCACACTACATCTTAAAGGTGTCTTTGTAGAACATTTCCATTTTGTCATTTTTTTAAAAAATGCAGATTTGAAACCTACTTCTATTGAGTATGATTTATCCCTCTGGAAATACTTGGCTACAGTAATAACTCTGTACATTACTTTTAAACCCAATATCATATGTAGCATACAAACTACAGTGTTCTGACCAGAAAAAAGTATGCTTGGGTCCAAGACAAGATCGGGAATTAAGGTTAGGGGTTACAAAGGAAATTTGCTCAGAGGACAATGATCAAGAAAGAAACTGTAATTAGAAGCCAGAACAGACTGTACATAGGTAACAGAAGGTTCAAACTCTTCAGTCTATGCTGAGGTCAGGATTTAAATAAGTTGAGAGAGAAAGAGAGAGAGATGAAGGGAGGAAGGAAGGGAGGGAGAGAGAAAAGATATCAGAGTCATGCACCCAGAAAGCTGCTGGATCTTAAGGAACACTTTTAGGAGCCACGAAAAGATAGGATGATGGAAGTTTAACAGTTAAGAAAAGGTGAGGAGATATACAAAAGTAAAATAAAGATTATCTTTCCATCAAGAGACTTCTGCTTGAATGGCAGGTTGCACGTGCCTTTTCTGTCTAGAAAGAGTAAAGCAGTGAGCCATGATAGGGAAATGACAAATGACTTAATTTTGGTGTTTGTATCATAGAAGTGAATTTTTTATGGCAGGTGACTAATATAGAGTCTCTAGATCCAGAGTAAAGGGTACAATTTGACTCCAGCCTTTCAGATTATTCATTACAATTTAACTGTATGTGGAGACAAATCCTGGGCCTTGGGACATCATCGATTAGTATTAATAGGATTTACAATTAAGTGGATACATTTAAAAGCATTATTTGGTTCTCCCATGATCTAATATCTGTGTAAAGTTGAATATTATTCATATAATTATTTTATCATCATCAGATACATGTTGCAGTGTTTGTGAGGTATAGTGGATAGCATCTATTTTTCTTTGAGTTTTGAACTCTCATGCAAAGAAACAAAAAATGACCACAGAGCAAATGCACTAGGCTGGCTTAAACAGTTTTCACTGAATGGAAAACATGGAGACAGGTACAGGGTAGGTGGCCTAGTGCTTCATTGTCTATTAGATTTTGAGCTGTGGACAGAGTTTTAGCAACTGTAGATGTCAGATTCGGAAGAGAGAACCTGATTCTTGTGCTCTCAGTCTCCTAAGCTGCATGTTTAAGTAAGCAAAATTACTGCTTTTGCGTAATCAGGAGGCAGGATAAAATTTGCAATGTGATGTAGCAGAACTTTAGATTTATCTCTATTCAAGCAGCTTAGCATTCTTAGATAGGAAAGCACTAGTCCCTCTCTTTCTTAAATTCAGTGGTGCCATATAATAAATGCTTATCACAGAAGTAAAATCCATCATTTTACAGTCGAGAGAATTATATGAGGCAGATAAATAACACTGTGTAAAATCTGTAGAGGCATGATAGAATTCAGCTTACTGCAGCTCATATCACATACTACACAGTTTATTTTTTTATATAACTTTATTCATGTTTGTACAAAAAGCTGAATATAGGGTATAGCACAAAGTAGTAGTTTAATAAAAGTGTGCTTTATAAATTCAATAGGAAATGTATTTATTAAATTTGAGTTTATAGCTTAGATTTATATTATGATTTTATTGATATTTCTCAAATATTTTAAGATGGAAGAGAGGTATAAATAAATTTAAAATGTATATATCAAACTTTGCAGGCTTAGCTATGAGAGAAATTATAGAATACAATACTATCTTCAAATTCGTTTTGGTGACTGCTACAAAAAATGCAATTGAGATACAGATTACCTTGATATCATCAATAGGTATCATTTGCAAATTTTACAAAGATAAAATAAGTCATAGATAATTTTGAAACAAATTTCAATATGTTCAATAATACATGTCTTTTATCTTTAATTTTCAGAATTGAAATTTCAGTATTAACGAAATTGGGTAATTGAAGAAATTTTTGAGTCAAAACATGCCTTTGGTTGAAAAATTATTTTCATTTAATATACTTTATGATTCTATCTAACTTATATTTAGTAGCTTAAAATCTCAATAAACTACTTAATAGGTAGGAAATCACAAGACCATTATTATTAAAGTATTCTTAATATAAGCAGTTCATTTTCTGTTAATTAAAGTTTAGTAATGCCTTACTAATATTATGATTATTTTGTATATAGATTAGTATCTGTAAAAAAAACAACACAAGAGATAAAATTTGACTAGAAATTATGATTAGATATTTTTGTCTACCAGGGTAATAACAAGTTTGAAATCTTGGAAAGTTTTTCAAAACAAAAACAGGACAAAATGAAAAATTATTTTTGTTTTATTTTATAGAAATTGATAAGCTGATTATAAGATTTATATAGCAATGCTAAAGATTTAGAATAGCTAAAGGAAACTCAAAAAGTAGGCAAAAGTAGAGAATATATACACAACGTCAAACTAAAGGTTAGAAGCTAGAAACTAGAGTAATAAAAAAGGTGTGGTTTGACACCCAATTCAACAAAGGATAATTAGAATGTATTATACTGCTCATAAGTCAATAACATTTAAACATTTTTTTTAATATGAGAAATATTTAAATGAGAAAATTTATGACTTGCAGGTAAGCAAAGATTCCTAGAGGTACATAAAAGGTAATAAAAATAAAAGGAAATATTGATACATTAGACTTTATCAATTTGAAAATTTCTATTAATCAAATAACAAATAGTGTATGAAAAAGATTTTCAACATAGTTAGGCATCAGAAAAATATAAATTACTATCATAAAGGGATAAAAATCATGCCTAGCTGAATGACTAAAATTAAAAAGACCAAAAAATACCAAATGTGGCCAAGAATATAGAACAACCATAACTTTCATATATTGTTAGTGTGAGTGAAAAATAGTATAAACAAACAAACAAAAAAACAATTTCTTTTAAAAGTAAACATATATTTAGGCTATAACCTAACCATTCCATTACTATGTATTTACTTAAGAGGCAAGAAAATATATGTCTTCAAAAAGACATGGATAGATGTCCATGGCAGAAATTTGGACTGGTCCAGGTACCCATTCATAGGCATAGGACACTGGATAAATAGCTGATCTTATGTCCATATGATGGAATATTACTCAGTACAGTAATGAAAAGGAATGGAATGCTGATATATTTCAAACATGAATGAATCACAAAAACATTATGTATGGGAAATAAACTTTATACATAATGAATAAACAGATTGCTTCATTTATATGATGTTTTAGAATAGGCACAGCTATTCTATATTCAAAAATTGGAACTGTGGGTGCCTTATGACGGTGTGAGTAAGAATTACTGGGAAGACACATAAGTAACATTCTAGATTCATGTGGTGTTCTATGAGTGTTAACCATAAAATTATTTAAACTCTGCTTATAATGAAATATTGCAAAGAAAAATAGTACCAGTAGAAACAAGATGGTAGCTTCCTACCTCCGTACTCAGGCAAAAATAAGAAAACAACCAATTATATGAATCATTGTAATCTACAGTTTCTCAGTCACCAGGGGTCTCTAATATGGAGTTGTTGAGAACCCCATATCCAATACCTGAAAGGAAGACTATGAAGGTATACTGGTTTCATTATTTATTTAATTAATTTAAACATTTTTTACTGATTGCCTGTTATGCCCCAGGCATTTTTTAAACAGCTAAAATATCTCTTCTTTTGTGGTCTTTAAATTCTAGTGGGAAGAGAGAAATATTAAACAAAACAAACAACAGAGAAAGTCAGATCCTGATAATGATAAGAAGAAAAATATAGTAGGGGAGGGGGATGAGTCCTGGAGTCCTAAAATGGGTGTGGAATTGTGTTTTATTTATTTTTTCTAAAGAAGCCCTCTATGGCAATGTTAATTGAATAAAGTTTTGGAAGAGGTGAAAAAGTCATTAGCATTCTTGGTATAGAGAATAGATAGTGAGAATATCTTGAGTTCAGAACATAGTCAGTTTGAAAAAAAACAAGGCCACGAGACTGAAGCACAGTGATCTAGGAGAAGAGGAAGAAGAGGAAACATCAGAGAGAGGGGTCAGACAGAGGCCAGGCCTGTGTAGGCCATTGCAAGGACTTTGGTTTCTGTTTGAAGTGATATGAAAAGCTGTTAGATGGTTTTAAGCACAGATATGGCATGATCCAACTTATATTTGAACTAGATTACTCTAGCTCTTATGTTTACAATAGAATTAAGGAAGAAAAAGGGTGGAAGAAGGAGATAATTTAAGATATTAACGTAAAATCTAGGCAAGAAACAGTGCAGTCTTGATTGATACAATTGAAACTCCTAAAGTAGAACTGATTTAATTTAAATTATTTTTTTCTTTAATTCTGAGCTAGTATTTACTATCTATGTGGATGTATCAAAGTGCTATATATTTTAATTAAATAATAGAAATAAATATAATTACAGAAAGAATTAAAATAGATAATTTGCCAGTAGTCTCCTTTTCTCCCTCCAGTTGCTAAAAGGCATTTATCATCAGGTAGCTACTAATCAACTTATGCAAGCATACTAACAAAAGTATGTACTTTTTTGTGTTTCATTGATTTAAATTTATTTCCTTTCTGCCTGAAAAACTTCCTTTGTCATTTCTTAGAATGCAGGTCTGCTGGAGATGAATTCACTCATATTTTGTTTATCTAAAAATATCTTCAGTTTGCCTTCATTTTTTGAAGGATGTCACACTTCAATTACTACTCTAGACCAACCCTAACAAAACTTTTTAAAACCCTCAAAAGAATTAAGCTGACTCACAAATAACTTAACTGCCTTCCAGGACAAAATTCAATATTCTATAAAAGATGGATCGCATAGTACTGATTCTCAAAAATATAGAGTCCTTAATATTCAGCATATAATAATAAATTAGTGGACAAGTGAATCGCAAGAAAACGACTTATACCAGAAAAAAAAAAATGCAGAAATAGCCAAAAAGTTAGAATTAGGAGACAAGTATTTTAAAACAATACTAGGATTATGTTTAAGGATTTAGAGGGGAAAATGTGAATAAATGGAGACATCAGTAGAAAGTTCTAAATCATAAAAAATGAAATGCTAAACTGAATGATACAATGTCTGAAGAGCAGTTTAACATCAGATTGGATATGCAAAGGAAAGGACCAGGAAACAGGAATAACAGGCAATAGAAACTATTCAAATCTATTGAGCTACTAACCAACAACAGTTTCAGGGAGGTTGACACAGATAACACCTTGCCTAAATTAGGTAGAAGGGAAGTCCCATCAAGGAATGGGAAAAAGAAGAGGCAAATTTATTTTTAAGGAAAATAATTATTATTATCTTTTATTTTTTTATCTTGTAGAAAACCTAAAATTACATATTCTGGAAGTTTAGTGAACTACAAACGAGATCAATATACAGAAATTCGATTATATATGTAGCAAAGAAAATATTAAAATATTGGAGCTCTATATCAGCAATCTACACTAAAAAATAGTAATGTTGTTTTACTAAAGCATTTATGGGAAAAATTACTTTATCACTTTAAATTATATCACTTAAAATACTATGTAAAAGAGAAAAGGAAAGAGATTGGAAAAGAGATGACAGATAGGCAAAATGTTGATTATTGGCAAAGCTGAATGATGAATATGAGTATTTATTATACTATATTTTCTACTTTTGAGTATTTATAAATTCTTTATATAAATGTTTTTATTTAATTCAAATGAATTGAAGGTCTAAGTATTTAAAATTAAACAATGAAACAACTGTAAATTTAAATCAACTTATCTAAGGAAAAGAATCGAAGATTTTTTTTGTAAATAATTAATGAAACATGTTCTTTCTATACCTGCATTGTCAATAATAAAATGGCATAAAGAAATAAATTTTAAAGCAATAATCACAAAAACTTAATTAAATGAAATATTATAATATCATAAATATCACCTCTTTTCCTATGGTGCTTCTGTATGGAACACAAGGGGTAGCCATTTCACTCAGGATCGATGTTATCTTGAGTAAAAAAAATTGACAAACTGGAAAAGGTATTTTCTATTTACACCACATTCAGGGCTAACTAATCTAAGAAGAGCTTCTCAGAACAGCTAGGATAGACCAATAATCCTATTCAAAAGGGGAAATTGATTGAATAAACAGTCACAGAGAAAAATAACAACAAACGATTTATAAATTTTCTTTACATCCTATATATTAGTTTGTTCTCTCATCCAATTGGACTAAAAGGTTAACTGCTTCAGTTTTCAGTATATTGCTATGTATTTCTAGAAGCAAAATTTTAAAGTTTTTGTGAGAGTACTTAAAATGATGAGAAGGGGAATTTCACGAGTATTCAAGGACAGCTTTTATGAAAATTCTATGCCTGCTTTGACAAATCCATCTGAGACATGTTTACATTTTCATAAATGACATGTTAATGAACTTGTGGAGGAGAAGTTACATAGCTCTGGCTTATATATTGTTTTTAGAAATTACTAGTGTTCACTACAAGAAACTGATAATTGTGAACACCAGATTTTCTTAGGTCAATTCACAATTGATGAATTTACAAATAATGGCATTGTCAAAGAGTGGTATGATAGAAAGGAAAGTGCATCACTGAACCCTTTTCAGTACTGATAATGCGTATCAATACAACTAGTATTTCATATAAACAAGAGGGCCTGTTATGAAAAAGCAGCCTTAAGAAATATCCTCTCTCTTCCCTACTGCCTTCCATCTAGTTTGCCCATCTTGCCCAATAGAATTTCAGTGATTCTTATAGAGGTGGATCTCAGATCTGTGACCCTACAAAGCATAAATGCTTATCACTTCCCTATGCAGCACAAACTTAAAGGAGGACAGGTCCAAGGCAATCGCAGTTCACAAAGCAGCCTAAGCATAGTTCTAAATACAGAAATTTTTTTTTAGAGTCACATAACATCAGACAAATGAACTATCTTTTAAAAATAATTTTTTATTGATTATTTGCTCTGGACCAGACACCAGTTATGTTTGTGGGCTTTCCCAGCCTAAGAGGAAACAAAACAATGGTTATGTTTTCATGAGCTCACTGACATTTTAAAATAGTTTCCATACAGTGGTACAGTGTTCAAAAGGAGAATTGTATCCCTAGTGATGTCTTCAAACCCCACAGAAATCTCCTGATTTGGGAATTTGGCACAATAGCAGATGAGTCGTCTTTCTATACCCGACCCAGTAAAGATATTCTAAAAAAGAGGAAACGTGACAACCAACTGCTCTTTAACCAGGGCAGTTGAATTGAGCTCAATATAGATTTATTTTCCGGCAAACATCATGTTTCTAGAGATGCTACAGAAGCAAAGACATACGGGTGATGTACGTCTTTGTAGAAATATATCCACATTCTGTACTTTTGAAATACTCCAGAAAATGGCCCTCTAAAGCTGAATTTTGATAGAGGATTCTTGTTTAGTTTGGGAGAAGAGTTTTCCAGAGACAATTCAATTTCCTTGATGAATATTTGGGATACAAAAAAATTTTTGAACATATATTTACTTTTCTAGACTAGGTTTACAATGTCAGTATTAGTTTAAAATCCTAGCCAGTTATGCAACACCTGGATATTTCTCATTTATTTTTAACTATATTGTTTTTCTCCCCCAGCTTATATTATTTTGAGGTAGAAATTGATTTACTTGCACGGCTAGGTCAAATATTGTATTTTATTAAATAATAGTGTTCAGAGATATTCACAACTCTAAGTTTTTCAACTGTTAAACAATGTCTCAAATTCATCTGTTATGTAAGATGTTGTTTAATAAAGCATTGAAATGCTAAGTAATATTTTTGATAAAATATTAACTAAAATCCTTTAATTTATTTTCTTTAAATAGACAAAGACTTATTTCAAGTTCTCTCTTTAAAAAATTTGAATATATAGAAAGTTCCTATGAGTTTATTATATTACTTCATAATTAATGTAAATATAATTATAAGATACTATATACATATGGGAAAAGTAACATGGATAAAAGAAAATCTCATCAATCATTTTTATATGCAAATTAAAATTTATTTTTTCGAATTAAATGAGATGAATCGAAAACCTGCATATAAATTTTCAGAGCTATTCAGGAATAATCTGCAAAACGGAAAACAAGAAAGTTTTAATTAAAAATTTAGTAAGTGGTAAATGAAAAACTTAAAATTATAGTTGACTGATCTTTTTTTTGGAATTTATAGTCTCTGTAAGGAGTAGAAGAAAAGATAAATCAAATGAATGGTAAAAAGGAGCAATGCTAAATAAGAAAATAGAGGTAATGGAGAAATCATTAAAGATATTTTTGCTTGTTTTATTTTTATTAATCTTATGTTTGGTAAGTGTGAGAATGATAAAATAAAAAATTTATGCAAAAATATAGGAAATTTATAATAAAAATATTTTTAATTTTATACTATTTTTATTTTTACTTTTTTAAAGAAGGACTTGTTCTAAGAGACAAGTCCTAGGGACTTTTATCCTAGAGCAGAGTCATAAGATTGAAATATTGCTTGTTCTCTAGGGAAGAATCTATTTACAAACAATTTAAAATTCCTAGTGCAGTTTGTATGACTATGAACCATAAAGATTGCAAATGAGTAAATATGGAAGGAATTATCTCATTTAAATAGAAACCCCAAAGTGTAATTTACAATAAAAATTGGGCTGTCATGCATGGTTTGGAAATGCCTAGAACATGTTTTTATGATGCCTACAAAGCATTATTGTATACATGAGGAAAGATCAAGAGCTAATGACTTACCTTGCCTGCACTGTCTTTTCTTGCACATGGACAGTGTACTGCAGCCCACTGTGCTTAGTTACGACCACCCATCAAGAATTTTTAGACAACATTTACAAGCTCATCCAAATAAGAGTTGGGCTTCCCTATTTTGAAACATTACTACAAGACATTTTTATTTTCCTCTTTGGTCTCTCTATAAAAAGAGTCAAAAGGTTGTGTTCATACTGAGACATGAAGATATAATTTACCCATAAGCTTAAGTAGAAGCAGATTTATAAGTGTATTATTTAAATTAAGATAGGTATAATAATCAGGGTCTTGGTAGGAAATAGTGTCATACTAAAAAGGGGTGATAATAGAGTTTAAAGGGGGTTACAAATGTGGATAGGGTAAAAGAAAACTACAAAAAGATGATAAAGAACTCTGAGTCAAGCAACGGTGAGAAACTATTATTACATTTGGAATTGAAGAGGCATGCATAGGGGATGTTGGAGTTAAGCAAGAACCGTTCCTGTAGAAAATGACCACTGGATGATATTTGTAAACTTTGGTAAAGAAACTGAGACACTAGCCTTTAGGAACAATAGTAATAAATAATCCAGCCTCTCTTCCCATTATTGTATCTTCTGCCACCTCTTCTTGCTGCTTGAATATAACTACAAGACAGAGGACATGTGATTTTCAGGTAATACTACATATAGAAATTTTCAAATGTCAAGAACACAAAGTGGAGAATGGACCTGGAGAAATAAAGGGATACTCAGAACAGTTTACCCATCTGTCTCACAGAATTCACTCTTGAGTTTTGTCCAGATGAAAAACTTTTTTTTTCTAAGTCCCAGAGACAAAGAGTCTTATCAGCTACTATACCATTTTTCAGTGATGCCAAGCCAAATATACTCCTGTTATGGGTAGAATTGTGTTCCCTTCCCTCCCCCAAATACATTGGTCTTAACACTTCATATCTGTGAATGTGACTTTGTTTAGAAATAGGGTCTTTAAAGATACAATCAAGTTAAAATGAGGCCCTCAGATTCCTAATCCAAATGACTCAATTTATTTTAAGAGGAAAATGTGGACATAGACATATATAGAGAATGCCATGTAAAGACACAGACACAGAAAGATGGTCATATGAAATCTACTGGGGAGATACAATTAAAAACAAAATCTTTCACCAACTCAGAAATCCTCTCCATAAAGATAGTAGAGAAATCATTTAACATTTTTTATTATTGAATGAGCATTACACTGGAATGTGATATGCAAAACAAATAATCTACTCAGAGATTGCAACTACATGAAATCATACTCTTTTATTTGGTCAAGAAGATATAACCCATTACATATATTTTCTTAAGATAAACTATAACTAGTCCTCACGTAAGAGGACTTGACACTACAATTTGACACACCTATTTCATACTAACTTCACCTGGTAACTGAGGTGACCTTCTATCAACTAACTGGTTTTATCCAGAGGAAGAACAGACTACCTTCTTTTATGTTTACATTTCAAAGAGATGGCCTCCATTT
>NW_006439568.1:13446754-13464417 GCF_000325575.1 Pteropus alecto | reverse complement strand
ATCTAGTTTTCAAAGTGATCTGTTTAAATTTAAAGAGGAGAAAATACTTACAATTTTAAGTTTTCTAAAGTAAATACTCTAAGAAAAATTGAGGAGAGGAATCTCCTCCTTCATTTTCAATGGGAAGAATTATGCCTCTTCTTTTAAACTTTTATTTGTCCTTACAAAACAGAGGAAGATTGAAGTTATGCTGCCACAAGCTAAGGATCCCCTGGAGATACCATAAACTGGAAAAGATAAGTATTCTCCCTAGAGGCTTTGAAGGGCGTATAGTCCTGTCAATGTATTATGTTCAGAGTTCTAGCCTCCAAAACTGTGAGAGAATAGATTTACATTCTTTTCAGCCATCCAGTCTATGGTACTTTGTGATGGTAGCCCTCAGAAATTAATGTAACTCCTACCCAAAACTTAAAATGTTAAATGAACAGGACAAACAGAGATTCATGGATATGGACAATGGACTAGTAATTACCAGAGGGCGAGGGGAGGGGATTTAAATAATTTCTTCAATTAAAAAAAAAACACAAAACTTAAAATGTTAACAACCAATAGTGCTTCATATAAGTTAGCAAGAAAATATGTGAGCATTTAAGAGGAGAAAAAAAAAAATTAAAGCAGAACTACTTTAGTCTTATCTTAGTCAGTCACAGGAAGTTACATTGATAATCATAGTTTTCTACCTGAACTACCCATTTCCTATTCCTGTACTTTCTGCTAAGAACAGGACACATCAGAGATGTTTACCAAGAGGTGTGACTCTAATTTTAAGACTCTTAAATTTCAACTCCTTAGTGTTTTTAAGCATTTTCCCAAAGACCAATAATATTAGCAATGGGAGTAATAACAGGATTTTGTTGGTCTCGAGACTTCTTTGTCACTATTATATTATAATCACCCAAATTCTTCTTGGAAATTAGAATAAGTCATTTTGTCCAGTAGAGTCAGTAGAGCCTAAAATATTCATGTAGTAGACCCATATTTTAATTCAGCTGATGTATTTCCTTATATAAGTACTCTGAAGGTACTGGCACCTCAAAACCTACCAAACCCAGCGCCATGGACATGTGAAACAAAAATTCCCCAAATGAATAATTAGGTATAATAATAAGACAGACCACTAGCACTCCATCTGTTTCCCAGATCTGTGATTTCTTATTATGTGGGAAACAGCACCATTTCACTCTTTTCTCTAGCAATGCGCTTCTGAGAGAAGGAACACTTGAGCGATTCTATGGCATGAAAACATTGCTGCATTTCTTATACTTTAAATAAGTTTCTTTATCTTAGGCAATGTTGTATGCCATGCCATGATGATGAATCAAGCATCCTTAAGTCTATAAATTATACTATTAACTGTTTCAAGACATATATAACACAATACAAATAACCAAGGAGAAAACATCATTATAGATATTAAAAATAATACAAGATGGAATAACACATTTTGAAGGAAATTTGTAATATTTGACATTTAGATGAACAGTATGAAATTTTTGAAAAGTATAACTTAGCAAAGCAGAAGAATAAAATAGAAATCAGGAAATTCCTTTATTATAGGAATTCAACTTAATATATAAAAACCTTACCACAAAAAATATATCTAGGCACAAATGACTTCAACAGTAAAACTTTAAAGAATAATTAACACAAATATTATAAAAACTCATCCATAAAAAAGAATAATGAGAAAACTTCCCAACTCATTTAAATACCTTGAGTATAAATCAGACCAGGATACTACACGACAATAAAATAAGAAGCCAATGACTCTCATGATAATAAGTGCAAAATATTAGCTAATTTAAGTTATCTATATTGATATAATATATGATTATGTCATGAGAAGTTTTAATATTTTCATGACTTCAAAATTTATTACTTTAATCAGTATAACATCTAATTAAATGAGGACGTAAAATTTAATGCAGAAATTGCATTTGATAACTTTTAAAATATTTACATGATAAATGCTGTTCATACTTAAATTATAAAACATACCTACATAAATCCTGGGGCAAATATTGTATTCAATGACAAAATATTATAATTTGCTTTGCTATTAGGAGGAAGATGAAAATACCTGCTGCCTCCAGATCTACTTAACTGAATACTACAAGTTTTAACCAGTGTAATAAGGCAAGAGAAAGATATAATATGATTAGGGGATTAAATAGAATACCTAAATTTGGAGAAAATGTCAAAATCGAGTTTAGTAATAATATAAGAAATAGAAATCTCATGTAGTGTAGATGAGTACATAAATTACTATCACCACTTTTGAAAACTCTTTACTATTGTCTATCAACACTGATTATAAGCATACTCTACTATATGACAAAGAAATTCCACTCAGTAATATAGTCTACAGATGAGTAAGCTTATTCCAAAAAAATATACACAATATATACAATATAAACAAAATATATGCAGCGTAGCATTATTTATAATAGCTTCAAAATGAGGGGAACATTATGTATCGATCAAGAGTAGATTTAATAACTCTCATGGAATATTGATATAATTGTATAATAATAAAAGAATGAAAAAAAACTACTGCTATAGTCGTCTACACAGATGAATTAACAAACAATGCATGAAGTAAGTCAGATGCAACATAGGATATGCTGTATAATTCTTTACACATGCAACTTTTTTAAATGGCAAAAATTATGTTAGAAGTCAGAATAATATTTATCTTTCATGGGATTAATGTCTGGGAGGAAACACATATGAGGCTCTTGGGATTCAGATAATGTTTTCTGTCTTGATATTTAGAGATTTCATTGATGTGTTTGTATTGTAAAAATTCACTTACAATGTGCTAATGGTATGTGTTGTTTACAATATGTTTATTATATTTCAATTTTAAAAAGTGTTCTGTAGAGTTTTAGATATAAAATATGGTTTTATAAAAACTGATGAAATTTAACTAATTATATTTAAACTATGGTTCTAGCACTTGAGACATTGTAAAATAATATTCAAAATGTTTATCATACACATACAAATAAAGCAATACTTTTTATATACAATCAACTATGTGCTAAAAAGTTCTCATTAAAAGTGAATTTATCAGATATTCTGTTTATGGTAGCAATAAATAAATGCTTCAATATCTTAACTCAAGTGTAATTTAAATAATATCTAAAGATATAGAAAACTTATTTATGTTGCGATTTCTTTTAACTTCGTGCTTTAGTTTAGCACTATTAATAATGCAATTATGGCAGCTAAGCAAGTGTAATAATAAACAAAAATTAACTTCATGAAATTCATCTCAGCTTAAACAGCAAAATGATCAAAACATAATTATCTTTATATTTGAAAATGAATACTAAAAACAAAATTTTATGAGCAAAAATGTTGATGCATTTCAAAAAATTACACCTACATTGAGGCAAATTACTCATTTTACTTGAATTTTTTATTTGAATTATTTGAGTTGTTACAACTCAAAAAAAGCAAAAATAACTTCAGAAACATATATGAAAAATTGCTAATTAAAAGCTAAAAAAAAAAAAGATAAAAGTATTCCTGGGCTAAAGTTAAGCTTGTGATGGTTTCTTCTGGAGTTTCAGATGAATAATCTGTTCTCTTATTTTCTTCAGCCTCTAGAGGTCACTTGCATTCGTTGGCTCATGGCCACATTCTCCATTTTCAAAGCCAGCAATGGCTGGTTGAGTCTTTTCTCATACTGCCTACTTTTGTAAACAAATCTTTCTCTGCCTTTTTTATAAGGGTGCTCATGTTACATTGGGCCTACCTGGGTAATCCAGGATAATCTCTCTAATTCAAGATTCCTAATTTAATTACATCTACTAAATCCTTTTCACCATAACATATCCACAGGTTTTAAGGACTGGGATGTAGATAGTTTTAAAGGGCCATTTTTCAGCCTTCTACATTTCCTATTTTTTTCATTTTCACCTCTATTTTTTCAATTACAGTTGATATTCAATATTACATTAGTTTCCAGTGTACAGCATAGTAGTTAGACATTTATATAACTTATGAAGTGATCCCCCCATAAGTCTTGCACCCTTCTGACACCATATGTGGTTAACACAATTGACTATATTTACTATGCTGTACTTTACATCTCTGTGATTATTTTGTAACTACAAATTTGTACTTCTTAATCCCTTCATCTTTTTCACCCAGCCCCATCCTCCTCCTAGCTGGCAACCATCAGTTTGTTCTCTGTATCTACGAGTCTGTTTCTGTTTTTTGTTCATTTATTTGTTTTTTTAGATTCCACATATAAGTGAAATCATATGGTATTTGTCTTTTTCTGACTTATTTCACTTAACATAATATCCTCTAGGTTCATCCATGTTGTTGCAAATGGTAAGATTTCATTCTTTTTTAATGGACGAGTAATATTTTATTGTATATGTGTACCACTTTAATCATTTGTCTAGCGATGGACACTTAGGTTGCTATTGTAACTAATGCTGCTATTAACATAGGAATGCTTATCTTTTTTAATAAGTGTTTTGGGTTTCTCAGATAAATACTCAGAAGTGGGTTTGTTGGGTCGTATGGTAGTTCTATTTTTAACATTTTGTGTAATCTCATTAGAGTTTTCCATAGGGACTACACCAATTTGTAATCCCACCAACAGTGTACGGTGTACGAGGGTTCCCTTTTCTCCACATCCTTGCCAGCACTTGTTGTTTGTTGATTTTTTTGAATGATAGCCATTCTGACAGGTGCAAGGTGATATCTCATTGTATTTTTAATTTGTATTTCTCTGATGATTAGTGACATTGAGCATCTTTTCATATGTCTGTTGGTCATCTGTGTGTCCTCTTCAGAGACATGTCTATTCAGGTCTTCTACCTGGTGTAAAAAAATGGCCTTGTTTCAGTTTTTTTGCACATATCTCTATTTTTGCCAACATCATTTATTGAAGAGACTGTCTTTACCTCATTGTATATTCCTGCCTCCTTTGTCATAGGTTAATTAACCATATAGATGAGAGTTTATTTGGGGGCTCTCTATTCTGTTCCATTAATCTATGTGTCCTTTTTTTGTGCTTGTATCATGCTATTTTGATGACTATAGCTTTGTAGTGTAGTTTGATATCAGATAGTGTGATACCTCCGGCTTCTTTTTTTTTTTTTCAAGATTGCTTTGGTTATTTGGGGTCCTTCATTCCATATTTCCTATTTCATTTAAAATCAGAGGCTCATTTTTAACATATAATTTTTAAAATAGAATGTATGCTAGAAGAGTGGAGATTTGAAAGAATAGTAAAACCTAATGGAAACTAAAGGCCATAGTTGTTATTTTCTGGGAAGGAAGGAATATAGAAAGAAGAAAGGAATGCAGTTACTTTCAGATAAAAGACTAAGTACTACTTCACCTCTTTAGGAACATGGAAGAATATTTTTTGATATGAAGCCAGATTTAAAGGAAACCTTAACTGTAGCCCATGGGGCAATTCAGGCCTACAAAATCATCAAATTATGGCAACTGTTACAGACTATGTACAAACTAATAAAAGTGTGAGGACTTAAAAAAAAGCAAAAGTGATAGTATTTATTGTAGGTTTTGACAGTGAAGATATGATCAACCAAAATTTTTAAATCGAAATGCGCCTCCAGGTTTCAAATGTGATGATGAAATAATAATTACTAATTTTGTCATGCTCAAAGGTGAGATGTATTGTTTAAGCACAGCATATGCTCATTTTCCAATTGGATTTTTTAAAATATTGAGTTTTGAGAATTCTTTATGTATTATAAATCCAAGTTCATTGTTGGATACGTGGTTCACAAATATTTTCCTCCAGTCTATACCTTGTCTTTTTACCTATTTTACAAGGTCTTTCACAGAGGAGGAGTTTTTCAATTTGATGAGGCCCAATTTCCAAATTTCTATTCATGAATAATGCTTCTGGTATCAAGTTTAAGAACTTGTCACCTCCTGCTAGATTCTAGTAATTTTTTTTCCATATATTTTTGAGAAGTTGGTTTACATAGTCCTATTTGAGGGAAGATTAAAGTTATTTCAAAGTCATTATAGCTCCCTGTTTTTAACTGCTGTGAACTTGGCATGGGAAAATCTGCTAACTTAATCAGGTATTTGTATTTGTTTCCTATTGTTCCTGTAACAATTTATCATAAACTTGGTAGCATAAAACAACACAAATTTATTACTTACAGTTCTGGAAGTCAGAAGTCCAAAACGGGTCTCATTTGGCTAAAATCGAGTATTTGTGTTCCTTTCTAGAAGGTCTACAGAACATTGTGTTTTCTTGTCTATTCCAACATCTTGAGGCTGCTCCTGTTTAGCTCATGGTCCTAGTCCATCTTTAAAGCAAACAGTGGTTGGTCAAGTTATCTCTCATATCACATGACTGACATTTACTCTCCTGTGGCCTTTTTACTTATAAAGATCCTTGTGAGTATTCCCCCAGCTCCAGATACAAGTGATTGTCAACCTTAATTCCCCCTCACCATTGCTTATAACATATTCACAGGTTTCAGGGATTAGCCTATGGGCATCTTTAAAGGGAACCATTATTCTACCTACCACATTCTCTATAAATATCAACAAAACTGATCAGCAGAATACAGTGATCTGAACTATTCTCTTGTCATTGTATAGGTATAGACACCACAAAGAAAGATTATAATATAGTTTGAATTTTGAAAACTTTGTCTGACTTCCTTCCTGCTTTTTTGAAATAAGCATTATTGTTACCAATGTGAAATCCAGTGTTGCTCCAGCAGCATGTGGGAGGACAGTGGTTTTCCCTTGGTTTTTCTCCGCTGACACAGCAAAGAATTACAGGTTGGCGAGATTTAGAAAAAGTAAGATTCATTGCAAGTACATTTTAGATGGAGATGGGCAACACTAAGGAAGGCTGCAGCCCTGTGGAATTTGAGAGGTGAAGAGATAAGACAGAGTATGCCCCAAGGGAGGAGCGGGTTTTCAGTAAGGAGAGCTGTAGCAGCAAAAGTGGGAAGATGTGTTTGTATTTGGGCCACGATGGAAGGTCTCAGGTGATCTGTATGTGAGGTTACCTTGACTGTCAGCTGTTTGCTATATCACACTTTGCCTACTGTGCATGTGCTTACCCAGAATTCAGTCTGTTATAATTAGATTCATGAATTTCCAAGCATAGTCATGATATTATAATGATGGTATAATGAAATTGTAGGCAGCTTAGAGTAGTACTTCCCGTGCACTTGTTTGTGGCTAGTTTAGCTAGCAGCTTTTATGGTCTTTGTGCCCCAGGATTTGGGGTAATTTATAACCCTAAAAAGGAGGTGTTTCTGGGAGGTCCTTAAGGAAGGTCTTCAAGTGAGGTTTCTATAGTTTCAGAGCTGGGCCTTCGCTCCTATCACTTATGCCTGTCTACTGACCTAATATTATGACTTGATAGCGTTTGTTTTGGTTGCTGTAAAGAGATACACTCAGGAATTTGTTTCCAGGACTATCTTTAGTTAAGATTAGTAAAAAGAAAATCTCACATTCTTTCTTTCGTTTCCCTGTTCCCCTACTACAAACAGGGTCTGAATGAGCAATGACAAAGAAACTGAAGTGCAAAAACGGATTTCTAGTGTTAGAACTCTTTTCCCAGGAGCTTATAACCTGGAATATAAAATCAGTATTGAAAAAAATAATAATAATAATAAATAAAATAAAATCAGTATTGAACAACGACCAAGAAGAGTTATAAATAAGAAAAAAAATATGTTAAAACGACTTTTTCAAAACAATCATAGTGACCATAGGTGAGCATTTGCATTAGGCCAGATTACTAAATATCCAAACTCTCCTGGTTGAACAAGATTTTAGACTACAACACAACAACCTCCCAGTAGTGTTAGCCAGGTCTAATATTACTTCCTAGAATAATACATTTTAAAGGAATCTTTTTTCTTACGTTAGAATGGGAATGTCTCATTACATGTAAACTGTAGTATTTGCTTTATTTTGCATATACCATGAATCTAGAAATATGAAAAACATAAGTGATTAGCCATATATCTTTCAGAATGTTTAGAGGAAAATGGTAAGCTTAACCTCAGTTGATATTTTAAGTTCTACATCAATATTCTAGCTTCAAAGATGAGGCATATTCCATTTCAATTTTTTTTCATGTTTTATAAGACAATAAATAATTTTACTTCATAAATACTACTATGGAATTGGATTTTAAAATTTTAGCCTAATTTTAAGTGTAGTAAATTTTTAGAATAATCCTATTGTTTTGGTTTTGTTGCATATCATAATAACAAAACTGTGATAAAAATTAAATTTGTTTTAGATTAAAATTAGTTTTTGTACATTTCCAATTCAAGCTTACTATATATTTCTTCGAGAAATATTTATTATCTTTTATATCCCAGAAATTATTTTATTAATACATAGTGGATATAGCAAAGACAAAATAGAAAGCTTCTCTCTAAAATCTTAAATTCTAATGTGAGAAAGAGAAAATCCACACATAACTAAGTAATTCTATTATATGAGATTATAAAATAAAGAAATTTAAAGCCTTGTAAATAATATAGACTGAAAAGAGAGATCTATCTTGGTGCTTAAGGAAGTTATCTGAGATGTAATCTTTTTTGCTACTTTATTGACTGGCAATAGTCACAGACAGCTGGCAATAGTCACAGACAGTATGCTATTTAAAGTATCTTATAAAAATAATCCTTATCAACCTTATTTAGGCAATGAAAATTCAGAGGGCCACTGTTATTTCTGATAAATGTATGTTTTTACCCAGTAATATCAATGAGATAGTGAAAGATGTAAATCAAGAGCAACTGTTGTAGAGGTCATTGAAGGCATAGAAAGAGATAGCTGTATTAAATCTGTATTTCAGATTATTGTGTTCACTTGAAAATTTTCTCTTTAGTGATCGTCAGTTCTGATATGAATATGTAGAAGACAGATCACATAGAATGTTAGGCACGTAACACCTTCATGAAAGTTAAAAGAATCCAATTATGAAAGAAAGACTGTGTACAGTCTCAAATAGCTGAAGGTACAATGGACCATATTTTACAAAGTACAAAAAATTATTTCATATATAAAGAAAAATACAAATAATGTACAAAAACCGTATTCACCCAATTTCTTAAATATTAATACAGTTTTAGTTCCTAATGCATAGATAATTTTAAATTTGAAAATATAATTTATTTTTCACCCACAAAGTATTTTTTTTAAGGGAACCATTTTATTACTGAAATCTTATATTAAATCAGTTTAGTTAATTTTATATTAAATTATAAACAGGCTATCTGAAAAACAAGGATATAGAAATCATATATCAAAACATACTTTTGAAATATTAGTTTGATATTTAACTTATTAACATTTCAAAAAAAAAAAAAATTCAGTGATCTAGCTACCTCTGACTCCAGTTGGCTGTACTGGCTATAGCAGAGATGCTGTTTCTGTTCACCTTGAACAAACAGCATTCCTCATATCTTAAGCTGAACAAAGATAAAGTTAACAAAAGGAAAGAAAACCTAAAACAGTTCTCACTGTTTTTGTGCAGAAATGTTTTTTGTGGGGGTTTCTAATCATGTCACAGTCCATCTCTATCTCTTCATAGTATCTCTCTGTGTAATTAATATAGGGCCCAATGTGCTGGGCATTGAGAATTCAAAAAGTAATGAGAAATTCTTATTATATATGAATAGCTACTAAACTAACAATGAGTTAGCAAATAGTTTTCATTTTGTTTGCTTAGCTTGACCTATTGTTTGTGGGTGCTTGGAGCTGTCAATGAAAAAGTATATTTAAATTCCATACACAGAAAAGATTTCTTTTCAAACTTGTAATATCAACCATGGCTAAAGAATGGGTGAGTGTTTATACATTTGTTGCATATTGTATTTGCTTAACTTAATCTACATACTGTTTGCAATTACTTACAAAATGGCTTTGTGAATTAAAATTTCAAGATTATTAAGAACTAACAATAAAAAGGTAAGGAGAGGGAAGAAACTGGTTTCACTGAGTCAGACGATTATATTTAAGAAGAGTTAGGGAATAGAGAAGAATGATGATTTGAAAAGAGAGAGACAGTTTTCATTTATTATAATTAATAACTGCCTACAGTCTAAAATGTATCCTACAGGTGAAAATAATTTTATGGTTGTTCTTAATAAAAATATCCAACAAATTCCTTAGAGGTTTTCCTTATACCTAAGTAAATTCTTTATAATGATTCAGTTTCATCATATAATTAGGATGGGATTTAACATTAACATCCCCAAATCATATAATTAATTACCTGCAGCTTCAATTACAATTACTAATTGATACAAAGCCTCTAACTTGACTCCTAGAGGTAATCAATTTTACAATAGTTGTGAACAAGTCGTTAGATCACATTAGCCTACTAGTTCATGTGTACTGAGTCATTAGACAACATTTTGTTTTACTGAACAGCTCAGGAAAACAGTGCTAGGAAATTGGGTAGGTAAAATTTCTCCCAGATTTCTTAATTTGTAAGTAAACTCTTCCAACAATCTCAAATATATTCTGTTCTTTAAGTCTCTCTCTATTTCTTCTCTTGCCCACTTTCCTGTGAATATAAGGTAGTAGATCCTACCAAATGAGTTCATGTATTTCACAATTTCTTCCATGTCATCAGTGCTAACTATAGTTTATACTAATTTCATCTGTAGTATAAATGAATTAATAATACAGAAAGACAGGAATAAAGTAGATTTCTCAACATTCCAAGATTTCAGCCAATAATATGTTTGAGCTTTAAATATGGTGAATAAACAGGATTTTTTGTTTGTTTGTTTTATAGCTTTTAAGCTCCTGGGTTGGAACATTAGATTTTGAATTTAGTAGCACATAGTTGCTCTGGGTACATTGCTTAAAATGAAGATATCTGAATTCTTCTCAGAACATCTGATTCAGAGACCTGTGGCCCATGGAGCACAATTTTAGGAACACAATCTTTGAGAACAAGAAAGATATTGTTTTAGATACCAGAAATCCGTGGCCCTTAGGTAACTTAAAAAACTAAACAGACAAAATTGATCTGACTTGTGCAAGCTGTAGGTTTTTTCTTATGAAGCCAAATCATCGCATCAGAGAGAGAAAGGTGAAGTAGCACTTCAGCCTGTCTAAAAGATAAATGTTTTGAATTAAAACTTATATAAATTCTTAGGCCTTTGTAATGTATCATTTAAAAATGTTCTGCCCTCTGTTTTAATAACTGAACTACCAACATAAAATGACTAGGGATGGGAAAGAAAAATCTTGGCCTTTATTTCTATATTAACTTGAAATATCCCATTTATTGTAAAAAACATATATACACACACACATACATATATATTTATAAATGGATATATAATTTATAGAAATGTTATAAACATTTCAATATTATATATAATCACAATAGTACTATATTTATGTAATATATAACAATATATAAGTTATTTAAATATTATAATAATGCTGGAAGTATATGTGTATGTATGTGAGAACAAAATATTTCATTTAGAACTTGTTTGAGTATAATTGACAAATTTGCCTATAAATAATAAATTTATTGACTTATGTAAACAAAAACCAGGACTACAGTTAAATTCAAGCACAGCTGTATTGTGTTAAAACAAGTACAAGACTTGTTTTTAACTTGGCTTTCTTTATCTCAGTGTATTTGCTTTATTTTCAGGACTCTGTGGAAGTTTAATAGCTATAGATGCTGTTTTCAGTATCCCAGTTTCAAATGTAGCAAGAGTTATTACTGCTGACTACTCTAGCATTGAGTATGGGATCTGAATTGCTTAGCTTACTTAGTTTGTTCCATGAACCTAGCCTTGATCCCTTATTGTGGACAAGAGAATGTCATAGGATGGAAAAAGAATGTCTTCTAAGTCAATGATATTCTAGGATTTTCAAGGATGATTACTAGATTTTTGGCTAGTTTAACTGAATGAATGATGTCTTTTAAAAATATAGGAAAATTCAAGAGAAAAAAAGTTCAGAAGTGTTACCATAATATCTATTATAGCCACTTTGAGCTTGAGGAGTTTGATATTATCAAGTAGATACACTGAGTAAAATGTTGACTAAATGGATCTGGAGTGCTGAAGAAATTTATAGGCGGAAAACAAACTCAAAATCATCAGCATAAATGTTATTTGAAATTCAGATTAAAACACTAGGATTTGAACATTTAGAAGAATGTTGGAAAAGGACTAAGCAAAGAAGGCAAAGGAATAAAGACGGGGCCATAATTCCATGGGTGCTGATGTTTATCTGCTTCCTCCCCATCTGGGCACATGGTAGGAATCACTTCCTGGCCCCTAATGTTGAGTGGGGCAGGGTGACTGGTTCTGCCAATGCAGTCTTGTGGCCATTTGTGAACTATAGCATTTTTCTGACATGTGCAACTATTCAAGGTCCTCTCACTCTCTAATCACAAATGACAACTTCATGATGGTAGCTGCTGTCTGGAATCTTAAGTAATTCCAATGAGTACAATTTCTCTGCTCGTCACTAATTTGAATAAGGAATATTTAAAAATGTATAACCTAGACTTTCCTGGCTGAAACATGTTGTGCCTCAGCTACAGATTAAAGGGAGCATGAAAAACAATCTACAGTAGCAAATCGAAAATCATAACATATCCATGGGATTATTTATCAAAAGTGAAATGTTGGAATTATATATATTGTAATATATATAATTAAGCTGGGGAGATTTAACTATTTTATATGGGTTTTTGCCTGTTTAATATTCTAGATGTTTGTTAATAATTGTGGGAGTTATTAAAGAAAAATATACTACTAATAGAAAGCAATCTAACCTTATATTTGTTACTTATGTTGTGATCAATCAGGAAATTGCTTCTCACATGGGTAACATCAAATTGAATAATCATGGCAAACCTTTTACAAACACTCTGCTTTGAATAATCTGAAAAGACACTCTGCAATTAGCCTAAATGACCACTGGATGTCAGTATTATGTTATTTACCATTGATTACTGGCTTGGTTTTGGTTAGTAATTTCCTATAGCTATTTCATAATTCACAAATCTATCTTTTTAAATAAAAAATTCAAACAATGTCATATTATATTAAAAATAATTTATATTTAGATAATCCATAATTTAAGGTCCACTTACCTACCAAGATTTGTTTTTCTAATTTCTGATAGAGAATTTTTTTTTTACAAATAGACATTATGTTTTATTTCATTTAGTTAGAACTATGAGAAGTTTCCAGAAAAATAGCAGCCCTGAATAACAAAGATCTCATGATACTTACCTCAAATGGGAATGACTTATATAATTTTTATTGTGATATACATAACATAAAATTTATCATTTTAACCATTTCAACTGCACAATTCAGTGATATTAAGTACATTCACATTGTTGTACAACCATGACCCCTGTCCATCTCCAGAATTGTTTCTCTTTTTTTTATTTAACATTTTTTTTATTAGTTTCAGGTATACAATACATTGGTTAGACATTTATATAGTTTATGAAGTGATTCCCCAATAACTGTAATTTTAAAGGTTTATTTTGAAAATACACAGAGCGGGTATTTTTCACTTTGTTTAATATGATGATTTAAATTTTTTATATTACCAGTGGAGTCAGTAAGAACATTTCTAAAATTTAAACTGTATCTATGTTTTCTTATTCATGTTACAATTACCAAATCAAGATTATACTAAAATTGATAAACTAATTGCTGAGTATAGTTTGACATTTTAGAATTAGTGAAAACTAATGGCATTGACCTTAAAAATATTTATTATTTTGTTTTATGAAAGAACCTGTAGACTTTTAAGAATTGATATTGAGTTTTTAAGTATAGCAGGCAATCAATGCTGAATTGATTTCTTTATGAAATCGATAAGGTGAAAAACAACGATATTAAAGAATAAAATTAAAATATTGAGTTAAATAAATTAAGTTAGAATTCTGGATTTTAGGCCAGAGCTATTTGTAATCTATCATATTATCCTTACTGGTAATAAAAAGGTATATTCTTTCTGGTTTTATCTAAAGTTTTATTTTCAGAAATTTTGAGTGGATTAGATTACCATATGATATTGAAGTAGACATGAGTTTTTCATATTACTACCTATTGGTGAATCAAGTTTGCTGTAATCAGGTTTTTTAAATTAGAGAAAATTGTGCTTAATAATTTTTCTGATACACTGCTGATAAATTATTTTATCTATAAATCCTCTTTCCTTCATATTTATTCAGGATATTTTACTGACTTTTAACACCTACTTAAGAAAATGAATAAACATACATATTAGCACAATATAATACAAGGATGATACTCATTTATTTAATGGCATCAAAGAAACTATTAATAAACTTGCAGATTCAATATAATTTTAGATATATTTCTAATGTACTAACTCAAATTTTTACTTTGAATCAATCACATATAAATGCTACTCCGTTAAGTAATTTGATTAATATCACTTGTAAAAATGCTCAATATTTTATATTTATTTTAATTTTTATATGCCAATTAAAGTTTTAATAATAAAGTTAACTATATCTATAGCTTTATTTGTATCTGTGCTATATATCTATATTTATCTATATTATCTCTACTTATCCATTTATATAATTTTTTCCCTTTTATGGCCAAATTCACGTTGTGTATGGGAAGCAACTTCACATAGGAACTATGTGCAAAAGCACAGCCTGGGTAGGATTCCCTCAACTCTTAGATAATCAGAACATGTAAGGAGTTCACATATGGTATCAACTGAAGTGAGGTAAAATTACATTTAAAGTAACATACAATTTAATTATTTATATTTCATATTTCTTTGTAGAGAATGTTCTTCATTTCTACTTGAGCAACCAAATAAACTTAATTAGAAAGACAGTTTAATGTAAATATGGAGAGTATAAACAAATAAACAAATAAACAAAAATTGAAAAATGATACATTTTTAGAACATAAAGCAACTGCAAAATTTTTTAAATCAAACTATTTTTTTTCTTCTTTTGTGAAGTCACAGGGTTGGTTTGTTTTTTCTCTGACTCTCTGTAATGCTCTTCATTTTTATGTATTCTTTGGGGTAAAGTTTCCCTTTTTAATCATGGCTTCTGTGGAGAATTCGTGCTTGCCTGGTACCAATATGGTCCTAAATCAGTGACTTTCATTACAAGTGTGTTCATTAATTAATGCAATGCGTTGAATATTAAGTCTAAATTCCTAGAAGAGAGAATCTGATTGGTCTATCTTGGATCAGGTAGAATCCTTCATACAATAATATATTACTAGAATTTCAAACTCATATTATTTAAGGTTTCTTCTTCCAAAGTTATCCTATTGTGAATGCGCTTTTATTTCTCCACTCTTACAAATGATAAAACAAATGTTTAGGGTGTCCAAGTAAACTTTTTAAGTAGAAGTGAGAAGTTAATCAGTTTTATGCCTTTAAAAATTCAGATGATTTAACTCCTTCTATTTTTCTTAACCAACATCAAACAATATTTTGTTCACTTCCAATGTAGGTATGTCTGTAAGGAAATACTATGTTAGTATTTCAATTGTATGTTAGAGCTTTGTTTATGATTAAACAGTGATACAAATACATTCAGAGTTTGT
This sequence comes from Pteropus alecto, assembly GCF_000325575.1. NCBI lineage: Eukaryota > Metazoa > Chordata > Mammalia > Chiroptera > Pteropodidae > Pteropus > Pteropus alecto. The sequence goes on along the minus strand of NW_006439568.1, from coordinate 13,448,809 downwards.
TACTTTATCAGGAGCTTATTATGACCCAACTAATTTGTTAATTATTTGCATATATCATCTAATGTAATTCTCATAGAACTTAAGCAAAGTAGGTATTTATCTTTATTTTACAGTTGAAAAATTTGAGCATTAAATAAGTTAAAAAATTTGGGCAAGGTCAGATAGCTTGAATATGCAGGAGACAGGTTTTGAACTTAAGGCGAAAATTAAAGAAAAACTATTCCATAGACATGCTACAGTCAGAACTTTATGATATTCTTATTCAGCTCATATCCCTGGACGTAAGTCCCCTGAAGCCAAAAACATAATGTAATCTTTATAATTTGGAAATTTAATAAGAACATATTTTACTTAAAAATTAATGTAGGATATCTCTTCCTGAAATGAGTTTGCCAAAATCAAGTTTAATGACATAGTTATCCACAAAACTTCCCTCACTTTAGATATCAGCCACAATTTCAGGGATTCCCTGGGTTACCCTCACATCAGACCAACAGGCTATAAATTTGGGACTTCTTGCAATTATCTTCAGATTCCATAATTTGCTAGAAAGGTGCACAGAACTCACTGCAAGTGCCATACTCACCATTGCAATTGTATTACTGCAAGAAGATTAAAGTGATAACTAGCCAAAAGAGGAGACTAATAGGCAAAATTTGGAAGGATTCTAGACGTTAAGCTTCTATTATCGTCAGAGAAGCATCTCCTTTGGTACCAATGCATGATAATACTTAAAGATGCTAGCCAATCAGAGAAACTCAACTGAGCTCCGTGTCCAAAGTTTTTATTGAGTTTCATTATATAGGCATGATTGGATAACCATTGCCCATGTCGCTCAATCTGCAGCTGGAGGTATCTGGCTCAAAGCCTGAACCATCTTACCATATGGTCTTTCTGGCATGGCTGGTACTTGTTAGTATAACTAGTGCCATCATGAGTCACCTCATTAGCATAATTAGGGGCCCACCATGAATAACAAAGGCACTCTTATTACTGGGAAATAACAATATGAATTTAGAGATATGTTAGGGTTCTCCAGAGAAATAGAACCAAAAAGAAAACCAATAAGATCCTTCTCTCTCTTGCTATATATTTTCTTTTCTTTTCTTTTCTTTTTAAGAATTGGCTCATGGAATTGCGGAAGCTTAGCAAGTCCAAAACCTATAGAGTAGGACAGCAGGCTGGAGACCCAGGAAAGAGTTGCAATTTGAGTCCACAGGCAATGTGCTAGCAGAATTCTCTTTTCTTCCAGAAGTCTCAATATTTTTCTATTAAAGCCTTAAACTTAATGAACGAGACTAACCCACATTATGAAATGTAATGTTTTACTCAAAGTCCATGAAATTAAATGTTAATCTTATCCAGAAAACACCTTTACAGAAACACTTAGAGTAATGTTTGGCCAAATATCTAGACACCATGGCACAGCCAAGTTGATACATAAAATTAATCATCACAAGAAGTTACCTCCTTGGAACCAGAGGTAGAAGCTAACCAAATTCTTTTTATATACTTCTTTTTTGATTGATAAAAATTATACAATGCTCAATTGTTCACTTTTCTTTTTCCTCTTGAAGATTTTAAGTTCACTATTAATGAAATGATTTGCTTTTTCTTTTGCTAATCCATTCTCCTTCCTGGGGCTTGGCACATATCCAAGATAAAAAAGCAGAGAGACACCTATTGATGTGACTCAATTCAGAGAACAGAGAAAAGAGAAATAATTGCCAGTGTGCTGTGAGGTCTCCAAAGAAGAGCTGCTACTCTGTCCCACTGTCAGCTCCTATCCCACATACTTGAAGACTGTAATCTCTTGGAACAGGATGATTGAGAACTCCAGGTACAGGCTGAAGAGAAAAAGCAGGACCCTGGGGTGCTAAACTGATGGGCTATAGACAAAGACAGAGCTTTAGGGAAGTAAAATTGAAAGAAAAAGCCCAATATCAGGTTTATTTCCTCAAAAGGAAGTAGATTTTGAGAGATGGTCCCAGATTCTATACCTAAGTATCCAAGTATCATCCATGGCTATTAAGAAGCTGTGGAAGTGTCGAACAT
>NW_006439568.1:13431875-13446714 GCF_000325575.1 Pteropus alecto | reverse complement strand
TTCCCTCCATTTCTTGTTCAACTCTCAATAATATCTAAAAAAAGTTGTTCAATAATTGATGATCTTCTCTCTTTTTTACGAATTTATTTACTTTATTATTTAAATTGTGGAAAATCTAGCCTTAGAGTACATCAGAACTAACTAGTAAGTCAATCAAAGTGATAAATTGGCTGGGCCATGGCCAGATGTTGTCTGTAAGTAGAGAGCAAGACATAAATATGTTTCTAAATGTTGTCATCATTCTATTCCAATGCATTGTATTTGATTAGAAATCATTTGAGAAAAATTAGATTCAGGGCAATAGTAAAACACTTGTTCACTCTTCTAGTTAAATAATAGGCATTTTCTGGCATACTTTTCTTTTATACTGGGAAGATTTCTATACTTTAAACAAGATAGAAGCCAGTTCTTTTTAGTTATCTTATTAAATCAGTAAGCTTAATACATGATTTATACAATTGCTAGTATCATTTAAGACATAAAATAAATCAAGCAATTTAGTAATTATATATCAAAATAGTCAAAGAGGAGTAGAGAGTGATTGGGGACTAACCATGTGAAATTGGGAAAGAGATGTTTAAAGTTCTTTGTAAATCTAGATGCCTTCTTAATTTCATTACCTTTTTCTCCCTATTTTAGCTTTCCTCCTCATTTTTCTTTATTTTATTTTTAGAAAAAAATTATTTCATGAACCCTCATGTATTCACAAACCAGTTTCAACAATTATCAGTACTCATTCTTTTTCATGTTTGCCTCCTACTATATTTTCTTTCATTTTTATTTTCTAAGGGTTCAGTCACAAGCATCAAAACCAGAATTTAATATTATTGTCCTGTACAGTGGCAGAGATTAATGCACCAATCAAAAAAGGGGGTTCAGACTAGTGTGTGACACGTCTAATCTAATGTCCATAGTAGCCTTGAACATCTTTACAAAATTTCCCTTGGTAGCTACTGTAGACCCCTTCTAGTATGTGAAGTCTACTGATATAAAAACTACATTTCCAAAACTATCTTGCAAGTTTGGGAATATAATTTAGATTCTTTCTCTTAATATTTTGATTCAGAACCAAATTACATGGAGAGAGATAGAGAGTGTATACATAATGTCCTTTTTATGTACATAGTCATAACCAAGATGCCTCATTGACTAGTGATAGTAGCATTTCTTTTCTTGGCTTCTTGATTCTGATGCTTATGTGGTTGGGGTGGCAGTACAACCCCTGGTAGATTGAGAAGTTCTGTATTCATGAGAGACCCAGGACACTTCTATTCTTCTTCTTCCCATCCTGTTCCTAGATAAAAGGTGGGAGGAGGAGTATTAGTAAGGGGAGAAAAAAAAAAAAACAACAAGATACATGGAGGCATTAGCAGTCTCTTTGATGATTTGTTTATATTAACCACACACACACACACAATGACAGACACACAAATAGGTAGATTTATATATTGGAAGAAAGAAAACATTTCAGCAGTTTCCATGATCCAAATGTATATACTACAAAGAATAAACACAGTATTTCGTAAGATAGTGAATTTTTCTTGTTTTTTAATGTCCTCTACTCTTAATGATCCTCTAGGTTCATTATATTCTGCTATTCTTAATAAGCAGATTTTTTTTCCGTTCCCTATTAAATATGGAGATAGTAGAATGTTGATTTGCTTACAAACAAAATTCTGAAGTTACTATGACTTTGAGTAAGCAGATGCTAAATATAATTACTATTCCATAACTGAAATTGATTCAACATATACTTAGTTAAGGAAAGTAACATTTTTTTTTCTGTTTCTTCTCTATTAAATGAAATTATAATGCTTTTTAACAATTACTTTCTATGCTCGAATGTTCTCAATATTCAAAAGGAAAACCAAGACATATTATATTTATCTCTAAAGGAGTTTATTGATCCAATTGTAAACAATAAAATTAGATTAGATAACTAGGAAGTTGGGGAAAAATAGAATTCAACATGATCTCAATATGTAAAATTTGGCTCAATAAATAGAATTTGGCTTGAAAATAGAAATAAGAGTTTGAGAAAAATAAACAAATATATCATGACTAAATGCATAATATAAAAAGATTTAAATGTCAAACTACTGAGAATTGCTATTTAAATGACATTGTATTAACACTCATAGAATATAGTTATGAGATGTTCTTTTTACTTAACAATCTCACAGTTTTAGCTCAGATTTATGAGTAGTTGTTAAGGTGTAATAATTAAAGCAATAAATAAAAAAATAAAGGATACACCATAAAATTATATATGATTGGCTTATTGTCTTAAAGATAAAATAAAATATCTGGAGTAGACAAGAACATTTATCATCTGGCCACTATTTTCCCAGGTCTCTCTCTCACCACTCTCCATGTTCTATACTCTGTGTGTTTTAAGCGTGATTCCTTAAATAAATCGGAAAGTTCACTAGCAGTTCTTGCTTTTTCTGCCTCAAATAAACTGCATCCCTTTCAACCACTTGATTAACTCATTCTGTTTTTCAAGACTCAGCTGTGTTTGTAAATCCTTTAGGAGTCCTTTTCAGAAAGCCTTTAAGTCTTTTCCTGACTTCCTCACGGTCAGGGAGTAGGGACATCTCTGTTTGCCTTGACTGGTGATTTCCTCTATCATAGCATTTGCATAGCATTATAATCCTTGGCCTATATTTATTAAATGTATTAGAAAAACAAAATATGAAATAGTGTTTTATACTTAAATTATCTCCTCCCTCACCCCCACTTCTGTGAAACAGACAGACTTGTGCTAAATTGTCCCTGGCATAGGTTATAATTCTTCCCTAAAGAAGCTGGCTGAGTGTACTTTATTCTTGGCTTATTGTTTTTTTTGTTTTGTTTTTCTAAAACCTATAATTTTTTTTTTTTTTCTAATTGGGATTCTTGTAGGGAGTGAAGGTGAAGGTGTGGAGACCAAGGGAGGGAAGTTTTTGAAAACTAAAAGAAGGTTGAGAGTCACCAATATGAGTAGAAGCACTCTTGGGAAGTAGCCGTGTCTCTGAGGAGGTGACTATGAGGCATGCCTAGGGAGGGTGAATCTCAGGCACAGGGCCTTCTAGGCATGCCCAAGTTTATTCTGCTCCATCCTGGTTTGAGGCAGAAGAGCCTGTGGACCTGAGAGAGCCATGAGAATTGGCACAACTGGAACGAGAGTATTCACATAATCGGTGAAATGTCTGCTATCTATCATCTCCTTTCTCTAACTTTGTAGAAAGTGTGAAAATGAGTAAAGGAAAACTTCATTCAAAGTAGAGTCCAGAAGCCCTGAAGGGGGAGTTTTCATGCATGTACCACCTCAACCTGTTGCAGCATACTTTACAAATTTGGTCAGGAAGAAGCTCACCTTATTATTCCAGGAGGAAGGAAGATTTTCTCTTTACCCAGTAATAGCCAATACCACCCTGAACTCTCAATCTCCTCCAATGGACTTCTGCTCATAACCACCCATCCCAACTTTCTATCTTTTCTCGGTAACATAATGCTCCCCTCCTTTTTTCTCCAGACTCACTTGTGGTTTGCCATAGGTTGCATGTCTAGAATTACATTTCCTCTACTATTTCTGAATAAACTCATTTTTGCTGCTAAAATAACTGGCTATCTTATTTTTAAGGTTGACAAAAGAAGTACGAAACATGATTGTGATAGAATCTCCTGTCTTAGCTGAGTCTTAGAATCAGATTTTGTTATACCTTTATAGAATATATTTAAAAACCGAAAACATTAATGAGAATCAACTTACATTTATACAAAATAATTAAATTCATTTATAGCTCATTTTATTTTAGAAATTATTTATGTTATTTGTTGGTCGTGTCCTTTTCTATGTTATGAAATCCTTGAGGCTGGCATCATGTTTTATCTTTATCTTCAGTAACCATCATAATGCCTGACTCACAGTGCATGTTATTTCAAGTGAACAAAATATGTGTCATATATAATATGTATTGATACTTCATCCTGGACTTCAGTGCCCTTATTCATAGGCTAAATAACTTGAAATTTTTTATAAAAGTACAAGAAAAGGAGGGGTGTTTCTGGGGGCTCAAAGATTCATTTGGCCTATGATTTTGTGGGCAGAGAGTGGGGGCCCATTTCTAGTGTATCTCTGATCAGGATTGAAGATCTTTGTGAGTGAATTGTTTATGAAGTTGTATAAGACAAATACCTATGCCTCAGTAAATATGCTGCATTCTATAAATGTTCTTAAGCCATCACTATTGATACATTATGTATGATTGCTGTTGAGGAGTTGACCATAACACTAAATTAGGGAATCCAAACTGACCCACAGATAAACTGATGAGTCAATTGCAGCAGGGAAAATAAATATAAAAAACAACAATGCAACAACAAAAGCAGCATCACAAATATGCATTTTCTGCGATATCTCAGAGGAGGATTATTTTCCTCATTTGAGCTGGGCAAATGATTTTTTTTCCTGAACTACTCCAATATTCCACGTGGATAGCATGGGACCTAGTCAGATGATACTGTGATAGCCTTTCTCCTGAGATGATGGGAATGCTTTAGTGCATCCAATTTCTGTTGTGATGTTCTTGTCAATTTTACTATTCTAGCTAATTCCTTTATTAATAAACTAATGCCTTTGTAAATAAAAATGGAATCTTGTATTCTCCTTTATTTAACTTGTGTATTGTGACTTTTTCATGTAATTTAACTGTTGTGTTCATAAAATGTGTAGGTAGCCACTCACTATGTGAAAGCATTACAGAAGGGAAGATTACAATGTTTTTTTTAAGGAGTAAGTTGTGGAGCTGTACATGTTTTTATATGTTCTTAATGATAGAACTTTTGTCCAGAAAAAAATATATATATATTTTTTGCAATTAAATATCTCTTTATAAGAATTAATTCTAGATTAGGAAGTAAATCTTTAAATTTTTCAACACTTTAAGATTAGTTTGCAAAGTAAAGTTACTTTTAATGGAGCTTTCCAGTCTGCATGAACATTTTCCACATTATATCAATGCAAAACCAAAAAATCTAAACAATTTTTTTTTGGAGGGGGGACATTGGTGAAATGTGCAGCAGAATAGTGATCCAGGGAACAGTTATAGCCAAGAAGAATACATATTCTTGCTAAAAACAAAGAATTAGATCTCATAGTGATTTATATTTTACCTACTTTAAACTCAAATAACTAATAAAAATCTACTCACCTAACATTTTTTAAGGCTAAAGTCTTAATGCTTACAATTAAACAAATGTGGACTGGTTTATGTAGGTATATTGGATTACAGGAGAAAAAGATATAAATTTGCTAATAAAAGATGTTTGTTTATCTATTGATCAATTTATTTATTTATTTATTTGTAAATCAAGGGAAAACACTCTTTTTACTCAACAAGGTAGCAGTCTAAGAGACAAACAAGGAAGATTGTGTGGGGGTCCAGAGTACAGAATTTCATTTAGATAAAAAGGTCTTGCAAAATTAAATTCCCTCTGCACAAGACTTTGAGATAAAATAATATTTTGCTAAATATAAAGAATTTCGAGGTTCAAAACTCCTTCAACTGTTCTAAATTTTTTTTATCAAGTCTAAATATATAAGGGAAATTATCTTCTTTTTGTTTTTATTAGAGTACCTTTAGATTTTCTTATATTAGAACACAAAAAATATAGAATAGATACAATACTTCAACTGAAACCAAGAGATATAACACACAGTTTCAAAAAGGTATTTCACAATCATAACATGACAAAGAGCCTAGCCCAAAAGTTTAAACATCAGCATGTGTAACCTTTTCGTGAAGACCAACAGAGTTACAAGCTCAGAGTACTCTTTTTAAAAGAATTTCTTGGTAGAACTGATTTTCTAACTTCTAATTGCTTTCTCTTCACTCTTACATTCCTTGCCTTATCTCACAGATATGCCTGAAGTACATTTTAAGAAATTCAGTAGCCATAAGACACCCTCAATCTCTTAAAAATGGAGGTCAATTTCTGATCTAAAAATGGTGTTACAGTAGAACAGTTCATTTTTTTCTCATCAAATGTGAATTTAGAGAAAACCATAAAAATATTGTAAATTTAGAAAAATTAAATTGGTTCTAAATCTCTACTTTCCATGTTTATGTTTTATTAACCACATTTGTGAGAATAAACATAAATTAAAATCATCTAGTCATTTATGTGTTCACTAATTCAATCATCAAACACTGAGCTTCACTATGTGACAAGATCTCTGAATTAGATATCCATAAGGCAAAACATCCTTCAAAAAGGAACTTGTAATCTGATGAAGAGCAATACGTCAAGGAGGCCATATGTATATCTATTCACCATATATGTTTATAAATGACAATGTGTATATCTATTTACCATATATGTTTATAAATGACAAGAAATCATGGGCACAGAAGAATAGAAGGCAATCTTTAAACTAACAGATCCCAAAACCGTCTTCTCATACTTGGCTACATATGTTCTAGCTTTTTGGCTTCTCATAATTGAAAGAATTATTGATTATAGAGGAGATTTTTACTTAGATAAATTTTCTGTTGGCCATTTTGCCACAGAACTTAACTTGCCAGTCACTCTTAGTAAGTGTTGGTTTCATTAAAGGAAGCTATGAGGGTGCTGTCTGTCCATTAGATCTCACATAAAATGATTTTCAAATCTTCATTTCCCCAAGTCTGTTAAGAAAGTATCCAGGAACAGTTTAATAAGTTACAAATTATTTGAGATTTGAGGAAAATTTACTCAGGTAAGCCAGCCGTTGACATGCTTTAGCCTTTTAATAGAAGGTGAGTTTTAGCATATTTTACAAACTCTGACATCATTAAGAGATTAAAATTCTTTCCAATAGAAATGTTCACATTTTTCCTGAACCAGCAACCTTATTTTAGCATAAAATTTTATGCAGAGCAATAAATAAAATGCCTTTTTCTCAGATAAATTTGGAACCAATTAAGCAGATACAGAAGTGACAGTAATTTACATTAAAATGTTAATCTTATTACTAAAAAATAATAGACAGTTAATCATTCAGCTTATATTAAATTGTGATGAAGTAACAAAAGACTCATAAATTTTATGACTTACACCAACAAGAAGGGTTATTCTTGACTATATTATATTTCCACTGTGGGTTGACTATGACTCTGCTCCATGTCTTCTTCATTTGGGAGTCTAATATATAAGAGTAGCCCCTGAGTCCCTTCACTCATCTTATGGTGGAGAAAAAAGTCTGATGGCAGAATCATACTTTGTCTTAAAGCTTCTGCTTAGAAATGGTTTATATCACTTCACACATTTAATGGTCTAACACAGAGTTTTTCATACTCAGCATTACTAACTTTTGAGATGAAATAATTCTTTGCTTTTTGGGGAGAGTTGTCTTGTGTATTATAGTTTAGTAACATCTTTGTTCTTTACCCACTAGATATCAGTAGCATCCCCCAAGTTGTAAAAATAAAAATGTCTCCAGATATTACCAAATGTTCCCTGGGGACAAAACAGTCCCTAGTTGACAATTACAAGTCTAAAGGAATTCACCTAGCCAATCCAGGGGAATATTAGTATGATATACCATAGAGAGGTCCTGTAGAGAAAGACATATTAGGGAGTGTTCAAAAGGAAAAAGCCTTACAGGAGGGTAATACATATTTTTACAATAATGCAATCTACCACAAGTATACAAATAACACACATGCATACACACACCACAAATATAGTAAATATTTGAGCTTCTTGTGGGCATGGTGCCTCAAAAGAGAGATATCAATTGAGCCATTCTGCTTTCATCTTCATGTGTTCCAATCATTTGCCGATCATCCTAAAATCAGTGGAGGGTAGGTTAAATTTTTTTTTCCACGGAAAATTCTATTTTGAAAAACATCACAGAGTATATTAATTCAATTAATATAAGGTTATTTTGAACCTCAGACCAAAAAAAATCCAAATTTTTATCTACCTATATTATCCAAAGTTTTACAACTATATTAACTAGTAAAAACAAAATGTCAACTATAATGAGATGTTCTCAATTCGAATTCCACCTTAGCATTGTCAGGGATAAAGTAATTATTGACCAAATATCAAAGTACTAAAGGAACTTTAGGTACTTTTAGGTCCTTGGGGTAAGTTAAGTTCAAAATTCCTGATTAAATAAAAGTCTAAAATAATTATTCCAGCATAAGTCAAAATATAAAGAATCTGATTATAAAATTATTGAAGTCTAAAAACATTTTTTCCCTCTATACTCATTCTAATCCTGAGACATGGTGAATACTTGGTGGATTTAGTTTTTTTCCAAGGATTATAACCTATATAGTATATCAGAAAGGAATTAAAGTCCCTTTGATTCTTAGTGTTATACTCATCCACAGGTTATTTCTTGAGTCTATCAAAAACCACAATGAATAAATAAGAAAGAACAGGCAGATATCCAAGTGATTTAGTGTCATTATTTCCTATAGCAAAACTGTTTCTGGAAAAAGTATATTCTTAATAACCGAGGGCTAGCATTACCAAAGAACCTGGCAGTCTTAAATGTCTTCCAGTTAAACAGAGTCTATGGGGGAAATCATTTGGCTTCAGCTTTAGCAGGATGCTTGTCAGTCTGTGCCAGTTGCTTGGAGACCACAACCTGGGAATGTAAATTTAAATGTGAGAAAGTGCCCATAAAGAGTGTATTTATGCCTGATCCCGTCTGATCTAGGAAGCTAGGCAGGGTCAGGCCTGATTAGTTCTTGGATGAGAGACAACATAGGAAAACCAGGTGCTGTAGGTGTAAAAACTGGCAGGGTCAGGCCTGATTAGTACTTGGATGAGAGACAACATAGGAAGACCAGGTGCTGTAGGCGTAAAAACTGAATAAAAAATAAGAGATTGTAAGGTGACAAGGTTCTTGCAATCTGTGAGGTCAACCAAGGGTTGCCTCGCCTAAACAATAAGAAAAAAAAAGTATATTTATATTTATGACACACTGTTGACCATATGCTATGCTCACTTTGGCAGCACGTATACATTATTGACCATATCCAGAAGAAAATTCACCCAGGCATAGGTGAATTTTTTTGAGGTACTTCTGACTCTTTGAGAAATGTTGGCCTTAGTTTAAATACTTTCTCCTTAAACATTTGAAAATTATTTATTTCTAAGTCCAGTGCTTTACTGAGAGGAAGGGAGGAGCATTCTAGTTCACAGTCAAGACACAGCATTCCTTACTATAATATAAAAGTCACTAAGGCTGCATTGTTAAACTCTAATAACATAATTTCACAAAAGTGTCCTTATGCATAAGTACAATATAATTTCCTACAAATTCTGCATGAATTGTGCTTAAGTTTCACCAAACTTTAAAGGCACATAACTGATCACTTCCTAATATAACTCTGTGTCTCTGCCTATGGATTCATAAATAAATGCAACAGAATCTAAAATTAAAACAAAAACAATGAAATTTTTTCTTATCCGTGTTGAGCCTTTATTAATAGACGATCACAGCCTTCAGGAAGTAAAATAAAAATATTTTTTATTATACTGACAAAGTCTAGACTTCTATACATAGCCATAGATTTTAATAATAAAGTGGCTTGTTTATATTGTACCCCTGAATAAGCATACTCAGTAGGCACAGAAATTACTAAAATCCAAAAGGTCTCTGTGATGGAAACCCATCCTACTAAATCTAATCTATGGCTTAGGAAGGATGAGAATAGGCCCCCTGTGGCCATGGGCAGATACTATAAAATGAAGGAAGGAGAGGCTGGGCTAAACATAATCAGGCAATAAAACACAGAAGAATATATTTATGATATGTTTTAATAACTTCATGGCTTTTAGATTTTCCCCTTTATTTTACTTTAATATAGGTTATTCATGTTTCAAGTACTGTTTCTAATTTCTTTCTTGTAATATTTAAGGATAAAGAATTCGTTAGAAGATGCCGTCCGTAACTTTTTATTTTAATCAGCAGTGATTTTAAAGGGTTATTTAAAAAGTAGATAATAGCTTCGTCTCTTTGAAGATACAATGTAATACTAGCTACATTAAAAAATGCCACACTTTCTTATAACGATGACTTTAGGAAGTAAACTGTTATTATAAATGACCACTGATTTGTTAAATCAACAAGTATTTATTTGGCACTTACCATATGTGTGGTGCCCTTCTAGGTATGCCAGGTTCTTGGTTTACTAAAACATAGGGCTCATGCAGAGAGACAATAAAGATGATTCAGGAAATGCAGCCAAGATTTATTTTTACTCACTGTTGATCATCTTTGGTAGTGAAAAGAGATATTTTTATGAGACAAAGAGTAAATTTAATTTCAACTTGAGATTATAAGATTATTGATAAATGAGATTCTATAGAAAGGAAAAAAACTAAAAGCAAGAGGAGTTTGAATATCAATACAATAATTTCTGTAATGGATATTGGGGGCTCCAGTCCTAGAGATTGAAGCTTAGAGGTTTATAGCCCTAACTAAAAGTCCACTATATTTGAAGGAACATGTCTTAAATTTTGTTCATAAATCTGTTTTCTATATTTTAAAATAAAAGACAGAAGCTTCCTTACATTCTCTTCTATGTATCTCTATGTTATTTTAAGTTGAGCTTATAGACCTTAATTTCCTAAATAGGTAGCAAGTTTTGTGGCAAAAGAATTGGGAGAATTTGACTTCTATTTTAAAATTCAAATAAATTTAGGGAAATAATTACATAATAAAGATTTGATTCTCTATCATCTTCTATTCTTTATATGTTAACAGAATTTTAATTCAAGGTTTTTATCATATTTGGTATGTTTCAATCCATTCAAGTATTATTTTTGATGTTCAAATGTGTACATTGAACAATAATATTTCATTTCTGTCTTGTGTAACAGGATGATGCTTTGTCTTACTGGTACTGCTACTTCAGATATAAAATTAGCCCTGTTACCCTTGGAAGTATATGGTACTTAGAGACCACAGTCTGAGAACTAAGGGTACTTGTCAATACTGTATTAGTTATTGTTTCCATATATCAGTAGTGAAGGTCAGAAATAGATTTTTCTTTTAAATGGATTTTTTTTTTTTTTAAGAAAAATGCATCTTTAGTTGATACTCTGTTTTCCAATTTTAATTTGGGAAGGCTGTGTTTTTACTTCTTTTATTACATTTTATTTTTTAATGCTTAGCTTGGATTCTAACAGTTATAATTTTAGGGGGTTTACACTATATGCTTAAGTGTGAAAGTGATAAATATTTCAGAATTTAACATTAACTTCAAATTATTAGTAAACTTTAAAATAGTACCTTGAGGTTCTTTTGGATTTGGATATATTATACATATAAAAGAAATCCATTATAAAAAATAGTACTCAGACATCTATAACACGATTTTTAGTGACCTATGTATGCATATTTTGTTGGATATATCTATAAGATATGAATTGTTGGGTTATAAGTTATCTGTATGTAGTAGATATGCTGAAGAGTTCTCTAAAGCTGTTGTACAAATTTAGTCTTCTACCAGCAGTAAATGAATGGTTCAGTTTTTTCACATCATTAACAAAACTTGACATGGTCAGTTTATTTAATTTTAGCCATTTTAATTAGTGTAAAATGTAACTCTTTGGGTTTTATTTTATTTCAATATATAGTATAATTGCCGTTACTGTTGGGTATGCAGTTTTATGAATTTTAGCGCATGCATAACTATATATAATCAATACCATCAATTACCCTGACCCTAAACCCTGACAACCACTGATTTGTTTTCCATCATCATAATTTTATATTTTCAAAAATGTTATATAAATTGAATTCATATAAACATAAACATAAATGTTTATTGTCTGACTCTTACAACTAGAATTTAATCTACATAAGATGTGTTTCATTTCTCACTGAAATAATACACAGTATATACTCCATGAACATTTGTTATGCGAGTGAATAAATTAATATTTGTGACTTTATTGCAATTGTTTTGTTATTTTAATAAAAATGAACACTTTTCACTGCTTATATTTATTTTTTCTTTCTTCCATTTATCTGCTTCCTCATTCAAAAACAATTCATTGTAAAATGTACTTTCCCAAAATATTAACCTTATTCTCACATTAAGTTGTATACATCACAGGTGTTATGTACATTGATTTAATTAAAAATAAAAGCATTTAATTTATTCTTAATATACCTACAGTACATCAAAGTGTCTATATATCTTCAACTAGATGAGTTTATTGAAAATATTAATCAATGATAGCAACAAAGAAATAAAAAATTCAAATAATCTAGTGGGTAAAACTTTAATTGCAAACTGATTATACATGTGGAAATAAAAATTTAATTTAAAAATACAGTTTAAAAACAGTTTTAGAGTGATTGAAAAGATTGTTCATTGGGAATGTTATAGTGTTGGGAACCTGAAAATGTAAAACCTATATAAACTTTAGTAGAGTGCTTCACCTATTGCAGTCTAGAGAAGTTTAAATAAGGTTAAAATACTTAGATCAATCAATATTATTTGATGTACATGTGGACAGGTATATTCAACTAACTTTTCTAAGTGATACCGAATAATGATTAGAATAATTGTACATATTTTCATGAGTCGGTATGTTTCTATTTTTTTCTGAAGTCCTAAGATACTGAATTTCTTTATTGCCTTAGATAAGTTTCATGCTAATTCAGCTTTTGTTAAAAACTCAGCCAATTTTTAAGATATTTCTAGCTAAAACATATTGTTATATAAATAGAAGGTATAAAAATTTCTCAGAGAGCCACAGGAAGTTACATGGGGCATGGATCATCACTTAATTGTATTTTTGCTAAATTCCTTAAATTGTTTTGAGCTTTGTTTCCTCCAACAGGTGGAAAAAAATTGAAAATTATAAAATTAATAAAATCAGACATGAAGTCACAATTTAGGCAGTCTTTGAATATAAAGTATAGGAAAAATGTTTTGACTTTCTCTGTTGTCAGTGCATAAGAAGATTTTCTGCCACAAGTCTGCTGATTCTAAGTGAAAACAAACAAACAAACAAGCAAACAAAAAATTGAGTTCCTTGTCTAACTTATAATCAAATAACACAAATTCAACTCTTACTGTCACTATAGTTTAAACCAAGGGAGTTAATTTAGGTCTATGTAATATTAATTATGACTGACCAGCAGTTATATTTTTCTTTCTTCTTTTTTTTTTTGCCATACAATTGTAACATGATTTTAACTATGCATCGACTACAACTCTTTATAGTAAATTATTTCCTTTGTGAGACAATTCTTAATCGGAAGCTGGAAGACACAGGAAGGGAGAGAGAGAGAGGCTGGGTGGGGAGGAGAGAGGGAAAGGGAGAAGGAGGAGGGAGAGGTAATGGAGGCAACCAGAGAGACATTGAGTTCCTAGCTAATGAAACTAGTAGCAAAAATAACTCAATGAGTCACAGGCAATTTTATTGAAGGAGACAAAACAGCCCAGAATAGAGAACGTAGAGGACAACCAATAAGAAATATGATATTTATTAAAAAACAAGGATTGAAACAGGACAGGCAGGTAGTATACTCAGGCACAAAATAAAAAGGTCAGGGAATATGTTGTAATCAATTTTCAAACACTGCGTAGGAAGCAGGTAGTCTGTAATACTGATTCTATCAACAGGGGGATAAAGGTCAGGTTGTGGTAAAATTGTACAAGATGGATTTTAATATAACATTAGATTTTCGACATCATTCACTGTGAGATAGCACTTGATGCAAAATGAACTTATGGTCAGTCCAGAAACCAGAGTTTCTATAGAAATGGTACTTTATTTTCACATGCATCAATACATAGCTATTGATAACAGGTTTCAGTGGCCTGTGCATACATAAAGGAAAAATAATATATACTTATTGAACAAAAATTCTATTTCATTTTTTAAATGTTGTTTTAAAGTCTATAATACATTCAGTCCAAATTAATGGCGATCATCTTCATCTTCTATTATAAGACAGACAATGAAGAGTTGCATAAAAATTGCCTTTCTTCAACTCTCCATTGGCCACTTATTAACCATGTGAATTTAAATAAGTTGGAAATATCTCACTGCCTCATTTTCTTCATACATAAAATAGTGATAATAAAATGTATTGTATAAGGTTATTGTGACAGGATATTATCTGACATATAAGCAATACTCAAATATTAGATAGTATTAGTAATTTAATATCTACTTCTCTAAGGAGAAATGAAAAGAAAAAAAATTCTTTGAATTCTTGGTATAAACTCACGTGCTGCTTCTTTTGAAAGCAGTCATTAGACACTTCTGTGTCCATAATCATGTTTGTCATGTGTCTGTAATCATGTTTGTCATGTGGCAGTCACAAGCATCTGCAGTGGACATACCCTAGGGTGATCCCACCAGTGAGCACAGTCTTGTTTGTTTGCTCCTGGGGATGGGTAGGAGCAGGACCTGTAACTTGCTTCTAAGCCATTAGAATGTGGGAATGGTGATGGGATGTCACTCCTAAGATTAGGTTATGGCAAAGGTGAATGGGCATCACAATATTCATACATTACACTATATAAAAATCTATCTCAGTAGATTAGAGTGAGAGAACCCCCTTTGCTGGTTTTGAAAAGGTAGTCTGCCATATTGCTAGATGGCCTTGTGGCAAAGACCTGCCCAGAGCCCTTAAAAGATCAGAACAACTCCTGGACAACAGACAGCAGGAAAATGGAGCTCTGAGTCCTAAAGCAACAAGGAGATGAGTTCTGCCAACCACCTGAGAGATCTTAAAAGATCTTTCCTCAGTTGAGTGTCTGATGAGACAGTAGCCTCACAGACACCTGGATTTCAGTCAGATGAGACCCAAAGCAGGATTCAA
>NW_006439568.1:13383813-13431849 GCF_000325575.1 Pteropus alecto | reverse complement strand
GTCTACCATGTAGACGAACCTAAGGAGGAGAATAAGTTTCAGCTTTTACCATAAATGTTATTTCAATATGAGGCTCTGTGAAGATTCATGTTTCCAGACCAAGTTCAGTTGTATGAGAAGTCTCATGTGTCTGCAGATCTGCTTTAATTGGCTGACTGTCCTTTTTATGTGCTTCCATAGAGTACTTAAAGAATAAAACTCGGTGAATAAAAACACCTCTTTAAATATTAGCTGAATATAACTGAATTCTTAAATTTCTAGGTAATAAATTTATACTAGCTCTTTAAGAAAAATGTTTTCCAGAGCTACTTCAGCACAAAACAAAGTAATCATGCATATGGTTTAGCTGATACACTCATGTCAAATAACTTTTCTGTTAGGAGTGGGATGACAGTGATTATTGTTTATATCACCTAGGACATTTCTTCATGTTTCGACTTCATATAACATATAACATATACGTCATACAGGTTGAGATCTTGGTGTTCTCTTCCAACTTTTAAATTCAACATGTGTCTTCCTTGGACTATTCCAGTTACTATTGCTGTATAACAATAACCCCCAAATTTAGTGGTATATAATTACAAAATTTTTATAATTTTCAGTTCTGTTGGACAGAAATTTATAGCTCAGTGGCAATGGTTTTTCTCTTCTCTACAATATCCATCACCTTGTCTTTGAATACTTGAATGGCTGAAAGCTAGAACAATTTGGTCTAGAGGATATGCTTCCCAGATATATTTTTCACTGACACTTAATAGCTAGGCCGGGTCACCTGAAGGTTTGGAGTACCTGGGATTATCAATCAAGGCATCTGTATGTGGCCTCTTCAAGTGACTTCGGCTTCTCACAATATGGCCTCAGTATCTGAGTGAAAATACCTAAGTGATAGGGAGTGTTTAGAGAATGAGAATTCCAACAGAGTCTGGGGCTGCCCTTTTGTGACACAGATTCTGAAGTCATGCCATACATATTCTTTTGGTTACAAGCAGTGGTAAGGCTTGCCAAGACTGTATTGGAAGTGAGACACTGTGGCAGTAGCCAAATTTGAAAAACACATTCTGCCACAAGACTTTGTTAAATACAGAGGATTTGGACTATGATATCTTTTCTAATACTAACATGGGGAAGCCATTAGCCAATGTCATGTTTATTTTGCTCCAAAAAGTTTGAATTGTATAATCTATATAGTTCTTTAGCACTAAAAGAAGATATGATCCAGAATGTAGCCTACAAGTAATTTCTCCATTTGTGGTTCCCCTACATACTGCCAGGACTGCTGGGATAGTTATTAAACCAGTGGATGAGCTCTAGTTTAATTTGATTTCTACTAGAACACAGTAATAATAAATGAAAAGTAAATAATAGGGAATAACATGGCTACTGATACAATCGCATATTATGTAGATAAAATGTTAGCTTGAGATATAACAGACGGAGAAAAGTTCTCCCTCTGTCATTCATGCAACAGTTTTCTGTTGTTTGATGCCACTATTAGAATATATTAAAATATTAATATATGTTTTATTATAATAGTACATGTCCCTTAATTTTCGTTGTAAGAATATAAATTCCTTAATTTGCCTTCAAAAAGGCATTTGGTAAAGAGGCTTAATTTTTATTGGTTTGTTATGGAACTTTATAGCTTGGAAAATAAAATGAACTTACATTATTTAGAAGCTTTAGTGAGATTCACTTAATAGTGCCCATAAATATTCCCATTCATAGTGTAATTATTTGAGTAATAAGAATTCAGTGAAAAAGCACAGACTGGTTAGAATGCTCAGGATCTTTCAGGCTTATTAAGTATTAGGTGCAACAGGATGTACTTTTTAAAAGTAAATTAATTATATTGAATAATTATTGAATTATTGATATAGTTATTGAATAATAGCAAAAGCAATTGTCAAGAAGATAGAAAATCAAAATTTAAATATTCATTTTCATACATGATAGCTCTGTGTACTTTGGCAAGTTATTCAGGCATCAGTTGATTCATTTGTAAAATAAAAAAGTTGTATTTGTAGGTTTTTAAGCCTCCTTACATATATAAATGTCTATACAAAATACATTAAAAAGTTAACTAAAGTTTGATCAATATAGTGAAATAAACAGACATTTCTATGCCAGATAGTGAACACTTTTAGCATTATAGCTCAATAGCTGTCTATACGTCTAACCATGTATCTATTTATAATCTCTTTATGCATTCTAGATTCACAAAAAAAGTATCAGATTTAATATTAGCCAACCTAACCCTTACTTTATGGAATAATAATGTACTGTCATCAAGAATGTAATATTTTTACTGGCCAGTTTTAACTTGTGATTTCATAATAATATATAGGATATTTTAGAGAGTTTGTTTTGGGAGAGATGTTAAATTAAACTATAAGTGTCCATTTATTCTTTATTTTTTAAACCTTATTGGCAAGGCATCTCTTTGAATTGATTTCCTGTTCTTATGCCTTTTCAGGAAGTCTGTTTGCTATTTACTTAAATTAGATGAATAAGTTGAAACTGCTGAGAATAAAACTGATTACTCTATGTTTCAGTTAGAGATCTAAATAAATGTTTTTTTGTAATATCAGTTAAGAATAGCAGATAATATAAGATTTTAAAGTAGTCTTATCCATATGACATAATTTATTCAGAGGGAACTGTGCACAAGATTAGAATCAATAAAAATTATTAAACTAGGAAAACATTTAAGTAACTTAACTAATGAAGTGACATAACAACATAGGGTTTATCATGTTAAATATGAGGAAAAACATCATCTGTGAGAAGAAGAAATGCAGTGATGTGAAAGAGTTTTCTCAGGCCTGTGCATTGAGGATAGATTTAAGTTTCCTAAAAGGTTGAGTGAAATTTCCACAAAGTGTCATTTTTAGAGGTTGAGTAATGAGCAATATTAGGTGTTATAATGAAAATATTTCAGGAAGAATAAAAACATTTAAAGAAAGGGAAATCACATTTTGATGGATTGATTGTTAATTACCCATTAACTACAAAGTCTGCTAGTCTCAGTCAGTGAATAATGGGACATAGCACCAAAACATTTTAATGGGAGTTAGGAAGTTGCATTAAGCCGGAATGAAGGCACATTTGGAAGGACTAGTTAGCCATGAGCTTGGCCAGAGTTATCCAGAGAGCATCTAAATTCTGCTACAGAGCATGTTGTAATTTAGGTTGAAGAATATTAGAAAGAGTTGAAACCTGTTCAAAGGACTTTCTCAAATCATCTTTTTTAGTTAATATAGACATTTTAATATTTTTCAAATTTAAAATATGTGTTTTTATAGTATGTGGTCATGTTTTAAACTTATTAACTTTAATACTATATTTCTTTTAAAATTTTTTTAAAAATTTTAAATACTATATGTTTTACAATAGAGGGGAATTTGCATTTGATTTTAAAATAAAATGTGTGAATATATAGAATAGTCAAGAATTTTTCACTCGAGAAATACTGTATGTTTAATTTTAGCAAGAATATCAATATGCTTACTATCTCTCTTCTTTTTAAAACCAATTCAGTAAATACCAGATAAATTAATATTTCCTAAAGGCAGCACATTTTCTGAGGATAGCCATATATATATATAATTTTTTTTTTTTACTTATATAATGGAAAAGAGAACATGTACTATGATCTAAAATTCTAACAGATTTAAAAATATTATCTTTCAAACTCTTGGACTAGGAATCATTTTCCTTTCATCAAATGTATTCGTATTTTGAGTCATGGAAAGTCTGCAGGGGGAAAATACTGTTCCTCTTTGATTATCCCTATATTTATCTATTCTTGGCCTCAGGCTCAGGAATAAAGCTGAATAAATTCTAGCACTTGAAAGAAAATAGGAAACCAGTTGCAAAATTTTTAGTGGCATACTTAAAATCTTTAGTACACAAGTTCATCATATGTATATTTATTTACAAATATGTATGACATATTATTTAATTATAAAATTCACTCCAGAAAATATGAATTATAAGAAAAGAAAGAATATTTCTATAAATAAGAATTCCAATATATTATTTTTACATGCTGATGGGTAGTATATACACTCTCTAGAGTGGATACTTCCATGTGGAGACTGTGTATAAGAATATACTAAGTAATGAAGTTAACCTACTTTTATGCCCTTATTAAGCACATTTTATGTGACAAGTACTGTGCTCAATAAATTTTTGTGAAACAATCTAATTGATTAATGAGAACTAAAGAGCAAAATTCATGAGCTGTGTATAATCCTTTGTCAGATTCATCTTAAGATTCAATCCCAAATTTTCTCTAACATTGCCTCTGTATATTTGAGGAATAATCAATCCTGTATGTTTCCTTAAACACACACACACAGACACACAGACACACAGACACACACACACACACACACACACACACACAGACACACACACACACACAGGCACGTTCTGATGTTACATAGCTCTTACTATACTTTCATCAGCTGTAGATCTCATGCTCCAGCCACAGAAAATTTTATTTTTTCCTGGGCTTCATAAGTCTGAATTTTGTTTAGCTATTTTCTTCCTACCTAGAATTCTCTTCTCCAGTCATCTCTTCTTCCAATGCTAGCTCAAATCCTACACCTATCACTAATCTGATATTTTACATGGATCCTCCTCTTCCTTCTTTGGATTACTTTTTTTGTGTATTTGTATATGGTAAAATACTAAAATTATATTTTACATAATAAAATTTATTATTTTAACTATAGTAAAATTAAATTTTGGGGAGGTGACATTAATAAAATTATATAGGTTTCAAGTATAAAATTCAGTAATACTTTATCTGCATATTGCACTGCATGTTCACCATCCGAAGCCAAATCTCCTTCTGTCTCCACATATTTAACCCTCTTTGCCCATCTACCTCCCCCCTTTAACTCTGGTAACTACTAAACTGTTTTCTGTGTCCATGAGTTTTTGTTAGTTTGTCTTGTTGGTTTGTTGCTTTCAGTTTTATATCCCACGTATTAGTGAAATCATGTGGTTCTCAACTTTTTCTGACTGACTTAGTTTGCTTAGCATGATTACCTCGAGATCTATCCCTGTTATCCCAAATGACAGTATTTCATCTTTTCTTATGGCTGGGTAATATTCTGTTGTGTATCTGTACCATATCTTATTTATCCACTTGTCTATCAAAGCACTCTGGTTATTTCCATGTCTTGACCACTGTAAATAATGCTGCAATGAACATTGGGGTACATTATCTTAATGGATAAATGTTTTCAATTTTTCAGGGTAGACACCCAGAAGAGGGATTGCTGGGTCATATGGTAATTCTATTCCTAAATTTGAGGAAGCTCCATACTGTTTTCCATAGTGACTATACCAATTTACATTCCCATCAGCAGTATATGAGGGTTCCTTTTTCCCCACAAGGTTTCCAACACTTCTTATTGTTTTGTTGATAATAGTCATTCTTATAGGTATGAGGTGGTGTCTCGTTGTGGTTTTGATTTGCATTTCCATAATAGCTAGTGAAGTCGAGCATCTTTTTGTATGTCTGTTAGTTGTTTGTATGTTTTCTTGAAAGAAGTGTCTGTTTAGATCTTTTAACCATTTTTAAATGTACAATTCATTTGCATTTAGTGCATTCCCATTGTTGTACAACAGTCACCACTATCTTTTTCATCTTCCCAAACTGAAACCCTGTACCCATTAAACAATAACTCTCCATTCTTTCTTTTTCTATCACCTGGTAACCACTCTTCTTCTACTTTCCATCTCTATGAATTTCAATATTCTAGGTACCTCATATAAGTGAATCATACAATATTTGCCATTTTTGTGAAATTTATGTCACCTGGCATGTTTTCAAGGTTCATATATATTGTAGCAAGTATCAGAATTTCATTCCTTATTAAGGCTGAATAATATTCCATTGTATGTATATGCCATATTTTGTTAATCGGTTCATCTGTTGATGGACACGTGTTATTTCCACCTTTGGCCGTTGTGAGTAAAGCTGCTTTGGTGTACAAATATCTGTTTGTGTCCCTGCTTTCAATTCCCTTTGGACATAAACAGAGAAGCAGAATCACTGGAACATATAGTAATTCGGAGTTTAATTTTTTGAGGACATAATGTTTTCCACAGTGATTGCGCCAGTTTACACCCCCATCAGCAGTGTTTCAATTTCTCTGTATCCTCTCCAACATTTGCTCTTTTCTATTTAAAATATACATACATGTGTGTGTATGCCATTTTAATGTTGTAAAGTGGTATACAAAAGATCCCTCCGCAATTGAACGATTTAGAAATATTTTCATCCTCTTATTTTACAATTATTTGTTTATGTTTTTAAATAAGTTA
Organism: Pteropus alecto; assembly: GCF_000325575.1. Classification (NCBI taxonomy): domain Eukaryota; kingdom Metazoa; phylum Chordata; class Mammalia; order Chiroptera; family Pteropodidae; genus Pteropus; species Pteropus alecto. The sequence goes on along the minus strand of NW_006439568.1, from coordinate 13,425,504 downwards.
TTGTAGTCTGTTAGGAGATTATTTAGTAATTTTCTGCCAATGTGAATCTACTACATTATTTGGGGATAGATTTTTTTTGCTTAGACTCACTTTTTCAGCACACCACCTATTTTACAATAAATCCTTGATAAAGGTTAGTTGGATATTCACTACGTTTCTACATTATCCTTTACAAATTGGTCTCATTTTGATACTCGAAATGTTAGGCAATGTAGTATGGGAATTGTGGCAGAATTTCTTTAAAATCATGTGATTTTTGTTCATTATTCTGATAGAAGCAATTTTAATTAAACTTTTACTCAGTTCTGGTTTCTTCTAAATAGCACATATTTATTTTTTTAGTCAATGTTGGGATATTTATATATTTATAGTAAATATTGAGTTTAATTGCTTATTATTTTATAAACAGTACTATCTACTATTTGTATAATGAAGTCATTTTATCCACATTAATTAAAATTTAAAATATCTAACTATATGCTTAACATTTTAAATATATGGTGTATCTTACTAAATTTGATTGTTTTCTCTGTGACTTCTATTTACATTCTACACCATATTTAAATTTCTAATATGACTCTTTGAAATCCATAAAACCATAAATTATAAATAGTTCATTAGAACTTCTTGACAGTCAGAAACAATTTTAGTATTAAAATTGTGGACAATAACAGAGCACTTATCACAGAACTATGTATTCATTTTCTCTTAGAAACATAAAAAAATGTTAAATGTTAAACATAATGCTTTCTCTGCAATCGATAAGTTGACTATTGTGACCACGCAAAGTAATTTTTAGTTCACAAAATATACAAATCTACTTGTAATGAGGTTTATGTGAATAAAATTCTAACTCATTAATTTCATATTTGAATATATAAAAATTAGATAGTATAATACTTCTTTTCTTAAAAGTTCTAAATATTTCCAGGATGGCATTAAAAAAAGTTAACAGTACGTGTTCATTATAATATATATCAAAAGTGAGTGCATTAGTTATAGAAGAATATAATACTATAGTTTCTAAATTCACAAATGACTGATATGTCATTAAGATTTCAATTTATGAGTAAATTGGAAGAAAGCTTAAATCATCAGTTTGTCAAATTTAAGGGTGCTCAAATGTAAATAAATTAATTTTAAAAATGGAGATTGAAGTTAACATTTAGAGATCCTTGAGTTTAAGCATATGGTGAGCTAATAACATTTGAAGCAGATTGCATATTTGTCCATTTGTCAAAGTCGTTTAGGCTGAATTGATGTTTGTTGTTGACTAAATAATGTAATAGAATCACTGTGTACTTTCAGATGCACAGAAACTAGGTCATTTTTCATAGCTCAATGATAGGGATAAAATTAAAAATTTTTAGTTGCATATGATAAAAACTATGGAATTAAAGATTTTTTGCTGTTGTTTGGTTGGGGTTTCATTCTGATTTTTTGTTTTGTTTTGTTTTGTTTTGTTTTTATCTTTCACATATTGATGTTCCAGCAATACTTGTAGAAAAGACTGTTCTTTCTCCACTAAAATGGCTTAGAAGTTTCATTGCAAATCAATTGACATATATTTACATTTGTCTTTCTGGATTTTTCCATTGATCTATGCCTGTGCTAATACCACATTTTCCTGATTACAGTTGCTTTTTATTAAATCATGAAATCAGATAATGTTAGTTCTCAAAAATTATTCTTCTTTTGAAAATTATCAGCTATTCTAGGCTCTTTCATTTTCTATGTTAATTTTTAAATAAGCTTGTCAAGTTCTACAAAAATTTTGCAAGATTTACACTGTGATCGCAAGGAATTGGCAGATAAATTCGAAGAGAACTGGCATATTCTGATATATAAATATGGTATGTCTCTATATAGTTATTCATTGATGTTTTTATTTAATTTTAGATATTTTACACATTTGTTAGATTTGTCCCTGAATGTTTTATTTTTGGAGATGCTATTGTACCTAGTAAATTATCTTAGGTATGTTTTAATTTTAATTTCTAATTATTTCCAGTAATTCATTATGTTTTTAAAGTTCTTTAAGTGTTATGCATCCATTTTAATTTACTTCATAATATTTTCTAGAGGAACTTACTCTTTGACCCATACTTCTTTTAAGAAATATATTGCTTGTTTCCACATGTTTGGAGATTTTTTAGATATATTCTTGAGACGGATTTTGAGTTTAATTCCACTATAGACAAAGAACATACTTTAAATCATTTTGATTTGTTGATGTTTGTTGACATATCTTAAAGACAGTTATATGTGCACTTGAATGTCTATTCTACTGTTAGTGGTGTGCTATATAAACAGGAATTAAGTATTTTGGTTGATAGGCTTTTTAGGTCTTCTTCATTTTAGCTAATTATCTGTCAACCCATTCTATCAATTACTGAGAGAAAAGTGTTGCCATCTACAATTATAATTGTGATGTTTTCTAGTTATTTTAGTTCTATCAGTTTTTATTTGATGTATTTTAAAGATAGATGTGGTATAATTACATTTTTTTCTATTTTCTTCTTTTAAATGGTTATAAACAGTGACAAAAATATGTATATAAATATTTTAATGGACCTACGACATTTAGAAGTGACATGTATTTTATAATAATAATTCAAGGGAGAAAGGTGGGAACAAAGATATTTTGGAGAAAGTAAAAGATACCAAATGGTAACTCAGATACACAGGAAGAGATGAAGAAATAAATAAGAAGGTTAATGGAAAAAACTCTATAAATATATAAAGTTCTTTCTTCTCAGCTTTCAAAAATCATAATAGTGTATTGAGTAATAATTAGAAAAATGTATTCTTTGCAGCATATATAGATATAATATGTATAAGGATAATGACAAAATTTGGGATAAGTGGAGCTGTATAGGAATTAGGTTTTTATATTATACTGTGTAAGCCAGTACAAATGTAAAATAGATTCTGATAAGTATAGATATATATTATAAACCCTAGAGAAATCATTAATAACTCAAAAATAAAAATTTAAATTTTATCAAAATAATTAAAATGTTGTACTACAAAATATCCATATAATACCAAAGGAGACACTGAAGGAGAAATAGTGGAACAAAAAGGGACATGAATTACACAGAAAACAAAAAAGCAAAACACCATATGTAAGCACAGCTATATCAATAATACCATTGTGAATGGATTACAAACTCTAATGAAAAGGCAGAGATTTTCATATTGGATTAAAGGGAAAGAAAAAACATCAAACTACATGCTGTCTACAGGAGACACGCTTAAATCCAAAGACACAAATTGTTTTGAAAATGAAAGGATAGAAAGAAATATATGATGCAAAGAACAACTATAGGGAGCTGAAATGACTACACTTTTGGACAAAATAAATCTTAAAATAAAAAGTTTTACTAATGGACCACATTTGTAATGATGAATGTGTAAATCCATCAGGAAGATATAACAATTATAAACATGGATGAGCCAAAATACATGAAGCAAATATTAATAGAATTAAATGGAAAATAAATAATTTATCAATAACAGCTCTAGGCCTCAACACTGCAAGTTCAATAATTGGTAAAGTAACTAGGCAAAAAATCAGCAAAAACGTAAAAGATCTTACTAACACTATGAACCATATAAGCCTAATAGATATCTATAGGACACTCCACCTAATGAGAGCACAATGCGTATTCTATTCAAGTGTATATGGAACATTCTCCAAGATAGACCATATACGAGGCCATAAAACAAGCCTCAATACATTTAAAAAGATTGAAATCATACAAAATGTGTTCTTTGACTATATTCTATGGTCTTCTCTCACTAGTTCCATTTAATATTTACTGGAGTTCATAGCCAGGAAAATTTGTCAGGAAAAAAAAAATGCTTCTAGATACGAAAGAATAAAGTAAAACTATTTGTCTTTGCAGATAATACGATCTTATATACAGAAAGAATTCTACTAGTGGCAGGGGGAACGATTGAACTAGTAAATGAATACAGCAAAGTTAAAAGATACAAAATCAATGTACACATATCAATTGTATTTGTGTACACTAGCAATGAACATTCTAAAAATAAAATTAATCAAATAGTTTCATTTAAAATAGCTTCAATAGGAAGACAATATTTAGGTTTAAATTTAACAAAAGAAGTGCAAGACATGTAAACTGAAAACAAAACAAAACAAAAAACACGTTTGAAGGATATTAAAGAAGTTCTAAATAAACGGCCATGGATTAGAAGAGTTAATATTGATAAAATGGCAGTAATCCCTAAATTGACCTACAGATTCACTGAAATTTCTATAAACATTTAAGTAGAAATGTCTGCAGAAATTAACAATTTAGTCCTAAAATTCATATGAAGATTCAAGTGTCCCAGAAGAGCCAAAACAATTAAGCCAAGGATGGAAAAATGAGTAGGGGAGCTCTAGACAGAGATGGGCAGAAGCATGTAAGTAAAATGATTAGCATGTGACTGCCCTGTTGTAGAAACTCAAAGAACCCTATGAAATGAAGTCAGTCTAATTCTTCATTAATATATTTACCTTGATTAAATTTACCTGTTTCCTTGTATGTTAGAAAAATACATGATACAAACTGGTGAAGATCATAATTAAAAGAGGGGGTAAGTTTTTAACATTTGAAAATATAGCATTAAATTCATAATTATAGTATAGCAATATTATGAAATACTCTGCAGCTGCTGTTAAAATGAGTTAGGGATCTATTTACTGTCATAGAGCCATATCAATTTCTTTGACTAATGAAAGCAAATAAAAAATAAACATGAATAGTATAAAACCTTTTTTTATTTTATCTGTTTTATTATATCTGTAGATATAAATGAGAGATATAAATGTACATACATTCATATGTACATTTATGCCTATATGTAATGCCAATAACTAGCTATACACATACAGAAAGGAGAAGCAGAGAACAATAAACCATCATCGTCCTTACAGAGTGGTTTGAAGAAGAAAGCATGAAATAATAGTTTTATGAACTTATATATATTGTTCAAATGTTTGTGTTGGCCATCTATTTTATGTGTTCTAAATTACCAGTCCTGTTCATTTCTGGATATTTAATCTAGTAAGTATCATTACAATTATTATTTTTTTAAAATAACAGCACCTTTAAAGCAATAAATCATACAAATTTTAAGCAAATATAATTTCTACTAATTTGGTTAACCACAAAAAATATCTCTAAAGTAAAACAAATAATGAAGATTTTTTAATTAAAGGAAAATTTCTGTAACATTGCTATTTCAATGAGAAGTGCCTTTGACTTAAATTATATAACAGTTATTTCTCAATAAATTAATAAATCATATGAATTGAGAACCTACTATTTTAAGATTGATTAGGCCTTATAAAAATACCATGAATTGTATTACTATCAAACAGATTACAGTATTTGGGAGAAAATATAAAACCATAAATATAAAAGGTAACCAAAATTTTAAGTATTATTTCTACGTTAAACAATATAGATAATCAAAGATATTAATTATATGAGTATTCAAAAAACCCTCATGGCATTGGAGCTAAGCATTGAAAGTAAATATAGTAAAACGTGACAATTTCTAATGAGAAAAACAATGTAAGCACACATGCAGAGTTTGAAATTCACATACTCTTTCTTTAAGGCAACAAAAAACAACCTAGTCTCAAGTAATATGTGTTAAAAGAGAATGATGTCAAGTTGTGAGAACCATTGCTCTGACTGGAAAGCAGGTTGCATGTCCTTTAAGGAGTGAAAAGACATGGGTGAATCATGGGCAAGGAGGCAATGTGCTGGAAGAAGTACTTTAAAAATTTAATGTGTTATAGATTGACTTCTTAGATAACATCTAATAAATGCTGTTTCTGAAGGAGGAAAAATGTATATACAGCCAACATCAGTAAACATACTAAAATTTCTAATTAAGAAAATTTAACTTTCATCAACTTGATCACTGAAAGCTGTCAGGAGTGCATATGAAAACTATGGGGTGAGGTAATTTATTCTTATCTGCGTGAGGGACAGAATAAGAAAATTAAAAATCAGAAATCTGAAAACAAGAAAAAGCTGAGCTGCAGAAGTCATACCACATTAAGTAGATCAGGAGACAGGAAAATAAGCAGATATCAAGAGGATACTCCTACCAAATGAAAGTCAATCAACAGGACAAAATGAACAAACATGAATTTGGTTAATCTTTAAAAACTAGAAGACAGGAAAAACAAAAGGAATTCATTACTGATACTAGTTTGCAAAAAGCTTTGATAGAAACACAAGCAACTTTTTACCTCTTATAAATAAATAAGTTTCAGATTGGATTATTTTAGTCAACTAGGAAACAAGTAATTATATACCTGACTGAAGTGGTAGAAATGCAGGGCAAGTTTCTAATATTCTACAGTGGAATAAGAATTTGCCAAACTACTCAAGTTCAGAAAAGCAGAATATATATATAGGAAACAGTATCTGCTGTCAGATATTTTAACGGTCAGTTAATGTTTATTGAATCTAATTAGAACATTAATAAATTATAAATGCCTTTTCCAGAAACCAAATGCTACATTAAAAGATGCAAAATAGTTTCTACCTTTGAAAACATCAAAGAAAGTCAAACGAATTACTGCTAAATGGACAAATATGCAAGGCTTAAAAGATGGAAGCCACATTCACAGAGCCTACACTAAGAAATGCCATTTGCAAAGAGAGATTTAATCTATGTTGCTGAATTCTTGTTATATACAATGATAAGTAGGACTAGATTCTGCTCTGACAGTTTTCATCTTCAAAGCTCTCTATATTCATTAAGTAGGAGTCATTAAGGTTAAATTTTGTAGTATAGTAATATTTAGCTAGGCAATAAGCAGAATAAAGGTCACTGTAATGAATGTTAACTCTAGGCCAGTTTCTACAACTGCCAGTATTTTTGACTCTATTAAACTCTTTAGATCGTTAGATATTTTTCTTCCTTAAAATTGAAATATCTCAAATTACATTTCTATCAATTCTTCATTGTATTTTATTTAGATAACCATGTTTTTAAAAAAATACATGGCAAATGCACTTTCCAGCATGTTTTAACACAGTAGAAATGAAGCTCTTAAAAAGATTTTTAGAGTAGCTTCTATAGAATTTTAAAAGCTTATTTCTAAGGAAGACTCAACATGCTAACTAGAGGAAAACATTTTGAGAGAACAAAAATATTTCAAAACTACTCTCACCTTTACCTTTTAATAAAAAAAAAACAGATTGAAATATATAATTTCAAATCCTGTACAGATGTGAACTTTATTTACTGAATGAATGAAATCAAATAATTCTACTAACTCAAAAGATGATTTTTTTAATGTTTTAAGACAAAAGCAACCTCAATCTTTTAAGTGACATAAAATAAAATCATTGGTGTGTATCTCTCTAATGGAGCAGTCATAGATTTCATGAAAATTTGAATATGTTTGACTTTAAAATGTCAGTAATTTGGAAATTGGTATAAAATATTTTGTTTCATAATACTTCTTACATAATATCAATTGATATCTTTCATTTGAAATATAAATTAATTTTTAATCACACATACAGTCTCTCTACTACAAACATAGTGGCTTATATAATCAATAAATTACTTAACATGTATTAGATCTACTCAGAAATCATGGTTATAGAAATAAGAAACAAAATGCAATGAGATCGGATGTGAAGTGTATATATTCTGATTCTGTAAAAAAGTTGCATGCATAATATAAAATTTAAAGACAGAAATTAATTCACTTTATTATTAGTTTAAATGTAAACAGAGTAGATCTTTGGCATTTGTAAGAGACCTATCATGAAACTTTATCAAATACCCAAGTTTTTCTGTGGCACTAAAATATAAATGATAATTAATTTTCTCATGTAATTCATGGGTCTTTATAATTTGATTCCATGTAATAAATGCTATCCGTAAAACCACATACTTAAACTGCGATTGACTTAGTTCACCAACTTGCTATGTGACTCTTGCACATGCATCAGGCTTTCAGTAAAATCATTTCAGATTCTGGTAATTTATTCCCTTTATTGACAGGGTTTTGTTGTGACACAATTTTAACAAAGACAAATCTTTCATGTATTCATTTATATATGTATATAAATATATATTTACTTATATAATTAAACCTACTTATATAATTATATTGATGAGGTTGAGTTTGTAATTGTATTATGAAGAAGTGAGAGGTGTGTGTTTTTAAAGAACAAGAAAAAGGATTTGCTGGTTTTACATGTGACAAAAGTGGAATCAAAGCCATTAAATAGTAAAAATACTTTAAAGAACACTTTATAATTTTTGTGGTATCTTTGCACACATTAGCTCAACAAATGATATGTGGTGGATGGATAGCAGAGTTTTGGTTGGCTGAGGCAGAGAAGGTGGTCTGGGATGAAATAAGAAATGAGGTTGAAATATTGGTTAGAATTTATAATACAAAAGCAACGGCTTATGTTTTTACTGAAAAAATATATGTGGACACATTTTTGATGTTTTAGATTCAGGATTATCTCAAATTCACAAATGAGAAACTATGTTTAATCATAGTTTTAGTTATTAAAAAAATAAAGATGGCAGTAAATCAAGATTGTTTTTTTTTGTCTCCAAAACAGTTTTTTTCATTTCATCATGCCCTTCTGACAAGTCAAGGGACTGTTAAAGATTTTCATTAATATGCGGAATTTTTTAAGTCTAAAGCCATAGGTTATATGGTACCTATACTGGATCTCATAAATATTATGTGATTTAATATGGCAAAAATGACCCCAATTATTTAAATAATTGAAATAATAAAACTGTTGATGTATTGTTCTTTAATGAAGCATAAGTTTCATGACATTCTGAATACATTTGACTTTATAAATTCAGCAATTTAGAAATTGGTATATGTTTTCTATAATTCTCCTTGCATAATATCAATTGTTATATTGAATATTCATATGAAATCACATTGCCATAATGAATATTATAATAGAAATGTGTATATTGGTTTTAATAAATAAAAGAGTCAATATGAGAAATAAGAACACTTTTTAAAAAAGGAGAGGCAAAAGGATAGATATAAAAAAATTACCCAATTTAGTGATTGGAAGGTATAGAAATTAAAATAGTTGTCAAAAATATTTATGTCTGATTTTCGAAAAAATAAATAGAAAACAGTAACCATTGTGTTAAAGAGAAAAGTGAAAAAGCAGTGTCTATGTACAAGGATACTTAATAAACTTGATTTATAATATGTTTATTTTCATTTTTTGATAAATGTCAAGATGGTTATTTTCTACATATTTAAGAATGTAAAATGTGAAAATTTCAAGACTTAGGTTTAGAAAGTTGCTTCTTCCTTCAGGTTGTGGGGTGATCATCAGATGAAGTCTGATGAGAGAAAAGAAAAGAATATAAAATTTCCCTTTCTTTGGTTTTCTTTAACGTGATTTAGAGAATTTTGGAATGATTAAAGGTACAAGGGAAAAAATAAGAAACCAAAAAGAAAGTTGTGTTTTCAAATGAAAAAAGAAAAAAACCTTTCAATTAGGAAGCTATTTAGAGTGAATATTAGCCCTGACCTTACAACATTTCATTTAATTAATTAAGAAAAATCATCAAAATTAGAATAATCATTTGCAAAATTGAATTAGTGGCCATGTTATTAAATTCGTGATATAACATCTAGGATTTCATTTTTCAGAACTGATAATGGAGGTCCTAGAGACTAAAATGGGCATTTTGTTTAGTTTTATCCAATTAAGAGAAAAACTGGATGAGATGTTAATTGAAAATAACCTCCTTTTGGAGAGAAAGTCAAACAAAAATCATATGAACTGTTACAGAGAAAGAAATAGCGTCTTAATGATGAATATGGGCTCAACAGGATGCCAGTGACCTAACTAGGAAACCCACCATACTATAAGCACCTTAAGAATAGGAGCTGCCTGGACAAAGTAGATAATCAATAAAAACTACTAATATAATTTGGTAAAAATAATAATGGTGACAAAGTTTGTTTGAAAATTGAGATTAGATAATTTACATTTTTCACTAATTGCAAGTTTGTTTATTGATTGTAAATTTTTACTCTCCTTAATATAATTAGTTCCTGTGGTGAGAATTCACTTCTTAGAAAATATCTTCACTGATTCCTCTGAAAGCACTTCTAAAGAAAAGACAAAAATGCCTAATAAGATGTTAATAAGTGATTAAGATTTCTTTAGGAAACTTCAAACCCCTACAGCAAGCTCTTCTATGGGGGTTCTTACACAAATTGTCCCATTGGGAGATTAATTCTAATCAAGCTTTTATCAACCAGCGCACAAACCTCAGCAATTTTGCTTCCTGAAACTCTGTTATTAATATCTGCTGTATCTCATTATAGTCATAGTTTTCAACATTGGCTGCACATTATAGTTAACTGGGAAGTTTGAAAAAGATACTGATGTTTGGACCCCATAACTAGAGAGAAGCCCAGGCATTAGGAATCGAACATTCCCTCAGTAACTCTTAAACATGGCCAGGGTGAAGTATCAGTGTTGTAAAAGTCCACTTTTAGCTTATTACCAATTCAGAGTAAACCTACTAATACATATTTAAAATTTGTTTTTATGAGGGCTCTATTATTTACCCATTATGAAGACAATTATTTATTATCACCTTATCTAGTGTTTACACCATGAATTATTAAGGGTGTTAGCATTCAAGTTTGTGTTAGTCATTATTCGTAATTCCCTATGTTAACCCTTCGCTACATTTGCAATATTTTTCACCAGGAAAGCAGCAGAGTATAGTTCAGAAAACTTAACATAGCAAGCCTGAGATAGCTGTTCATAGAAACCACACTCATGAGTTCAGTCTTCGACTCTGTCTGGAAACTTGAGTGGTTACCAGCTTCCCTGAACTGAAATAAAAGTTTTCATAAATGGTGAGCAGATTGTTGTGCCTAAAATATGCAAAAAAAAAAAAAAAAAAAAAAAAAAAAAAAAAAAAGAAGAAGGAAAAAAAAGCGGTTGATGTGAAATAGCTGCTATCCTTTTGGGAGTCTGGAATTTTGATACATGGCCAGCCACCAATAACAAGCTTTCCTGATAGACAGTTCTTCAAGCACCTTGTCACAATTTGTTGCTGGAAGAATTAAGCGTGTCCTTTGTGACTCCATGGATGAGGAGTCTTGGAAGCTTCTGTCCTCTGGACTTCACCTAGGCCTCTTTTCTGTTTGCTGCTTTTAATAAATATTAGCCACAAGTACAATTATATACTGAATTCTGTGTCTTTTTAGCAAAACTCCAAATCTGGGGGTTGTCTTTGGGACCCCTCACACAAGTGTTTTGACAGCATTTAACACAGAAAGCTAGACTGTGTACAATTAATTATTTTTAATGGGGTTTAAGGAATATGGATAGAAATTGTCACGAATAACTTTTAGCTTTGACTGAAAATCCGAGGTCTTTTTCTGTTTCAGATTATCTCATTTTTTAACTGAGAATTATTTTTACATTCTTTAACTTGACCTGTCAATTGTATATTTTTTGTCACATAATTTAGCAAGAACTAATATATAATGAGATTTACATTAGGGCAAGCAGCTCATTATTAACCATGAAGAAATCAGTTTATTATACCCACATATGGAGATGAAAGTCACCACCATACATGTCAGCTGTAATATGAACCATCATAGCTAACAAGTAAATCCTGGTACTTGGAGAAGAGAAAAAAATAGCAAAATGTGAAAGTACAATATTCCATGTGCTTCTAAGACCAAAGCTGATAATACTTAAAGTTGAGAGAGTCCTTTATGATGTTAATATGAGTCAATTTAAGACAATGTTACTCAAGCCTGTGTCTTCACGGTGACAAGAAAGATGAATCAAACATACTTGTGAAAATTAAAATACATTATCATATACTCAAGAACAGTATAAGATTTTAACAGTCTCCACCAAGTTATTAAAAACCAAAAAAAAAATTATATCTTTACAACACAAGTGAATAAATATCTCAGTCGATGTCCTAATTTTTTTTCTTCCTCTAGGCATTTCCTACTATTAATTATAAGTACAGCTACTTATATTTAGATGTTCAGTTTCTTCTAAGAGATTTGATATAGCTTTAAAAACTTTAATATTACCCACTGCTTATAAAATAAGGTCTAAGCCCTCTATGCCTTCATGATCTTTCCCCAACTTATATTCCTAGCCTATCTTCCACAAAACTGTCCTCATTATATTAGATGTATAACTCTATTATACAAGACTACTTCTATTTCGACATAAAATGACTTTACCCCGAATAAATAAGTTCTGAAAACTTATTATTAACTAACCATTGTGTAAATGATACTGTACTAATTATTTATAGCCATAATTATATTTAATCATAATAAATTTATAGCATTAGCTCTAACATTATTCAGGTAATATCTATAAAGAAATTGAAACTTATGGAATAATTCTACATAGTGATATATCAATTATGTGGAGAATATTTAAATCCAGGTGTATCTCAATCTAAAATCTAATCTTAAACACTATGTTACTGATTTTTACGAGATTTTTACAAGATTTTTAATAACATTTTGTTAACTATTTTTCTTTATTATGTAAATATATTTTGCTTCGCCAAACAAATTGTAAGATCTTTGTTCACAAAATTGTGTCATGGACTGGGTGCTATTTTGTAATTCCTATAAATCCTGGAGAAGTGATACTTGTGTGTGTGTGTGTGTAGAATGAGGGAGAAAGAGAGAGAGAGACAGAGAGAGAAGCAAACAGGAAAAAAATCATCTAATAATGAAAAATTCTACAATTCATTAGAAAAAAAGAGTAAAGTACAGGAAAGAATAAGAAGTCAAATAAAAATACTGAAATGGCTGTTTTTAAGTAAATATTATTCTCAGGACTAATGGATATAAAATCTATCAAAGTAGAAAAAGGAAACATAATTATTGGATTGAATAAGTTGAGCCCCCCAAAAAATAAATATATGATCCCTTCAAACAATAGAATTAATGATAAAAGGATCCAGATTTGAGGAACATTTTTTATACTCTAAGAATATCAGAACTAAAAAGTAATAGACAGATTAGAATGTGTGAGAAAATATGATAATCGTGAAAAATAATGTACATCATTATGCAAATTTGGTTGCTTTGTGGTTACACTTATTAGATAACCGTACTTGGGACTGTCAACAAATATTACTGCCACCCATTCGATGCCAACAGGAGTCCCCAGTCTAGAGTATGATAAAAGGAGAGACTTTATTAAGGTAAACAGTTTTCAAACTGTGGAAACACAGCTATGAGGAAACAAAAAGTGCACTCTCCGGAGACAAAGGGATAGCTTGCTTATTTAGAGAAAGTAGCCCTGCCTCCTCATTCCTGATGGGTCCATTTTTATGCAAATGAAGGATCCAAATTTGCAAAATTTCGTCCAAATTGCACCATCCTAATTGGTCAGATTTGCACATCCTGATTGATCATGATGAAGCCTCTCTGATTGAACAGTAAAGATGCAGATGAGGATGTAGCTGCACAGCTCTGATTGGACAGGGCAGGTCTCAAGCCATTGGTCAAAATATGATTCAAGGAATTTCTTTATAAGGGTTGGCTTACACCACAGAAATGTGTGGCAGATGCTTGGCAGCCCAGTCTGTGGCTTTTCCCTAAAATGCAGTGTTCATGAGAGCTCTCCTGTAAACAATGACTGCTAGACTCTGATCATGAATTTGGGCCCAGTTAACCATAAGGAGTCCTTTTTGACAGGTATTTTCCTTCTCAGGGTCAACAAGACAATTCTGTCATATGGTGTGAATTAAATAATAGGTTTATCTGTGAAAACTTACAGGCCAAATTTACAGTAAGGAAAGAGAAGGCATGTGTTACCCAATTTATTATTTCCACAGAAGAGCTAGAGACTCTATTAAACTTATGCTATGGATTTGTACTCAAGGGAGGGATACTGCATCCTCTCTGCCATCTTATAACAGTAAGTACAAAAGCAATCTTGTAAGTAGGAGTACGAACAGATTATGAGATGCTAGCTTGTATGGGTTCAAAGGTTTCACAGGGATGATTTAGCAAAGCAGGCTCCCAAACACACTAAGGTACTAGTGAGGCATATGGGAATTTCTGTAATCTTTGTGTGTGTGTGTGTGTATGTGTGTGATTTGGGGAAGGGGCAAAGACTGGGAGACCATTCCTACAGAAAATGAGTTTGGGTGCAACTCTTTCCACTGACAAAAGAGGATAGATAGCTCTGTCTCCAGGTGGCTTGTTACATAGGTAATCTAAGGGAGCTTCAATCACTTCTGAATAGTTCTTTCTAGGAAATGAGTCCTTAAAAGAAAAAGAAAAAGGCCAAATAGGCCAGATTTAATAATCAATCATGGAACTAAAATAATCTACCTGGATCTTAAAATAGTTTAATATTAGTAAGTGCCACTTCTGTAGTATTTTCAGATACTTTGCATATTGCCTCTAATGTAGCATTTAAGAAGTCAACACTCACTGGTCTAAGTAAGATAGTTGAGTCAGAACTCTAAAAACAAAGCAAAACAAAAAATCCAGAATCAATGCTCAATTATTTTACTTTTAAAGTAAATTTGGGAAACTTGTGACAGAAAAAAATAATATGAAGAGATATAAGAACCTGAGCCTTCAGAGGTCTTGACTCTCATAGTTACCAAAATACCAAAATCGGTTAAAGGCAAAAATATTTCTTACTTTCCAAGAAATTGTAATGGACTGAGATATAAGAAACTTAGATAATAAAGCAATGTGGCTTAAGGTTGCCTGGGTTTGGGAGAAGGGAAAATGCAACCTGTGCCATATCTGGATAATGAGATATGTTTTGGAATTCAACAGCAAATATTTCATATACAATTGGAATCCCAGATGTTGATAAACCATGCACAGTTCCTGTCATCAATTGTATCTTCCAAACTCCCATTCCCTGGTAGCCAACATTTTACTTTGTTTTTTTACAACTTTGACATTTTTAGAGTCCACATGTAAGTGATACCTTATAGTACTTGTCTTTCTCTGTCTGATTTATCTCATCATAATGTGCTTAAAGTCCATTCTTGTTGCAAATGATAGAATATCCTCCTTCTTGTGACTGAATAATATTCCTTTGTGTATATGTACCATATCGTTTTAATTCATTCATCAGTTAATGGACATTTGGGTTATTTCTATATCTTGGCTATTGTAAATAACACTGCAATAAACTTGAATGTGTGTATAGTTCTTCAATATTCTGTTTTCATTTCCTTTGAGTATATACTCAGAAGTAGAATTGCTGGGTTGGTTATACAGCAATTATAATTTTTTAAATTTATTTTTAATTTTTAGAGGAACCTAAATATTGTTTTCCATAGTAGTTGGACTAATATACATCCCAACCAACATTGTATAAGGATTTCTTTTTTATTACATCCTTGCCAGCACTTGTCTTTTGTCGTCTTGAAGACAGCCATTTTAACAGGTGTGAGGTGATATACCATTGTGTTTTTTATTTGCGCCTCCGTGATGATTAGTAATGTTGATCATCTTTTCATGAGTCTGGTGGCCACTTTGATATCCCCTATTGAAAAGCATCTATCTAATTCTTCTGCTCATTTTTAAATCAGATTGTTTGTTTTTATGTTATTAAGTTGAGATGGTCTTTTATATATTTTAAATAATAATCTTATCTGATATATGGTTTGCAAAATTGTTCTTCCATCTGTAGCCTGCCATTTCATTTTGTTGATTATTTCTTTTGCTGTGCAAAATATTTCGAG
Source organism: Pteropus alecto (assembly GCF_000325575.1). Lineage (NCBI taxonomy): Eukaryota > Metazoa > Chordata > Mammalia > Chiroptera > Pteropodidae > Pteropus > Pteropus alecto. The sequence goes on along the minus strand of NW_006439568.1, from coordinate 13,409,709 downwards.
CTTACTGAAGTTCTATTTGTCGATTTTTGCTTTTATTGTTTGTACTTTTGACATCATGTTCAAAAAATCATTGCCAAGATAATAACAAATTTTACGTTGACATAATAATTTTGGTCTCAAATTTTTGCACCTCTGGTAATACTATAAAAAATTAATAAATTATGGCGTATCAACAAAATGACTCATTATACATATTTACTATGGTAATTATAAAATTTCTCTTAAAAGCAGGAATAATTGTGATAGTAATATATGTGATATATAATTGTTAAAATAAGAATGCAAATTACTTATGCATTTGATGTAGATGATAATTACAAATTTGGAAAAAGTTATATACATGTAGAACTAACACCTACTTAGGAAAGTAACTCTGAATAATGGCATTATGAATATTATTTGTTATTGCTTCTATATATTTGTTATTTTATAAGGAATATTTTTTTGTTATTTTTAGAAGCATTTTTCTCATATTCTCTTTTCCTCTCTATTCCTTAACATACACTTGTGGAAGTTGATTAAGCCTGTCAAAATGAAGAATACAACAGATAAAAATATGTATATACATATATGTTTAAAAATTTATTCAAATAAACCTTGCATGCATTTACTACTTTTGACTATATTTTAGTTAGGTGTAAAAAAGAAGATCTAACATTTCAAATATATTTTTCAGATTTAGGCAGTTATATTTTATTTTAAAAACTGTGTAAGAATTAGCTAGTTTCATAAATAATGGAAGATAATTTTAAAATTTTTATATATTCTGAAACCTAGGTATCGTATTTGTTTAGGTTACTGTCTGCTGGTATGTGTGTAAAAATATGTGGTTGATAATCATTAGCAGTGAGAGAGGCCGATTGAAAAAGATTTGACAATTAACCACTTAATTTGAATAATGCTGATGGTTAAAGTTAAAAAAGTGAAATTTGGAAATACATGATTACCATAGTTATATTTGATTAATTGTAAATTAGACATTTTCAAGATTAAATAAGAGGAAATACATGTCAGTATTTAAGATGATAAATGGCTAGATGTATTAAAGCGATTATTTTTTCCCTACTTTTCTCAAATTTAACAAGATTGCTTTAAGCATTGCTTTACAAAAATCTGAAACTGAATAAACACCCACAAATAAGCAAGTTTTTATACCATCTCTAATAAGCAAAGAATGGGTGCTATCTGTAGAAGCAGACTACTGACAATTTTATTCACTAAATTTCTCATAAACATTGATTTTGTGGAGGCCACAGAGGCAGAGTAAAACAAAGAAATTGTCAAAATAATCAGGTAGGATGAAAATTATATACAAACAAAAAATACTGCTACCTGACGGAAAACTGAGCCTTTTAACCTAAAATATCCATATAAATTTATGCATATTCAAAAGATTCTGGGGGTAATCGCTTGTCATTATACTTTACTTTGCAAGGAGAAACCTCACTGAAAATTGTTAGAAAGCTAGAATGCAATTGTAGAAATGCTTGTGTCACCGATGGGGTAGTGTGAAATCCTGTGTCGCCCCAGCTGCGTTGGGAAGGAAGAGGAGGTGGATATTAGAGTACGGTGGTCGGTGGCTTTGAGTGTTGTTGTTCCTTGGTTCCTCTCCGCAGACGCAGTAAAGAATTACAGATTGGCAAGATTGAGAAAAAGACTTATTGCAAGCACTTTTTAGAAGGAGACTGGCCACGCTAAGGAAGGCTGCAGCCCTGTGGAATTTGAGAGATAAAGAGATAAGACAGTACACCCCAAAGGGAAGGGCAGTTTTCCAGCCACCAAGGCTATAATGAAACAGAAATGGGAAGGTCTGTTTATATTTGGGCCTTGATGGGGGGCCTAGATGGAGGGCCTAGATCATCTGTACGTAAGGTCACCTTGACTGACGGTTGGCTGCTATATCACTTTTTGCCTAGTGTGCATGTGCTTACCAAGAATTTAGTCTATTAAAGATTCACGAACTTCCAGGCATAGTCATGAGAATAAAATGATGGTATAATGACGCTAAGATTAAGGGCAGAACTTTCTGCTCAGGCATTTGTAGCTTGTTTAGCCAACAGCTTTTATGGCCTTTGTGCTCTAAAATTTGTGCTAATTTATAACCTTAAAAGGGAAGTATTTCTGGGAGGTGCTTAAGGAAGGTTTTCAAGGGAAGTTTCAATGGTTACAGAGCTGGGCCTTGGCTCCTGTCGCTTACGTCTAACTACCTAGCACTTGACATCTGATACATGGTATTTAATTACAAAATGTAAGTGGATAAATCACCCACACATTCACCAAAGTGTGTGTGTGGCTCTATCACCAAGTTACTTTATAAATTTGAAAAGAACTCTCAAAATAATGTAGTACATTTTCATCCAGAATATAAATATAATTGAAAATTAGAATTCATGCGCGCAATACATCAAATTATCCCTTTTGAAAAACTGACAATCTTACAGAAGCAAGTGATGTTCAGATTTAGGGAAGCTAAATGTAAGAATATCATGAGACAAAAGAGATAATTAAGACTGTGTGGAGTTTTAGTGCTTAAGAGTAAGGACTAAGATCCAAGATGGCGGCACCCAGGGTGCACACAAGTTGGTCTTGTGGCAAATGCACTTCAGCCAGTGGAGCAGTAAAGTTGCCTCTGCACCTTTCCTGAGCGCCTGGCAGCCTGAGCCAAAGCCCAGAAGACCACCCTGAAAGGAGACCATTAGGAAGAACCATAAATACTGAACTTCATATCTGTTCACTGGCCATTCACTCAAGACAAAGTGAATTTCCTGCATTTGTGGTTTATATTTGTAAAAAGTAAAAAAATAACAGAAGTAAAACTAATGAATCATCAAAGTAGTAATAAATAAAAGTTTATTATACAAACATCAAAAAGACAGTTTGCAACCCTAAAGCCCTGAAATCAAAACACAGACACTCTGGTGTATGTTGTTACAAAGCAGCTGAAATAGTGAGAAAGCTGACTGGTTTTTCTTCACAGAGATTGGTTATAATGTTAGAATTTTCTTGTTTGATAGGAAAATGGTTAATGGTTACTTCATATTAATTCTGAGAAACAGTTCAAATTGTGCTTATGATTGCCAGAAGCATAAGCAAGAAATGATCCAGGTCAAATTAGTCTTGCAAAATAAGATAAATTAAGCTTTGTTTGAATAATCAAACTGGTTTTGTCCACTCAGGAAATTTTCAAAGTAGTTTCTGTTTTTAATTTTGAAATATTGGTGAGACCAAGTGAAAAAACACATGGAAAGATCTTGGGACTAAAAAGGAAGTGGGAAATTGTGAAGTTAGAGTATATCATTTCTTCTGTTCAGGCTGGGCAATGGGCAAAATGGGACTCTTTCTCCAGCATTGTGTACCTAAAGATTTGCATTAGAATAAAATGTAATTGAATTAACAACGAAGACTACATAAAATTTAAAATAAGGAAAAAAGTAAATGACTGGAAATTGTGGTAAGGTAACTGCTAATTCCATTGTTTTTATCATAATGTTTGGGTTTTATTATTTTTCATATGTAAATATTGTTCTCCCCATCCCCAATATTACTTATATATGTTAATTACCAAAAATAGCAGTCAGTTCTGATAGAAACTATTAAAAAAAAAGTGATGACTATATAGTTTCCAGATCTGTAAACTAAAATAGCAAATTTGGCCATATTAAGAATTAATTATTTATTTCTGGTTACCACATTTTATTACTGCTTAAACTTTGAACTAATCTGCAGATGCTTTTCTTATTGTGTGTGTTATATTAATGACACTCAGAGGTGAGGGTAACAGCTGTCGTTGAGTCTACATTGGAAAGAAATGGTTGTAATCACTTGACCAGATGGATATGAATAAAAGAACAATCTAGACAATCTTGGATGTGTAAAATCCAAAAGCACTGATGAACCCCATTAAGCACAAAATTCCAAACTATGGAAAGTCTAAATGTAAAATAAAATAGAGAAGTAAGACAAACATTTGGATTACTCAGTAAGAAACCACCAGGTGAAAATAATGAATTTTTACCTCACTTTTGTAGTTTACTTAAAGAAGTGTTATTTTTTAACTATATGATCTTATCATGACACAACTGTATCTACAGCAATCAAAATAATAAAACAGAAAAATAATTCCCCGTAGTTAAATCAAATTTTATTTTACCTTCCTTAGCTTTCATAAAAATTATTTAGATTATTTATGAGAAATACAAACATTTCATGAGGATGCATATTAATTTCATAGAAACCATGTTAACACCCATCCTTTAAAAACACAAAGTTTACTTTGCAGATAGTATTTATTCTCATCCATTTGTAATACCAAAATGGTATTACAAAACATTAAATATAAATGGGATTAGATATAGCTAATCAACAAATACTTGAATATTTTAGGCTTATTATGTAAAAGATGACATGGGATGCAAATAGTTCAACTTTTATCAATGAATTTGTACTGTTATGGAAGAATAATGGATTAAAACGAGCTTTGATAAACAATTTAGAGTATGTTATTTTAAAATTATTAATAAATTTATCACATTTCTCTCTTCAAACTATATTTTTTATCTGGTTATATAATTAGCTATCATTAATTTTCTATATTGCACCTTCATCTTTCCCTCTGTAATGGATTATTTTCTGTAGATTATAAATATATTAAAATCTTTACATTATTTTAAAAAATCTTCTTCTTTGAAATCCAAATTTGTCTTTAGCTAACTTTACATCTATTTAGCTAGTCAAACTTCTTTAGAAAGTATTTGTTGAAAATATAAGAGATTACTACTTTTCCTTTCTAGTAAGTCATATTATATATCCTTGCAATTTGAAATTTATTGTCATCACCAACTAATACTTTCTCAGTGATTTTCTGGTACTCTACTTCGCAATTTTGTTGACTCTTCTGATGTCTTTATCAAAGCTATAATTCTCCCTTTCTTTCAAAGTTACAAGTATTCTAAATGGGAATGACTCCCGCATTTGTCATTTGTCAGTACCATGTAAGGTGCAAGTCAAAGTAAACAATTCAAATTAACATAAAAGAAAACAATTGGCTCATATAACTGAAAAGAAACTTGGTACCAGCCATGGTTGGATGTAGTTGGTTAAATGATTCCATCAAGAGTCTAATCAGTTCTCTCCTGTAGGCTCTTTGTATTTCATTTTCATAGACTGTTTACCAGTGCATTAGAAAGTAAGGTCACCAAGTTTGCATTGTACAACTTTGAAATCCAAAAGAACATACAGCTCTCCTAATGTATCTAGTGAAAGTCTGCTTAACTGTCTTGCATTTAGTAGGTGTTGCTTGTCTCATATGTTTATCTTTGCAACAGTCCTAGGGTGCCAAGGGCTTAGTGAAATGCTGTATATTCATTGGCCAGCCCTTGGCTATCTATCAACTCCAAAGACCAGTAGGTGCCACCCGAACCACATGGAGATAATTTTGGGGGAAAATTCACTGAAAAACCTAAATCTACATACAAAGCTTTTTCTGTTGAGGAAGAGCCCTTGATTCTAAATGCCTGGCAGATATTTCTACCCAAATATACTCTCAGTATTTTAAATCAATGTGTTTAGGGCAAAACTTACCGTTGCCTTCTCCAAAGGGCTTCTCCTTTACATTCCATATTTCTGTTAATATGTGGGATATGAACATGTCATCAGTCATACCAGCTGCTCCTTCTTCTGCATTTTACTTCACCCAATATTAAATCCCGATCATGAAAGCTATTCTCTATTGCTCCTCTCCCCTGACCTATATTCACTCCATGTCTAAGTCCAGCTAGTCCTATTTACAGGAACTGACATTTCTCTGTTTTGTCGTGGCCTATACAACTTCTGACTGCACAATAAGAACAAGAACATAATTTTAGCCCTGCCACCTTTCTTACTCCTTTTCCTCCACATTTAACATAACTTCAGCCAGAATTATCTTTTTAAACCTTAAATTTAATCATGTTACTTCTACACTTAAAACACGAAGAACTTCCTATTGGCCTTAAGTTATAGCCCAATTTTCTTACCATGTCTTAAAGTATTTGAATTATCTGGTTTTATTTACACCATTATTTCTCATAATTGAACTAGCAGCCCATTCTTAGACCATACTTATGTATTTTATTTCTCAAATAATGCATTCTATTATTTATTGGTTTTGGGTTCCTACATCCTGATTGTATGCCCTTCTTACTCCTTAAGTATTTTGTGCTTCCTTTATTATAACAATAAAAATCAGTGTTTAGGTATGGTATTTGGAGTCTTACTCTTTATGTTTTAGTTCTGGGGCAAGTTTAAAAAATATTTCATGATACATTGTTCTCATTTTAAAAAATGATGTATTCACATATATTAAGGTTCTTTTTTTTTTTTTTAACTGAATAAAATAATAATGTGCATAAAATGCTTAGGCTAGTGACTGCCACATAGTAAATGATCAGAAAGTGCTCACTATTCAGTATTACCTTTTTGTGAGTTCTTTGAAAACAGGATCAATATCTGTGGCCATTATCTCAACACTTAGCATGGGCTTGAAAGAGAATAAGAGGTCAAGTCAGTTCTCATTATACAAATGTTAATGCCAATTCTTGATGAAATTGCTGCCGGCAGATTAGCTACTCAGGTCTAAAATATAACTTTGTATATGTCCTTGATTTCTTTATTTTCTTTAATGTTTCTCATCACTCAAATAATCAACTAATTCCTAATGATTCCCCCATATAATTTGAACTTTTTCTGTTCTCATTTCCATGAACACCAAACCAAATTAGGTCAGCATCAACACTCATCTGTTCTATTGTCCCTAAATGGATTCCATATAACATTTTGTCTCATTCCAATTTATTTAAAAGAAAAAAAAAAATCCTATCTTTCAGAGCAAAAGCTGTTATCATGGAAATCCTCTACCTAAAATCTTCAGTATATAAATCCCGAACCATTTATTATTCATTTAATATCATATATAACCTAGCTCTGTTCCATCTTCCCAGTAATATCTCCTATTCCATTGAATAATACCCTCTGTTCCAGGTTCTTTTCTATCCACGGCCCCAAAATTTCAGTCTTTTCTATTTCTTGTTTATAATCATACTACTTTCTCAGACAGTAATTCCTCTCTTTTTGTTCTGCATATTTAAAAATTATCCATCCTTCCAAAGCGTGTGCAGAATCTACATATTCCAGAAAGCATTTTTTCTCCATTTTTTTCTCACAATTTATATGGTTACTTTATTCTTTCATAAAGCACATAATTTGAATTTTAGGTATTTAGGTACATAATTGATGTTTCTGACTCATGAAAATTCATTCATACTAATATATCCTCATTTTCTTCATCTGTGTTTCTCTTCAAAGTATCTCCCCAAAGCAATGCTCACAGTAGTACTTGTTGAATAAATACTAATCAAATTACCATTTATAAATATTATTTTCCTTTAATAATAAGGAACATATTTATATTAAGTATGCCTGGGGTGATTTTATCCTAAACTGGATTTAACAAAATCATTAGTGTGTGAATAACACAGAAATGTCAAAACGTATTAAAATCCCTTTCCATTTTTTTTAATATTGGCAAAATATTCATAATAAGATAGAAAATGCTTATATAATACTTAATGAAGTTCAACTTTGAGCAAATCGAATACTAGGTCAGATTGAACTTTTAACCCATACTAACTGCTATCAACTTATGCCAAAGAAAATTAGTGTTTCATTATTGCTTATAAGCCATTATTTCAAAGCTCAGAGTTTTCTGTAATTTTGCATATATTGCTTTTGCTAAATATGTTGAAGGCCCTTAAAGACTTGGATATGCCACAAACGATCATAAAAGAAAGGAGAATGTAATAACCTTTAATGACAAGAAAAGCTCATTATGCCTACAGTTTTGCATTACCTTTTTATTGAGTTTTTAAATTTTCTTTTATTGCTTTGTTTTTATGTGCAGTTTTATTCTTTATTCATTGTCATGGCATCTCTTCCTTTTGTTTAATTTCTTATCTTTTGACCCATTGTGTTAAACAATTATTGCAGAAGATAATTTGTCATCACTGCCATAATAAATCCAATTTTCTTTAACCCAGACCTGGCCATGGCTTGCTGTATTGCAAAGGAAACTACCTGAAAGGCTAATAAGGGGCACTGTCTGAGAAGTGTGACTGGATTATTATAGCTTTAATTATATCAGTCAAAATTCTTGGTGAATATTGTTCAGAAAAGTATTCTTTAGTAGAGAAAATGCTATTCTTTACAAAATTCTTTATTCAGGAATGCAGTTCTATTATTGCTAAATATAAAAGTGAAGAAGTACAAGGAGTGCAACCAAATTGAGTTGGACTTTTCCTACCATATTTTTAAATATTGCCATTGCTAAATACTCTGCATCTCTTCTCAGTTATCCATCCCAATATTTGATTATATTTGTAGAATCTCCTTTCCTTCCCTTTAGATTATGCATATCTATGTAAGAAAGGAAGATAAAAATAGATTAGATACCTACATTTTTGAAAGCTACTACATAATTCTGGTATATTATTTAATAATTTAATTACCATTTTCATATCAGTTGTCTTTAGAATTCCTTCTAATAGAACTCAGAGTGATTTAAAAATAATTCTGTATTTGTAATCCTAAAGTAGAAACTAATGTAAATCTATTGGAATCAAACTACTGAGAGTTAAACAATAATCTAGTTAATAAATATTTACTTAAAATTTAGTTGCAAAAAGACAGAAGCACTTGGATTTAGTGCCTATGTTTATCATTTACATATTTGTGTTTCTTAAAAAGACAAAAGTAATTGGCAAGATCTCTGATTCAAACACCCAGGGATTTGCAACATCAATGTCTTAATCTTTTCACAGCTCTTCTACTATGCACATTTCCTTTAATAACCAAATGCTGCCATTTTTAATAAAACAAATATGTTTATTCTTAATTCTTTTATATCGTTTTATATTATACTTACTGTTTCATGGCATTTTTGTTAATATTCCACTTAAGGTTCATTTTTTGTAATTCTTTTGTATATATTTTTTATGATTGCATATAATACCCTTTTTGTTCCTATAAATAGAACTTACATAATCCTCAATCATTTTAGGTGACATCTACTAATTTTATATTATAAGTAATGAAACAATTAGTTTAGTTTTTTCTATTCTTTTTCTACTCTATTGTGAAGTTCAGTGAGAATATGCAGGACAAAAAAGAAATGTGCAGAGCTTCAGAGGTATGTATAATAATATTTAATAAAAAGTAGATCTAATTAAAGTCTCCAAGGGAGAAGCAATTTAGAATAGTGCATCAAACTATTTAATCAAAGAGTGACTAAAACTTTCTAAATATCATGAAAAATAGTACTAAATTCAGAAATGTAGGAGGCTCAATGAACCCCAAACAGGAAAAACAGAAAGTAAATACTCTGGATCACATCATTATAAAATAACTGAAAAAGAAATGTAAAGAAATATTTTAAAAACTACTGACAGGGGAGCATATTACATATTAGGAGCAAGAATACAAATAACTACACATTTCTCATCAAAACCAATGAAAGCCAAAATAAACAGCTTTAAAGCAGTGAAGAAAGACAATGAGAAGGGAGGAGAAGAGGAGGAGGAAAAGTTTTTTATTCTGGAATATTGTAGCTACTGAAAAATACCCTTCAAAATTGAAAGAAAAATAAAGGCATTTCAGATATATAAAAATTTAAGGAATCCATCAACAAGAGATCTGCAATTCAAAAATGTTAAAGAAAATTCTTCAGGCTTAAATACAATGATATAAAATTGAAACTCAAATTTACAAAAAAAATTGAAAGCATAAGATATGTCAAATATGCAGTAAATATAATAAATGAGTTTTTTAATTTGTTTAAAATTATTTTAAAGAATAGTAATTATTTGGATATCGAAATTAAAAACACAATATCACTTATAATCACTTCAAAAGTATTAAATACTTAGTTATACACTGAACAAATATGTATAAGACTTGTATACTGAAAATTACGCCAGTGAAAGAAATCAAGATGATTGAAATTTAAGTAAAGTCGTACCTTGTTCATGAATTAGAAGACCCTATATAATAAAGTTGTCAAATATCTCCAAACTGACTTATAGATTTAATGCAATTTCTATAAAAATTCCAGCAGAGCTTTTAAAAAAATTATTTTTATTAAAAATATATAAGGTGACAGTTAATAAAATCAAAAAGGTTTCAAGTGTACAGTTCAATAATACATCATATGTATATTGCATTGTGTGTTCACCACCCAAAGTTAAATTTCCTTTTACCACCAAATATTTGATTCCCTCCCCCCCCACCCATTTACTCTATCTACCTCCTGCAGGGCTTTTTATTGTTTTCTGTTTTCTGTTACTTTTTTTTTTTTTTGCAAAATATATGCTTATTCTAAAATCTTAATGGAAAGTTAGAGGCTCAAGAATAACTAAAATTTTTTGGAAAAAAATGTAATAAAGTCGGAGGAATCACCCTACCTGAAAAATTAACAGACTTAACAAGCTTATTAAATAGCTGTAGCAATCAAAGTAGTATGGTGTTGATGGAGGGATAAACACAAAGATCAATGGAATAGACTAGAAAACCCCCAAATAGACCACACAATTAATTTTTGACAATGACGCAAAAGTAATTCAACACAGAAAAAATAGCATTCTCAACAAATGGTGCTGGAACACTTAGGATAGGCACCGAAACAAAATAAAGGAAAAATTGATAACCTAGACATCATAAAAATTTAAAATTTCAAAAATATCCTAAGAGGATGCAAAGAGAAGCTGCAAACTGGGAGAAATTAGTTGCTAACCACACTCTGACAGACTTCTATCTAGATCACAAACAATTCTCAGAACTTAACAGTAAAAACAAACCATACAGTTAGAAAATGGGAAGAGTACATGAACAGATATTTCACTGAGGAGGACATATAGATGGCAAATAAGCACATGGAAAAGATATTCAATGTAATTAGCCATAAGGAAAATGAAATTACAATAAAGTATCCCACATTGCTCAGCATGACTTAAACAAATAAATGAATGAATAAACAAGCACATAGCGATGACACCCAGTGCTAGTGAGAATGCAGAGAAACTGGACTACTCATATATAATTGGTGGAAAAGTAAAATGATATTACTCTAAAAGAGAGCATGGACATTCCTTACAAAACTAAATATGTGCTTACAGTTGTACTCCTGGACACTTATCTCTCAGAAATGAAAACTTATTTTCATACAAAAACCTGCACATAGATGTCATTTATTCATAATATGTCCAAACTGGAAACAACCCAAATATTTTTCAATGGGTGAAAAATTAAACAATGATACAGACTACCTTAGGATACTAATCAGAATTAAAAAGAGACACAATTTTGATATTTGCAACAACTTGGATGGTTCTCAAGGGTATTGCGCTGAGTGAAAATGTCAGTCTTAAAAATTTATATACTGTACATGTACATGTAGATAAAATTCATGAAAGTACTAAAGTATAGAGACGGAGAACAGGTTATCAGTTGCCAGGTATTACAGAGGTAAGGAAGAAAGAGGTAGCTGTGGTATGGAAGCAGTAGCATTAGGGATCTTTCTGATGTAATTGTTCTGTATTGTGACTATGGTTAGTCACATGAATCTACACATGTGATAAACTTGCAGAGAAATAAATACAAACACTCAAATAAGAGTATGAAAGACTGGTGAAATCTGACTAAGGTTGATGGATTTTATTAATATCAATTTCCTGGTATATGCAAGATGTTATCTTTGGGGAAAATTAGGTAAAATATGTAAATATTTTCTGACTAATGGTGAAACTGTCACAAAGATTAAAAAAAAAAAGAGTCAACCAAATGCTATCCACAAGAAAAAACTTTAAAATTATGCTAAGAGATAAAGATACTCTTTGCTAACATATATACATATATGCATATATACATATGTGTGTGTGTGTGTGTATATATATATATATATATATATATACATACAACTGAGTAAAATATATATATATATATATACACACACACACACAACAGTAATCATCAAATAGTGGCTTAAAGACAAGAGATAAAGGGCAACATTACATAATGATGTAGGTTTCAATTCATCAATAAAACAGAACCTAACTGAAAGTACTTAAGTAGTTTCCAAATACATGAAAACAAAACTGACAAATAAAGGGATAAATAAGACAAATCTAACTTATAGTTGGTAACTTTTTAAATCAACCTAATTTTCATATAATTTATGTATAATAAATGCACATATTTTGTGTATGAAGTTGAATGTTGCCATGTAACTACCACATGTGAATTAAAATATATCACATTTCCATTATGATAAAATTCTCTCATGCTACTCTGTTATACATCCCTGTACATAGACTTAGAAAACTAGTCTGTATCTTACTATAGATTAGTAGCAACTGTTTTAAAATGTATTGTGAATGGAATTATTTAGTACTTTTTTGTTTGACTTTTTTGTTCAGCATATTACTTTTGAGATTCATTCTTTTTACTGATGAATTAACTTACTTGGTATAAAAATAATATATTTTGTTTATTCTTTCACTTGTTAAGGACAATTTGGATTGTTTGCAAAAGATTTAGAGTAGCAAAACAATAGTGTAAAAGAACAAAGTTGCAGGATTTACAGAACCAGTTTTGAACTTAGAAGATTAGTCATCAAGAGAATGTTTATTGGCATTGAGATTTTAAAAGAAATGGGTGAGTGTAGAGTCCAGGCATAGGTGCCAAAGAAATTCAAGGGAGAGAAAAAGTCTTTTCAAAAAATTTTGGTAGTAGCAGATAGCAATATTGGAAAAAGTGATTTTGAGGATCATTTTTTATACACAAATCTGAAAAAAAAAACGTAAGTTTCTATAAGAAAACAATGGAGAATATCTTCGCAAACTTGACATAAACCAAGATTGCATAAGGCAAACAAAACACTATGAAAGAAAAATTAATAAATTAAACCCCATCAAAATTAGTAACTTCTGTTCACTTAAAAGCACTATTAAGGAAAAGAATATGCCACAGTCTGAAAAAATATTCATAATACACATTTCTAACAAAGAGCTTGTATCTAAATGTATATAAACTCTTATAGCTCAATACAAAAACATCCAATAATTCAAGAGAAAATTAAGAGTATACTTGAAAAGATACTTTACCAAAGAGGATATATGAAAGACCTGTTAGCATACAAAATAGTGCTCAAAAAGTTTAGTCATCTAGAAAATGAAAAGTAAAAGAATAATGACTTACCACCTCACACACACTAGTTTAAATATATCAAAACAGTCCAATTTTGGCAAATATGAAGAGCAATATGAACTCTTCAATATTTCTGATGAGAATGTAAAATGATGTAACACTTTTGGAAACTGGTAGTTTCTTACAAAAATAAGTGTTCATCTACCTTCTGGCCTAACAATTCCATTCCTAAGTATTACCCATAGGACATAAAAATATATATCCACAAAAAGTTCATACAAGAATGTTCCATGGCATTTTACTCATATCGTCAAAAAATGGAAATAATCCAAAGACAGTTGACAGAGAACAGATTCACAGATTGAGTTTTTTTTTTTATAATGTAGAATGCTACTGAATAATAAAAAGGAATCATTGATATATTAAACAGCATTAATGAATCTCAAAAACATGCCGAATGAAAAATGTACAAAAACACATACGTTGTGATTCCATTTATATGAAGTTCTTACATGGAAAAATAGATAAATTCATTGTAATTGTAAATAGAATGAGAGGATTTTCCATGATGATAGAAATTTCAATATCTTGATTTCATTGGGCTGATTGGATTACATGTGTACATTAGTGTATGCATTTATTAAAATTCATAAAACTACACACATAAATTATGTCCATTTCACTGTGTTTAGTCATACCTAAATAAAAAAGAGGGAAAAACAAAGTAGAAAAGATGATAGAAATAATGTAACTGTGTTAGAGAATGGGAGAGGGAGATTTCACTGGAACAGAGTAGAGGACAAATAAGTGTGAATTAGTAGCATCCAAGAAGAAAATTAAATGTAAAGTTTAAAGGAGAAGATATATGTATAATTGCAGCATTAATTACTATGAAAACATATAACTTTGATTCTGTGTTTTCTTTTAGAATAGGTATTAAATATATTGGTGTATTTGCAATGTGTGAGTTTTGGGCATAATCACATGAGAACAAATAAAAATTAATACATGATTAGGAAATTGGAAGTAGCAATATTAGATTATTCTGGTATAAGAAAATTTGTGCCTTGCAAATTGTATTGTACAATCACAATCCACTTTAGTGTATACAGCATGCTAAGATTGTGATGGAATTAATTTTGAACCTATAGTAATTTTATAAATCAGAGTGTATCATAATGATGGGGCTTCGGAAATGTATAATTTTCTTTCAAAGGCAAAACCAATTACCCCTACTGGAACGGAAAAGGAGTGGAAAAAAGTTGATATTTATTTCTATATCTGTTTTTGCTCTTTAGTTTTATGTTTCTTCTTAGTAAAGTCATTCTAATTGATGATGACTGTCTACTTGTAAACAGTGAGATAATAGTTTGTTTTTAATCTAGCAAATTTTAAAAATAACAGAAAATCTAACTGTTGCCAAATACAGAGTGAAATGAGCATTCATAGACAGCAGATGATATGACAATGTATAATGTGATTTTTAAATGCTCACATTCTTTGAATTAGCAGTTACACAGATAAAAGGAATATAAGCAGTTAATAAGAATATGTACATGTAGTATAATTTTGGTTTAGTAAGAACGCTCTTGTTAATGTAATTACTTAAAACACATGGCACAACATCTTTAGATTGCCTTTGAAAATACCTTACTTTATTCCGGAAAACACCATATAAACTTTCATCTGCTTTGCTTATATAGGTGTATAATCATCTATTGTCTTCATGGGGCAAGGAGATTGTATAGGGAAAGGGGGAAAATCTAATAGAAAATATTGAAATTCAATCAAGAATTCCATAACTTAATACATGTTGCACAGAATTCTTTGCTGATGTGAAGAAGATTAATTTGCAAAAGAAGTCCAGCACTTTTAGAGAGATAAAAACTGAGTCTCCAAATGGTGCTCCCAGTAAATGGAGAAGCTCAGTGAGAGAGCCCAAGGTGGTTCTGCCAAAATTCTCTCAGGAAAGTACAAAAAATGCCCCTTAAACAAAATCCACATGAAGGATAGAATGAGTGTGAGATGATGACCAGGCTGCAACACAGGATCCTAAACCAGAGTACACAGACTGCCATGAACATGTACTGACTAATGGTGAGACGTTTTCATAATACTCTGGTTCATTTAGACTCTAGTTTATTCTTAGGTTAATGTTTGATTTTGGACTGACCCTTTTTGAACTATGTTGCGACTTCCTGGAACCTTCAAGGAGTGGTGTCCAAATGAGCTAAATGTGGAATGCACTGTTAATGAAGGGCAACTGAGAAAAAAAAAAAAAAATCAATGTGAAAACGAAAATACATTACTGTCTGTATGCAGAGTCAGTTTTGTTTGAATAGAAAAACCAGTCATATTTGAAAGTCATATCTTATTTTTCACAAATCACATTAAAAGATATGCTTAATAACTTCCTTGATTGCCAAAGACATTTCCAGAACATACATTTTTGTGTGTGCGTCACAAGCAATCCCTAGATACAATCCTCCCAGTACTCATTATATCATTGGCTACTATTCTTCACACTACCTTATTCACTTGCATTATGTTAATATTGAGTTTAAGACAGCAGTATGGTGGTTACCAGAGAAAAAAGAGGGTGAGGGGAGGTAGAAAAGGGTAAAGAGGGTTAAATACATGATGACAGAAGGAGACTTGACTTTGAATGGTGAACACACAATGCAATATACATACGATGTATGATGTAATTGTACACTCGAAACCTATAGAATTTTATTAACCAATGTCTCCCAAATACATTTAATTTAGCAGTATGGTGGTTACCAGAGAAAAAAGAGGGTGAGGGGAGGTAGAAAAGGGTAAAGAGGGTTAAATACATGATGACAGAAGGAGACTTGACTTTGAATGGTGAACACACAATGCAATATACATACGATGTATGATGTAATTATACACTCGAAACCTATATAATTTTATTAACCAACGTCTCCCAAATACATTTAATTAAAAAAATCAATACATTAAAAAACATACCATTTTCCAAATCTCTTTGAAGTTTACTGAAGTCTTTATAAATAAGACTCCTAAAAGCACCTAATTTACAAAAATCAAACTTTACACTTCTCTACATAAAAAATAATTTTAACAGCATTTCTACTTTGAATTCATAAAAAAAGTAGGATTGAATTGTATTCAAATAAACAGGAAACAAATCAACATTATGATTGTATTATAACTCTATAGGTAGTATGATGTGTTGTAAATATTTATAGAACTAAGAACTGGATCAGAAACTTTACAGAGTAAAAAGTAAATAGGAAGTAGTATAGAAAAGAAGTTTATTTCAATTGTTAATTTCCATTAAATAGGAGAAAGTAATGAATTTATATAAACAAAATAATTGTTAAATACATTCAAATTATACAAACTAAACACTAATTTTTACATATACTTCTAAATATTTCTTCTTTATCCAGCATTTGTTTTATTTTGAATATGCCTTACCATTTAAAGAAATTGAAACAGGCTGTGCAAAATTTTTGCATATAGTATATCTTTAAAATGTTTGTTGTTTGATATATTAGTTTTCCATCTTGTGAGTAATGACTGACTAATGAGTTCAGAAATAAATTTAGTGCATCATAATTAGAAGTTTAAAATGAAATAGAAAAGAAGGAAGTGAAATAAAAGAAAATATAACCAAGTGGTAATGAAGTGATTGGTGTAACTTTAGTACGAATGTTCCGTATTGCTACGTAAGAGATGTCTCGTAAGTGTTGCTCCTTTGGTGTCAACATATAAGCATTATTTAAAAGGTGTATTTAAGTAGACCCATTATGAGTCTAGAGACATATAAGTAGAAATTAATTACCACTTTAGATCTTGGGTAAGCTATTTACAAGACCACTGGCAGTGTAAAAATTATCATCTGTTGTTAAGGAGCAGTATAAATACCCTTAATCTAGTAATTATATTTATTCATTTCTTAATTAATTTCTTTATATTTAAACTCATTATTCCATAACCTATTGATACTTACTGTGTGAACTTCTCTACATATGAAGTCTTTCATAGTCTACGTAGGAAGTTCTCTATATTTATAGACAAAAGTAAACCCTATATACTCTTTATTGTGTACGCCTATGCTAAAATTCCCCTTGATTTAAGTAATGTGCACACAGCATAGTAAATAGAATACTTGTATAATTAATGTTTATATGTATAAAATAATTCAACTTAAAATTATTTTTTATCTACTGTGGGGTTAGAATGATGAATAAGCTACAGTCTGCTCTCTACAAACTTAACATAGACTGATTCGCTTGCATTATCAAGTTCCTAAAATACAAAGCATAATGAAATAAATCTTCCAATGAAAGTTCAGTAAGAATACTATGCAAATGTAGAACAGGAATCAATTAATACAAAGTACTGAAGATCCACGATTATTGTGTCATTAACTTGATTCACTAACAAACTGAATTAAACCATTTACAGCAACTTCATGAACCTAAATACATCAAGAACATTTCCTTGATTAAGGACTATTTAATAATTGTGATGATATTTGGAGACCTCCATTTAGCTAATGTTAATGAGGGCATCATTTTAATTATGATAATGGCGATTATCAAATTATAATAATACTAATATAGCATGTAGCAAAAATTCAAACAATGTATTACAATCCAAGCTGTGCTAATACTTTTATCTCTATGTCCTTGGACAAATAAACTCCTCTTTACCCTAATTTCCTCATGTATAAATAGGAGTACTGGTAGTTTTTGTTTTCTTTTGTATTTATGACTACTAAAGAAAGACTTTCACACTTTAAAATTTTTATATTTTAATTCTACGTTTACTTTTATGATATTTTAACTTAAATGTTTGATTGTTTGCTATGCTTTTTAAGTTTTAAATTGAAATTGCAGATTTGCTGTTTTCCAATGACTACTTTGTATTCCAAACACCTATAGAAAATCCAATAAATCTCAGGCAGTTCTTTGATATACTGAATTTCCATATTCTTTTGAATAAAATTCTGTTTTTACATCTACATATTCCTACTTTGATCATTTTAACTCTAAAATAGTTGATAAATCACTAAATTCCCATTACCTTTTACATATTTTTATATCTTTCATTATATCCTTCCCTTTTTGTATATTTTTTACTATTTTATACATTAGATTTTTCCTTAGAATTTTATTATTTGTTTTTATATCATAAATTGTATATTTTATTTTTTTCTAGTTTCTATTTTTTTTTTTTTTTTGTAATGGGGCATCTACTATATTAAAGCTTTTGCTTAAGCACAAATCTTTTAGTCTGGGTATTGTTACTGTATCTTCAAATTTGTAAATAATACACGTCAAACCATGCATACAATGACAAATCTTACCAAAGACCTTTTAAGAAAGAGCAAGTGCCTTCTCTGTTATACACCAACCACCAATTTCACTTCTAAGAATATGTAATTATATATTCTATTTGTTTTTAGTTCTGACCATAATTTCTTTTATGTCTTTAAATAAATTATCACATAACATTCATGATTTCCATTTCTAAAGGTTTACCAGTTTCATCACTGTTTTCCTTTCTTTTTTGTTAATTCTATAGTCCTAAAAAGCTAGCAGTGTAATCATTCAGTAGAGATTGGCAAAGTATGTCAATTAGAATAAACAAGTTTGGCAAACAAGAGTAGAGAAAAATCTGCCCGTTTTTATAAATAAAGTTTTATTTGAACACGGCCATGCTTATTAGTTTCTATTGTGTATGGCTCTTTATGCACTACAAAAGCACTGTTGATTAGGTAAGACACATACTATATATTCCACAAAGCCAAAAAATTCAGTATTTTAATTCTACTCCATAGTTTTCTCATATTTTCAGAGCCTTTCATAGAAAATATAAAGACTGATAAAGACTAATATTTATATATTATCTATAATCACAGAACTATTTTCCACTTTTATTAATTGTATGCATATGCATATTTTCTGATCATAATTTTTCTGTGGGAGTGAGGTCTAGTATCTTGTCTTATGAAATTAGAAAAAAAAGTCATCCTTTTGATACCTATTTGCAGATGTAATACATGTGTTACAAAACTAAGTCCTAATAATATAAGGTATTTATGTTCACAAATGACTATTCATGTTGGAGGATTAAGTACATGTTAATGGAGTTTAATCAACAAATGTTCAGAGTGCACTGCCATAAGGATCACACCATGAATGTGATGGCTGCTTCATGTGGGTTCTTAACTTCAATACTCTGAATCTATAAAAATTTACTTTTGGTAATGTTAAAAGAAAAGCATGTTGCATAATTCTTAAAAATTTATTTCATGACATTCAATTTTCTAAAATTGCATTACAGGACTTTAGAGCCCAACTGTTGTTTTATTAAAGAAAAGTGATTAACTTAGAAATGGTTTCTCCATAGCTTCAGTCTACATTATCTTCTCGATAGTGAATATAGCATATAAATGTCACAGAAACTCTGCAGGGAGTCAAATAGCCACAGCAGGCAGTCTTCACTATTAAAAACAACTGTTCCAGTACAAGGAAATTACAAGGGCCTGTTAATATTTAGGTACTTCAATAGCGAAGATCTAATCTAAAAATAATTCTTTGTGCCTGTCATTTCTCAACATAGGTACTACATATAGGGAAGAAAGCTACAGATAAACATGCACTCATTTTCTAAGTAAAGACATCAGTATTCAGTATTTTAGTTCACAGTTACTTGGCAATGTGAGAAATCTGATTGCTCTCTAAGACTTCAATGGAATTATTAAACATTGAATCAGAATAAATTATCAATTTCTTTTTTTCTTCAGAATAATGTTGGTTATCTACAGCTACTCTAATATCATTGTCAATATATTATTGATTATTCCAGATAAGGCTATTAGTCTCATAATAGTATATCGTCAGGAAGTAAGCCATCAAATTAGCAAATGAAAAAATTATAAACATAATGTCATAACCTAATATCACATTTAAAAAAATTAAGTGTTAAAAATCTAAATAAAATCAATTAAAATATATTTAGAATGTTTTTTATAACAAAAGTATTTAAGAAATATTATGTAATGTATAAATGTCATAGGAAATATCAGCAGGTTTGATTTAATAACAATATATTATTTCTATTTGTCAAAAAAAGAACACTATAACAAAATAGAAAAACAAGTGTTAGGATGGAAATATATATAAACAACACTTAATACAGGGAAAAGGTTAATAACACTAACTGCTAATAACTAAATAGAAGTCATCCACAATTTTATAGGAAAAATTTAACCAAACAAATTGGTTAAATTGTATGTCACCATGCATATCACTAGAGTGTTCCATGCCACTTCCTAATTAATAAGCACCCTCTCCCCAGAGATAACCATTCTTCTTAATTTTGTCACCATCGATTACATCTTTTCATTACTGAAAGACATATTAATAGAATCATACAGTCATGTACTCTTGTTTCTCACTTCTTTTATTCTGTATAATGCTCTAAAATCCATCCATGATGATATGCATGTCAGTTGTTCATTTTTTTAATTTATTGCTCTTTACTAATCCATTATATGAATATGCCATAATTTGTTTATTTAGAAACATTCAGAGTGTTTGAATTTTAGGCTATTATCGGTAAAGCTGCTGTGAATATTCTTGTTTAAATCATTTTGTTGACACATGTATTCAATTATCTTAAGTACACACATAGGAGTAGAATTTCTGGGAGATAGGATAGGTGTAAGGTTAAACTGCTTAGATCTGCCTAAAGGTTTACAAAATGGGTTATAGCACATTTTGCACTGAGTTATTTTAATTGTATTGTAATTATTTACTCTATATCATTTAATTTGATCATTGATATGTATTGATGTATCAGATTGCTATTTTTCCCTATTTGCCCAACTTAGTTTTATTTTTCTATTCCACATTACTTTTATTTTTTATTTTTCTCAACATTTTATAAGTTGGCTCTTTATTCCATTTTATATCCACAATTGGCTTGTTAGCTAAAGTTTCTTTTAATTTTAATATTTGGACATAATATTAAAATGTTCATTCTTAGGAATTAGAATTACTTTGTTACTAGTTCATACTATGATTCACCATTCATACTTAACAAATATAAGATATTATAAGAATATGATTTTACTTTCTCTACTATCCTTTGGTATTATTATTTTAGATTTTATTTTTATATACTTATAAATTACACATTATAATGATATAATTTTTACTTTAAACAGATATTAACATTTGAGGAAGTTAAGGGGAAAATCCAGTCTTTTATACTTACTCGTATATTTATAGTTTCTGTGCTTTTTATTATTTCCTATAGGGTCAGTTTTCTATCAAAACATTTTCATTAATGTTTAATTTCTATTTATCTGAAAATGGCTTTATTTTCTCATTTTTAGAGGATATATAAAAGCTGGGTATATGATCCTGACGATTTTTTTTTCTTCCTTTTTCTTCCTTTCTCCTTTTTCTTCTCTCTGCACCCCTCGCCCCCACCCCGACCCCCCTGCCCTGTCAGTCTGTCTTTTTGCTCATTTGTTTTTGTTTCACACTGGCCTATTTGAGTTCTCTGAGCTTCTGGTATCTATCTGTATATTATTTTTGCTAAAAAAGGAAAATTTTTTTAACAATTATATCTTCAAATATTTTTCTGCTCTTTTCTCCATCCTCTTATTCTTGAATTTTCACATCAGATCACTCAATACATTCCTACATATTACTGAAGCTCTGTTGATTAATTTTAAAAATCATATCAGAAAAGTTTATTTGAATTTTCTCTGGCTTTTTCCCCCTTATGGATTATATTAGGGTTCTGGATTATACTATCTTTAATGTTGATTTTTTTTTCTCCTAAGCTTTTAATTTACAGACAACTTTTCTTCTTTCATTGCTTGATTTAGTTGTTCTTAGGGTTGGTTTAAAGTATTTCCCTTCCTAAGGTGTGTTATTTCTGATTTCTCTTCAGAGCATCTTAGAAATTAATAAAGCTTCTCTACTCTGGACCAGAATTCCAGCAGTCATATGTTCCACTGTCATCACTTTAGGAGCCTAATGTTTATGTGCAGTTCAACTCTTAGCCAAATAAACAATGGGAAACCTGTCTCTTACCACAAATTCTGGACCTCTCTTCTGAGCTGCTCCCTCCTCTCTGGAAAGCTGCCTGCAAGTTTCAGTTGCTTCGGCAGATCCCTCAGATTATTGCCTCCTTAACTCAGTGTTCAGTCTAGATTCTACGTCCTTGTGACATTGCTAGAATTTTTTATAGATGAAGAGCCAGTGTGATCTTAGTGTTCATCTTGTATCTTTTATTTTTCTGTTAATGGGAATTTTCTTGGTTGAAGAGAATTGCCTTGTCCAAGGCATGCCCCTTCCGGAGGCTTCCAATTACTTGTCCCTGTGTGGATACAAAGGCCCCACCCTTCACCCCAGGGAGACAATTCGGAAATGCCATTGCAGCCTTAGAGCTTCCCAAAGAAAATACTGAGCATCTCAGCTCAACTTCTCCCCTTATTCAGTCCTGCTTCCTTCCTATCTTCCTACAGGTGAGTTTTTATCCCCTCCCCCACAGAAGCACTTTCTGCTATGCTTCCTACATGTTGATCTCCTAGGAAACACATCTGTGACAAGTACTGACCTCAAAGAATTGTTTTAATGAATAATGCATGTTAAGTACATATACTATTTAGCTCATAAAATGCTCACTCATTATCTCTCCCAACTGTTACTCTATTTTTATTAACTGAAATGTAAATCATAGTTTTCATTTATAGAATATATTAGTTTTTAAGTTTAAAGAAATTTTGACTATATTGTTGGGCATTAGTTATTTAGTTTAGATGCTTTATTTTATTTTAGATTTAAATTTTCTGATTTCATTTTAGTGTGATCAAAAGAAATGAAAGCAAGTAAATAATGTGGCAAGGGTAATTCTCAAGAAAGAAAAGCAATTTGATTGTTCTGTAAATGAAATAAATGTCAACTCATTAGTAAATTAATAATTCTGAAACAAAAAATAAAACACCTCTCATTATTAGAGGTTTATAATTTTTTTCCAGTGAAGAAAGAGCTTTGCTAATTTTTGTATAAAACACTTTACTCTCTTAATGTTTTCTCATACCTATCCAAAAGAAAGTGGTCAATAAATGTGAATTTCTTTCCCTCTAGCCATCAGCCTGCCATATAACTTTGCTGATACTTGAAATATCCTCCTTGCCTATTAACATCAAATCTATTGTTTGTAGTCTTCAAGATTCCACTTAGGTCTCATTTTCTCCACAAGAAAAAAAAAATTAGACTAATCTTTATTTAGGTAGATATTTTATAATCATGTGAGTCCTTTTTACTTCATTCCTTCCTTTATACACTTAATCTATAAGAACCTCAATTTCCTTGTCATCCCAATTAATATGTGACTATATGGTATCTTCCATCAATAAAAACTCCAGTTCTGCAATAGTAAGAACTTATGTTGTAAACATCTTTAGGCTGAAGTTGATGTCAT
Organism: Pteropus alecto; assembly: GCF_000325575.1. Taxonomy (NCBI): domain Eukaryota; kingdom Metazoa; phylum Chordata; class Mammalia; order Chiroptera; family Pteropodidae; genus Pteropus; species Pteropus alecto. Next base: position 13,385,976 of record NW_006439568.1, on the reverse strand, counting down.
CTAGTTGGCTGTGAATTGTTCAGTGAGTGATAGCGCAGTGCTAATGAGGTTAGGTTAAAATTTGTTTGAGCCCTTGTCGGTTGCCTTTTGTCATAGACACTGAGTACTCCAGCAATACCAGCTAAATCAATGACAAGAATAAATGTTTCTGTTTATAAAGAAAATGTGGGAGAGTGGAGAACTTACCAAGAAAATCTGTAACACAAATGGGAAAAATGTCAGTATATAGAGTGGAAATTCTCAGTGCATGAATAAGATCATTTATAGTTTCTTGTGTTTTCGGTCAGTTTTGCTCATCTTTCATTATCAATCTGCCCATTCCTTTCTAAAATAAAATTCTTTGGAACAGGAATCATATCTTTTCTTTCATTTTTAATATGCATACATTTCATTAAGTTGAGCGATTTTAAATATTTTAGTTAAAATCTTCAGGGGAATATAAAAATACAATGACCTTTTCAGAATTAAAGGAAAATTTATGTAGATGCATTCCATCACTACTTTTGGGAAAAAATACAAGCAAAATGAGCTGTTTGTATTCATAATTTGATATTTACAAAACAATTCACTTGTCCTCTTTTAGGAGAGTCTTGGGAAAATCTCTTGGATGCTCTAGTATCAAGAGTGCAGATGGTCAAAAAGACATTTTCTTGAGGAGTCAAACCGAGGAGTCCAGGGAGTCAGTTTTGTGTTGAAAATCTTCAATGACCTATGAGTGGGTTAGAGTTCAAGGATTCCAATAGGGGTATTCTTGTAAATGTGTATATATTTATTTGTTATATTGGATCAATCACCATTTTTTATTTCATATCCTTGAAGAAACTGATGTGGGACTATAGTGACATAATAACTGCATTCCGCTCTCTTGATGTTTCCCCAGAATGAAAGCATAGGTAAATATGTATTGCTGAGTATAAAAAAAAGAAATATCACATAACACTTTTCATATGCTAATTATTTTTGTTTTGATAAAATTTAAAACAATAAATTTTATAACCTTGAGTGCACAGTTGGAAAATGCTTACATATGTATATACAGGTGCAGTTACCATCCGTATAAAGATGTAAAATGTTTCCAGCACCAGAATGCCTCTAAACAGTGAACTTCACAAGGGTAATTGTTCTGACTTCCACAAACACTTCAGAGTGTTTTGGAACTTAATACAATTGAAATTACAAATTTCAAATTCTTTTATGAATAATATCCCTAAAAGTTATGTCTATGAGATTTATCTAAGGTACATGTCAGGAGTTCATTTTTTCCCATTGCTCTGTAATATTCCAGTGTACAAATGTATCGCAGTATATTAACCTATCCTATTACTGATGGGAAGTTGTTTTCAAATTGTGACTATTATAAATAAAGCCATTACAAATATTCTTGAATACTTTCTTGGTGGACGTAAGTCCTCATTTCTGATTCAAATAGAGAAATGCTGAGTTATCGCATATACATACTTAGCTTTAAAAAGGTCAATTAATTCCAAAGCAATAATACCGTTTAGATTCCATCGGTAACATAAAAGAATTCCAGTTGCTACACATCATTATCAGCACTTGGCTTTGAATTTTTTAATTTTATTCATTCTGGTGGGTGTTCGTTTCTCATTGGATTTAAATTTGCATTTCTCCGTTGTTGTTTGTTTTTGCCCATTTGTTTGTAGTGTATATAATGTACAATTGATTTTTGTATATTGGCTTTACTTCTAACAACCTTGATAAATTCACTTATTAGTTCTAATAATTTGTAAAGCTTTGTTTTCTAGCGACATAATCATTATCTGCAATAATGAATATTTTATTCTCCAATATTATTCCACCTATTTCTCTTTCTTGAATCAACCAGGACATTATACAAATAAATGCTAAATGTAAAGATAGTGGATCTTGTTTCTGCTCCTAGAATCACTGTGTTTGCAAGTTTCTTGTAGTTTCAAGTGTATTATACATTTAGGAAATAGCCAGTGACTACAGAATAATTTGAAGGAAGTTGTGGAGTTTACCTCACTGTGGTTTCTTCCTCTCTGGGAGTTTACTCTTTAAGTTCAAGTCACTTTGTATTAAATTCCAACTTCTGTTTCCATTACATAAACTTTTGGACCTGAAGTTTTCAAATTTGAAAAATGAGATAAACAACAGTACCTACTTCACAGGTTTGTTTTT
>NW_006439568.1:13358660-13383697 GCF_000325575.1 Pteropus alecto | reverse complement strand
TATATATATATATTTATTACATATACATATAAAGTACTTAGAATAGTGCCAAGCATATGGCAAATGCCATGATATTAATGATAAGTAAAACACTAAAAAAATTAGAGAGGATTATGATAATGATCAGAAATGTGAAAAACATTTTATTCTTCTCTGTAAAATTGTTTTTTCTATTTATACATATATATCTTTTCAACATAGATCTGTGTTCATTGAAGCTACAGATAACTATCTGGTAAGACTTTAGTATTAATAATGAAGATGCCACATCTTATGTAATATTTGTTGTTCTTTAGGAACACTTTAACAGAAAAAATCTCTGACAGTGAGTTCTTGATAGGCATCCTATGGATTATTATGGAATGGCAAGAAGATGTGCCTGTGATCTCTGAATAACTTAGAAAAGAGTAAGAGAAGGGGAAAAATAATGATTGTTGTAATGATTTCTGGGTTAGAATCATGACATATTCAATCTATTGCTTTGTCAATTCCTGAGATTGATATACAACTTTATGGGAGTTGGCAGTAAAGATTTGGTTGGATAATTAATGGTTTTTAATGAAACTAATTTATCAGAATTATTTTATATAATCAAGTTTGAAATTACACATTTGGAGTATTACAAAATTCACAGTATACATAGCCATCACATTTTCATTCTCCCACTAAAAGTGACACATCAAAGATTAATTGTAAATCATACATAAAAGAAGTAAAAAAACATAAATCATCATGGAAACAATTTTCCACAATTACAAAAGAGATAAGATTGAAACCCTCCCTATAAACTGATAAGAAAAACAATAAATGAACAAAGAACATAAGCAGACAAATTATGGAATATGAAATAAACACTACTAATAAATGTGTAACAACTATGACCCACCTTACTAGGAATCTGAGAAAAGCAAATCAATATATTTAGGTCATAGAGATTTTATTTTTTACCTATCAAATTATTAGGCCATGTTTAAGATAATGTTGAATTCTGGTAAATATGCTGACAATGTGGCATGTTCAATGATTGACTGATGAGAACATAAATTGTCATAATCCATCTTGCAATCAATTTCAAAATATGAATCAAAAGGTGAAATGTATTCATATCATATAAACTATAAATTTAATTTCTAGGACTTCATACCTAAGAGAATAATCAGAAGTATGGGGAAAATTTATGTAAAAAGATTTATATTAAAATAAAGATTTATATAATAAGATTATGTAATACGATTTCATAGTGGTAGTACTCATAATGTTGAAAAAAGAGAAAATTAAATGTATACGCAGGAGAAATTATTAACACAATCGTCCTAAATTTTCACATTATGCAAAGTGATATACATCTACTATTTTTATTTGATTAGCATTATTTCCACAATTTTATTTTTGTGAATATATCCTTATTTCTATCTGGTATCTCCCCTTTTCCAAGAGAAACTCTTATCTACTATGTCTCTCACTTTTCAAAAACAGTGCTATGTAAAGCAGTGGGAAAGGATGCAATGTGGGCCAGTAGTGTCTTTTATATATCTTGAACTGATACTCATGGTAGGCAAAAAAGAGAAAGCCCCTTTCTTGGGAATAGATAAATTTTGTAAATAAAGAATCCAAAGCTTACAGGACCAGTGTCTCTACCCAGGACATACTTCATAATATTGAGAGCATAGGGCAAGAAAAGTGGAAGGCTTGTTGAAATCCCAAGATAGCAACAGGAGATTATTAAACCAAACACAGTGCTCTTCTGAGCATGGAGCCTTGTGCAGCTGAACAGGTTTCACGCCCATGAAGCTGACCCTGTTTCTTCCATTTGAAGATGGACTCTGCAATGGGAAAGAATATAACCAATCGATAGAGAAGTAGAATCTTGGTGGTTTAGAGCCCATGACTATAGATGGCATTATTATAGAGTCCTGCCTTTGCAAGTTAAGCAAATACATTTCTTTTTACCTAGGATAGTGTGAGTTGGGTTTATGTTAACTGAAACCTAAAGAATCTGAATATCACTATCATTATGTTTGGGAAGAGGTTACAATAATCTGGGGAATTACTCCTTATTTAATCTTCACTAAAAAGAATAAGTTAATATATTTATTCAACAAATATTATTGAATGTTTTTTATGTGTCCAGTTCTGTTCTAGGTGCTGATATAAAAACAAACAAAATTCCAGCCCTTCATGTTCTACCAGGGGAAGTTAGATGATAAAAAAATGAATAGATGAACATGTAGTATGTTAGCTGATGTTTAAAAAAAGAGAGAAACAAAATCCCATCAAAATACTGATTTTTTTAGAAAAGATTTAAAAGATATAGGCAAATAAACCACACAGATATCAGGAGAAGTGTTTCAGGAAGATATAGCTGCTTGTACGCATGTCCTGAATTAGAATCACATCATGCCTGGTATATGTAAGGGACAGTAAGGAAGGTCAATTCAGGTATAGCAGGAACAGAGTGAGAGAGATGGAGAGGGAGAGAGAGAGAATGAATTATACTACATGACGTGAGCAGTAATGAGAGTGCTAGTGTTTGAGTAAGGTAGTTACATATCTATCAATTTTGACAGGATCACCCTGGCTATTGTTTGAAAAAAGACTAAAAGACAGAAAAGATGAAATACAGAGATAACAATGAAGATGGTGAGTAATGATCAAATTCTGGACATATTTTCAAGTTAAAGCAAGGAAGCAAAGAGGACAGCACAATGTTGACTTATTGTAGTACAAGCTAAAATATGTTATTTTATGTACTTACGGTCAAGAATTTATACACTTTCCCATTTTTATTATTTAAATTTATTCAAGAAGTATTTAATGAGTTGGTTAAGTGAAAAAAATATGTACAAACAAAGAAGCATAAAGCAATGAGCGTATTAAAGAAAATATAAGTAGCTTAATATGACTATTGTAACTACAGTGTTTAAGATTGGACTTTTGAGGTAGACTAGCGTAGAATGTGACAGAATTTGCATATTATAAGAAAGAATATGGATTTTAATTATAGGAAATATAGAAAGCAAAAAGAGAAAATGTTTGAGGAAGCAGGAGCTCAACTACAACTGTGGAACATTACTAAGTTACATAAAGATATGAACAAAATTAAACTAATAATTCCATGGAGAGTCAACCTAGCATTTAGCAGCACTTAAAACTACTTGAGTAAAATCCCAATTCTGTCACTTTTAAGTACATGACTTTCAGAATGTACTTATATCTAGCAATGGTAAGAAAAATATATGGCCTCACCAAAATTCAGATATAAAATTTAGAGAGATGAAAGATGGAGAGAATATATTTTATGGGTATGGAAATCTATCAACTTTATTAAATCTCAGATTAATTCAGACATGATTTTGTATCCTAGCTTCACTTTTTCTTTTTAGTGTAGATTTAAACCGATCATGCAAAACTTTGACTCAATTTCTATAAACTGAAAATTAAAATAATACTGTTCACATAGAGTTGTTTTGATGAAATTTGGCAAAAAAGTAACACTTTGTTAATAACACATAAATGTCAATAAATATTACTAACTGTATCATTAATATTATTTTCCTCATCAATCACTTACATTCTCTCAGGCTCTGTAACCTCTATTTTATGTGTCACTTATAATTTTCAAAGCAACCTTATGGGACATGTGGCTTATTATTTTACAAATGAAGAGACTAGAGTAAAGATATAACTTGGAGGAGGTCTAATAATTAGAAAATGGTGGAACCAGATTTTGAATTGACTTATAAATCACCCTCTTTTAATGTATTTTCTGAACTAGACTATATCTAAAGATTAACTGAGACAACCCTAATTAAGAAAAAAGAAAGTTTTAATACCTACCCCCAGGTTGACTTAAACTCTTCAGATTTTTTTAGTGAATGTTAATTCAGAAACACCTTCACCATGTCTATTATTCACAGAGTAAAACTGAGTTAAATATTGTATGTATAAGATTACTAATTTCTACATTAGAATAAATCTTGCATAGATGCACTATAATAAACATATTTTTTCTTCAGCTACTACAAATCATTGGGTTTATTTTTTGTATAACATATATGAGCAAATTATAATTATTTTCAAACTCAAGCTGTGCATACTAGATCACAATTAACCAATTTAACAAAGTTAGCTCTGTGACTCAGACTAATGCATTTTCTGTTGATAATGTAGCAGCTGAAATAATAATTTTGAAACCCCCATATAAATCAATGCTTTCAATAACTATAAAACCAAAGTAAAGTAAAAAATGCTCATTAAAACATTCTATTTGAACAGCACAATACCATATTTTTTCCCAGTAAAATATTCTTTAGTACTGAGTAATGAATTCCAAAGCTGAACTTTTTATTTTAGAATTATTATCTAACAAACCGCTAAATGGCAGCAATAATAATGTACTTCACAAAATCCACCTATGTCTTACTAAATCTTACTGTGACTTTTATTTTTAACAAAATAAATATTTTCCAAGTTTTAAAATGTAAGGCAAACCTTTAGTCAATTAAAAAATAATTTAGTCTCTTCTGAATACACATAAAATTTCCCATTATTGTTAAACAACCATATTTCAAATGACTTTGGAAATTGTAGAACGTTACAACTTCACTGCTCTCATAATTTTATGTCCATATGAAATTTTCTCAGCATGTCTTAGCAATTCTTCATAATATTTTTCTTCATAATATTTTCTTCATAATATTTTTATACAAAGGCTATCTGCAGCCTCAGTTCTGCAACAAGTCTCTTCCCCCTCCAGCCCATTCTATATATCACTGCTAGTTTAAGTTTCCTGAATTAGATGCTTTTGTCATATAATTTCCAATTTAAAACTTATACACGACCTGAAAGATGAAGTTGGCAGTTTTGAACCTAGCATTAAGACCAAAATATTCTTTATCCTGATGATATCCTCCTTACTTTGAATTTATTTTTAAAAATCTGATGTTAAGGACAAACTAACTTGGTAAGGTTTTCCTTAAAGATTTTATTATTCTCAATACCAATAATTTTCACTCTTTTTTTTTTTAACCGTTTATAAAGAACAAGGCCAAAAATGGTTGTTTACCACTCTTTACCCATCACCTAACATTATGTCAGGCTCATGATAAGTCTTCAAAATATTTCTAGAATTGCAGAAAGAATAGGACTAACTACCGTTAATCTCATTTGTTTTTGGCTATACCCCATCCTCTATCTCCACTCCCATTACTTCCCTTAGCTCTGCAAAAGTGAGAGTTGTTCTGAGAACAATTAGAATGCTAACACAGTAAGAAACAACAAATGCTTGAAAGAAAAGAGCTAACGACACAGTGAAAAATTATGAGCTCAAAAATGAGGAACGCAAGAAAAACCTGTAAATATTAACTCAAATTGTGGGCCACTTTTTCCCCAGAAGAAGGCACAGTGAATGAGAAACTGGATGCAGCTTTTGATTTCCTCATTGGACCAAGAGGACACAATTAGAATCAAAGGCCTACCATTTTTATTAAGATTCTCCTAAACCCAGTTTCACTCCAGCTCCTCTGAATGCTCTTCTTGACTAGGCTTCAAGCCTGGTAAATAACAGAGAAGATAATAGAAAATTAAGCAAAAGTTATGAATAAGTAATTTAAGATAGATAAACATAAATTGATTTTAAATGTATTTTATAAAAATCTCAACATCGTAAGAAACAAGAATTATAAATTAAAAACCAAATGTAGTAAAATTCATATGTATTTGATTGCCAGTCATTTTAAAGTCTAACAATATGAAATATTACTGAATATGTAGGGCAAGAAAGCTATTTATGGATTGCTGATGATAAAAGTTGGTACAAGCATTTTGGAGATTGTCAATATCTAGTAAATATAAATTCATGTAAAATATACTTCCCAACAATTTAACTGAAAAACATAAACACCTGATAATCTTTTATACACATGTATCAGGAGACATAAATACCATTACTTGTCATAGTAAACAGTTAAAATCTACCTTCATGCCTATTAGTAGGATAGTGGATAAATCAAATTTAATGCTACCGTAAGTGAATGCTCACGATTTATAGCATAATAGTTATCTTTGAAGCAAAACAAACTAAGTCAAAACTTAAGCACTTAAAACAACAATTATTTATTATATGAGGTAGCAGTTGCAGCATTAAAAAAAAAATCCCAAAGCTTAGTGACTTATAACCATAAGGTATGAATATGTGGGTCAGTGATTCAGGCTGTTCTCACTAGTGGTTCTTCTGGCCTCATCTGGGTTTTTACATGAGTCTAAAGTTGAATGAATACCAGATAGATGGAATTGATGACCTTGGTTGGGCTTTCTTACATCTCCGGGGATTCAGATGGAAAGAATACACTAACTATATTTAGAGCCACATGTTTTTTTGTTTTTCAGCAGACTAGCTTTTACTTGTCGCATAATGTGGCAGGATACCAAGAGAATGAATAGAAGTGGCTAGACTTACAATAAGCACATACTTTGCTGAAAGCAAGTTCTTAAGGAGTTGCAAACACATTGCGAAGAGTTGTAGAACAGGGAAAGGGATAATTTAATTAATTTTTTTCTCAATATTCTAAAGTTACCATTATAACATGCAGTTATGAGTTGGCTTGTCAGCTGATGTAGGTTAGGCTTAGGTGATTTTGACTCTTCTTGCTCATGTGTATGAGAGTTAGCTAAGAGATCTTTTCTACAAATTTTTCATCCTCTTTTTTGAGACCAGTGGGCTATCAGGCACCTTCCTTCTTTCTTCCTTCCTTTCTTTCTTTCTTTCTTTCTTTCTTTCTTTCTTTCTTTCTTTCTTTCTTTCTTTCTTTCTTTCTTTCTTTCTTTCTTCCTTCCTTCCTCCTTCTCTCCTTACAAAAGACTGGTTTTCTTTTTGGATTTTCTCTTAATTCCTTCCTTACTTCATCCCTTCTTTCATTCCTTCCTTCCTTCTTTCCTTCCTTCCTTCTTTCCTTCCTTCTTTCCTTCCTCCTCCTTCTCTCCCTCCCTTTCTTTCTTTTTCTCTTTCTTTACAATTTTTAAATGAAAATATTTTTAGAGCAGTTTAATGTTCATGCAATATTGAGGGGAAGTTACAGAGATATCCCATATTTCCCCTCGCCACCACACATGCATAGGGACCCCATTATCAACATTTTGTTACAACTTTTGTTACAATTGATGACCCTACATTGACAGATGACAATCATCCAAAGTCTGTAGTTTATATTACAGTTCACTCTTGGTTGGTATATTCTGTGGATTTGGACAAATACATAAATAATAACATGTATCCATTTTTATGGTATCATACAGAGTATTTTCCTGCTCTCAAAATTCTCTGCTCTGCCTTCTCAGATGTCTTTCTCATGGTGGTGGCAAAGCTCATGTAAAAATGTGCAGAGAGGGCCTTGGATGGTAGTGGAAAAATTGCCACATAGTTTTTCACAGTGACTTCCATCTTTGTCATCCCTGGCCTTAGCTTCATGAATCAATACACTCTTTGAGCCTTGATACCTCACTCTCCTCTACTCCAACACTGAAGCAGTGCTAAAGATAGTGGAATGATATCTCATAGCCAGCTATCCATACTATTTCCATTTCTATTTCACAAAGAACGTATGAAAAATAAGATTTAAACATAAACAAGTAACTTACTTGTGAATCTCTTAAGCGACATGTAGCCTTGATTTTCAATTAGATTTCTGGAGGAAGTTTATGTAACATGACATCTTTTAATATAACATAAATAAATATTTTTGCCAAGAAGAAAAATGATTACTTTAAAATGAAATTATTAATAACTTTTTTCCCTGAGATTTCAAATTAGGGATGATAATTGGAATTAACTCTGTAGGACAAGAAATAAGTAATATTTACTTTATAATTATTATTACATTGGCAGCATTTGTGGATGGTCCAATAAGTCATCTGTGATGAATAGACTCTAACCTAAATGCCTATGAAAAAAGATATTTCTCTACTTTCTAGACATATAAAATCAGTCTCAAAAGTACATCAGTAGCATCAGAAGTACATTTTTTTTAATTGGCCTGGAAAATTATGAAAAGGAGTTCTTATTTGGGCTTTTACGTATATGATTCATAATAATAGGACAAGCATAGCTTAATCACACATTCTGATATCTGACTTATAGTGAAGCAGATGATCATCCTTTTTCTTAAACTTTACATTTCTTTTTTCCTCCAAGAGTTTATAGGTTTATGAAGGTATTTTCTCCCAAAATTAGACTAAGATCTATTCTGTTTATATGATTTTTCACTGTGGGAACACTACTTTGTAATAATTTAAACAGCTTTCTCTCCAGTTAATATACATTTATATTGTATATATGTACATATTGTAAAAAATATTTAAACCAACATGTGCTTTTTTTGAAGTTTAGATTATTGGCTTTATTCTCTTATAGTCTGTTAGGTTATAGAAGGAGTCTATTAAGAACAAGGAGTCTCCTGAGAATTTTCTTTCTCCAGCAGTAAAATACACATGTACTTAACTTTATTTAACTTAACTCAATTCTATTTAAATGCTGTTCTTACTACATGAAGGATTTATGCATTGGCAGGAATACTGAGTATAATAGTTTCATAATTCCTTTAAAATAATTTTTTCTCTAAAGGCATACAGTCATTTATTCACAACATATATCCATGTAATTACTAAATTGGATAGTCACCCTGTTACTAACCGTACCCTTAGATTATGAGCTAAGAGTTATTTGCACGGGGCCTCCTCATTTTATTACCACTTTCATCAGCTAAACAAGTAGGTGATTTCTTTTCAGAGTAATTTCTTTTTGAAACATTTTTATGACTTCCCGATGTCACTGGAAGTGCAGCAAACAAAACCTCATCGCGGTGCATATGTTTAATAGTTTCTTAGACTCAATTACTATATGTCCAACTGTTTTGCCAAATTCTAAGCATGTGAACTTAATTCTCTACCTTAGCAAATGTAAAACTAATTATATTTATGAAACTTTAATGATTCTAGATTAGTTAGTTAAAAGTTTTAGTGTTAAATATGCTATGACTATGATCTATTGTCTAGGAAAACTGAAGAGGTAAATACTAAATAGAGCAATAACATAACTCCATGTAGCATGTTATAAATTTAAAAATAAGGAAACATGTGAGATAACTATTTTGTTCTTAACATTTCTGACATTTCCCTGTGAAATTTGGTAAAGTCAAGAAGGCACTTTATCGTTGTGTCAAGAAACCTATAATGCTGAATTAAAATGTTTTTTCCTTTTCATCGTTGGAATCTTTTATTAAAAGACGTGCTTCAACACTCAAACATATACATCAACATATCTATATAACATATCTCAAATTACTTCAATATATTTATGTAATATATATCTCAGTGCATATATTTTACAGATATGTTACTGTGCATGTCAAAACAGAGCATGCTCATTTTTCTACATGCTCTTGGGTCATGTATTTAGTTAAAATTATTGATCCAATTGTATTTTCTGCAGTTGAAAGAGATGAAAGTATTAGATTGTTCATGATAGGATAACTTTCATGATCATAAATACATGTAGCATTTAAGAAGACTCTACTAAACAATAAAATATAAGTACAATTTCAAGATTATTTTAAAAGTAATTGACTGCATATAATTACAGAAAAATGAGCTTAAAATATCTGACTATAATTCAGAAAAATGAATTCAAAATTAACTTTATTAATCATTATGGAAGTGCTTTAATTTTAAAAATCTACTTGATGTAACATTAATATTTATCTTTCTTAATATGATGTAAACTCTCCTAATATGATTAAACATATCCATACTCATAACAGACAAACAATAATAGACTAATAATTGTAGCCTCTGACACCAGTAGAATTACTAAGGTAAATGGCAACCTAAAGAGTTATTATTAATGTGATCTGACTGGATTTCTTTCTTTTTTTCTTGTTACATTCATGGATTACTTTTCTCTACTCAGGGGAGTATAATAGATGCCACCAAGATTATCAGCTATAACTCAGAGTGTAACACTTATTTTGTGATTGAATGTTAGGTCTTTTTAAGCAGATAATCTCTCATAGAAATAGCCAACCTTTAATTTTTAACTTGTCAGTGGAAGTCTATTCATTTTAGGCTCATGTTTTATATTTATGATGAACTACTGATTTCTCCCCTATTTATTGTAGTCGTTTTTCTTAGTTGATAAATAGTTTAGCTGCCGTGACATTATATTTAAAGGATTTGACACTGTTTATTATGTACATAAATTAGTTTATTCATGTAGACATTTCAATATAATCTTAAAATTCTAGAAAATTAAAGAACATTTAAGAATAACTTTGAGCATAATATTTACTGAGGTACTGTTAAAAAAATTTTAATGTTGAATGTAAAAAGAACTGGGTAAAACCTAGGTCTCTGGTTATGATAGGGAACGTACAAATAAACATCAATTAAAATTATATGCATGAAGTTTTTGCTTATTTGGTATGTGTACATGTCTAAGAGTTTAAAGAACATACTTTGTCAACATCATTATCTAGTGCCTAGACCCTCATTTATAATGGGAATCTCATTTAAGAGAAAAAGACAATTTCAGATCTAACACGTTCCAGTCAAATAATGATCTATCCTTTCTTCTCCCAATCAATTTCTTCCTTCTGCTTGCCTTTCAGAGAAGTTTTATCCACAAAGGCCAATCCCCCCTTGCCATAATGTTACATTGTTGTGCTATATACTTCTTAAGATCAGAACAAAATCCAACAGAGTATACACACGATGTACATCAATGTATATTATTATGCACATTCATATCCTTGTCTTCCTTCTTTCACAACAAAACAATAGTTACCTAGCACATCACATCTTCAAATTCCAACTCCATGAATAATATTTGCATCACCCCAGATCTCCCATTCCTACAACCATTAAGAGAGGTACAAAGCTACACTGGGTCTTATGTGATTTTTAGGGAAAATTTTTAAAACTTCCAAACTGTGCCTGTGATATATAGTGTAGTTGCACCAGTTTTTAAAACTACAGTCAAATCAAAAAACAATATGCTTAAATTAACAATCTAAACTTAGATCTATAAAATTAATTCCCCAGAATGTCACCTTTGATTATTTTAGCCTCATCTCACTCAGTGTATGTCTCAACACCACCACCAATACAGAAATGACAAAATAAACCCAGAACATATATTGAGAGTGTTTTAAAAGGTGTAAATACCAAGACCTTCACTTTTCCCTTGACATAATAATATGGTGAGCATCTGGTGTCATGGAGAATAACATTATCCATTATAATAAATATACTGTTATGATGGTTTGAGAAAATTATCCTCTTTGAATATCATTTTCATTTGATTACAAAAAAGAATAATATAATTTATATCCTGTTTCTCTAGTATAGAGATTGAAATTTTCAATTACAGAAGGATTTTCTGATTTCATTAAATAAATATTAAAGTTATTTATTTTTATTAGTGATTCCTTGTTAACCTAGAAAAATAAAATGCATATTCTGCCTATTTATAAATCTAATACTGTAATATTCATTTGAAATTTCATCTCTCCAGTAATAGAATTTGACTATGCTCTATTTGTCATTCTCTTATATATTACTAGAAATTTAGAATTATATCTAGAAAATATACCCATACCATAACTTCATAATATGTTGGAAAATTAGTGACTCTAGTAGGAGGATATCTTTGTTCAATTCAGAGATTCACCATTTTGACATTGTTTAAGTCATTTAACTTTTCTTAACCTCAGTTTCTTTGTATAAAATCAAGATGATGTTGATTTAATAATACTTTACATGTAAATGTTATAAGACAAATATAGCATATGGCATATGGCATAGTGTTATATAGAACACATTGATTATTTATAGCCTCTTGTATAAGTGAAGGAAAAATTTATTTTAAAACCATTTAAGTAATTATCAATTTATTTTAACATGATATATTCAAATATATATTAAAATATAATTCCCCAGTCAACATTGTACTTTGTTTTGATTTTCAGATTTTATAATCTGCAGTTAGATAACCAAATCTACTTAGTTGATCTCTTGGGTAGTATAGTATAGCATAGTCCTATAATACAGATATTTTTTACTTTATTTTTTCCATACCTAAATACTTTCTACTACAGTTCTGCTGTTATGTTCTTATATTTTCCAGCAAATATATATAACCATAATAAGTCTATTTTCTTTCCTTTTGCTCTTCTGGTATAGTGTTCTGCATTTAAGTCATGAATCCAATTCTATTTTATTTATGATCCAAGAAATAATATTTCCCATGCCTGTATTTTGCATTTTATTAAAATTAATATCTGAATGTATACCATACCTGCTTTTCTTTTCTATTATCATGAAACTTATAAAGCTTCCCCTTTACTATTTTATGTCAAAGTCATTCTTATCATACATAGTACCAGTTGCTGTAGTTTTGGTCAAGTGTTTATTTCTACAATTCATCACTTTGCAGAAAATGACATTGAGCATGTTGACTATGTCATAACAAGCTTTTCAAATAAGATGCACTCCATCTTCTCTAGGCACAGTTACTTTATAATGTTTATAGTATAGTAAATTGTGTAAGTAATTTAAATATATATGTTCTTTTTTCACTGAAAGGTCTTTTAATGTTTAATCAGCCTATCCACATTGCTATTTGTTTCCCTCTGTATTTTTTATTCTCATTAAACCAGTGCTTGAATTACATGAAACTACCTTAACTCTAGATAATGATTGTCAAAGCTTTTAATATAACTCTTTGTCTTCCTTAGACTTTTGTTTTTGCTTGTGTAGTTACTAACTCAGATGGAGAGCAAAAATGTGAATGCATTTTAAAAGGAAGAACTTGGAATAGTATTTATGAACCTATTTGGTTCAGCTAAACTTTCAGCAATGATACTGTATTCTCCCCCAAGCTGCAATGAAAGCAAATATAATAATATAAACTGAAATAAATCAACATAAATTATCAGAAAATAACATACATTGCAATTAAACTTCTAAATGATTCAAATTAAATATATTAATACATATCTGTTGTCCAGTGTATCTCTTTCCAGAATGTTAACTAGCATTTGCTTCATAATAAACCATTCTGAAACTTCTTGATTAAAACAATAAACACTTATTATGTCTCACAATTCTGTGGCTTCTGTGGTCGATTCATATGTGTGGGGCTGGATTAGCTGCAGAGCTGTTGTCTAGGGAAGACTAATTCATATATCTGAGATTTCAACTGTGATGGCCAGCATGGTTGGTACCAGTGAGGCCTCTCTACACATGGCCTCATTTTCTGTACGGTGAGCTCAGACTTGTTCACATGGTGGCAGAAGAGATCAAAGAAGCAAGAGAGGATAAACCCAAGGCGTAAGCAGTTTTAAACCTCATGTTACGTCAACATAAGCAATATGGCCAAGCCTAGAGGCTGTACATGCATGGATATATGGAGGAATGAACCATCAGGGGTTAGTACTGCAAAAGTATAGCACACAAAATAATAAAAAGACAAAACCCAAGTTGAAATCACATTTTTATTTTTAATTTAGTTACATTATTTCTACTATCATGATTCTTTTACATTCATATATCTCTCCAGATCTCCCTGTCAGAAATTTTCAGGCTACTCTTGGAAAATATCAGTCTTTCCTAACAGTTACACAAAATAAGTGACTTTAACAAATGCAATCACTTGCCATTTTTTGTTAAATTCCATAGCAGTGTGGTTGCAAAGCTTCACTTGTTTGATGGAATTAGAGTATTCGTATCCCATTTCAGTATTACCTGTTACAGTATCACACTGCATCGACTTATAACTTGTATTCATCCTTCAAATTGTTAACGTAAATCACGTCCATTCAAGTAAGAAGCACAAGTAAATGAATATTGAAATTGAGGTTATATATACAATTATAATTATATCAGTATGTTTGTTATTAATGACAATGTATTAAGAAAACTGCACACACAAAAAACGAAGATAGTTTGCAACAGCAAATTAGCTTAATTATCACAATAGTAGTTTTCGGTATCTTCCTTCAGTATTTCCTTTGGTGTAAGGAGTTTTAAGAAATGGGTAATTAATCCAAAGAAAGGATTAATTTATGAGAGCTCAGTCACCCCAACATGTATGATTAAACTCCACTATGAAAATCCCATTTCTCTGAGATATGAAAGTAAATGTGTAAATTAGTGCTAAACCAGTAGCATATATAGCCAATTTTTATTTTGCCCACATTTTAAATTAATTATTTTGCTTTAATTCTGAAAAACACTTAAAAATATAAAATCATTATTACAGATCTACTGGAATTACTCTTATGATTAATTACTATACTATAACATTAGAATATTGGTGTTTTTGATGTTTTACAATTAATGCAATAATGCAATAGCAACCTTATGATGCATTGCCATAATATATCATCAAAGTGGTTCTATCAGAGAACTAAAGAGACTGGTGGCATTTATAAGACTTTTAGGTAAAATATAACTTTGTGAACTATTTGTAACAGAAAGAAATGAAAAAGCAAGAAAAAATGAACATAAATTAGGCAAAGATCCAAAAGTTATGACATAGTAAATCATAAGTGAGTAGAATATTTAGAAAAATAAATATAAAAGAAAAAAGAAAATACTTTTACTCAATAGTTTTTTTCATTAAGTTTTGGCAGAAATCTTTGTGCAATGAGAAAAATATGAACATGTATATGTGTATTTATTTCGAAATGATTTTATAGATTGTATCTATCTAATATAATGTTCCAAATCCTCATATAGATAAATTATGTTTACAAGCAATATAAGACTGATATTAATTCTCTTTATACATTTTTTGTCATGTTATTTAGTGGTAGCATTGTATCTTAGAAAGTGAAATGTATTTATTACAAGTATTCCATTATTATAATTACTGTTTATACAATTTTAGTTTTATGCCATTTTATGTTTTTAAATATGTTCATTTTCTTGGTACAATTAAAGTAAAATATGTTATGACAAAGGTAATCCAATAATTACTAATTACTTATTTTATAGCAAAGTATTAAAATGAGAAAATGTGAACTCTGCTTTGGTGTGAAATGTTTTATTAATAAATTATTCATAATAATGACTACATTTGGCAGAAGCTTTATAGCTCCTGTGTGACAGATCTCTAAATCAATCTTGTTAACTCATCCTTGGAGGAAGGTCATTGAGATCACAATCCTTCAATCTAGGCAAATAATATAGGTACAGTATTTATAATCTACTGACAATAGCTTAGAAGTCAAACAAGGAATAATGTAAAAAGTTCAGCTAAAAACTCATTCAGTCCGATGTCCTCATTCTGTAGTGTATATTCCAGTTCACAAATAAATGATGTTTGCTTGATTAATGAAAATGTGCCTACTACCTGGCTCTAATGAGTCAGTGTAAATTTATATAAATATTAATGACTATATGTATACTAATCAATGGAAACAACCCAATATCATCATCTATCTGAACAGTATAAGCAAAATATAAAGTGACACTTTGATTAATGTTCATATGTATTCTTAAAATGAGAGGTCATATGAGCTCATTCTTGTTATTTAATGTTTATTATTATAAATTATTTACAATTTATTTATATCTTTGAGATGAAATACATTTCACTACTAATCATTTATTTTAATAAATAAATGATATTTCATGATGTTCAACATCTGTAACATTCAGGAAATTTAGTTGTTTACTGTTTTGATACAGCTTATATTATAAAGATCTGCTTTTTCCCCAATGTTCTCTTTATTTTCAAGAAAGTCTTTCAGAAAAAAAAATCTGAGAATATATCCCTCTCCTCTATTTTAAAGTCATTTACAGTTTTCTACACTTTCCCATTTGTTCCTCACTCCTGTGCATATGACTCAACTGCTTCCACAAGTCTGCAGTAATTTGTCAGTTGCTAAGCACTAGACACAGAATGTAATGCTTATCTCACTTGATCTCTCAATAGCGTTTGTCAGCCTTCTTTTCCCATAACAAAATAATGCTCTTGTTTTCTTCCCGTACTCCTGGGTTTACTTCTCTTTCTCAGACTCCTTTTTCTTTGTGCCCATTTAAAAAATATTGGTATTCATCAGAGCTCCATTCTAAGCTTTCTTCTCTTTTCAG
The DNA here is from genome assembly GCF_000325575.1 of Pteropus alecto. Taxonomy (NCBI): domain Eukaryota; kingdom Metazoa; phylum Chordata; class Mammalia; order Chiroptera; family Pteropodidae; genus Pteropus; species Pteropus alecto. The sequence goes on along the minus strand of NW_006439568.1, from coordinate 13,367,548 downwards.
TACATATATGCTTACTCCGGCAATTCCCTCTTAAGACATTCCTGTTGGAATCCACCCATTATTGTATAAGAAACCCAAATTCAGTATGACGTTTATAACCAATATCATAGGAGAAAAATACTTAAATAATAAATACAGTTGTAACACAAGTTAGGTGCTACTTTCTCTTTGATCCTCTGACTGCGAACATCAACTTAAAATGTGATAAAATAAAATTGCCTACTTTGATCTGAAGCTGGGCTCATGTAATTTCAATGTCAATATATTTCAGACCTAGCATCCCCAGAGGGGTGATCTGGTTGACATTGACAGCCAGTCTCAGAGTCCTCAGCTAACATCAAATGTAGCCATACTGGTGAACCTTCTTGAACACTTAAACCTATAGAAAGATGAGTGCATCTCTAGCTGGCATCAAATTGCAATTTAATGAAAAATTCTAGAAAGAACTGTGTAGCTGAGCCCAGTTACCCCATAGAACCCACTAAGTTTAGGGGTTGGTTTATGTCTAGTAATATACAACCAAAACTATCACTAAGAAATGTTAACATAGCCCAATACCAAAACCAACCATAGATTTTATTATGTGTTGAAGAATTAGGAAAGTTGTTTGCTGAATAATATTTATGTAAACTAATTTTTATTTTTATTTTATTTTTATTTTTATTTTTATTTTCAGTGGAAAAGTCTACAATGATTGATTGGTTCCTAATAAAATAATCAATAATAATAAAAATGTGCATGTTTCTTTCAAAAACTTACGATGTGGCAGATAGATACTTTTTAGAGAAGTTAATATATATTTTACTTGTCAGAACTTCTGATCCTGTCATATCACTCTTACAGAATGGAAGACTTTTCACATTTCTTTAATTTCTCGGCTCTTTTAACTATAACTATGGCAATGATTCAGCTACATCTTGGATATATAATGTATATAAAAGGGATTTTTGAGTAATAGAGATAAAAGTAACTGTAAAAATGTAACTATATACTATATATTATTTTAATTTTGAACAAATAGATCATTCCTTTATCTTAGTACAATTGGGAATCATACATTAATAATAAAAAGCATAACATCTGACATTCTTATATATCTTTATGATCTTATTTATTGATTAAGAATTTTAACAGTACCATTAGAAATCTCCAGTTAATCTTCTCTTTTAATCCTTAAAACTGTCTGTGTAACGTTACAAAAAAGTGTTCTACATTGTCTTTTTCTAGGAAGGTAAATTAGATAATAAAACTAAACAAGAATATATTTGTCAGGTTTACTTTTTTATATTCTCTTTGTCTCATTTCCCCAATCGCTTCATGAATCTACATCTTTGCTCATATAATACATAATAACTATGAAAGCCAGCTCGTAAGGTACATTTTACACTGAATGGCTGCTCAGTTTTCCTCCCAACTTTTACTATGTTATTCTAATGAAAGCTGTTGCTGGAAACACTAGGCCTGAAATACATTGACATTGAAATTACATGAGCCCAGCTTCAGATCAAAGTAGGCAATTTTATTTTATCACATTTTAAGTTGATGTTCTCAGTCAGAGGATCAAAGAGAAAGAAAGTAGTACCTAATTTGTGTTACAACTGTATTTATTATTTAAGCATTTTTCTCCTATGATATTGATTACATTCCTCATACTGAGTTATTTTGAAAGGCAGTGAAATTTTTGAACGATGTGTTCTTTAGAATTTTTGTAGAGTGGATGTGTACTAGAGGGTGTGTATACACAAATACAATTTCTTAAGTAATGTGATTTCTCTTATTAAAACATACTTGATACCAACAAAAATGAAATATATGTGATTAAGAGTTGAAATGGCTTTTCTATACAATCTATTATGAATCCTTTAGTTACTATGCTTTGAAAAAGAGTATTTTCCAAAAGAGATTCTTGTAGTGATGAAACTGTTCTGTATTTGACTGTGGTGATGGATATATACAAACCACAGGTGATAAAATTGTCTAGAACTAAATACACACAGCCACATATAAATCAGTACAAATAAGATGAGGGAAATCTGAGTAACATCACTATATTTAATAAATGTCAAATCCTAGTGTGATATTGGACCATAGTTTTTCAAGGAGTTACTATTGGGGAAAATTGGTAATATTGTCCCGTAGTTTTGTAAGAAGTTACCCCTGGGGATAAAAATAAGGAGCACATCAGATCACTCTGTATTTTTTTTTTTTATAAATACATGAAAATCTACAATTATCTCTATAAAATTTTCAACTAAAGTGAAGTTATTACTTTGTGTTCATAAATTTAATTTACATTGAAGTAAAAAATGACTTGTAAAGAGAAACAGTTCTTAATTTGCTACTGATCGTGTGCTCTCATCATTGAATACCATATTTATATCATCGTTTAATATTATGAAATGCCTAATAAATTCTTATTAGACAACATTTCTTGTGAAATGATTTATTTCTCCTGTCATTTCACTAACATTTATAAATTAATTACTATGTGTCAGCACCAGGCAATGTTGTAGGCTAACCCAGGGCTGTGTACCTGGAAAAATAACACATAGCCCATGTCATGAGGGGCTTTAGCAAGCTAGACTTAGAATGCTTAAAATATATGTGTATGCATTAAATGTACATAAAAGGAGAGAAGCTAATTTTGCTTCAGATAACAGAGAGGAAGTCTTCACAAATGGTAAAGAACATAAAGTAAAAGGGATGAAAAATAAATGGTTGTGGGAAGGAATCGTTTAAAAGTATGCCTGCAGTCTATTTTCTTCTGTTATCACAGATGCCTTAAAAAGGAGGAGGATGTTATCAGGCCAAATATCCTTGTAAACATGGTGGTTTAATACACTTACAGGAAAATACACTAATGGTATTTATTAGAAAGAAAGCCCTGTGTACAGAATGCTCTTACAAGGGTGCACCCAGTCTGACCAGGGGACTTACAAAATAAATCTGCAATTTATATTTTTATGGAGCAGGGATCATTTAAAACAAATAAACTATGTTATTAATTGGGTATAAATAGATATTCCATAACAAAATGTCTCTTTATGTAAGCGAAGAGTTCATGCGCCTCTAGATCTCCATGTTAACTCTGAATCTCAGAGCCTTTTGATAAGGCTTTGCCAATGTAAAAATTAGATAAAAGTATAAATGGAAGATAATGTTGAGTTGCTGCTTTGAAATTTCTGGATTGTGCCACTAAATGAACCTGAGAATACAATAGCAGAAAAGATTTGGAAAAAAAGATAATGATCTTAAGTTTTGGATAGGCTAAGTTTGGGGCTTTGTGAGAGACAATAATTTTCATTTATTTGGACAACGACCCGGTCTTATGCTGTTCTCTGGACGATTGCGTGTACCTACGTGTTTAAATATTCAAGCCATATGTACACTACTGATCCAGTACACAACTTATAAAGGATAGTCTGTCCCTGTTCAGTTAACAATAACTTCCTCAACTGTTCTTTCAGCCCATGTGATCTGATTATCATTTTCTTTTATTACTTATAACATTCATTTTAAAAATTGCTTTCTTCATAAACTATTTTCTTTACTATTTTCTTTTTTAAAGATGCAAATTTCATGTTTTTTTGAGGGGGGTAAAGAATAGTTCTATTCATGTACTTTTTACTGTGGTCAAATACACATAAAAGTAAACATTTTAACCATTTTAAAGTGTATAAATTTCATGGCATTTACTGTTTTGACAACATTGTGTAATCACCATTGCTTCCTAATTCCAGAATATTTTTATCAGACCAAAAAGAATCCCTGTACCGCAAAGCAGTCCTCCCCATTCCTCCCTTATTACAGCACCTGGAAACCACTCATGTATTTTCTGTTTCCATGGATTTTCCGATTGTGGAAATGTCACATAAAAGGAATCATATGATGCATGTCCATTTGTGTCTTGCTTTTGGCATTAAGCATGATGTTTTCATGTTGTGCCATGTATAAATACTTAATTCTTTTTTATTCAATTGAATGAATATACTACAATGGTTTCTAACTATATATTAATTCATTTTTTAAACATTTTATCATTGGAATGACCATTCATCATTTCATTCATTTGACAAATGTTTGTCAACAGGCTACTTAATGCTAGCCTTCTTTTGGGCTCTGAGACTTCATCAGTGAACCAGACGCAGTTGCTGGCACTAGATCTACTATCTTAACCCTGTATACGCCTCAGTCTGTTATATTCTGGCTTTTAACTTAATCGCCTGAATAGGAACCTCAATATATTTTACAGTTCCTTTGCGTAGTACTTACTCATCATCTTAAATAATATAATAATATTTGTAATTATTACTGGGTTCTCCTTTTTTATAATATCTATTTTTCTTCTGGTGCTTTTAAACCATACAGACAACCCTTTCTATGATTTTTAGAAAATTATCTTAATATGTAGTCTTATCTTTAATTCATTAGAAATCAATTAATTAGAATTAATTAATTAATTAATTAGAAATTAATTAGAACACGAAAAAGAAATTTTATATTTCCACTATGTATACATAAATTGGAGCCAAGATGTCCATATTGTTTTGCTTTTTTCTTTTAACAATATATTGTGAATATTTTATTGCCAATAAAACCTATTATATACTTACTATATTCTCTGCAAAATATTTCATTCTAAAAATATACTATAATTTAAATACTCTCTTAATATTGATCGTTTATATTTCCAAAGTTTATTTTATTGTGATAATAAATTGGTGCCATTGTGACTAAAGATTTATAAGCATTTTATGTTTATTCTGATATTTATGTAAATGATTGGTGAGAGTTAGTTGTTTTTCACATCTGTGATACTCATTTGTTTTTCTTCATGTATTAATTTCATATTATAATGTTAATCTTTTTTCTTCTCGTATTGATTGCTAAATTCTGTTAACGATTATTGCGTTTATTTTTAACCAGGACCATACTTTCTTTAAATTTTGTTTATGATGATTTTGATCTCTGGAAGGGTTTTTTATATGTTTAAAATAAATGATATTTTATTACATAATTTATTCTTTTGTTTTTAGGATTAAGAAGGCTCCCAAAATGTAAAGTCACCATTAACAACATTATTATCTTTAGTTCTTTTATTATTATATTTTATATTGAGGTAGAATTCTAAATTATTTAATAACTTTTCCAAATAATCTTTTTATTGAAAAAGTTATTCTTTTCCTAATATTTTGATCTATAAAACATATTTTAAAGTTACATTGTTTTGTGTAATTTCATCTGTTTCTGGACATTCTACTATTCTCATAGGACCTGAAACAGACTTTGAATGAAAGAGGCAGGAATATGGCCTGAAGGAATAGCTTGAGACATTTCCTGCAATGATTATGATATTCTTCTAGTTGCCTGTAGGTTATGACGCTCACTTATGTCCTCCAAACTAGATTGCTCCTGATATCCAGATTCACCCTAACGACACTTATGAAGGAGAAGTTAAATATGTTTAAACTAAACCCATTTTCTTTCTCCAAAATTGCTTATCTTTCTCTATTTTTTCTAACAGTGAAAGGCGCTACCAAAAGATCCTTGCATATGATACTGTATTTCTAATTTCCAAGTTAAAATTGATTCTTAAATTATTTTAATTTAGACCTTAAATACATTTTATATTCATTCCTTCTACTATATCCACACTGCTACTATCATACCTTAGGATATACTACTTTGTCAATTAGGTGATGACTTTTTATATTCTCATGGCAAACAGGCCCAGCTACTTTTTTCTGTTTAACACATTGTTGGCAGAGTGATATTTTTTACAAATGTATGTCAATCTCTATAAAATAGAGACTGAATAAATCTAAAGATCTGCCCTCTCACTCTCTGACTCTGAGAGGAGACCACACTCTGTGGAGCGTTACCCCTTTCCTAATAAACTTTCCATTTGACTCTAAAAAAAAAATCTAAAAATCTGATTATGGCTATCATATTCCTCATCACTTACCTTATAAAACCTATATATCTCTGCGTGGTTTTCTAGAACCTTCATGATTTAGACTCTAATTCATACTTCAACGATAATAAATTGCTGATGGTCTTCAGAACAGTGTTCTTTTTTGCCTTGTTGTCTTTATGCTATTTAATCTACCAAAAAAGGTCTTCAGTTGATTGCCCACTTAGTATATTCATACTGTTTAAGTCTCAGCAAAATGTTAATTCCTCTGGAGGAAACTCACTTATTCTTTTTCTTATACTTCCACTGCAGTTTTTAGAAACATTCATTAAACAATTATTTTACTGTATTTTACTGTATTTGAGAACAGGAATAATGCATTTTCATCTTTAAATCTCTAACTCTTAAGATAGTGTCAGGTCATAGGAGGTATACCACATGTACATTTAAAAATGAATAGCCTGTGGATACTTAGATTACATTTTCCCTAAATAATGAGTATTAACGAAAAGAGCTAGAATTCCATGATTCTTAATTAGGAGTCCTCTTATTTCACAGTCCGATTCACTGACTCTGGAAGTTAAGTAATTCTGCTTAGTTACAAACCATAGTGACTGTAATTTTCAAGATCTAAGTGTAGTAGGATGCCTACTGACTCTTTGATACATTATCAGCTAATTTGTTTTATCACAAGCTATTAAAATACACAAAGTTTCTGATACAGAAATATATCCCCACACAGAAACTTGTATGCAAATGTTTATAGCAGCATTATTTATAATATCCAAAAATTATAAACAACTTAAATGTTTATCAACAGATGAGTAAATAAACAAAACTAGTATATACATTCGATAGAATATTCTTCAGCCATAAAAAGGAATTAAATATTGCTACATAGTACAACTTGGATAAATCTCAAAAGTGTTATGCTAAGTGAAAAATGCCAGACACAAAGATTGCATATTGTATGATTCCTTTTATATGAAATATCTAGATTAGGCAAATCCTTAGACACAAAAAGTTTTGTGGTTCTGGAAAATGGGGAGGAGGGAAATGGGGAGGGATTATTTAAAGTATATGGGATAGTCTTATGAGATGATGTAAAAGTTTTAATACTAGAAATAGGTGCTGGTAGCACAATGTTGTGAATTTTAAAGTACACTTTAAACTGGTTAGTTACATGTTAAGTGAATTTCAACAATGACAAAAAATAAAATAGACTGCCCAGGCTCAAGTGCATGCTCTGTGTTTCCTCTCTGTGTGACCTCAGATGAGTTACTTAACTGCTCTGTACTTAACTATTATAAAGAATAAGACTTAACTTATGAGATTATTTTAATACTTAAATAAGAGAATGTGTGCCTGCCTACAGCTGTGCATAGAGAATTATTAATTATGACTCAAATATACGTTTAACGATTAATAACAATAAAATGTTAATAGCAGATTATTTTAATTAAAATAAGATATGATGAAGGTCTGTGGTGATGTGGCAGCCTGACCCTGCCTGGCCATTTCCTGCTTGAATGAGTTCATTCCTGACTACCTCATCTCAAGGACTCTCTGGCTAACATCAGTTTTTTTTCATAGCTGGCCAACCAATTAATGTTCTTCCTTATATCTGTAGCTGTGCAGGAATGACAAGAATGTATAAAACTGCCTGTTATGTTACAATCAGGGCTCAGCCTTTGGATAAGAATCTGCTTGAGCCTGTGCTGGCATCAATAAATGCTGCTTCCTGCTGTGCTGATAGCCTTGGTGTCCCGTCTCTCTGAGAATCCCGCGACAGTGGTGGTGTCAATTGAAGGCAAGGGTCATATTCTGAGAATGCGTTAGAGGGGTGCTGCACAGGAATTAAAAAAAAAAAAAAACAATTAGCCCAAGTTATAAACATCAACCCAGATCTCTAAAACAAAGAAGCCTGGGGGTGAGAGGCAGCCTGGCTCTTGATCTAGTCCTGTGCCTGGCAATGTGTTCATTGGAAATAGCCTTTGTTGAAGCCGATGCCTCTTTGAATGGTTGCCTCTTCAAAGTGGATGCCTCTGCACCAAAGCTGAGTCAGGCCTTTACATTACACAAAGAAAAGCCGCTGTCAAGGTTTACACTACAATTACTCACTTGTTTGTGGTGATACTGGTGTAAACAGACCTACTGTGCTGCCAGTCTTATGAAAGTATAGCACAGACAATCGCAGTAATAGGCTATGCCCTCTAGGTTTGTGTGAGTGTTCTCTATGTTGCACAATGACACAATCATCCAGTGATGCATTTCTCAGAACCTATCCCTGTTAAGTGTCCTGTGACTATATTTAGTCTTTTAAGAAATCACACATTTTTTCCAAAATAATTACAATTTTACATTCTCAACAGCAATGTATGAGAATTCCAATTTCTCCAAATGCTTGCTAACGTGTAGTATGAGGTGTGCTGTGAGTTGAACCATTGTAACAGTAGTATCCTGTTTTAACATTGTGGTTTTAATTTGCATTCCCCTAGTGATTAATGATATGAGAATCTTTTTGTTTGTATGTCTTTATTGTGAATTATCTTTTGAAGTGTTTTGCTCATTTTTTAATTGTTTTTCTTTCTTGTTGAATTTTAAAGTTTCTTTACATATTTTGGAGACAAGTCTGATTTTTGTGCTATAAATATATAGCATTCTGTGGCTTGTATTTTAATTTTTGCAGCAGTGGTTTTTAAATGACAAAAGTTTTAATTTTTATAACTTCTCATTTGCCAATTTTTACAGTCTGTACTTTTTGTTTTGTTTGTTTCTTAGTCATCTTTGTGCATAGTGTGTGATAAATGTTGATATTCTCTAAACTTTTTTTATCTGGAGATTCAGTTTTCAAGAGTTTTTCTTCATTTAGTTGTCTTAGTTTCAATTATATAATTTGATAATAAGGGCAGTTTTGATGCAGAACAGGGCAAACATCCCCCAAGTCGGGGGAGACGAAGCCCTGCACTGAGAG
>NW_006439568.1:13336449-13358631 GCF_000325575.1 Pteropus alecto | reverse complement strand
GCAGAGAGTACAGAAAGAGTTCAAAACACACACCAAAGTTAGGGTCCAAAGGAAAGTTTGTTAAAGAAGAGGAAAAGCAAAGACTAGAGAAGGACAAAAACCCAAGACAAGGAATAAAAGCCCCAAGTGTGTGTGAGGGGGATATCCAGTTTATATATCATTCTTTAGTTCCTGTGAGTTACAGTTTAAAGACTTTATTTACCCATTCTCTTTGATACCACATACAGTGAAGAAGGGGAAGGGTAAGCGTATGTAGTGTGAAAAACCTGCTGGCAGTTCCCAGCCTTTAATCCATAGGTTCTCTATGGTTTTAGCCATTGGGAATAAATGATTTTATTTTGTGTGGGGCAGCCACTGTTTTCCTGTTTCCCTTTCACAGGTGTGGGGAAATGGGTTGTTAGCAATCCCAGTCGAAATCTTCCTTTGTTCTACAGGTGTCCTCTTGGCTTGGCTGCAGGGCTGATCAGCATATCGAAGTTTCTGAATTTAGCTTGTTTTAACATTTTAATTCTCTTGCCTCCTCCCTACGTTAGTTTTACATTTTAGATTCTGATCCTAATTTTTTTTTCTTTCCTGTTCCAATGGCTGAAACTTTAAGTATAATGCAGAACAGAAGTTGTGAGAGTAGCCATCCTTATAGGAAAGTAACGTCTTTCACTATTATATATTATTTAGCTATATGGAATTGAGAATATTCTGTTCTATTCCTAGTTTGCTGTTTTGTTTATTTGAAATCATTAATCAGTGTTGCATTTTTTCAAATGCTTTTTCTGTATCGATTAAAAGAGTTTCTCGTCATTTTCCTCCTTGTGTCATATAGAATTTGACTGGCCTTTGTCCCCAGTTCCTCAGAGGTTACCTCCAAATTCTTGGAATGTCCTAAGAGATTTGGAACCTTCCCAGATCTCACTGTATGTATTTCTCTATTTGGCTGGTTCTATTTTCTATCTTTTTGTTGTAATCAAACTATAAGCACAATTATATGGCACTTTCCTGAGTTCTGTGAGTTGTTCTAGTGATTTATCAAACCTGAGGGGGCAGTGGTGTTATTGTCGGGGCTTCCTTTGTTCCCCGGTAGCTTCTGTCTGACTGGCTTCTGAACAGTGGGAACTACAAAGTTTATAGACAGTAGGTCAAAAATGAGGGTGACCTTGGGCCCCTAAACTGGCAGATGCTGTGTGAAGTGAGGGCAGTCCTCTGGAGGACTATGTCCTTACCTCTGAAGTCATGCTGACTCTGGGGAATCCTTTAATATGTTAACACGGCAGAACACCTTGACCAATTTTCAAAGTTGATTCACTCTTTTACTCTTTTATTCCTGAAATTCTGTTTACTTGTTTATTTTCCTCTCATTTTCATTTGTTAATTTATATTAAAAAATGTTCAAGTTTTCTGAAACTTTGTTTAATCTGTAATTAAACCTCTCCATTGATTTTTTTTAGTTCATTATATGTCAGTCCTAACATTTCCATTTGATTTGTTATATTTTATAAGTTCTTTGCTCTCTTTTTTAATTTATTTTAAATGCGTTGTCATTTACATCATGAATTATATATTTAGTAGCTACTTTAAAGTTCTCGACTTATGATTTCAACATCTCCATCATTTTGGAGTTGGAATCTGTTAATGAACTTTATCAGTGAAAATGGAGTATAACTCTTAGTTCTTTGAATATTGTATTTGGATGTTTCTTGGACATTGGAATATTTCATTGTGTAGACTCTGGATTCTCTTATAGTTCTCAGAAAAATATTAATATTTTCATTTTGAATAAGTTATTATTTTGGTTATATTCAGAGTACGAGCTCTCTTACCTTGAGTGTGTGCAGGCTCAAAAGTTTTTAATCAAAATTTTAACCACTTGCACCTTGCTGATTTGAGGCTCTGATCCACCATTAGAGAAAAGCCACAAAAGATAAAAATTCCAAGTTATGAATCCATTTAACAATCAGTCTGTATTGCTTCACTATTCTGAATCATATGGTTGTTTTCTGTATTTTATCTTGAACTAATAATTGTTATCAGTGAATGGGCTGGACTATGATGTGCTTACAGTTATATATTGGAAAGAGAACACACAACGATTTTATTAAGGATCTATTAACCTGTATGGAAATTTTAGTAGATATATAGTACAATAAGCAAAATTTCTTAAAATCAGTGAACAGTTTAATTAATGAAATTTAAGTCATATGAAATCAGTGTCTCCAGGTGGTAATATATATGGATGCTACAATCCTAATTATTTAGATTACCACTTATATACTTAACTCATCTGAAAATCTGATGTCCAAAAAATAAATATGCGTTATTCTAGTTAAAATGGCAAGCGCACATTATGATGAATTATTGTGACGGAATTTTGAATAGTAATTCCTTTATGGCAAATTCTATTTTATTTCAGTAGCATGCTAGTAAACATATTTATGGACTAATATAAGAAGCCAAAACTTACTTTGGCATTATGCAGACAATGAAGTTAGATCTGAGGTACATAGATATATATGTGGTCTGTTTGTTGCTTTAACTATTAAGTACTGTATCAAGTATGGGATAGATTCCAGAAACATTCAGGTATCCTAAAGACATACTGGGACTTCTTGGAATGTATTATCTTGAGAGTGAAAAATTGCAAGGATCTTTATGCTTCTTAGAAGAATAGTAGCCTATAAAAGTGCTATACTCCTGTTTTTGTTGAATTTATACTCAATAGAATAAGAAAGAGTGACTATATTGAGGCAGAATGTATTCCAAGTCTACACATATGGCTGTCAAAAAATGAAAAAATGAAGAAAGAATTTCTCAGTGAGTATATGTACTAATAATATGGCAGCATTTTTTCCCCTTAAGTGTAAGTAATCTATATTGACCGTTCATGTATTGCTTTTTTTATTCAGTAAATGCTTCCAGAGCAATCTCTATGTATCAGACTGCATGCCATGCTGGTTTCACAGAATCATATAAAGAATACATACAAACTAAAATTAAACTATTTCTAAATGTTATTGTTGTTACAATTGTCATTGCTTTAATACATGGAATTTTTATTATGTATTTACAAATGTAGTCACCTCTTTTTTTTGCTTTGCTCTGATGATCTAATCTATGATAATCTTGTGCAAGACAATTTTACATGTCAGTTTTTCACAACTGAGCTATGCCTTTTAAATACATTGATTTTACTTGTGCCTCAAACTATTTACAAAACATTTATATGAAGTGTTAAAATTTTCCTTAATTTATCTTGTGACATACTTAGGATTTTAGATGATGACATAAAAGTTCAAATTTTAAGCTACCCTTTTTAAGTGTTTTGAAACCAATTATTAAAGATTAGCAGAATGAACATGCTGCCACTATTTTATATTAAACATATGCTTTATAAGAATGCCTGATGTTAGTTATACCTAATGTGCTTTGGTGTATTAGGATACATTTGCTTGTAAATGACAGAAAACTAATTTAAACTAGTTTAAGTAATAAAGAATATTTTGGATAGCATAACAGAGAACTTGAGGCACAAAAAGATCTATGAGGTCAATCTGAATCATCAGAACTTCAGAGCTTTCTCTCTATCTCTCTCTTTCTCTCTCTCTCTCTCTCTCACTCTGTCTCTGTCTCTGTCTCTCTCTCTTTCTGTCTCCCTCTTTCCCACAGTCCCTCGCTCCCTTCTCTCTCCTGCTTTCTCTCCCTCTCTCCATTTTCTCATAACTAGCCTCACTGTTAGTGAGGCCAAATGGTGGCCTCGGACAATACAAGCCTGCAAAATGTTGTATCAATATTGAAAAGGAAGAAATTCCCTATCATTCCCAAAGTTCACCAATCATGTCTCCCAAATGGACTCTGAATGGCCATGGATGATGCAACCACTGTGATTGGGGGACTATGTTACTGTAATCGATGCAATGTGAGTGATCCTTTACCCCTGTGGTATCCTCAGGTATAAGGGCATGCTGCCCAACACTGACACGGAGAACCCAAAGAATGTGGAATTATTAGAACTCTTGAGAAAAAAAAAAATCAAAGAAACAACCAAATTGAAAAATGGCAATTAGTATGGATAATGGGAAAATTGAGATGAATTTTTTTGCCGAGACCCAATTTCTCTACGTTTTTTAGGTTATTCGTTGATCATCAGAACATTCCCTTATATGTCAATGTCAGTGTTACTATGGTAGAAAAAGACACAAATTTTAGAAATTGTTATTTTTTATATTATTAATGTTAAATAAAATAGGTAGGAGATAATTTCTCTTTTCTCTCAGCCTTCTTTTTCTGATTCCAAGGTTGATCAAAACTAATGTCTTGGTACATGACTGGGATATGGCTTATGCTCTAGGGCTGGCGTGATGGAAACTATTCTTCAGGAAGCCATGGGTAGTTACTTTTTCATTTCTTTAAACAACTTTATGAGAAGTAATTTGCATAAATAAACTATCTATTCAAAATATACAAATGAGTTTTGACAAATTCTGTGAAACCAATACAATATTCAAGATAAAGATGTATTCACTACCCCCAGTAGATTTCTTATGTCCTCATCCATTCCTCCCTTTTGCCCACTGATATGCTTTATGTTAATGTATTAAGTAGTTTTCTCCAGAGAAATAGAACAGACAGGAGTTATATATCAATCGTCTATGTATAAGTGAGAGTTTTTTTTTAAAGAAATTGGCTCACACAATTATGACGGCTGGAAAGTCCCAAGAGCTGCATACAGTCGGAAAGGTGGAGACCCAGGAGAGACAATGTGTTGTTCCAAAAATTAATTAATCATAGGTTTGAAGATCAATTTTTAGACTCTCTATTATTCAGTTATACTGACCTGTATATCTACATTTTTGCCAGTGCTGCAGTGTCTTGATCATATCTCTTTAGAGTAAATCTTTCTTTAGTAGACTATGCAAGCCCTCTAACATTGGTCTTCTTTTGCAAAATTGCTCTTTGTTCTATTTTTTTAAATAAACTTTAGAATCATTTTGTCAGTTTCTGCATAAAATTCTGATTTTGTTGGTGGTGTATAAATTCTAAAGATCAATTTAGATGAACAACAGTGAATTTCTAAATTCATGAAGATATATACTTATCTATTTAGGAAGGTCTTCATTTTACCTCAGAAATATTCTATAAGGGTATACAATTTTGTTAATTGCATTTATAAATACTTTTGGTGTTATTGTAAATGCAATTAAAAAATTTTTATTTTCTAATATACTATACTAACCTTATATTCTGCAAGCTATTAAATTCACTTATTAATTATACTTAATGTTTTTTAGATTCATTTGGATTTTCTGTCTATTTTCATAAATAATCATGCCATCTGCAAATAAAGAAACTTTTAATTCTTCATTTTCAGTTATACATTTCTTTCTTTTTTCCCTTCTTTCCTCCCTCCCTCCTTCCTTTTCTTCTCTCTTTCTTCTTTCTTTTCCTTCTTTGTATTATTATTATCTGTTATACTCACTAGGGCCTCAGCACGGAAGTGAACTGAGTGAGGTGTTGAGACAGGCATCCTCGCTTCACTCCTGACCATAGTGGAGCATGTTTAATATTTCAACATTAAGTTTGATTTCATTTGTAGGCCGACAGTTGCTCTTTCATTTTGGGCTGATTAGTGAGATCCCATTATCTCCAGAAAAAACAAAAACTATCAAATGACCTAAATGTTTACTTTCACAGGAGAGGACTAAAGGATGACTTTCCTTTTTCTTCTCTGACTCTACTCACTTAACGTAGCAGGGTTTAAGTTTACCTTGCCTGCTTTTATCCCCCAAGTGTTTTAAATCAATGTCTGTAGATTTTATGTTTGTTTGTTTGTTTTTTTCCTGGAGTTCATAAGTATGGGTTTGGTTCCAATTAAATGGACGAATTTAAATTTAGCATTTTAGGTAAATAGAGAATACAGTTTGATGGCTCACATTTTCCCTTAATGTTTAGGCCCATTTATGTGAGAAGACAAATTTCTACTACGTGGTCCAATGTAGATTACCAGAATTTCCTATTGGTTTTTGAAGTTATATTTGCACCTTATAATAAAGTTATTCTTTGTCTGCTTTCTGAAAGTATATTTCTCTGAAATTTTGTTTGTGGCAATGATTGGTAGAAGCTTTGGATAGATCTCAATTTTTGGTTAGTGAAGAAAAATATATTGATAACAAACCTTAAGAGAAGAAACTTCATACTATCCCAATAACTATGTTTTATGTGATTTAAAAACAATTTTGATTGTACACTAATGCAAAGCAAGTTAAGAAATGATTATTTCATATTTTAATTAGAAAAAATGAGAATCTGGGTGAACAAGTTTATTCTGAAAATTGCTAAGTCTAAGACTGTTCACAGATATTTTTCAGGCAAATACTATAGAAAGTACATTATTTTACAAGAATGCTTGGATCATTTTATCAGTTCTAGATTTAACCAGGAAAAGTAAATTATCAACAGATATGCTGTGCCCTGACATCTACTAGTAATAATTGATAAGATAGCGGAAGAGTCTATTATTATGTTTGTCTCACCATAGCTGAACTGTCATGTGATCATAAAGCTCAAAACTACCACTCAAAGGAAACATTAAAACTATGCATAAATCTATGTATATAATCGCAGACTTTGCAAATCCTTGGATTTTAAATAGAAGACATTACATGGCGCTTTTAGAGGTCATTCAGTAGGTTATAAAACCAGAACTGTTGACCTACTTAGCCACTCTGAATCCATAGTAAACATGAACTGTGTGCACGGGAAAGGAATACAAAAGAATGAGTAAATATGTTGAATAATTAGGTTACTAGTTTATTTCTTGAAAATAAATTATGTACCTGTGAGTGATTTTTTTCCACCTCCAGATTTATTCCTCCTTCCAGAGGTTTCACATTTCTTAGGACCATATAAAATTTTACTATTATGGTATTTGTTTTTAATAAATATTCCACATTCAAGTGTCTGCAATACACTAAGATTATGGTAATATGTTTACTCTTGGGAATGTGTGCTAACTGAAAGGATGCATCTAGTATCCTTTCATACAAGGATACAAAAATCAGTTTTTTTCTAAACACTTTTTATAACATCTGTACAACTCTTCATCAGAGTTTTAGCTATCTGGTGGTCTTTCAGAAATATAATACTCATTTATGATTTTCATATTCCTGGCTTATATCCTGCTACACTTATTCAATAGATGTTGACAGCTATCTTTTCAAATAATCTGTGGTTACTTTAAAATATGTAATTACCAAACCCATTAACAATTGTACCACTTTAATTGACTGTGTACTTCTCCTCAAGTATCTTTCAGTAGTAGACACTGGAGGTTGTCTACACATTTATTCACCCCTTTTCCACAATAAAAATCAATTTTGTTCAAGTATCTAACCTTCTCCTCTTCAGCCTTGTGCCTCAGGGCAAATTCTAACCCAGTTTCAGCAGTGTTTTATTTGTCCAAGAATATTTTCATTTGCCATGACAGCACTTGGTTCAGAGATGGGCAGATAATCAAGTTTTGACCAATGAGATACAAGAGAGTCTCAAAAAAAAGAAACATTTTCTGTTCTTCCTCTGGATGGTGTCAAACATGTTAAGATTTCTGAAACTGCTGTAGCCATCTTGATATGAAGCCAGAACTTAAGGTAGCAAAATGGAGAGAAAGAATGCAACTGGGTCCTAGATAGTGACATTGACCTGTTAAATCAGACAATCCTGGAGCCATCACTACCTCTACAATATTGATTTGTAATAATAAAAATCCATTTGGATTGGATTTTCTTTTATTTGTAACTGCTAATATCAAATTATATAACTGTCATTCATTTGTGCTTTTGTAAAATCACAGAAATGACACTGAAGCCACTTTTCCTTTACAATAGTAAACTATGATGGTTCCCATGGTCATTTAATTTCAAATAGATAGATGATACATAATGAAAGAATTTGCATAGAAATTAAATAATGATGAGAAAGCAAACAAGTCTTGTGGTCACCTTATTTAAAATATTTAAAAGAAAAAAAAACTTTTGATGAGATCTGAATTTTCAATCATGTTAATCATATCAATTATACAATTTACAGAATTAAAATCTTTATCTGAGAGCTTAAAAATGATCATTTTTATACCTATAGTATCTAACATATTAAACAAAATATACATAATAAATTGAAGACATGCAAACATATATATGTGCAAACATATATATGTGTATACATATATATGTTTGCATGTGTTCAATTTACATATATATGAGTATATGTATATATGTTTTATATATATATCACACATTTTATATATATATCACACATTTTATATATATGTGTATACATATATATGTTTGTATGTGTTCAATTTACATATATATGAGTATATGTATATATATTTTATATATATATCACACCCCTCACAACATATACTGTATTTTGAAATTCATATAATTGTAATTCCACCAGTTCCCCTACTTCTGAACAGCTTCAACTGAAAAGTAAATTTTTTAAACAAAAATATGCTATTAGCTCCATAGATTTCATAAATTATGAATTTTCTCTAGAGTCACAAATATATAGCAGACATTTTCAAAATACAGAGAGTACAGCATAATGGAATAAAATTATGTCCATCAGCTCCTTGGTAAGCATTGTTTGAAATAGCTATCAGTCTGACCTAATATGCAAAACTTTTCGATCTTCTAAAGAATCTTAAATTCGCATTTAAATGTTTTAATAACCGGGACCCCTTTCTTAGGCTAAAACTGAACTCAGAACATCAACTCCCCTTGCTTTCTCAGAAATGTTTGCATATGAGGTCAGATAATTTTTAAATTTATCACTTTTGAAAAACTCAGTTCCTTAAACTTTCTTCTTTACTAAATTACTAAGAATATCTAAGGTTTTCTTATTTATTATTTTGGGAATAACATTGTTTTCTGACATGCAGATTTCTCCCTATGAAACACTTCTGTAATTTAAAAAGAATGCATGCAGGAAAACGTATGTTATTTTATGGTTATTTAACATGAGCATTTTATAAGAAAAGAAGAAATCATAGGTATTAATTTCTCATAATCTTTAACATAATAAAGGAAGAAAATAAATATAGGTTAAATGGTATAAGGATATTGATTAGAATTACTGTAAGATCTGAATTGCAGTTTACACAAATCATTATTTAAATACATTCAATTAATATAAACTACTTATAATAATTAAACTAACACACAGGGTTTATCTTTTATAGCTGAGATTAAAAATATTAATCCATACTATTATGTTGTAATCCTCTAGCAGTCTTATTTAAACTATTAATTTGTTTAGCAGATATTTAACATACAGTACAAAATTTATATTTTAGCCTAGTCCCTATTTGATAATCAAATATGAAGCAAAGAGATGATGAATATTCAATTACTTCAGATTGTGTACTTAACACATAGGATAAATGTGTTATTAAAATCTTTAGAAAATAGAATTTTGGCCTTATTAATCAGTAAGTTTACATCTGTTGATCTGATGTCTGACTTATGGTATACTTTCCTTTCTTTAATATACCACTTGTGCTTTCTGAAAAATGTCCACTTTGACAAGTGGATGATATTCTTCTCACAGAGAAGACTCATTCTTAGATAATAATCGTGCCTAAGCCAAGTTTTCCAGATCAGTGCCATTTGGGGAGAGAAATAATTATTTTATAGCTATTTCATTTTCATGTTACAAAAGCTGGGCTTACAGTATATTCTAGACTACTTTAAAACTTAAATACTCAATTCAAAAGATTGATGCTATCTGCCCTAAATAAATCATTTTGACTTAAAAGAATTGTACCTGAAACAAGTCTGTCCTTTAGAATATTAGTGATGCAAGCAAACCTGATTCTAAAACATTGTCTCTTGGTTTTCAATCAAAAGATTTTCAACAAAAGACTTGAGCCTTGACAGTTTAACAAACGTGTCACTCTCTCCTTTACTAATTATTCAAGGAATACAGAGAATACAACTCTCTATTTAAACCTTACTTCTAACTAGGTAAGTGGGTAAGAAGGTAGATGAAAGGAAGGTAGGCAAAGGGAAGAATTAAAAGACTAAATTATTTCTTTCTTTTGGAACGTTAACTATACACACATCATTTCCTCCACAAGGTCTTAGGAGATCTTGTGAGGAAACAGTTATTTATTCATCCTCAAGTTATCTTACACATCATTAACAATCATTAGCTACGATTAGCACTTTATAATTTACATTTTAGTTGTTTATGTGCATTGATAACTAAGTAATGTACATTTAGTTGTGTTAAGTATGAAAAATTTTACCCTTTGTTTTTAAAGTCTCAGCATTATCTCAAAGAAAAAAGAAAGATTGAGCTTGATATTTAATGGGTTTCACTCTATTATAGCCTAATTTATCCCATATGTCATGTAGGGTTTATAAAACAAATAAATCTTTCTGAAGAAGTGTTCAATAGAGATATTAATTGTCAGTGTTGAAAATCTTTCTCATTAAGGATCATAAAGATATCTTTAAAGTTACATAACTGAATTCACTTGCAGCTGTTTTAGTGCTTTTTACTGCTTGGAACCAGGAGAAACAAAACATACTTGCGTTATAGCATTATGTTTCTGTCAATGGGTTAATTAATACATTTTATTTAAATAGAGGATTCTATAATGATAGTTAATCCAATTGAATAAATGTTTTAAAAATTAACTGAATTTGTCTTATACTTGATTTTCATTGACATTAAAAATACTGTTTTCAATATAAATCGTATGGTTCAATGATAAAGATTAAAGTATGTTTTCTAGATTAAAAAGCAGTTGTAAGAGAAGAAGAAATGTTTGGTAATGTTGCATAACAATAAAACAAAAGACTATATAATTAAATTTTAAAAATACTAGAGAAGTTTCAGGTGAATGCTTTTAAAAGCCAAGGAAGTCAGTTTTTACATTATATTTTATGAAGTGTTTTAGTATACATTTATAATAACAAATATTTGCTATTTAAGTAAAAAAACAAGTCTGTATAACATTAATGAAATCACCTCAAGACTGAAAAAGATCAAATAAACTTGAAATCAAAATATTCTAAAAGGCATGTTTTTCCCCTGAGAGATGAAACCCAGATTTATGAAGCAACATTTCTCAAACTACTAGTATTCCTCATGTTGATAATAGTATAACAAGTCAGGGGTAGAGGAAGAGTTAATGAATTTAAGAAATTCACTATAAAATACCACTTTGTGAAGATTTACATTAAATATTAGCATATAAAGTACCCATAGTGGTCCAGTTTTAAGAAAGCAGGTTATCTTTGTTCAAAACATTTTAGAAATATATTTAACCACAGGGATTTTCAAAAATTGATTTAAACTCAGTTTTTGTCCCATAGCTTTGGTGTCCCATGTGTCCCCAAGACACATCAATTTGGAAAATGCCCTTAAAGGCAATTTAATTAAAGACAAATAATAAGCTATTACAAATGTTACTACTTATCCAGAGAAAATTCTACTAAGCTGTCAGAAAATATTAATAAAAGTAACTTACAGTTATAGAAGACTAGCCATGCATCAGGTACTGCGCAAAATGTAGGTAAGCAACATCTCTTATATTTCCCTGAGCGTAAACTTGCTCTTTCTATTGTGTGTTCCACACTGTTAAAATAATTATCTACAAAACAATTTGATATTTTAAAATTATTTAACTTATTTTGATTATTTGCCATTGAACACAAAGGAATATTTCAGACTCCTTAATAGGATATATAAGGCACTTCATAATTTGTTATTTATTTATATTACATTTATTTTATCCTTTTTTTTTCCAAAGACTATACTATGCTAGAATAATGTGCTAAGTGATTAGATATCTAGAACTTAAGTTGGATATGTGCCCATCTCTGAAAATTCCTTTAGATAGGATGGTCAGGGAAGACCCCACTCAATAAGTAATATTTGAGTTGAGATTTGAAGGGTAAGAAAAAAGCACCATATATATCTTGAGAGAGAATTAGAAGATAGATTTATTTTAAGGAATTGGCTCATGAAGTTATGAGTCACAGCAAGTCCAAAATCTATAGGGCAGGCAGGCAAGCTGAAAACCCAGAGAGGGTTGATGTTGCAATCTTGACTTTAAAATTGCAGAATCAACCAATAGTCTGGAAGGTCAGGTAGGATTTCTTCACTGAGAAACCTCAGGTTTTGCTCCTCCAATTTTCAACTGATTTCAGTGAGATCCTAAAGTTACTGTTTGTAGTTATTAACCACATTTACAAAATACCTTAAATAACAGTACTATTGACTACCCAAGTTAACACATAATACCAACCATCACACAGGGTTATAGTGCATGAGCTCAAACAGAAAACAATTTGCTATGACTCATGCAATATTTTGACACCTGTTAAAACTATTATTTACCTTTTATATTAAGGGTAGTAACAGCAAGCACCGTTTGTATTTGTAATTCAAGCACTGAGTATGGATTATGTACCATTTTAAAGACTATCTGATGTAGAGATTTAAAAAGGCAAGTATGATAATATACATTCATCTCTTGCAAGTTGACATGGAACCATGTATATTGCTATGGAAAAATACGTATCTTCCAAAAAGATCCTGTCAAGAGTTGCTTAAATAATGAACTTTCTTAGTGCACTTAATATGTAATTTAATTTCTAAAACTGAATCAAGATAAAAATATTAATGTTTTGTAAAATAGTCAGGGTCCTGGAAGATAATCAAAGAGAGTTTCAGATGTTCACAAAATTGAACTTCAGAACGCTTCCTGCTGTTAAGCAATAATAAACTAATTGTGGCTTCCAAGTAGAAAACCACAGGGAAGAGAGTGCATTCAAGAGAAATTTAAATCTGAAGTTATGTTATTATCCTTCATTCAGTTAACGTCTATGTCACTTAATAAGACCATCATGAATCTATAGTGACTGAACACATAGATTTTGCTTGTTATTATTTGTATTCAGAGATGCTTTACAATTAAATTATATAGTTTAAAATTACTTTTAGTAAGCTATATATGATTTAACAATGACTACATTAAGCATGCAAATTGTGGCTATTTTGACTTTTGAGGAGATATCTAATGAATACTCTATCATGTCATATATGTGCTGATTTTTGCATACATGAAGAGATATGTGATTACTTCCATGTACTTTCATATATATTTACTAGTTTACATACTTATCTTTATTTTGTTTTATCTCTCCTTTATAATACCCTGTGTTCCATGACAAGAGGTGTCTGTTATTAAGTAAATACTTT
Organism: Pteropus alecto; assembly: GCF_000325575.1. Classification (NCBI taxonomy): domain Eukaryota; kingdom Metazoa; phylum Chordata; class Mammalia; order Chiroptera; family Pteropodidae; genus Pteropus; species Pteropus alecto. The sequence continues at coordinate 13,345,368 of NW_006439568.1, read as the reverse complement.
AAAAACAAATACAATTCACCCAAATGGGAATTGTTCTTGACTTTATTATTTATTATGGTCAAGGTATTGTGCTCAAATAAAAGCTCATAAACAATAATGTTATAATTTGCATGAAGACCAGAAAGAAAAGAAAGATTCAGTTGTAAAGAATATTTAAAACCAGTTCCACCAGTTATATTTTCTTTCTTTTAATTTAATTTTTTTAATCTTTTACATTTCATTTACACTTGACAATCAATATTAGTTTCAGATGTATAACATAGTGGTTAGACATATATATAACTTATGAAGCGATCTCCCTTGTTGACAATCAATATTAGTTTCAGATGTATAACATAGACATTTATATAACTTATAAAGCGATCTCCCTTATAAGTCTAGTACCCCCTTAACACCATACATAATTACTGCTACTGCAATATTATTGACTATATTCCTCATGCTGTACCTAACATCCCTGTGACTATTTTGTAACTGCCAATTTGTACTTTTTTTTAAATTAAATTTATTGGGGTGACATTGGTTAATAAAATTATATAAATTTGAAGTGTACAATCATATATCATATATCACATTGTGTGTTCATCAACCAAAGTTAAATTTCCTTCTGTCACCATATATTTTACCCTCTTAATTTTACAACCCCCTCTCACATTTTCTCTTCTGGTAACCACTAAACTGTGTCTATAAGTTTTTATTTGTCTTATTCATTTCTTGCTTTCAGTTTTGTATCCTACGTATAAGTGAAATCATATGGCTCTCGACTTTTTTTATCCTACTTATTTCTCCTAGCATGATTATCACAAAATTCATCCATATTGTTGTAAGTGGCAGTATGTCATCTTTTCTTATGGCTGTGTAAGTATTCCATTGTATATATGTGCCACATCTTTACCTACTCAACTGTAAAAGGACACTCCAGTTTTTTCCTGTCTTCACCATAAATAATGCTGCAGTAAACATCAGGATGTATATATCTTTACAGATAAATGTTTTCAAATTTGGGGGATAGATACCCAGAAGAGGGATTGCTGGGTCACATGGTAATTCTATTCTTAATGATTATAGTTTTTAAAACTTCTAAACCTCTCACAAGCACACTTCAAAAATATTTGGCTACTGACCATGAAGTTTTAGAAAGTTTCAAAGGAAAAATTGAAGCAACTTATTTAGATTCCTACAAACATTTAATTTATTTACAAAAAGTTAATACAAGAACAGTTTGACATCATATATTCCTAAAAGATATATGACTAAATCCACAATTTAAAGTCTAAATAAAATTATTATTTGGAAATAAAATTATTACAATATTTTATTTTTTATTTGTAATCTATAAATTATAAATATTCTAGAAGTTTGTTAACAAATACCCATAGAAATTACAAGACTCAATTTCATTCAGATATTTTCTGGCATATTGTATCTAAAATCTAAAGAAAGTTTCGATTCCATAAAAATACATTACCTCTGTTAATTAACTGTCTGTGTTTTTAACACAAATGTATAGATATGTATTCCTAGATAAAGAACAGACTCTTGATTTTTTTTTTATTATTCCTTCCATAGATATCTGATTATGTTATTAAGATAATACTACTTTCATTAAAAGACTACCACCAAATTCTAACACGTAGACAGAATGTTATTTTGTAATGTTTTCAATAAAATAAAATAAATAATGGCAATTGCATATTAGAAATACTCTGAAACTCTTCTCTCAAGAGACAAAGAATTTATTGTTATAATGTTCATCCAAAATTAATTAATTAATTAATATTTTAAATAACATATTAAAAAAGTTGTTGTATACCTACAGAGTTTAATACTCTCAACACAGAAATGGACACATGTAACCACGGGTTAAAAATTAGCAGATAGGTCAGTGTGGCTAACGTTCAGAAAACTAGGTAAGTACTACAAGATGAGGTGGTTTTCAGGCAGGGAGCAAGTAATCTAGAATCTTATTAACTAGAAAACCATTTAAGGATTTATGATTTTGTTTTTAAAATATCATTGTATTTTTCTGGTAGAAAATGGACTACAGGTTTGCACGGGCGGGGAAATAAATGAACAAACAATAGGCTCAATAATAAGTAATAGAGCATTATTTCACAGGTGCAAATTAAAGCTTAAAATATAAGTAATGCTTATAGATATAAGTTTTTAATGACCGAATATCATATCTTTTTACTGATGGGAATAAACAGGAATTGAGATATTTGCAAATGAATATTTCATATGTTATGTAGATTTTATAAAAGCTAAAATAAATTAAAGAAAGTTATTGATTACTTAATAATGTTTATGTATATTGATTGGCTGCTTGTTCTAAATCAAGGAGGATTGTTTGTTACTGATAGCTGTTTTGATTGCTTTGGTCTAGAAATTGCCACTTCAGATTTTTATGCTTTCCATAACACAGTAAGGAGCAAATACAAATAGTTATTGAAGATTTAATCTTAACAAGACATTCAGAGAACTCATGGGGATTCTTCTTTTAATTGGAAATTAAATTCTAAGTGTCTTATTTACCAAAATGCGCTAAGTTCCCCTAGTCTGCTGATGAGAGATAAAATTTTCACTGTTAGGAAAGCCTGTTTTGGTTTAAATATTTCAACATATTCTTTTTTTAATGTCTGAGAGAAAATTGACTGTTTAATACAAAGCTAAATAATCTGTTTTCTCTAAATTCAAACTTCGATGACCAAAGTATACGTCAGACTAGTAGGAATGAAACTGTTAAGTAATGCAATGTCCTTTCTTTGTCTATAATTAAACTTCATTTCTATTCGCATCCATATAGGCAGGTAGCAAAAATAATCTCAGAACATTGTTTTTCTGTAATTACAATTTTCTACTGTACTTTTCCCACCCCTAGTCAGTTCATGAAGGATTTCCAAGCTCTTGTCTCCTCAACAGGTTCTACTTGGAATAGATACAGTTTGTCTTTGCCAAATCAATGAACTCTTATTGCTGATTTAAGAAATTATGACAAATTTAGTGGCTTAAAGCAATACAAATTTATTCTCTTATAAATCTTGAGGTCAGAAATCTAAAACCAAAATGCCGAAAGGCCAAGTTCTTTCTGGAGGCTCAGTGGAGAATTCATTATTTTGCCTTTCTCAGCTTCTGTAGATCCTCTGCATTCCTTGGCTCATGGCCATTCCTTAAAGCATTTCAACTTCATTTCCATTGTCATGACTACTTCTGACTGATCCTTTTGCCTCCCGCTTATGAAGACCCTGTGATTACATTTGGCCCATCCAAATAATCTAAGACAATATTCCCATCTAATGATCCTTACTCACATCTTCAAAGCCCCTTCTACAATATAAGATAGCACATGTTTAAGCTCCAGGAGTTAAAATGTGGACATCTTTGGGGAGGACATTAATCAGCCTATCACACCAAACTATTCAGGATATTTATTCTTTCTTCTGGAATATAACATAATCATCATAGTGTGGCTGGCAATAGGGAGAATCTTTCTCAGGGACAGTTTCTTGCTTTATTTCCATATTCTAACTCCTCCCCTCCCCTGATTATATAAAATCTTTCCCTGTCTGGGCATGAGTTGATCCTAGTTTTTCTATTCTTTCAAACATAATGCCTTAAATTTAACGTTTTTAAATGTCCAGAGTATGAATTGATTCCTGTATACTCTGATCTCTTTTGTCAGAGCCAATATGTATAGAACATCCTATTAATGTCCTCAATAGCAGATATTATCACGAAGTAATAACATACATAGAAAATGTTCCTGTTGCTATATAAAAATGTTTCCATTGTATATCAGATGTGTATGTAGTAACAGAAAAAAATCCTGCTTAAGGAAGACATATGCTATATTATAGAGGCATTAGTTCTGTTTCACTCAATATAGAATTTGTCTTGTTTTATAGTCATATTCACTTTTTGAACAGAAAATCTGGTTGGAGTAAATTTCTAGGGCATCTTGGAATAGAAATAAAAGTCTGAAAAGTACAATATATGCCTTGGGAAGAACTATGCATGGTAATGCCTGAGAGAGAATTCTAACTGCAGAATTCTGTCACCATTTTCCAGAATGCTATGGTATTGCACATAGCCTTCAAATATATAGACAAATGATGCTTTCCAGAGAAACATTAAATTATGAGAAAGTAAAAGCTGGTTGGTACAAAATGTAAGTTATAAAAAGGCATATTGTACAAACACAATTGAATCTTATGTTCAACTGTCTTCCACGGTATAATACTGTTCCTTTTGTCCTTATGAAACTGGACCAATCAATGGCCTGACAAATGTTTTGGATACATAGAGTATTTGGGGGGTTCTCGAAGGCCATCAAACTTGACTTTGTCCACCAAGAGATATTCCACATCTCATGAGCCTGGAGAATAATCATGCTTGATATAAGGCAAAGATAAGCATCAGGCTTTTTAATAAAGACTTAATTCTAATAGGTCTAGAAGTGTATAAGCAAAATTAGTTATACTTTGATTAAAATCTTTTTTTTTTAATTATAGCCATTCTTATGTGTGTATATATATTATATAAAAATATTCGTTGTGGTTTTAATATGCAGTTTCAGTTCTTTAATAATTAATGGTGTTGAACAACTGTTTTTGTGCTTTTTAGGTGTTCATATATCTGATTTGTTTGAATGTTTATTTAATTTGCTCATTTTTAGTTTTTGTCTTGAGTTGTAAGAGTACTTTAAATATTCTGGAGATGCATTTTTTAAAACATGTGGTTTGCAAATATTTTTCTTCCAATCCATGATTTGTTCTTTTTTTTAAGGCAAAGAGGAATAATTTTAATGATAAAAGCATATTTTATTTATAAATTAAAACAAACTTATATACCTAACAACACCTGCAATGAAATATACAAGGCAAAAATTTAAAAATAAAGATAATTTTATATAAACCAAATTAGGAAGATTTATGTTTCTTTCAAGTAGATTAAAATATAAGAATATAAACGATTTGAAAAATAATATATATATGCTATATTTTCTTGTTTATAAAACAGAATTAGTTATAAATGATAAGAGTCTGGGTTTATTTCAATAAAATTGAGAAAGATAATTTGATACAACGAAGGAGAAAAGTTTTATTCTTATAAAAATAAGAATATTATGTATTCTTTTCTATATGAATAAAAATATTATGTCACAAATAATATTTCGTCCTAATGAACTTGAGCTTCTCTAACAAATACCGTAGACTGGATGGCTTAAACACACAGACATTTATTTATCATAGTTCTGGAGACTGGGAACTCCAAGATCAAGGTGCCTGCAGATCCTTTTGTTACATTCAGAACAACCCTGAAGGGCATCCTAGAGCTCCTCTTGGGGGTAGTCCAAGTCTCCCTTTGCCCAATCTTGCTTTTTTTCCTCTCTCCCTTACTATCTTGTAAACTTCAGGCACACTAATCTATCTCAGAAAGAGAAAAAAATCTGAAAAGGCTACATAGTGTATGATTTCACTTTATAACATTTGGAAAAGGCAAAACGATGAAGATAGTAAAAAGATCAGTGGTTTCCAGGGGTTGGAGTGATGGGCAAAATGAACAGGCAGTGCATGGAGAATTTTTAGGGCAGTGAAACTATGTATGATACTGTAATGATGAATACATACATTTGTCCAAATCCATAGAACGTACAACACCAAGAGTAAACAGTAATATAAACTATGGACTTTGGGTGCTTTGATGTATCAATATAGGATTACCAGTCGTAATAAATGTCCCACTCTCATGGATGATTTTGATAACTAGGGAGACTACATTTGTTTGGGCATGGAATATGTGGGAAATTTTTGTATCTTCCTCCCAATTTTTCTGTGAACCTAAAACTGCTATAAAAAATAGTCTCTAAAAAATTAGGTACATAAAATCACCCATTTTAAGTGTTTAGTTTAATAAGTTTTATAAATCCATATAGTCATGTAACCACTGCAAAGTCATAATATATATTTCCATCACAGCAAAAAGTTCCCCTGAGCAGCTTTGCACTCAGTCCTCAGCCTCTCGTTCTGGACCCTGGAAATCACTAATCTACTTTGTCTTTATGGTTTTGTTTTTCATATTTTAGAATTTCATATAAATGAAATCATACTGTATGTAATGTGAGCCTGACTTATTTCACTTAGTCTATCTTTTAGAGATTTATTATAGTGTTTTTTTTTTGTATTCATAGTTTAAGACTGAGAATTATTAAATTTGATATATTTACCACAATTTTTCTTTAATCCTTTCTTTCTGAAGTTGGCAGGCATTTGGAGATTTTTCCAGTTTGGATCTCTTTTGTATAATGCTGTTTTGAATATTCATATATAATACTTTGTATGAATATGTTTTCATTTTTATGGGCTAAAAACCTAGAGGTAGAATTGCTTGGTCTTATAGCACATTTATATTTAGCCTTATGAGAAATTGCCAAATTATTTTCCAAAGTGAATATACTATTTTACATTCCCACAAGCAAAATATGAGAGCTTCAGTTCTCTAAATCCTCTCACATACTTGGTATTTTCAAGATTTTTAATAGTGGACTTTTAATTAAGAATGTTTTTTCATATTTCATTATAGTTTTTAGGTACATTTTCCCTCATGGTTAATGCTGTCGAAAATTGTTTCTTATGCTTATTTGCCACTCATATTTCCTTTTTTGTAAAGGACTTATTTATTTTTCTACTGGCTTTTTATGTTTTCTCATTTTTGAGTTGTGTTAACTTTTTATATATTCTGGATTGTATTAGTCAGGGTTCCCCAGAGGAACAAAACCCATAGGATATAAAGTTGTCCTTGAACAACACGGGTTTGAACTGCAAGGATCACCTTATACACAGATTTTTTTCAATAAATACAATTGACCCTTCTGTTCACGTGTTTTGCATCTGCCAATTCAACCAACCAAGAATCAACAGTATGTTGCATTCCCAACTGCCTTCTCCCTACCCCAGTTTCCCAACCACAGATTCCAAACTGGGGATTCCAAACCACGTGGTGAAAAAACTGGTTAACTTTGGATGTAAAGGGCCGACTGTAGAGTCAAAAGTTACAGGAGAATTTTTGATTACATGAGGGGCGGGCGGGGGGAGGGGTCTGCCCATCTAATCCCCTCGTTGTTCAAGCATAAACTTCATAATAGGTATATGAGATTTATTAAAGGAATTGGCTCATGTAGTTGAGGGGGTGGAAAATTTCCCCAATCTGTCATCTGCAAGGTAGAGAACCGGGAAAAGCAGGTACTGTATCAGTCCAAGAAAGGAAGACTGAAAACTCAGGGACATAATAGTATAATTACCAGACCGAGGCTAAAGGCCTAAAACTGGGGAAGCCACTGGTGTAAGTCTCAAAGTCGAAGGCCCGTGAACCAGAGGCGCCTATGTCTGAGGGCAAGAGAAGATGACCCAGGTGGATAAGAGATGACCCAGGTGAAGAAGAGAGAAAGAATTCACTCATCCTGTACCTTTTTGTTCTGTTCAGGTCCTCAGCAGATTGGATGATGCTTGCTCCCTTTGGTAGGGCAGATCTTTACTCAGTCTACTGATTCTAATGCTAATCTCTTCTGGAAACACTCCCACAGAAGCACCCAGGAATCATGTTTTACCAACTATCTAGACATTTCTTAGCCCAGTTCACAGTTGACACATAAAATTAATCATTACATATGTACAAATTCGTTATCGTATATGTGGTTTGCAAGTATATTCTTCAATGGCTAGAGTTTTCATTTTCTAAGAATATCTTTCAAATAGCAGAAAATTAGTGTTTTGATGAAAGACAGGCTATAATTATTTTTATATAATTCATGATTTTGTGAGTTATCTAAGAAATCTAACAAAAATTTCCATACATTTCAAAAGATCTATATTTTATTCTAAATGTTTTATATTTTTATCACATATGGTTAGGTCTATAATCCATTTTGAGTTAATTTTTATATCATATCAGTTAATAATTGAAGGGATTTTTTTTGTATATGGATATTCTATTTTTTCCAGCACCATTTGTTGAAAGAACTATACTTTCTACACTCAATCATTTTGATACTGTTATCAAAAATCATTTGGCTATATATAATTTATGGACTTGCTATTCTATTCCATTGATCTAGTTTTTTAAAAAATATATAAGCCAGTACCATACTGTCCTCATTTCTTTAGCTTTATAGTAAGTCTTTAAATTATGGAGTGTCAGTCCTATTTGTTTTTCTTTTCCAAAATTGTTTTGGGTATTCTCATTTACTTGAATTTCCATATAAATTTTAAAATAACTACAGTTTTTACCAAAACAATTTAAAATTATGTCAAGTTGTGTTTGGTTTTGAACTGAATCTATAGATACATGTAGAGAGAATCAATCACAACAATTTCGAATCTTACAATTCATTTACATGGTGTATCTCTCCATCTATTTAAATCATCATAAATTTTCTAAACAATGCTATTTTAGTCTCCAGTTTATAGGTTTTGTATATGTCTTGCTAAAATTTTCCTCAAGTATGTTTTGCTTTTAGATGTTAAAATATGTGATATTACAGTTATTTCAGGTATTATTAAATAATTTCAATTTCCAATTCCTCTGGTAACCACTAAATGCTAACATATAAAAATAAAAGTGACATCTGTGATCTTCCTAAGCCCACTTTTTAATTCTAGTCCATTTTTGAACTTGAATCTTCAAGTTCACTGATCTTTTTTGCAGTGTTTAATCTGATTTTAATTATAACCAGTGTACTTTTATTTATTTATTTTTTAATTTATGGGGGTGACATTGGTTAATAACATTATATAGTTTTCAAGTGTACAGTTTAATAATACGTCATACATATATTGCATTGTATGTTCACCACCCAGAGTCAAATCTTTTTCCATCACCGTATACTTGACCTCCTTTACCCCTATATACCTCCATCTCTCC
>NW_006439568.1:13333104-13336398 GCF_000325575.1 Pteropus alecto | reverse complement strand
GTTGGTTTGTCTTGTTTGTTGCTCTCAGTTTTATATCCCACACATAAGTGAAATCATATGATTCTCAACTTTTGCTGTCTGACTCATTTTGCTAAGCATGATATTCTAAAGATCAATGCATGTTGTCACAAATGGCAGTATTTCATCTTTACTTATGGCTAGCTAGTATTCCATTGTATATATGTACCACATCTTCTCCATTCAGTCATCTATCGGAGAACACTTAGGTTGTTTCCATGTCTTTCCACGTGAATAATGCTGCAATGAACATCGAGATGCATGTATTTCTACGGATAAATGTTTTCAAATTTGGGGGATAGATACCCAGAAAAGGGATTGCTAGTTCATATGATAATTCTATTATCACTCTTCTGAGGAAACTTCACACTGTGTTCCATAGCGGCTGTACCAGTTTACATTCCTCAGTGTATAAGGGTTCCTTTTCTCCCACAACCTCTCTAACACTTGTATTTCTTGTCTTATTGATAATAGTCATTTTTATAGGTGTGAGGTGGTATCACATTGTGGTTTTGATTTTCATTTTCCTAATTTCTAATTAAGTTGCTCATGGTCTCATATGTCTGTTGCCCATTTGTATGTCTTCTTGGAAGAAGTGTCTGTTCAGGTCCTCTGCCCATTTTTTAATTAGATTGTTTTTGTTGTTGTTGTTGTGGAGTTGTATGATTTCTTTACATATTTTGGATTTTAGCTCCTTATCAGAGGTGTTGTTTACAAATATCTTCTCCCGTTTGGTTGATTGCCTTATTGTTTTATGGATGGTTTCTTTTGCTGTGCGTAAGCTTTTCATTTGATATAATTCCATTCATTTATTTTTGCTTTTACTTCCGTTGCCTTTGAGCTAAAATTCATAAAATCCTCTCTAAAATCAAGGTGCATGTGTTTAGTACCTATGTTGTCTTCTATTCAATTTACATTTTCAGGTCTTATATTTAGTTCTTTGATCCATTTGGAGTTAATTTTGGTGTATGGTGACAGAGAGCAGTCTAGTTTCATTATTTTACATGTGTCTTTTCAATTTTCGCAGCCGATAAATGGTGCCATTGTACTTTTAAATAATTGTAGTTATTGTGATTTTATCTCTAGAACATATTCACTTTTTAAAAATCTTTCTTCTCTGTGTTTATTTTTCCTTTCCCTCATTGAATATATATGTATGTTTAGTGCTGTTTTAACATCTTTACTTACTAATTCTGTGTTCCATAGTTTCTATCTTTTTGGCTCAGATTCTACTGATGGATTTAAATCCTTATGGGTCATAGTTTTCTGCCTCTTTGCATGCCCACTAATTAGGTTAATTTCATTACAGATATTATAAAATTAGCAGTCTTGGGTGCTACATAATTTTATTTTCCTAACACAGTGCTAAAATTTATTCCAGAATGCAATCAAATTATTTGCAGATTAGTTTGATCTTTTTGAGACTTGTTTAAGCTTTGTTTTGTTCTATCCAAAGACTCAGATATTATGAGATCTCTCCATTCCAGGTAGAATGATCATGAAACGTTCTCCATCTTTTATGAGGTCTTGGAATCCCAATACTATTTTTACCTGCCCCAGGGTGTTTCCTCCCATACACAGATCAACACACAGCTAAACAGTCTCTCTCTCTCTCTCTTTTTTTCTCTCTCTTTTTTTCTCTCTCTTCCTCTCTCCTTTCCTTCCTACCACTCTCATTCTCCCTCCATTTTCCCTGCTTATTAAGTACTATGACTTGTAAATTCTGCCTTGGCCTTTTCAAAATTTAATCTGTATCTCCTCAGTTCAATGCTCTATGGCCTGCCTGAAAACGGACTCTGATGATTAAGCAATGTTAATACTGAGATATATTTTATTTTTCAGTCAGGTAAAAAAGTTCTCTGATCCTTATAGTTCAACATCTAAAAACTGTTGTTTCATATACTTATATCTTGTTTCTTATTGTGCACAGCAGGAGAGCAATTCTTATAGCAGTTCTTTCATTGAGGGCATTTGCGAATCATAAAATTGACTAGACTTATCATTGACCATTATGCTTAATTTTAAAAGCATCTATGAATTGCTATAATGTTAAAGCCAATATAAATATTTCTCATTTTTATCAAATCCATACATATGCCAGATAAATAATATTGATTTACGAAAAGTATAGCATCAGACCATACTGCCAGTCTCATGCTCATCTGCTTTAGCTTATTGAAACTGATAATTTATAAGCAAAATCTCATGACCACTCTGAGAAAATGCACTTTAAATAAGTTTAGTTGCTGACATCATGGAAGTATAACTATACTAGTTTATAGAAGAGAAACATATATTCAACCATGCTAGATAAAAATAAATCATTTACAGCATTTCACATTGGATATAAGACTCCATTCAACTCAGTCCATGTTATCAACCCTTTTCATTGCCTATATTTTGCTAACGTGCATCAGGTTTTCAAGGGCATTCCCAATTTTTAACTTCAAGTCTCAATTTCAGATACTATGTCTATACTTTTGGTTTGAGTTTCAATAATCATAAAAACTTATGGGAAGTTCTGCTCATCCAGACATTTTAATATAGGCTCTTTTACATCTGCTTATGTTATATAGGACTGTGCAAATTTCAGGGTGAATTTATATAGATCATCAGTAATCTTTGATATAGAAAATGGAAATTTCAATTAGTGTGCTTCAACTGCCTTGGTTTTTATCTACTGTATTTCTCAGTGGAAGAGATCTGTTTCTGACACTTATCTGTTGTTTCCTATATCTTGCCCTGCATCCAAATAATCCATGGAAACCATACTATGAACGTTTTATTGTGAATATAGGTGAGAGAAATCTTAAAAAGAGGAATTATTTAATTCAAAGATTCTTAAATTTACTCAAGCCTGAAACATTTTGTTAATAACACACCAGTCATATTGTACAAAAACGAGCTATAAAGCATAGGAGTGCCGATTAAATAAAAATTTTATAAAACTTACTGTTGGATTAGATTCAAAAGAAGAGAAAATCTACAAAATTTAAATAGACTAGAAACAGAAATGTCCTGTAATAAATATCTATTTTTTTAAAAAATGTTTCAACTTTAAATTAAGGAGAACACATCAGTGTTTTGCAGAGGTTGTGTGTGGGGTAAGCAGTTGATTAGAATTGATAGCATGAGGGAATTTTTTGGATAATAGAGTAATTCTGTGTCTCATTTGTGGTGGTAGTAATATAATTCGATATGTGTCAGAACTTATAGAACTGAAACCAACATAAGTAAATTTTATGGTTTATAAATTATAAATAAGTAAATATATAA
>NW_006439568.1:13290845-13332505 GCF_000325575.1 Pteropus alecto | reverse complement strand
AGATATTATGAGATCTCTCCATTCCAGGTAGAATGATCATGAAACGTTCTCCATCTTTTATGAGGTCTTGGAATCCCAATACTATTTTTACCTGCCCCAGGGTGTTTCCTCCCATACACAGATCAACACACAGCTAAACAGTCTCTCTCTCTCTCTCTTTTTTTCTCTCTCTTCCTCTCTCCTTTCCTTCCTACCACTCTCATTCTCCCTCCATTTTCCCTGCTTATTAAGTACTATGACTTGTAAATTCTGCCTTGGCCTTTTCAAAATTTAATCTGTATCTCCTCAGTTCAATGCTCTATGGCCTGCCTGAAAACGGACTCTGATGATTAAGCAATGTTAATACTGAGATATATTTTATTTTTCAGTCAGGTAAAAAAGTTCTCTGATCCTTATAGTTCAACATCTAAAAACTGTTGTTTCATATACTTATATCTTGTTTCTTATTGTGCACAGCAGGAGAGCAATTCTTATAGCAGTTCTTTCATTGAGGGAATTTGCGAATCATAAAATTGACTAGACTTATCATTGACCATTATGCTTAATTTTAAAAGCATCTATGAATTGCTATAATGTTAAAGCCAATATAAATATTTCTCATTTTTATCAAATCCATACATATGCCAGATAAATAATATTGATTTACGAAAAGTATAGCATCAGACCATACTGCCAGTCTCATGCTCATCTGCTTTAGCTTATTGAAACTGATAATTTATAAGCAAAATCTCATGACCACTCTGAGAAAATGCACTTTAAATAAGTTTAGTTGCTGACATCATGGAAGTATAACTATACTAGTTTATAGAAGAGAAACATATATTCAACCATGCTAGATAAAAATAAATCATTTACAGCATTTCACATTGGATATAAGACTCCATTCAACTCAGTCCACGTTATCAACCCTTTTCATTGCCTATATTTTGCTAACGTGCATCAGGTTTTCAAGGGCATTCCCAATTTTTAACTTCAAGTCTCAATTTCAGATACTATGTCTATACTTTTGGTTTGAGTTTCAATAATCATAAAAACTTATGGGAAGTTCTGCTCATCCAGACATTTTAATATAGGCTCCTTTACATCTGCTTATGTTATATAGGACTGTGCAAATTTCAGGGTGAATTTATATAGATCATCAGTAATCTTTGATATAGAAAATGGAAATTTCAATTAGTGTGCTTCAACTGCCTTGGTTTTTATCTACTGTATTTCTCAGTGGAAGAGATCTGTTTCTGACACTTATCTGTTGTTTCCTATATCTTGCCCTGCATCCAAATAATCCATGGAAACCATACTATGAACGTTTTATTGTGAATATAGGTGAGAGAAATCTTAAAAAGAGGAATTATTTAATTCAAAGATTCTTAAATTTACTCAAGCCTGAAACATTTTGTTAATAACACACCAGTCATATTGTACAAAAACGAGCTATAAAGCATAGGAGTGCCGATTAAATAAAAATTTTATAAAACTTACTGTTGGATTAGATTCAAAAGAAGAGAAAATCTACAAAATTTAAATAGACTAGAAACAGAAATGTCCTGTAATAAATATCTATTTTTTTAAAAAATGTTTCAACTTTAAATTAAGGAGAACACATCAGTGTTTTGCAGAGGTTGTGTGTGGGGTAAGCAGTTGATTAGAATTGATAGCATGAGGGAATTTTTTGGATAATAGAGTAATTCTGTGTCTCATTTGTGGTGGTAGTAATATAATTCGATATGTGTCAGAACTTATAGAACTGAAACCAACATAAGTAAATTTTATGGTTTATAAATTATAAATAAGTAAATATATAAATAAATATAATTCTGTTTTAAGGAAATTGAACTGCCTTTGAATTGCCTTCACTTGTAGGAGGGAAGGCATAGCTATTTTAACATCAGACTCACCTAACCCCCTAGCCGTGTTCTCTATGAACAGGAAAAACAACATATAGTTTAGAGATTTCTTGCATATAAAGTAGCCTGAAGATATTGGGGAAGAATAGCAATTATTTCCAATATGCTGAATATTACTTAGCTAAAGAAAAAATGTAAATTTCTGTCTTTTTTCACTTTAAGTATATAATATATTTAGAAAACAAGTGGGGGGCAGACAGAGGCTAAATTATTAGTGTTTTATTTGTGTAATAGCATTAGAAGGAATGCTATTAGTTTAAATTAAAGCACAGCAAGGCACTTCTGCATAATTCAAGCAAACAATTTAACAAATAAACTCCAGCCTTCTTATTATTGCTTCCTCAATTGCCAGGCAGCTTGAAGACGATGAGAAAACTATTTTATAATTAAGGGCGATTATGAGAGGGCAGAGGTGAAAATCTAGGAAAACTCACTTTACAGAAAATAGATAGGCAGATGCAGCTAAATGTCTAGATCTCAGGATAAACTTTTAAGTGCTATAATTATAGAATAAAATGCAAAAACATATTTCTTAAGATAAATTTTGTTGGAAGAAAGGTTCTTCTGAATTCTTTTATTTCTATTTATGTTCTTTGCTAATTCTTCAAGAAAGGAAAATAATTAACCACAGAAAGGTGATGTTTAGGTACTGCAGACAATGAATACATAGGCTAATTACAGAAATCTGCGGTTAGATCTACATTTGCGGTAATCATGCACAAACCAATTATTTATGCAGCAGAAGACACAAGAAGGCATATTGTTCATTAAAATGTCTTTATTCTTACATGAGAAGAGCTTTATTTCCTGTGAGCTTTTATAGAACATTGAATTTGTAAAAAACTGTATATGAACCTCTCCTCTTTCCTGAATTCCTGCATGTATTATAAAGCATTTAAATGATAATGAGAACTACTATTTATGTGATGTGTTTACATCTATTTCTTCAATTCTCACTACATCCAATTTGCATATGACAAAATTGAGACTATTGAAAATATGAATAAATTATCTAAGATCCAAATTTAGTGGAAGATATAATAGGTTTTCATACCCAGATTTATGTGACACAAAGCTTGTGCTCTTTCATTTATCGATAAACTTCGTAAATAAATATTTATTGAGTGCCTTTCATGCTCCTGGCATTCTATAATAGAAATCAGAACACAGTCTCTGTCCCCATTTAGAACCCATTAGAAAGGAGAGAAAAACGCTAAAAAAATATTTATAAAATCATTTGTTATTATATTTGTGATTGCTGATATTAAGGAGAAGTGAAAAACACTTTAAGAATGTATTACAGAAGGATATAACCTAGTTGGGGAGTTAGGGGGTGGGCATTATCCAGAAAAACTGACATAAAAATAAATAAGATCATGATGTTCCAAAGAGTAGCTACAGAAATTGCAAACTAATTTAGAGAGCTATTATATTATTTGAAATGACTATTTTCGAAAATGACATTTTCATTTTATAAAAGCACACAATAAACTTTGTTGTATCACCCATCACCACAATGATAATTGTTTTTAGAAGTGCTTTCCTCAAAGCATCTTTCCAAACTTATTATCAATGTAATTTAAGGTACAATCAATAAATTACCATAGTTTATTACACTGATTGAATTGATAAACATAAGATGAAGAGCTAGGCAGTTCAGTCCAAAGTCAACTCATCTTTCAAGGCCCAGGTTAAATGCCGTCTCCTCCATCATGTCTTTCTTAACACTTTCCACTAATGCCAGAATTCATCTTTTTCCATTTGATTATTCCAATATGTCTTAGTCAGCTGTTCCTCCAGTAATGTTGTGAAACAAATCAGCCCACACTGTGACTTTTAACAGCAGGTATTTATTTCTCATTCATGAATCTGTTGGGATTGCCTAGGTTTCAGGCTGTGAATGTGGTTTAGTTTTGCGTGAGCACCCCACATTCTTCTTGAATCAGCAGAAATCTGAGACACACCTTTCTTGCGGCAGATCACAGTACCACAAACTAATTGTGCAAAAAAGACATAATTCTGCTTATGACTTTGGCTCAGAACTAATATAACATCACTTCTTTCTACATTCCTTTGGTTGAAATGAGTCATGGCCAACACCGACATCAATAGTGCAGGGATGTTTGTGTCTATCCTGTGTCAAGGCAGAATCAATTGAACAATTTAAAACAATAACCCAAGCTAATATTCCATAACGTTTAGTATGTGTGTATGTTTAGCATTCATTATAATGTATTTAAATATACATTAGGTAATTCTTAATATGTGCCCTTCTTGGTATAACAAGAACATGCCAAAACTCATATTCTGACTTCATAGAATCTATTGTGGACTATTTATTTAAATAGAAGAATGATTGGATAATAAAAGAATGAATGGATATTATTTTAATTTATCCATTTTCTATTTAAAGAATACTAAAATAATAATTCATAAGTAAATATCAGTACATTTTTAGATCAAAATACATAAAAGGAACAATTAAAGAAAAATTATAAACCAAAGAATTCTATTGAAAATATCCTAGAATCTTTCCTGAAAAACCCAACTTGGAATACTCTCCTGTCCCTGAATTAGCTAGCCAATATTTCCATTTTTGTGATAATTATATCATTGCTTTACTTTAGCATTTTAGAACCCATGGATTCAACCTTAAACAATGTAGTTTAATTGTGACCTATTTGAATGTTTAAAATTAAAAGTATACCTTATGAATTTTTTGTGATCTGCTTTTTTTAACTAAATGCTCTGTTTGAGAATCATCCATGTTGACATATGCATCTATAGTTCATCCATTTACTTTGCTATATACTTTAAAAAAAATATCGAGTTATTTATATATTTTGATTATGCTTTTTAGTTCTTATATAACATATACTAGCCCTTTATTATACATTTTTAAATCGAATATCTTCTCTGATTCATTACTATTTCTACAGTTGTAATGGTGTCATTTGATGAACGGAAGTAATTATCTTAATGTTCTCAAATTTATCAAAATTTCCCTTTATTGTTATAGTACATGTGGGTCTTTTAAAATACATCCATAACCTGAATACATAAAACATTTTTCATTATTACTTTCTAAATGTTTCTCTTTGTATATTACATCTTTATTTCATCTGTAATTGATTCTATGTGTTTTATATGGTAGATGTCCAGACCATTTTTTTATAGGTGCCTAGTTGTTTTAGCACTATTCACTGAGAAATTAATCATTTACACATTGATCTGTGTAAATAATGGGTTCATATATTAACTTGGTCTATATTTGGGTTTTCTGTTCTGTCCCAATGTTATATTTATTATCTCTATGTATTAATTAATAGATTTTTAATGTTTTGATATCTGTTAGAGTTAGTGCTACTATCTCATTTTTATTCAAGAAGAGTTTTAGCTCCTGAGGTAATTATGACTGGAATTATATCAGTAATAAACATCATTATGGTGGAAATCAGTCTCTGTTATTCTTTTAGTCTTGAACATTGTACATTTATTCACATATTTATTCCTTCTTAATTCCTTATTTAGTCATAATAATTTCTAACTATTTTTATAATTATGTATTTATTATTAAGCATATCACATTTGTGTGCTATTACAAATAGTATGTAGTTTTCTCTATATATTATAGTTTTTTATAGAAAGAATGTTGATTTTCATTATTTCCAATCTGTAGCAGGTAACTTGATTAATCATGATCTTTGTTTCATAGCGTATTTGATTCTACTATGTTTTGTTTCTTTATCTTAGTTTTAATTTTACTTTTAAAATAATATAATTTATGTCAATGGACAATGAATCAATTATTAATTATATCATATATAGTTAATATGCATTTAGATATGTCAAAATACTTACCTCATTTTTAACTTTTCTTTCTTACTTGTATCTCAGACCTTTCTGCTCGAGACACTTTTCTTCTATCTAAAATATATCCTGTAGAATTTCTTTAGTAAAGTCAACTGATTGTAGTCTCCAATTTTTTTAACCTAAAATTGCCTTTATTTCACACTTGTTCTTGAAACATACTTTCATTGAGTGCAGGATTCCAGCTTGGCATTTAACCTCCTTAGTACTTTGGGTTAAGGATGCCAGATGCATTTACTCCTGGTTGGCCCTCACATTGAGGATGTGGACTTTTGGAGTCCCAGCTTCAAGGAAGATGGCTTTCTAGTCTCAGTAATTTTAGTCTCTACTGACCTCTGTGTTCACTGCTGTCCTTTCCTCCTGTGTTCTGGTTTTCACTTACTCTCAAGCTCTTTTATGTGTTTGACAAAATTCCAAAAATATTTTAGCTGGAATTTTGTATTATTTTTTCAGAAAGAGTATGTCTTAAGATAACTAGCCAGGCATGTTACTGAAAACAAAATTATCTAACACCTACAGGTTTCAAACAGTAAATAATTCTTTCATCATTTAGTAACATTTTATCTACTTTCGTTGCCAACTTAGATATTTATTTATATATTTGTGAACATGAGTTCTTCGATATTATTTCTGAGTTTCATATGCTCCTTGAAATATAACATGGAATCTGTCTGGAATTCTTTTCTCACTTCATAACTGGGACAATTTAATTTTCATCTGCAAGTCATAAGCTTGTACCAGGGCCTCAGCCTATGCAAAAGGACTAGTTAAGCACATCTTATACAACCCTTTAGTACCCTTCATCTCTATTGGGCTCTGATTTTTTTTCCTAATCAATACGACTGGGCTTTATTTTAGATCCTAAAATGCTTTCTGCATGCTATAGTTGTGTGAACTGGATCTCTATGTTTATACCTGTCTCTGAGTCTTGGTTTTGCTAATTTGACCAGTGCTTGAATCTTCATGAATTATAACTGTACCCTGCCACTTGCATCCTAGCCTTGATTTCTGGATTTCTAGGGCACTTCCCTTGGTAGTCTATTGTCTGCCTCTCATCTACCTGGCTCGTAGCCTGTAAGCAAACATTTCTGAGAGTGTCCTTGTCCTGGACTAATAAGTTCTGCATCAGAAAGATTATTCAGAGCATATTTCCAGCATTGTATATTCTAATTACTTAGGAGTACTTGCAACATCCACATATTAATTTAGAATCAAAAGAGTGTAAAGAACTAGAGAAGAAAACATAATTTAGAATCAAAGGAGTATATGAGAACTAGAGAGGAAAGGAAATCATGAGAAACTCATAGGGAATAATGAATTTATTACAAGTATGATTTTAAACCTGTTAATTTAGTACTTTGCCATTATATAGATCAATTTCAAAATAGAACAAATGTATTTAATTGGTTCTGAACTTTTCAAGATTTAAATAAAGTTCTAAAAATTATTCAAATACCTTAAACTAGGAAGAAATTATTTATTCAAATACTATATAATTTACACTTTAAAACATGATACCATAATATTTTTTTTTCCAAAGAAAGACACAGATCCCACAACAGATGCAATCAATGAAATCTAATATTGCAGGACTGTTGAAAACTGCACTTGGTGATTAATAGTACAAGTTTAATGCATAATTTAGGTTTTATGCTTTTCACTTCAAGTTATCAATTTAAATCAATTTTGTTTGGCTATATTGAACAGCAGTTAACCATTCAAATGGAAATGTTTGCAAATTTTTATATTAGAGTAGTTTAGTGAAAATAATTTTGAAGTCAACAGTAAATAAATACAGCATTAGCTTATCTCTACAGTTCAGTGGCACAATTGTAAAGATTTTTTCCAATGCAATTTCTATCAATGCTCAGGAGTCATTAAATTGCTGCATTTTTGAGTGTGGTTTTATAGTATTAACATATAATTTTATGAAAATAAAGCCCCTAAAAATTACTACTAATTACCCTTTTTATTCCTATTCCCTGTACTCAATTTCACAAAAGAGCGGGGTTCTAGCTCCCAAATATATCATGAATTATCTGTATTTTCCCATCTCTAATCTCTTTAACCTAATCTAAACCAGCATCAAATCTCACAGCATCTATTATATTTTCCTAAGGGTTCCCCTTAGTTCATTCTTACCCACACTATCAACACTTCATCTTCTCCACACAGCGGCAGACAGGGTGATTTTGCTTATTTTTTACATGAATCACATCATGACATTAACTTGTCTACAACACCACTATGAATTTCATATTACTTAATATAAAACCCAAAAAGTTAACATGGTCTAGACCTGGACCCTTTTAAATTATTAGTCTACCATTTTCTTCATAATTTACTATGTTAGAGCCACATTGACCATTTTGTTTTTTTGTTTTTTTTTTTTAGAAAAAGTTTTCTGAAAACCTCATAGTTGCTATTCTCTCTCCTTAGGATACAGTTCCTTGAAACTGTCCTTGATTCTTGCATTTTTATTTTTTTGGTCTTAGTTCAAATATCAAACTTAGGTGAGGCTGCCTATCTAATGTTATCCTCCACTCCACATGGACCTGTCACTTTCTATCAAATCATCTTATTTAAAATAGGAAATGATCTTATTTATGCATTTTAACGTATTTCTGCTCCCATCCCCTTTACACAATTTTTTCAGCTTTATGAAATCAAGGGCTTTATCTCTTTGTTATTTTCTCTGTCCTTTATAATTAGAAAGAAGCCTGACACACAACAGGTAGCATCATTGAATAAATCAATACATAGATAATATAAATTATCATATTTTCAAAATGAAATTATAAAGAATGAATATTTAATTAATTAGAAAACTAAGGATTAATAACTTGCCCTTGATCAGAACACCATTAAGCAGTAAATGTGGATGACTCTTTTGACACGTAGTCAGTGCTCTTTCCGAATGTAGCACACTAAAGTTATAAAGATCAGGTCAAAATTTATTTAATTAAAACAGGAATGAGCTACCTCTTTCAACTTCCAGTTTATTTCCCACCAACAGAACACCATTTACCTCCAAAGCTCACATATTTCTTCCTAAATGCTATTATTTCTGTTGTATTCCCTTTCTGTTTTTAATCATTTTACTCATTTTTCTAGCAATTGAAATGTACATAATTAGAATAGTTTATGGATAGGAATTCTAATATCAGCTATAGCTATGTAGCTTATAATGGACTAACATAAAAAGGACAAAATACACATAGCAAATATCTGAGAGCAATGGAGAGCAACCACCACAGGCAGAGTGGGACGAGCTGCAATCCTGAGGGGAGACACTGTCCTCTCCACACTAGTCCTGGGGTTTTCCTTAAGGGAGCTGTTGATAGTGCAGGAAAACAGTTCTAGCAGAAAACTGTAAACTGTGGTCTTGCCAAGCTACAGAGAAAATATTTGGAGTTCAGGGATGCTGAACAGTCTGAGATTTTGGGGGGTACCATAACAGGGAGGGAGAAATTAGTAACATGAGCCCCAAACTCTGTATGCAAAGTCCCCTCAAGGTTTTTACTGATCCCTAAAGTGAAAATGTGCAGGACTAAACTGGTAGGAGCCTACTAGAAAGTGGCATCTGAGGGGTTAAAGTCCTGAGCACAAATTTTAGCAGTTACCTGATGCTAAAGAGGCAGAGGTTGAGTTCAGAGCCTGTCAGCCTGGAGGCCTTGATCAATACCTCATTTTGTCAGCTGAAATCCAGGGAGGGTCACATCTTAGAAGTAATGAATCAAGATAAAATGTAGTGAAGAAAGGTTTAAGAAGAAAAAATTGAGAGGAAATATGACAATCATTAAAAATATAAAACCGACCTTTGCAGGAAGAAATGACCAACCTATGTTCTTTATGATTAACAGAAGAAAATTTAACCCTCCTTGGAGGAAGATATTATCTTCTAAAACGTCAACCAAATTTCAGACTCAATATACTGTACACAATCTAAAATTATGTGCCATACTAATAAATGGTCTAAATGAATAACAAGAGAAAAACCAACAATATAAATAAATTTAAAAAGAATTCAGATATAAAAGTTTTATATAGGGATATTAAAATAACTATGGTCATATTTTCAGAAAAACAATGTAAACCAATTTGATATATTAGGCATACATAGTCATAAGAGGAGAAATTAGTGAAATGAAAGACACATCCATTACAAGTTTCGAGACAACATGAATTATTAAAAAATTAAGATGTTACAGAGATATATTGTTTTTTTTTTTTTATTGATTTTCCTCTTACTCCAGTGGTTTTGAAAGTATCTGTAGAATGGGGAATGACAGAAGAAATATAAAAGTTTTAGACTCTCCTTGTCTCTTCTAAGAGTTCAAATTCATGTTTGAAATATAAAAGTTTTAGACTCTCCTTGTCTCTTCTAGGACAGCGGTCCCCAATCTTTTCGGTACAAGGGACCAGTGCTTCTATGAGAATCTAATACCTGATGATCTGTTGTGGAGCTGAGGTGGTAATGTTAGTGCTGAGGAACGGCTGCAAATAAATACAGATGAAGCTTCTCTAGCTTCCTTGACCTGGGCTCACATCCTGCTGTGTGGTTGGTTCCTAACAGGCCTGGGAGGGAGATCGGGATGGAGGTTAAAGACCCCTGCTTTAAGACACGTAGGAGAACTTCTATGTAGGAATCAGAAAAGCTACTGGCCTTAAGTGACTGCAGACTTCCAGGTGAATACTGATACATGGGCACTTTGACATTAAAATTCTACTACTTGTTTAGGCAGCTTTACCTCTATTGAAGTTCTTTTTATTCTCATGGAAAAGATAATTCCTATTTCCCAAAGAGGTGTTTAGAACTGAATAAAATAATTTACAATATTGAACCATGTTACAACCACTTAGGTCAATTTCTGGCATATAGTAAGAGTTCAAGTTCATGTTTGTTTGTTTGTTTATTGTTTATTTATTTGTTTATTTATTTTTATTATGGTGACATTGGTTAATGAAATCCAGTAAGTTTCAAGTGTTCAATTCAACAGAAAGAACTCTAACTATGGGCAGTGAACACCCAATGCAATATATATTTGCCTTACTGTTGAAATTCATGTTTATTTTGCTTTGGTTTCCTTTCTTCTCTCTAAGGTAACAGTTTTAGTCTGGGGATAATTAGTTTCCCAATGGTGAAATAAATACTCTCATAAATTCTAGATTTTTAAAAAATTATTTTATTTTCCAGTAAAAAGCTTTCCCCTGCTCTATGTGAAGTACTTTCCAGTGGCCACCCACTTTTCCATCTTTTGTACTTCCTATATAAATTAATTGAATTAATGAATAGCCATTCATCTAGGGCCAACTGACTGATTATCCTTAGAAATAATATCATGAAAAATTCTCTAGTTTTAACTGAATATCATTCAGAATTCACATTCAAAACCGATTAGTGTATTTGTTATGCCTACTTGAGCAAACACAAAACCAACTCTAAAATTGCTCAGTGCAAGAGAGAATTAAACGTTATTGAAAAGAAGTGTCATTATTCCTATCAGATTTTTTTGATTTGAGACAGATCCAGTCAAGATGGGTAAAATCATCTGCGTAAAACTCACAAATATTTATATCTACTGCAAAAAGAACACTCAAGATTTACACATAGAGAACAACATAAAACAATATAAAACACAAGTTCATATTCAGTATTTTGTGGCACCAAGGATACTTCCAAGTATCCTATGTCTAGTACTACTAAATCTCTCATTATAAATATCTCAAGCCTTTTTTTTTTCCATTACCATTGTCCTTCAAACAAATCTTCCACCCTTTACTTACATACTAGCCTCTACTTTCAGCCTCTCCTGTTCCAATCGAATATTATAACCTCTGTGAAGTCTCTTTAATCACCCTCTGTCTATACACTCTCTTCTTCCTTCAGATCCTTAGTGTATTTATGGCTTTATTTTCTTTTGTCACTGCATTGTACTGGATTTTTATTTTAGATTAGACTATTACCTTTCAGGAGAGCCACATTCTAGATCTTTACATTTCTGCAAGAGTTCAAAGATAATGTTTAAATAGGATCTAGTCTTTTCTCCAGTCAGATTTTTGTTGAAATCATGAGTTTTTCTGTGTCTACTTTTATTTAATGAATGCTTACCAATTCGTCATCCATTCCAAGTTTACTTTTAACTCTATGAACATTTTCAAACATAAACAGTATTTGTGTTTCTCTATGAGAATTTTTGAATATTTAAGGGCAAGAAGAAAATGACAGAGCCAGGTGAAGTATTAATATCTGTAATTAGGCTTATTGTTTAGTTCAGTGAGTTGGCCCACTAAATAAACCAGTATTTTGCAATTCAATTGCAGGTTTCATTAATCATATAAATTGCTCTAGGTTGTCAGCCAATAGGTTGGCTTGTGATTACTGGATATAGTAAATATTAAATTTGTCAGTTCCACAGTTCTACTGTACCTTTCTTACTCTAGAAAATTTACCTTACTCTGTTTATATTTTTTGTTAGCTTCTAAATTGTAAGGATTTTTCTGAGAAGCTATACTATTTGCTGTCTCAAAATGTACCCCCTTATAAAGGTAAGATTGGCCCAAATATTTACATAGATTGTATTTATTTTAATTGGTTGTGAATTGCATTTAATCAAGTGCACAGATTTTAAGCGTACAATTCAATGAGATTTTTCAATATATAAACACCTCTGTAAACTGCCATCCAGAAGGGCATGTAGATCTTTCAGCACTTCATTATTTCTGTCCTCTACACACATATTAGACTTTTGGACAATGTCTCCCCTCTCTTTTATCTTTTTTTTTTTTCCTTCTGTTTCTGTTTGGACATTTTAAATTGTTCAGCCATCGTGTTTATACATTTTATCTAGTGTAGTCTGTTGTTAATTACATCCAAGTAGTTCTTAATTTTAGTCATTATTATTTAATAGAAAGTTTATTTGAATCATTTTTTGTAGATTTTAACCATCTGTTGAAATGCTCCATAATTTAATCTATTTATCCATAGTTTCTATAGTTTTCACTCTGCTTAGCAGCTATTCTCTGTTAGAATTGCACTGTCTCACCTTGTACATGGACAGCTCAGAAGTCAACCAAGTATCTGAAGTAAATTTTTACACAGAGTCATGGGGGCTCCTTAACTGCATCCTCCTTTACTTTAATGTATTTCCCCTCATATTTCAGCCTCTCTTCCTTCTCAGTGAGGCTGGCAACTCACTACTTGGTCTAAATGTCCCTCTGCTGCAGTTTGGCAGATGCCGTGAAGGAGAGGCTGAGGTGAATGTGATGCTCCTGTCAAATGCTTTCCTTCTCAAGTGTGACAGCTTCCAATTGGTTGGTGTCCAGTGCCCATCATATTTCATTTTATGGATTGTTTACAACTTTTATAAATTAGTTTTGGCCAGTTTTTATTTTAAAGGAATCATGCCTTACATATGTTTTGTGTTTGCCTTCACCCTTTCATGTATTGCGTATCAAGTACAATTTGTTTATTCATTTCACATGAATATGCTGCAATTCTTTCTATGATTGGTATCTTCATGTTTTGTTTTGTTTTGTTTCTTATATTATACCACTACCATGACTTAATTTACATTTTGGCTTTAATTTGTATTTTCCTATATATAAATAAGGTTGATAATTTTTAATTTGTGTACAGGACATTAGCTTATTTTTTTTCCTGAAAAGTTTCTTGCTCACCTTTCTATTATGTCTTTGTTATATAGATTTATAAAAGCTTTTCATAATTTCTGGATGCTTTGTGCCTTGTGTTTGGCAAATATCTTGTCAGACTCTACAAATTATTAAATTTCTTAATTTTCAAGTAGTCTATTTTCTCAATGTTTTTTTGTGTGTCTTACGTAAAAAATATTTCCTTATCTCAATATGATCAAAATACTCTCATATAAAATGTATAATGTTTATTATTCTGCCATATAGATTTTTATTAACAATCCATATGAAATAAATTTTACTGATAATTGAAATAGGGATAAATTTTCATTTTTTATCATTGGCATATATGACTAAACTGGCACAATTTGTTTTAAATAACATTTCTACCCATTGCTGTATAGTGCCGCATCTGTAATATAATGTGAATTGTTTTAAAAAAATCTTTGTTTCAATCTATATTTGTCTTCATTTGTATAATACATACTGCTTTAATTACATGAGATTTATAAGACATCTTGACAAATAGTAGAAAAAATATATCATTTTATTTTGTTTTTCCATCAAATATGTTGGCAATTATTGTTTCCTTAGTTTTTCATATAAATTTTGGAATTAGCTTATTTTTTTCATATAAAATTTTCTTAGAGCTTGGTATTTAATTGAATATATAATATATTTATATAACATATATAAACATAAATAAGATACACCTTTCATACCTTAATCTTGAGATAAAAGTATACATACTCAGATGTACATAAATTTGTGGAAAATTCATGGAAAATTGACTTTCTTATAAGAACAGTTTTCCAGCATATGCTTATACTCTTCATGTATGAGATTTACTTTACATTCTCTCAAAATAGTTTATACTTTTCTTATATTTAGACATTTTAAATTCTTGAAATTAATATTTTTTGCTTATGTAAAGGTATTTTTAAATTTTATGTCTAACTGCTTTTGCCACTCTATTAATATGAAATCAAAAACTATTCTAGATTTATTGAATAATTCTAACAGTGTTATTTATAGATCCATTTGATTTCTCTGCATGCAAACATATCATCAATAGTTACTTTGACTACTTTATTTCTGATCTTTGTGCCATTTTGTTTTATCATATTACACTTTCAGTAATCAAAGTGGAGTTATAATCTGTCTAGTACATTATTGTATCAATATTATGAGAAGATTGACCTGTTGTTTTTCTTTCTAGTGGTGTCTTTTTAGATGTTCTTATAAAAGTTTTGTCGGCTAAATAAACAAATGACAAGGGCTCTCTTTTTCTCTTCGTTCTGGAAGAGTTTAGGAGAAAACATAGCTTTTATGTTCCTCAAAATTTGATAAATTCACCTGTGAAGCAATCTGAGCAGTGTGTTTTCTTAGTGGGAAATACAGTTTCTTAATAATAATAAACTAATCAGTTTTTCTCTTTCTCGTGTCAAGTTTGGTATGTTTTGCTTTTCTAAATACCTACACAATTTTAATATCCATATTACTTTTCATAAACATTTTTAAAACATTCTCTCAAAAATGTTAATACTCATAAGATACAGAATGTTTTATTTTTAATTCATGTTACCTGTGATTATTTTTTTTGATTATTTTCACCAGAATTTTTAAATGTCATTAGTCTTTTCAAAGAAACAATTCTATGTGCTACTGATTATCTGAATTGTCTTCATTTGTCAATCATATTTTTTCTTAAATTTTTACTATTTTCATTCTTCTGTTTTCTTTGAGAATAATATGCTTACTTTGGATTAATTAACTTCTTATCCAAACAAATATATTTTGCACTTTAGGCTTGAAGTTTTCTATTTATGTCAGTTATGTCAGTTTTATCATGTCATATTGAAATCTGTATTCTCATGGGCTATTTGCTTGCTTTTCTATCAATGACATAGTCTTGTGTGCTAAATTTGCCCACTAAGATTTGCAAATTTTCTAAACCTCTTTATAGTTTTGGTATCTTTTGTACTTTATACTTGGAAACTATGGTGTTAAATATATTCAAATTTAGAGTTAGTATACTTTTCTTGTGAATTGAAATTTTTATCATTACCTGTTCATTTCTTTTCCCTCGCAGTCTACTTTATATGATGTTCATATATTTACACAAACTCTTCTTTGCTTAGGATTTACATGTTATGTTTTTCTACAACTTTACTGTCAACCTTCCTGTGTTTTATCTGTATTACTCACAGACAGGGTATAGCTATTTTTGTTTTTTGTTGCTATTGTTGCTAATCATATCTATTATTCCTTATCTTTGAATTAGAACATCTACCAAATCTACATTTTATATAATTATACAATTATATATATGCTTTTTATATGGCACATATTTTTAAGTTCTTATGTATATTTGTGGTGAGTTTTTTTTAATTATTTTTCTAAATCATGCATTTGTCACTATTTTTAGTGGTTTCACTGCTATGAATAGATTGTTTTATGGGCTTTAAATTTTTACTTTTTATTATTCTTGTATAGAACATGTTATTCTTCTTGCTATTTTTACTCAGACTATAGAATAGAATAGTATTTATAAAATGTTATTATTTACTCTTTGATTTTCAAGCATTCTGAATTTTATAGTGATTGTATTAATTTTTTTTTCTTTTTTTCTTAATTGAAATGTATATGTTACATAAAGTTCTGTGGAATTTTGGTTAAGCTATTTTAACCTATATAATGCTGATTTTGCTAATTTCAAAATGAAAATAAAATAAGTTAATTGAGATTATGTGAATGGAAGATATACATGTTGTGTGTGTGTGTGGTGTGTGTGTATGTGTGTATATATACAGACACAGGATTCAAAATTGTTAGTAGTACCAGTAGAAGTGCTACTAACATAAAATCTCTTCTGTTCTGAAACTCAAGCAGATCTTTCATTCAAATTATATTTAATTTACTTTGCTTGCTTCAAAGTGTTCTTTAGGATAGCCAATTCAAAAACAGGCATAGGACTTGATTAGAAAATTCTCCAAAGAAGATATGCAAATGGTCAATAAGCACATGAAAAGGTAATATTACTAGTCATTAAGGAAATGTAGATCAAAATGCAATGAGATATCATTTCACATCTCTCAGGATGGCTATTATCAAACAAATAAGCAAAACAGAAAATAACAAATGTCAGCAGGGATGTGGAGAAATTGGAACCCTTGTGCATTGCTGGTGAGAATTTAAGATGGTACACCACTATGGAAAACCGTTTGGTTATTCCCCAAATAGCTAAACATAGAATTACCATATGATAGTGCAATCCTGTTTCTAGAATTGAAAGGAATTGAAAGTACTCACTTAAACATATATTTTATGCCACTGTTCATTGCTACATAATTCACAATTGTCAAAAGGTGGAAACGACCTAACGTGAATAAATAAACAAAATGTGATTTGTACATATAATGGAATATTATTCAGCCTAATATGTAATCCAATGTGGATGAAGGTTTAAGAAATTATTTTAAGTGAAATGAGCCAGGCACAAAAGGACACATATTGTATTTATACAAACTACCTGGATTCTACTTATATAAACTACCTTGAATAGGCAAATTCATAGAGACAGAAAATAGATTAGAAGTTATCAAGGACTGTGAAGAGGGGGAATGGGAAGTGATTGCTTAACAATTAAAGAATTTTTAATGAAAATTTTTGAAAATAGTGATGATGATTGCACAATATTGTGAATATAATTAATGCCAGTAATTGTACATAATTAATGTACAATTTAAAATGGTTAAAATGATAAGTTAGATGTTATGCATTTATTATCACTATAAAAATATATAAATGTTCTCTGTGATATTTTGCATGATCACATTTAATCTTCAAAATGAGCCTGTATTTTTTAGAGCCACTTCAATTAGGGTGATTTCTTATTATGACTATGTCTTTACTTCAACATAAATTTTGTAACTATAATAGTTGCATCTTTACTCCACCTATACAGACTCTGCTAATTCTCAAGTATTCACCAAGCCACAGATCTTCAATGAAGCCTTCTTTAACTGTTCCACTTCCCTTTGTTTTCTCCAAAATTTATTATTTCTAATTTTAAAATGGCCCTGAACTATGCACTCTATTCTTTTTTGCCCTCTTTGCTTTATACCTTCTCCACTTTTCTCCAACAAAATCTATGATACCTGATTTATATTTATGAAAGCTAATGTTAGTTAGCAACGTAAGTAATAGTAATAATCATTGTAAAGTAATTCATGGAATTACCACGTCAAAGGCACTCAAACACTTTTTTTATAGTACTTCTGATTTCATACTTCTCATTTTTGGGGTAAGACAAGTAAAACTCATATATGTATTCAACTTTCCCAAGTTACTTAGCTACTAAATGATAGACCTAAAATTTGAAACCTGATTTATCTGCTCCAAAACTTGTGCTGGTTTCAGGTTCTTTAATAGTCCCTAGAAAACCTTCTGAATATGTTAATCTCCAAGTAAGCACTCATTCTTGCTTTCTAATTGATTGACCTCATATATATCCCTTTATGTTTTTATCCTGTTAAAATTTGCAAACAATTATTCACGATTTTTTTGTCATCTTTTCTTAAAATTACATAAATAAAATAAACCTCCCAAGTTCTCTTCCTTGTTCTACAGAACATTTATGATTTCTTCTTTTTTTCATTTTTGACCAAATTCAAGCCTCATTTTATTTCTTTTTTTAAATTCTTTTATGTTTCTTTTTAAATTAAATTTATTGTGTTGAAATTGGTTAATAAAATTATATATGTTTCAAGTATATAATTCAATAATATATCATATGTATATTGCATTGTATGGTTACCACCCAAAGTCAAATCTCCTTCCATCACCCCCTTTACCCTTATCTACCTCCCCCATCCCCATTTTTCCTCTGGTAACCACTAATCTGTTGTCCGTGTCCATGATTTTCTGTTTGTTTGTCTTGTTTGTTTGTTGCTTTCAGTTTTGTATCTCACCTATGAGTGAAATCATATGGTTCTCAACTCCTTTTGATTTATTTAGCTTAGTATGATAACCTCAGGATCCATCAATGTGGTGGCAAATGGCAGTATTTCATCTTTACTTATGGCTGGCTAGTATTCCATTATATATATGTACCACTTCTTTATCCAATCATCTATCAAAGGACACTTTGGTTGTTTCCATGTCTTGACCACCATAAATAATGCTGCTCTGAACATCAGGGTGCATATAACTTTATGAATAAATGTTTTCAAGTTTGGGGGGTAAATACTCGGAAGAGGGAATGCTGGGCCATATGGTAATTCTATTCTTAATTTTCTGAAGAAATTTCATACTGTTTTCCATAGTGGCTGTAGCAATTTACATTCCTACCAGCAGTGTATGAAGATTTCTTTTTCCCCACAACCTCTCCAACACTTATTATTACTTGTCCTGTTGATTATAACTATCCTAACAGGTGTGAGGTGGTATTTTATTGTGGTTTTGATTAGCATTTCTCTAATAGCTAATGAGATTGAGCATCTTCTTATATATCTGTTGGCTGTTTGTACGTCTTCTTGGGAGAAGTGTCTGCTCAAGTCCTCTGCCCATTTTTTTAATTGAATTGTTTGTTTTTTGTTGTTGAGTTGTATGAGTTCTTTTTATATTTTGGATATTAGTCCCTTATCGAGGTGTTGTTTGCAAATACCTTCTCCCATTCAGTTGGTTGTCTTTTTGTTTTGTTGTTGGTTTCTTTTACTGTGCAGAAGCTTTTTAGTGTGATATAGTCCCATTCATTTATTTTTGTTTTTACTTCCCTTAATTTTTAGGTCAAATTCATAAAATCCTTTCTAAAACCAAGGTGCATGAATTTAGTACCTGTGTTTTCTTTTATGCAGTTTATATTTTCAGATCTATATTTAATCCTTTGATCCATTTGAGTTAATTTTGGTGTATGGTGACAGAAAGCAGTCTAGTTTCATTCTTTTGCTTTCCAATTTTCTCAGCACCATTTACTGAAGAGGCTTTCTTTTCTCCATGTATGAAAGATTATATGCCACCAAATTCAATAACCTAGAATAAATGGACAAGTTCTTAGAAATATATTACCTTCCTGGACTGAATCACAAAGAACTAGAAAATCTATATACATCAGTAAGTAAATTGAAACAACCATCAAAAACCTTCCAAAAAGTAAAAGTCTAGGACCAGATGGCTTCACTAGTGAATTCTACCAAATACATAAAGATGATTTACTACCTGTCATTCTCAAACTCTTCCAAAAAATTGAAGAAAGGGCAACATTTCCTAACTCATTTTATGAAGCCAACGTTACCCTGATACCAAAACCTTATAGAGATAACACAAAAAGAGAAAACGATAGACCAATATCTCTGATGACTACAAATGCAAAAATCCTAAACAAAATACTAGCAAATCAAATACAACAATATATTAAAAAGATTATACATCACAATCAAATGGGGTTCATTTCAGTAGTACAAGAATAGTCCAACATATGTAACAGATAAATGTGATACACCACATAAACAAATAAAAGAATGAAAATCATATGATCATATCAATAGTTGCAGAAAAAGCATTTGACAAGATACAGCATCCAATTATGATTAAAACAATTAATTAAATGGGTATAAAAGGAAGGTACCTCAACATAATAAAGGCCATATATGACAGACCTTAGCTAATATACTTAATGGTGAAAAACTAAAAGCTTTTCCTCTAAGGTCAGGAACTAGACAAAGACATCCACTCACACCACTATTATTTGATACAGTATTGGAAATTCTAGCCAGAGCAATTGGGCAAGAGAAGGAAATAAAAAGCATCCAAATTGGGGATGAAGAAATCAAATTGTTACTTTTTGCAGATGACATGATACTCTGTACAGAAAACCCTAACTCAACCAAAAATCTATTAGAAACAATAAACAAATACAGTAAAGTTGCAGGATATAAAATCAACGTACAAAAATCTATTATGTTCCTTTACACTAATAATGAAATTTCAGAAAAAGAAATGAAAAAAAAAATTCCTTTTGCAATTGCAAAAAAATAAAATAAAATAAAATGCTTAAGAATAAACTTCACAAAGCATGTGAAGAATCTATACACTGAAAACTACATTGAAAGCAATAAACAGATTTAATACAATTTTTATCAAAATTCTAATGGCATTATTAAAAAAATAGAACAAAAAAAATTATCAGATTTGTATGGAATCTCAAAAGACCACAAATAACCAAAGCAATCCTGAGAAAAAAGAACAAAGCCAGAGATATCATGCTGCCTGACTTCAACTTATACTACAAAGGAACAGTAATCAAAACAGCATGCTATTGGCAGAAAAACAGACAAACAGAACAGTGGAACAAAATTGGGAGCCCAGAAATAATCCAACATATATATGGGCAAATAATTTTTGACAAAGGAGTCAAAAATATATAATGGAGAAAAGCAAGCCTCAGTATTTGAACAGTACTCTTAATTAATTTAATCATATGGGTAAAATAAGTTTTCTTTCCAAGGTGTTTGCACACTGGACTAAGAACTTCTTTTCCCAGCCCATCTCCTGACTTAGCATCTTTCATTTCAAGTACCTGTACCAATTTTTTTCACTAAAATCTTCTTCAGGATAAAATCAGATATTGATTATTTGTAATGTATTAAAAATATTTCAGTATCCGCACTCTGTTATTGCGAATGATTAGTGCCATCAGTGGTTGCTGAATAGAAAGCTTGTTCCATGGTTGAAAGGATTCCATGTATCAGCAACCACATGGGAAAACTATATATCTGTATTTCCTCAGCATCATATATTTGCTTATTTACTCTCTGATGATATTCCTACTACTATGTACCTCTATAAGAAAAAGGATTTTCGTATAAGAAATGGAGGTATAAATCAAATCTCCTCTCTTACAAAATGGAGGCTCAACTAAATGATTTTTGATTATTTGGTGTTATTGCACAGCAAAGAGCAGTAATCCTTAGATTCATCATTATAATTTGCTTATATTCTTTCCATGAACAAGGAAGATAGAACTGTCATTTTCCAATTTCATTGAACTGTTTAACCAAGGAAAATCGGTGAAATTCGTTTAGTTCTTGTACACAGTGCAGTAATCTTTGTATGACATTTAAAAAATGTTTTTGAAGTATTAATGCTATTAAAAATACTGAAGTTTATATCAAACATATCTTTTGAAATCAAGCAGTATGTTCAAAATTCCTTTAAACTTAATTATAAATGAATTTAATTTAAAATCTAATAGACTTCAGTCAATGATTTATTATAACATCTAATGCTCAGTCTTTTCAATGGCATAATAATTTTCTAGTTCATTGCTATGATTTGAAAATGACACAAAAACTTCATTCACTTAAAATATCTTCTTGTTGCTAATTATTTATTGTTGTTCTTCACAGATAATCCAAATAGTAAATTTTTCTTATTTATCACTACGGTTTTTAAAAAGATTTTATGAATTCCAGGGCACTACATCAATCCTTTCTGTAAAAAGAAGTCATCTTTTAATTGATAATATTTTGTGAAACCAAGGTAACCAAGACATAGACAGATAATAGATATATAGATATTTAAATTAATAAGCTCTTACGTATTAGATTCTGTTCTAGGTACTTTAAATATATAGGTGGACAAAACAAAGGTCCATAAGCATTAATAGAGCTTAATTCTAGATTAAAACTCATTGAAACTTACTAGTGCCCTTATTACTAGTTCCCAGGGTAGTGACAGTAAAATTTAATAAGTGGAGCTAGATGTTTACTTTCCTGTACAACTCTCAATATACATTGTTAGTCTTCGAATTTTCATGATCATTAGTACTTTTTATTCTACTTGTCAGTGGAAACTTGTATTTCTTATATGTTATAAGACAATTTTATATTCCACTGTGCATAACAGTATCATCTCTTATTAATTCCAATCTATATATAAGCCTCATATAAATTCTTTCATGATTAAAGTTCCTGACATCTGTCTTAAATTGTATGTGTTATGCATATATATGCTAGTGTACATCATGAGCAAGAATATAAGAAGCATTTATAAACACTTAGACACTCTTACTTTAGTGATGTAGATTTTTAAAGCAATGTCAGAAAATATTCATACTCCTGGCTACTGTGAAAAATTAAAACTAGACAGTGATTATGATGAAACATTTGACAACTGATTGCCGAAGACATTGCATATTTGAGATAATTGAGCTGTGGGACATGCTAGTATTTATTTGTCTTTGTTCTCTTAAGTACCTTTCCTAATTTTTAAAAAAATTAGAATTTTTTTGGAAATAATGTATATATAATTCAATGTCCTGCAAAAATTCCTTTACCAAATTCCAAGTAATTCCTAGGCATTCAACTTAAATAGAAAGCCAATATGAGAATTTTAGATTGAAAAAAATTGTTTCTGAGTCTGTTGCACATCTGTAGTTGAAGACATTAGCATTTAGATAAGAATCCACATAACAAATTCTACTTTCAGTTGTGACTGGAAAGAGTTTATCCATTCAGATAAACACATTTACTTTCTTTCATCAGACAGAGAAACTTATAATGAAACATGTTTCCATTTAAGTATTACTTGCCAGGAAATGCAGCATTAACTCTTTGTTTAATAATAGTAGCCACCAAATTCAGATGATAGTTTCATCTATCTTATTCCTTTCACTGTTTTATTTTGTTTATTTTTTTTAGAAATAGTTTTAATGAAGTATAATTGACTATAATAAACTGCACATTTAAAAAATTCAAATTTATAATTTATAATTAAATTTATTGGGTGACATTTTTTAATAGATTTCAAGTATACAGTTCTATAATATATCATCTGTGTATTGCATTGTGTGTTCACCACCCAAGTCAAATCTCCTTTCATCAACATATACTTGACCCTCTTTACCCTTATCTACTTCCTCCCACCCCATGACACTATTGTCTGTGTCTATGAGTTTTTGTTTGTTTGTTTGTTCATTTATTGCTTCAGTTCTATATCCCACAGATGAGTGAAATCATATGAGTCTTGATTTTTTTTCTGTCTGATTTATTTCATTTAGAATGATATTCTCAAGATCCATACATGTTATCACAAATGGCAGTATTTCATCTTTACTTATGGCTGATTAGTATTCCATTGTATATAGGTATCGCATTGTCTTTATCCAATCATCTATTGAAAGACGCTTTGCTTCCATGTCTCAGCCATCGTGAATAATGCTACAGTGAACATAGGAGTACATATATCTTCACAAATAAATGTTTTCAAATTTTTCAGGTAGAGACCCAGAAGAGGGATTACTGGATCATGTGGTAATTCTATTCTTAATTTTTCAAGGAACCTCCATACTGTTTTCTATAGAGACTGTACCAATTTACATTCCCACTAGCAGTGTATGAGGGTTCTTTTTTCTCCACAACCTCTCCAACACTTTTTGGAGAAATTTATAAATTTTGATATCTGTATATACTTGTGAAAAGATCACGGCGATTAAGATAAAGAACATATTTCACCCTCAAAAGTATCCTTGTGCCCAGTTGTCATCCTCCTCTTTTTGTCATTCTGGGACCACTGCTCCTAAATCATTCCCTGAATAACCACCGATCTATTTTATCGTATACTATATAGTCTTTCTTTTCTGGATGCTCATTCAATATAATGATTTTAAGATTCATCCATGTCGTAGCATATTTCAATAATTAATACATTGACTTGTTGATGACTGTTTGGGTTATTTCTGGTTTTGCACTATTACAAATAAAGCTACTATGAACATTCATATAAAAATCTTTGTATGACATATGCTTTCATTTCTTTTGGTTATATATCTAGCAGTGATAAGAGTGTATCATATAGTAGTTTTTGTTTACATTTTAAGAAATTGCCAAATTGATTAAAATATGCTTGTACCATTTTAAATATGCTTGTACCATTTTACTTTCTCACCAAAAGTTAATGAACATTCCAGTTGCATCATCTCCTCACCAATACTTGGTGTGATCGGTCTTTAATTTTAGCCATTTATTTTTTTAAAAATGACATTATATTGTGCGTATTTTTTTATTTCATTAATGATTAATGACTGAATATCATTTCATGTAC
This sequence comes from Pteropus alecto, assembly GCF_000325575.1. NCBI lineage: Eukaryota > Metazoa > Chordata > Mammalia > Chiroptera > Pteropodidae > Pteropus > Pteropus alecto. The sequence goes on along the minus strand of NW_006439568.1, from coordinate 13,307,975 downwards.
ATGTTTGCCAATGACAGATCTTCTTCGATGAAGGCCTGTTCACATCTTTTGCATATTTATTAGATGTGTTATTTGTATTGGTATTATTGGATTTTGAGTCATTCATATGCTATGGGTACAATATCTTTATCTGATATGTTATTTGCAAATACATTTACTGTGAGTTTTCTTTCTTTCAGCAGTGTTTTTCAAAGAGTGGAAATTTTTCATTATACTAGCGTTTGATTTATCAATTTATTATTTTACTGTTTACACATTTGGTGTTATATTTAAGCAATTTGTGCCTAATTCTGAACAGATGGGCAAGACTCCTCCCAGGTCCCTTGGCATATGGTGCTGGATCCCACAGCTCCCACAAAGACACTTTTTTTCCTCCTAAACGAACACCAAATTGTTATTGTAGGGGGACTATGATGAGGAGTGTCTTATTCAATCATCTTGCTAATGTCACTAAGGTAAACAGTTTTACAGGCGCCAACAGATCAGAAACAAACAGATATTTCCCTCAAGGAGCTTATAATCTAGAGGAAGAGGATAGTGAATAAATAAATAAATATAGTGTCATGAGGTGATATCTCTAATGAATAAAAATAAAGCAGAATAAAAATAAAGAGCGATAGTACTAGTCTGTTATGAAGGAGATGAGTGAAGGCTTATCTTTTAAAATGTTATTTAAGCTAGACTTGAAAGAAGAGAATGAGAGATGCAAGTGGTTATTGGGAGAAAAGACAGAGCATCAAGTACAAATACCCGAGGATGAGAGTGTTCTTATTAAATGGTCACATAAAATAGCCAAAAATCAACTGTTTTTTTTTTTTTTACCTTCCTAAACACTTATTTCATATTATTCAAGCTTACAAGCTTACATGTCAAGGAACTCTGTAAAGAGGCCAATAAATGTGAACAACAGTAAGTGAAGTGTTCAGAAAGAATTGGTTATGAAACAGATTATTTAGCACCTTGTAAATCCTGAGACATGTATTAGAATTCACTCTGAGGAAGTTGGGAAGCTATTAGAGGATATGGAGGAGGGTAACATCATGTGATTTGGATTTTAAAAAGGTCACTGAGATGACCCTGTTGAATCTAGGTTGGTAGAGGGGTAAAGTGAAAGTAGGAGAACAAATTTGTAAACTATTACATTGAAAATCCATGGACTTTGGACCAGTGGAGGTGCTAAAGATGTGTTGAGAAGTATTTTGATTCTAAATATATTAAAGAAGAAATGGCAACAACATTTTTGGACAATTTAACATGAATGTGAGAGAAAGAGGGGAGTCAAGTGTGCCTCCGAAGGCTTCTTGCCTAAGCAAGTTAATGAGTAAGAGTACTGCTTAGTAATAAGGGGAAAATGCAAGAGGACATTTCATCTAGGAGTGGAAATGTGAAAGACAATTCAGTTTTATTTAATTTTGAGAAATTTCTTAGGCATCTGCATACTTACCTCAAGAAAGCATCTGGATTTAGGAGTGGAATTCAGGGTCTACATTTGGACTAGGTATGTAAATTAGGGACTCAGCAGCATATACATAGCATTTAGACTCATAAAATTGATGAAATTATCTAAGAAGTGAACATATCAAATAAAATATAGCAACAACACCAACAACAAATAAATCTTGGCTTGAAAGAATAAAATTAAGTGGTCTAATTACTGGAAATAAGACAAAACAATGTCAGAACTGTAAACATGATTTAATGCTGAAACAGGCAGTTAGAGTTCCAGATCCAGATATAGGCTGTAAAAGTTAGGGGCTAAGTATGTAACATCCACATGTGAATTTTAAATGGATTCCTAGGTGCTCAGTGTAGAGGATGTTGGAACCGAGACTCCTGTATAAAACTTTGTTATTCTAAGAAGGCTCCATCTGTGAAAAGGAAGCTAGGAAAATTCTGTTCATGTTTCCTGCAATGTAGCAAGATTATATGCCATCTGCCTCATCTCTTGATTGGAGAAAAATCACCCAGGAGCAATAAAACTTCCAGACTCCTACCATATGTGAGATTGGGGCTGAATTAACACTTCCTACAAGTTGCCCAATTTCAAAGCCCAGAAATTATTAAAATTGCTCGCTATTATTGAAAACTAGTCCCAGACAGAAAAAAAAATGGAAAAATCTCTAGGGAAACTGGAACCATCAGAGCACATGAATATTCCACAGTAGAAAACTTTTGAACATATCAGGTGGAGCTAGCGTCTCCCTTAGGAGTAAAAGGAAGTTTGCTTGTAGTGCTGAAAAATAGAGACAATGGCTCCCTCTGGAGCAAAAGATTGACATGATCATTATTCATTAAAAAGGTTCCTGTCCCCCCAAATCAATGTTCCTCTCCTGTAATGCAACCTACTGTGTTTATAGTGTCATTGGACCCTTTGTACTTTGTCTTGTGGGAATTGGGGCTTGGAGAGCCAATGCGAAATGCTAATTCTCTGGCTATTGATAATGCTATGAGCGATAAATAGGTCTTTGTTTCTGACTCAGAACTCTCATGTCTAATACCAACATTCATTAAACTATGGAAGGCTAATTGTTACCTTACAAGTAGGGTAAAAGCTCACACTCTTCCCAGTTCTTGACAATATCATCTCTCATCCTTAAATATATTCATTAGCTGTTCTTTCTGCTATCGATGTCTTCTGTCATCTCACATCCTCTGAACCTAGATTTCTAGCTAGTTAACATCTCTTTATCCTTCCAAATCTATGTTAGGCATGACTTCCTTGAGACATGTTCCCTGTCACCATTTTAACTGGCTTTTTAATGCTCCAATAACAACCCATATCCTAGTTTACTTTTCCTTTTATTTCTATAAAGAAAACTCATTATTGCTTTTTCCATGGGTAAATTTCATTAAATGTGCTTATTCTTAGTGTCCCTAGAATCAGATCCATGTGGTCGAGCACATGATTAATAAATAGGTTGTCAACAAATTAGTTAATAATACTCCATGACCCACGTTATAATGGTCCAAGGATCTCTTCAATTTTCTCCTTACTTTCACTCAAACATTTAATCAACTGTTTATCACAAAAATCCAAGTAACAAATTAAAGAATTGCTAGATTATTTGGATAAATACTACAGAGCTAAGGGCGAGTTCAATTTCTTACTACAAAAAAAAAAAAGACAAAAAAATGAGGTTCATTGTTATATTTATCTTGGAAAAGCATGCTAACAAGGATAAAATTAGCACTTTTCTATATATTTATTGTAATAGAAACTTAGTACTCTGTCCACTTTCTATCTGAAATCTGAAATATTTTTATTCCATTTTCTGAAAAATTGTTACCTAATTAAATTATAATATTCTATTGAACAAGCATCTAAATGTCGGAGATATATTTTATCCCATTAACTATAGCTTATATATAATATATTTATACATTTATATTACATGAATCCCTTCCATGGCACAGTAACTTGTGTGTTACAGATTATGACTCTAACCCTTCAATACTCAGGAAATATAGTATATTCCTGTGAAACAATATAGCACAGTCTCTCTTCACAGTTTTCCTCACATTTGTTCTTCTGTCAGTCTTGTACAACAGCATAGAATTCACTGATACTTAGCTCCATGCTACTGACTTGTGCTCCTTCACACAGTTTACTGCCAATGCAAAATATTCAATTTAGGGGGAAAATATGTTTAATTTTCTAAGTCAAATTAAGCACATGAAAATATTTCCCTGCACAGATAAAACTTTTCTCCAGATTTTAACAATAATTCAATAAAAACTAATAAAAAATTAAAGACATAAAACAGAAACAATTCTGGGTACAGGGTATGGCTTTTTATTAAGCCCATTGCCCTGATCCCTCCCCGTGGGCTCTTTATGTGTTGCCCTGGTTTTAAAGACTGGTTTTACATCTAACTCCCAGCCTGTGTTCTTATAAGATTAGTTAATTTTTCCCACCATCCAAGTCTTAAATGTTCAGCTTTCAACAACTTTAACTAGAACATTAGATAGCTTTTAGCTTTGCCTAAGCCAATTCAATTCTATTTAGTGATTGTTTTTCCACCATCAGATAAAGGTTATACCCTGTCCTTTGTTACAATGACCACATGCACACGCACACACATACTTCACCGAGAATAAACATGATATGCAAAACATTGTGTGTGTGTATGTACATATACATATATATAGATATATACATACATATTTCTATATATACATATATTTCTATCATATAGGGGAAACATTTTATACAAAAAATACATTGTTAGAATATCAGTTTTGCTGTATATACATGGCTTTTGAAATATCACACAGAACAATTTTCCTTCTTAAAGGCATCACTCTATATCATTTCTTACACCTTGGTTTACTTATTTACTTTACTTCATGGTTCCTTGGGCATTGAGTTGGGCATTGAGTCTGCTTTCTAGCTTTGTAACATCTTTCTAGTTTTCTAACATCCCCCCACCCCAATTTCTGCAATTTTCATCAAGGTTTTAAAGATCATTAAGGCCAAATTGTTCAGCTGCAAGTACCACATCATTCTTTCACACCTGCTGTCTCTACAAAAGGAAGTTGCACCAGTCATATGGGTCAGGTATATTAGGTCTACTTTGCATTCATTTTTTTCTTCTCATATCTCTTTATTCAAGGCTCATGACTTTCCCCTATGAAAGTGATAATTGAGCTGTCTTCCAAATACCACACTATCTTGCTTTGAACTTGGTGAGAAAACTCATATATATCATTTAATTTTTTTAAATTCTATTTTCTTTCAATTTTGGTTAATAAAATGAAGTGTCAATCCCACAGGTCTGTGGAGTCAGAGCAGATGGCTGGAATCCTCTGTGACTGATGGGATTTGGACAACTTACCTGTTTATTCCTTAGTTTTGTTATTTGTTAAATGATGGCAATAAGGGTACCTATTTCAATATGTTTTTATAAAGAATAAGTGAGATACTGAATGTGAAGAACTATAATTATTTGAAATAGAGTTAGTATTTGGTAAAGTGACATTTTATTTTATTATATATGTATCATATGAAATTTTACAGATAAGCACTCCATAGATATATCTGGTGGCTCTAATGATGATTTAACGTATAGTAATCTCTAACTATGTTTACCAGTCAAAGAGAGGCATATGTTGTGCATGAAGGCAGATGAAGGTTTTAAAATATGGGCAAGAACAGATTTGGTTACTTAGAGATTTTTTGTAAATGAATCATTGGTAGGATGCAGCTGTGGTTTGACGGCTTTTGTATAATATACAGTAATTAGGACTTTATTCCACTTTCATTTACTGCAAATAAGACACACTAATTGATGGATTTCCCTTTGTGTACCAAGAGAAATTTTCTCAGATGCTTATTGAACACATCTAATGTAGTTTTAAAATTAAAGTAGAAAAAAAATATTTTATCTTCAAGACAGATACCCCAAATATTTATCCTAGGAAACTAAGCCTTGCAAAATTAGATGTCTTATCATCTTGGCAGTAGGCATTGGCAAACACTTTACATTCCACTAGAATCAACTCTCTTTAAATATATTAAAATTGCGTTGGGTCTTAAACTCCTTTTTCCTAAAAATTGTAATTAACAAAATAAGCCTGTTTCAAATTTAATTGAATTTCTGCTAAATATTAAAATACCACAAATAGAAAATACTTTTGTATATTTTTATATAAGCATACACTTCTGATATGAAAACTTTAAGGAAAAATATATAATTTTCTAGTGAAAGATAAATCCTGTTTCTAATTTAATTGACTTATGTATATTATGAACTGAACATATCCTTATTATTGAATCACATTAAAGATGTCATTTGATTATTATAATAAACATTTGGTAGTGCAAATCTATGTACTTAACAATTACTCTATTTCATTAATATAGCAACTATTTGATGTAATACACACCCTTATCCCATTTGTATCTGAGAAAACTAAGACTCAATTTGAAAAAGCTAGTTAGTAGAGGATAAATTGAAACTCAGGTCTGTAGAACTCAAGAGTTCAAATGTCTCCACAAATATCGTGTCCCTTTGTCACTCACGATGCAGAATCTATGATGTAGAATAGCATAACTATTTTTTTTTAGGCAAGGCAACCCTTGGTTGACCTCGCAGATTGCAAGGACCTTGTCAGCTTACGATCCCTTATTTTTTTTATTTTTTACGCCTACAGCACCTGGTCTTCCTAGGTGGTTTCCCATCCAAGTACTAACCAGGCCCGACCCTGCTTAGCTTCTGAGATCAGATGGGATTGGGCTTGTTCAGAGTAGCATGGCCATAGACTAGAATAGCATAACTAAAACATGGAATTTAGATATTTTGCTTTACAAAGAAAGTTTCAAATAAAATACCATATAATAATTTATTTCCTCTAGTAGCTATGGTTTCAGAATATTCCAAAATGTTTTGTAAATCCCTAAAACAGATTCAAGTAAATGACTCACCTGGTACTTAGACATAACTGATTGCATATCAGATTTGCATTGGAACTTGCTAATATTAGTACAAGAAACATCTGAGCTTTTTGATTTATCTATTTTTCAGTGTGTTATATTTGGAATGAAGGACAGAGATAGACAGGAAAACGAAAAATAGAAATGACCTATCTTTTTATAAATACTCAAGAATTTCAGAAGAAAAATGATTGTGGACAAATGTATAGAAATAATGAAATATATATGGAAACAAAGAAAGAGAAAATCATAGACATCTAAAATTGAGATACCTAAAACTGCCTTGTCCACAGTCATAAAACTATTTTAGAATATTCTGTTTATTAATAAATTCTAATTTCTGAGCACCTCTGCAAGAGAAATAAATTCTGACAGACTAATCCAATTTTCTTTTAATAGGTTTGCTATTCTAGGGAATGACATAGTCATGACAAATACTAACATAGATTAAGACACATAAAGCAAAACTTGCCAAAAATAAAAAAGAGAAATAGACAAATCCTAAAGCATCACCAGGTATTTTAACATTTCTCTCAATATTTGATAAAACAAGCAAATTAACAAAGAAAAATCAGTAAATTATTGACAATTTAAACAATGTGAATAATAAATGATCAGTTCACATATATAGAACATTTAACCCTCACAATATTCATTCTTTTAAAAATGTTCAGAGAAATTCTATTCAAAATACCAAATTCTGGGCCTAAAAGCAAGTTCCAGTGAATTTCAAATGACTAAGGTAGTGTGTATTATTTTCTCTAACCCCAGTATATTTATGTTAAAAACAAACAAGATCATTTTAAAATTCCCATATGTTTGGAAATTAAGAAATTCTTGTCATCATGCATTTTAATTTTATTCAAATATTTGACTGATATTCTCATAAACATGGACAATTGCATACATGGCTAATAGAAACTAGATGTCAGATGGATCTAAAATTGAACTACCATATACAAATTCACATACACCCACAAAGAAAAATATGATTGAATTCAAGTTACACTGCAAGCCATTGTGTCATAGATTTCGCCATTTGGCACTGTCTGCTTTATTATTGGAACCAAAAATATAAAATATAAATGAACATGGCATGGCTTTTCTAAGGTAGTGAGAGTACAGTGGCTGTTATTGCTCTCTTGTAGGTTTGTCAGAAGGAATATTTAATATTCTTATTATGCATTTTAATAGTAAGTAAAAATAGGATAAGCATGGGAAAGATAAACACAAAAATAATTCTAAATAGAGAAAAATATATTAAATTTAAGCAGTTGAAATACGCAATGATTTGTGGTTCAATATTTTAGACTAAACAAAACTCTCTACATCCCCTTTCTGCAGCTCCCAGTGATGGGAATACAATAATTGTTTCGTAAAACAATTGCTGTGGTCTGAATGTTTGTCCTTCACCCCCCATACACAAAATTAATATATTGAAATCCTAACTCCCAAAGTTGATGGCATTAGGGTGTGGGACCTTTGAGAGGTGATTACGTTGTGAGTATGAAGCCCTCATGAATGAAGTCAATGCCTTATAGAAGAGACCCCACAGAACTCCCTAGCCCCTTCCATCATGGGAAAACGTGGCAGGAAGGCACAGAGTATGATCCAGGAAGAGGGCCTTCCCCGGACTTCCAGCCTCCAGAACTGTGAGAAATAGATGTTTGTTCTTTATGAGTTCCCCAGTCTCTGGCATTTTGTCATAGAAGCCCAGATGTACTGAGACAACACTAAACCTGTAATAGTGCTGAAAATAAAATTAGAGTATAGCACGAGAACAAAAATATAAAGAACTTTTGGAACACACAGAACAGATGTTTCTTGGGTTGACGTATAAGAGCAGAGAGGCCTATAGCCTAAAATACCAGAGGAAAGAGAAGTCTTTTTCACAAAATTCACAGAGGAAAACTAGTTCGGAGTAAAATTTTATAAACAATAAGTATAGGTCATGGAGAAACAGCAGAGCCATCATTACATCCATTAAGAACAGCAGAGTAGTCAGTTTTCTTCCCCTTTCACTAATCTGCTTCATTCATGCATATCATACACTGACTAAACTGAAAATATTTCTCTGAAGAAAATGGACTATATCTCAAGAAGCTATCAATTTTAGATATCTTAGTTTGCCAGTGAAGCGGAGAGGCCCTTGAGGTAACTTTGTATCTTCACAGTAGACTGGGAGGCAAGAAAAAAAATATCCCAGAGTCACTTATTATAAATGGATTTTTCTTATTCAGTCAAGGTGCTATCTTAAATTCAGAAATACTACAGAATTCAGAAATATTCATCCAGAAGCTTAAAGCTGGTTCAAACCTGTGATGAATATGTTGATAATTTATGTACAAATGTAATCATTACAATAATGATCAAAATAGGAAATGGATACTTTAACAATGAATTACTTTGCAATTATAAAAATAGCATTTATGAAGAATATTAAGTGGCACTGGAGAGGTCAGTCAATACATGACACCAATATATTAGCGGTACTCTTTGTACTGGAAAGTATGACTAATATCCTTCATTATGATTTTATATTTTATAAATAACATCTTACAGGTATAATTATATATTACATTTTGAAGAAAATATTTTTTAAAAAAATTTATAAATAAAATATATTCAGGCAAAAGTATTAGGTAAGGGCTTATGTAATTGCATCAGAGAGGTAGAGTGTTGAGACTCTCTAAGACTATTCAGTAAAAACACAGAAGGCTGAAGGCTTCATATTCTTACCAAAATTTCAGAAAAAAATAAGATTGGAGAAACACTACCCTCAGTAGTAATGACATGGAATGACCACAGAGCATAGGAATTTTAGGGCAGTGAAACTATTCCATATGATACTATAATAGTGACAAGTATCATTATAAATTTGTTCAAACTCATAGTTTGTACAACACCAAGAGTGAACCCTAATACAAACTATGGATTTGAGGAGGTGATGATGTGTCATTGTAGGTTCGTCAGTTGTAACAAATGTACCCTCTGGTGGGGGATATTGATAATGGGAGAGGCTATGCATGTGCGGGGATAGGGGCTATATGGGAATTCTCTGCACCTTCTGCTCAATTTTGCTGTGAACCAAAACTGATTAAAAAAATAATAAGATGTATTTTTAAAAATAGAATGATTATATGTAAATATAAGATGTTAAGAAGACTATCACAAATAAGTCAATTTAAAGCATAAGGCCATTGATATAAACCTATATATTTCAGCAGTTTTAGAAGTTTATTTTAGCATTTGTTCATTTAAGTCTTTTTATGTTATGTCATATAAATTCTAAGTTATATAATACTTTGTCACTACTGCAATAAGACACATATAAAACATCTTGATTACAAGATAACAACACATGTATCTTCGTTTTCCAATAACATTGGAATGGCAGCATATTCCAATTTAACATGACAGGCACAAAAGTGGATGATATGTAAATGTGAATATACTGAAAACATATTTTATTTAGGACAAGCCTTATAGTAGAAAAAAAAAGACAGGTTTAATAAGGTTCACTGAGGAAATACATTTGTTAGGCTTTAATATGATTTCTGCTTGAATATATATAATGATTATTTTAGCAATAACTTTAGTATGTCTGCTGATATTACACCAACCAAGTTTATGACAAGTATTGACAATGGCTATGGAATATAAATTACCATTTTGTAATTCTTCACCCAATGGATTAAATTACAAATAATAAAAATCCAGATTTCAGAGTCAAAATATAAATACCTCATTTAAATAAGTAGGCTTTTTGGGGGCTGTACTTGTCCAGTTAGAGTCCAATATCATAGTACTCCAAATATACCTAAGGAGATAAAGTGCCAAAAATCTAAATCTATAGGGGCAATTTTCCTATGCATGAATCATTTTCCTACTTAAACTCATGTAGTTCTAGCTTGAAAATAGCAATTTTACTAAAATTATTATCATCACATTTTTGTGAAACATTTGTGAAAATCTGACAATGTAATTAGCACTTCACAGAACATATGGTGTCAGTGACTGGGAGCCAACTAACTAAATAATAATTAAGATTGGAAACTCATAAAAGAGAAATAAAAATTAAAAGATTTTTTTCAATGTAAAGTAAGGGGCCTGTTAACAAAAAATAAAAAACAAAAAATGAGGTATGTTCTCAATGTCAAGAATAGGATTTTAATTCAGACTATCAATTTAGTAAAAGTAAAGTAGAAAAGATGAAATCATCTATGCTATTTAAGGAAAAATTAAAGTACCTTTAACATAACTATCTTTAGTTTTGAGGCAAAAATATTAGTCTTCCTTCCTTCCTTCCTTCCTTCCTTCCTTCCTTCCTTCCTTCCTTCCTTCCTTCGTTCCTTCCTTCCTTCCTTCCTTCCTTCCTTCCTTCCTTCCTTCCTTCCTTCCTTCCTTCCTTTTCTTTTTCTTTCTTTGATAATATTCTTAATTATCTCTTTTGTTTTACCAAAACCAGAGCATATTTTGATCACAACTCAAATTTCCCAATTTCAAATCCACTCCTGAGAAGGCTTCTATGAAGGCTTCACAAACAACACTGGGAGTTTCTTGAAGTCATCAGAAGAGATACATACCAATTCTTAAGATTTTTGGAGTGGCTGCTTAGCTTTGAGGCACTACTTATTCAGCTCTATCACTAAAGGACCAGTCATTATAGAATATCTCATCATACAATACAGATAACTTAAATGTTATTCAAAAGCAGCAGAAGTATAGATCCTATTTATTTATGATAAATATAGGGACACATAATACTGATGAGCCAGATATACCTAAACTATAGATTTTCCCCCCACTATATTGAAATATAATTGAAAAATAATATTGTATACATTTAAAGTATACAATGTCATGCTTTGATGTACATATACATTCCAAGTGTTTACCACAATTAAATTAATATATTCATCACCTCACATACCGTGTGTGTGTGTGTATGTGTGTGTTGATAATGCTTAAGATCTATTCTCTAAGCAAATTTCAAGTATCAATACAATAATATTTATTATAGTCACTATGATGTATATTAGGCCCCCAGAACTTACTCATTATTGAAATTTCTACATTTTGAATAACACGGCCTCATTTCCCCTACCCCAAAGGCCCTACCAAACACTGTTCCACTCTCTCTTTCATTGAGTTTGGCTATTTTGTTCTTTTAGATTCTACATTAGAGTGAGATCATTCAGTATTCATTTTTCTCTGTCTGGTTTACTTCATTTAGCATATTGCCCTCCAGGTTCATCTATGTTGTCACAAATGGCAGAATTTCTTTATTACATCTCATATATATCATTTATTATATATATGTATACAATTTTCTTTATCCTTTCATCTGTAGACGGACACTTAACATTGTTTCCATATCTCAGCTATTATGAGTAACACTACAGTAAATATGGGAGTGAACATACCTTTTCAAGATACTTATTTTTGTTTCCTTCAGATATATTTATATATCAGAAGTGGGATTGCTGGATCGTATGTTAATTCTATTTGTAATTTCTTGAGGAAACTCCATGCTCTTTTCCATAATGGCAGTATGAATTTACATTCCCACCAACAGTGTGCAAGGGTTTTCTTTTCTCACCCTTACCAACTCTTGTTATATGACATATTTTTGTTAATAGCCATCCTAACAGATGTGAGATGATACCTCACTGTGGTTTTGAGTTGCATTTCCCTGATGATTAGTAATGCTGAGCATCATTTCATGTAGCAGTTGGCTATTTGTATATCTTCCTTGGAAAATGTCTATTCAGGCTTTTTGCCCATTTAAAAAAATTAGATTATTTGGTATTTGCTATTGAGTTGTATTAATTCATGTATATGAATGTTTTACATGTTTTAGATATTAACCCTTTTTTAGATATATGTTTTGCAAATGTTGTCTCCCATTCCATATATTGCCTTTTCATTTTCTGGATTGTTCCCTTTGATATGCATAAAATTTTTCTTTTGATGTAGTCTCACTTGTTTATTTTTGCTTTTTTCAGCCTGCACATTGGTATCATATCTAAGAAATCATTGGTAAAACCAGTGACAGGGAACTTTTCCCATATGTTTTCCTCTAGGAATTTTACAGTGTTACATCTTACATGTAAGTTTCTAATGTTTTTTGAGTTAATTTTTGTGAGTGGTGTGCAGTAGGGATCCAGTTTCATTCATTTGCATATGGATATCCAGTTTTCCCAGCACTGTTTATTGAAAATACTATCCTTTTCCCATTGTGTGTTTTGGGTGCCCTCATCTAAGATTAGTTGACTGTTTATGTGTGGGATTATTTCTGGGATCTCTAGTCTCTTCCATTGGTCTACATGTCTGTTTTGATGGAAATACCATACTATTTTAATTACAATAGTTTTGTAATATATTTTGAAATTAGGACGTGTGATTATCTCCAGCTTCATTTTTTTCTTTCTCAAAATGGTTTTGACTATTTGAGATCATCTGTAGTTACAAATGGATTTTAGGATTTTTTCTATTTCTATAAAAGTTGCCACTGGAATTTTGATAGAGATTGCATTGAAGCTGTAGATCACCTTGGATTGTATGGAATTTTAACATCATGAAGTTTTTCAACCCATGAATATGGGGTGTCTTTCTGTTCTTTATGACTTTAATTTCTTCAATCAATGACATAGCTTTCAGTGTACAGGTTTTCCACTTCCTTGGTTAAATTTATTTCTAATTAATTTATAATTTCTTATGCTATTATAAATGCAATTGTTTTCTTATTTCTTTCTAATAGTTTGCTGTTACTCTATGGAAACACAACTGATTTTTGTACGCTGATTTTGTATCCTGAAACTTTACTGAATTTATTCATGTTTTGTTTTTTTTTTAATAAATTGAGCCTGATGGGTTTTCTATAATGAGATTATGTCAACTGCAAAAAAAGACAAATATACATCTTCCTTTTCAATTGGATGACTTTCATTTTTTTTTTCTTACCTGATTGTTCTAGCGACAACCTCCTATACTATGTTGAATAGAGGTGGCAAGAGTGGGCCAGCTTGTCTTGTTCCTGACCTTAAAGTAAAAGCTTTTCACCACTATGATGTAAGCCGAGGGCTTTTTATGTATGGCTTTATTAGGTTGAAATGCACCCTTTCTATACCTAATTTGATGTAAATTTTTATCATGAAAGGATAATTTTGTCAAACACTTATTTGTATCTATCAAGATGATTATATGATTTTTATCCTTAATTCCGTTAATGTGGTATATCACATTTATTGGTTTTCACATGCTGAACCATACTTGTAACCCAGTGATAAATTCTACAACATCATGGTGAATGATTCTTTTAATGTTAGAGTCCATTCAGGAAACAGAAATCCTGCTAGTTATTTTTTAAAAGAAAATTTAATATTAAAATGATTCATAGGAATTAATGTGTTAATTATGTAACTGAAAATGCACAGGACACTAAAATGTGGTACAGTTAGCAAGTGTAGGAAGCAACTTTCACTCCTAGGGATGGGAAATAATGAGAGAAAATGTTGGGATTATTGCAACTTAAAAGTTTGGAGGAGCTTCACAGAGCTGAGGCTAGACCAGCTGAGAAGCGGACAGAGCTCAGCTACTGCTTATGGCTCCAAGTTTAGGGAAGGAGTTCTGTGGGACTGGGATGCCAAAATTTGTTGAGATTCTGCTGGTTGACTGGGACTGGTGTCTCAGAGGGGTCATGAAATTGTTTTCAATACAACTTTGTGGTAGATACATCCTGCCACTGCCAGGATGAAGAAGCATTGCCAGATTAATGCTTCTAATACAGGAAACAAACAAGAAGTCAATCAGAAGGAAACAGGATAAAGAAAGTACTCTTTTCCTTTCTCAGATTTTCAGTTTACTGTTATCACCCCTACTGGCAAAGTCTAGCAGGAAGCAGCTGACAAAGCAGAAAAGGGGTTTCCCAGCTACAGCCCCTCAAGATGACGATAGAAAGTTGTGTTTGGAGCTGAGAAACCAAAACTTAACAACTTATATATTATAACAATCTACATGACTTAATGCACACGCACGCACACACACACACACACACACACACACACACAACATTAAGTTTAAGAATTTAGCATTCTTTCTGCATGTACTGAAGTATCATTTTTCGCTGTATCAATGAGAGGAGAACAGACACTGGAATTTTTGACAGCACACATTATATCAAAACCATTTCAGATAGTGGAACTCAATCACCTCATCTGCTCAAAGTCTGAAACTGAATCTAAACTTTCCAGAATATAAGGAACTGATACAAAAATAAAATTTTTAAATTATACGAGATCTACAGACTATTTTGAGCATAATTTAAATTAAGAGAAGTAAAAAAATATATATTTTCCTAAGACATTATTTTTACTTGATCTGTTCTTCATGCTTATCCTGAAGGCTATAGTCTGAATTGTGTGGGAGTTGATTAGTAATATAATCTGGCCTCATCAAGCTTACAAATGACTTATTATCTTGATCAATGCCTAACATATGAAACATTAATCACAAACATGAAAGAATTCTCAAGAACAAATTTGGTCCTCCCTACTACTTTCAGTAAGGACATATATCGTATCTTCATTTTGATCAGTAATGCATTTAATTCTTGGAAGGTTATGCAATTTGCTTAAATTAGGAAATTAAAAATTAAGCTTTTATTTCATAGATCTTAAAAATTAAATAATTTGAACTGTCCTTTTTTATCAGTTTTAGTTTTCTATTTTTTATCAGATCTAGTACATGTTACAAATTCATATTTACATCCAAGAAGTACACAAAAATGCTTACTTATGCAATAGTATGCTAAAACCATCTTGTATTGGCTTACAAGTTATAGTTGTTAAATTTTCAAAAATTTTTTAGAACATGTTAAATTCAACCATTATTAATGGTTAAATTATATAAACTCGTAATTAAATAAATTATATTTTAAAAAGGTAATAAATATTCAAAAATCATTATTTTCTCTTTCACTGCATTTTGCAATTATCTATGCTCTTGAAGTATATGTGTCTATTATATCTGTATAATAGAATTATTATATAATAATTTGCTACTGCATACCTCTTCCCAACTATGTGATAAGCAATGTCAAGATGATAGATTGAATTCAGCTATGGTAAGAGAACTTATACCGCAGAAATTGGCAAAAACTATAAATCATGACTTCATTTATTGTTTTATTGTCTAGAACAAAGGCTGACAAAAACATTCTGTGAATGGAAACTAGCCCAGTGCCTTTTCTTGTACATGTACTTTTTTTTAACACAGCCATACCCATTTATTTACATATTAGCTAGGGTTGCTTTGGAAATACAAAGACAGAGTTGAATAGTTGTAACTCTATTTTCAGTGGTCTGAAAATCCTATAATATTTACTCTCTGTACCTATACGAAAAGCTTTACCAACTCTGGTACAGAGTTAACAAAGCAATAGGACAACGTTAACAATGCAGATTAAAGATAAAAGTGTATCTGTGTGAAGCAGTTATATAGTTGATAACACAAAATAATGAGGCAATATTTTTCCAGTGTTACCTGATTTGACAAAAAATTTGCTCATATCATTGATGAATGAATGTGTTTCCTATACATGTAGAAAGCTGAAAGGTTTCAGTTTAATATAATTTTTCTGATGGTTAAAAATAGGTGAATAGTAGATCACATATCAAACTTAATGACAATAAATCTACTGAGAAAAGATTCAATCAATTGACTGCAACACCATTGTCAAATCATAGTTGAGTTGCAATCATAAGTAGCTATAGATATAAGAGTGGAGCAAAAATCAATGAAAGCATTCTGTAAAAATCAATGGCTATGTGAAATTTACAGTAAAAATATTATGTATTTTATTCTTATTTGTAAATTGTGTACTATATATTGCTTATATCAGTAAATTTTATAATGTGCGTACATCTATTTTTTCTCATAGAGGAAACATTTACCAGCATATCACTGTCTAAGAGAAATATTTTTAAACATTTTTAAAAACATTTGCTATAAATCATAAAAATAACTTGCATATTTAAGTAAATATTACCTATTAATTAAAAGTTTATACATAAACAATGCTTATATGGGGTAAATAATGTTCAAATCAAAGAGTTAAGTGCATTGACTTTGGGATATTAGTCATTTGGAAACTGAAACAATTCAGAAAAGATAGCAAAAGATGACTTTGAATACTTAAATCCAGGCAGTGTTGCCCCAAACAGTGACTGAAATATTTCCATCCATTGATTTGGGTTATTAAAAATTACATTTTAATATTTGATTCAATATGGAGATATCAAATTTGAATTTTAAAAATGGTGTAGAGCAGTTATAAGAATAATTTGTCAGTCAGCAGTCTGGACCCATTCCAAGACAGGAAGACTCAGCCTTCCAGAAACCAAGCGGAGCTTAGTCTCACCATTCAAAAATGAATCATCCAACATGTGTAACAAATCGGCCTGTTACATTAAAGTTATACACTAGATAACAAGACTCTGCTCAAATTCTTTTAGTGGCTTCTATTATTTAGAATGAAATCTATTCTGCTTAATATGGCCTCTGAGGCCCTGCTGACTTAGCCAGTCCTGTCTGTGTGCAGGCCCCACAGCACTTCTCTAGTGATAATGGCTTCCTTGCTGTTCTTAGAAAATATCAGATCCACCTACCTAAGGGCTTTTCCACTCATTTTCCCT
>NW_006439568.1:13288054-13290816 GCF_000325575.1 Pteropus alecto | reverse complement strand
ATATTCATGTTGTTACTACTCATTTTCCTCTATGCAAATATTATCTCTGACAGCTATTTTTTTCAGACCTTGCTTCCTAAATACTTTTATTTTCCCCTATCTTTCTCTGTGCTATTTATCTGGCATATTTATTTGTATCATGTTTTATGAAAAGACATTATTTTATTTTTTAACTGTTCTATGTTTTTATCACTCTCTCAATAAAAGGTAAGCTGCACAGGGTTAGAGATTTTTATTTTTTATTCTTCACAATATTCCTCATATTTAATGAGTGCCTGGAAAGTAATAGCTGCTCAACAAATTGTTGAAACAAATTGGGGAAGGAAGGAAGGAAGGAAAGAAAGGAAGGAAGGAAGGGAGGAAGGAAGGAAGGAAGAGAGGGAGGGAGGGAGGAAAGAAGGAAGGAAGGAAGGAAGGAAGGAAGGAAGGAAGGAAGGAAGGAAGGAAGGAAGGAAGGAAGAAAAATGTTCTTCAATACAATCTGCAAAATGCTTTTTAACCAAAAAGATATATACCATTTTGGAGAGAACTTAAACACATTCTGATCCACCCTTTAAATTCTTATTTTCACATTTTCTCTGTCTCTCATGGTGAGCATCTTATTATTTGTACTCTTGAAGCAATTAGGATTTTTTTATAGTCTTTGTTTTTGATGAGAAAATTAGTTTCTTGCCTAAGTTGAAGCAAAAAAATAAATAAATAAAGTAAAATAAATAAGCATTTATCTGCTATCTCTCTATATATTAGATAAAATAAGTACTCTAAGATAATTCCATATGACACAATAAACTACTCATTTTGGGTGCAATCACTATAATTTTCTGTTAATTTTTTATGCTTGTTATCATGAAGACTATAGTAATATTGAATATAAACCACTACTGACAATAATTATTACTAAAAGAATAATTTAACGCCTTTAAATACTGAAATTTACCTACCCAAAAGCAAAAGAATATATCCGTAATAAACATCAAAGCCCCATTGCTCCAGGGATCTAATTCCTCGGCAAAATCTGTGTTTCAGTTTATTGTCTAATGTCAATAAACTGATGCCCATATCTGTGACAAATTTTAAATTAAAATAATTACCATGGGTAGATTTTCATTCTTTTACGTTGGATTGGAAAATGTAAAGATGTGGACATTGATTCATTTATCTCCAAGGAGGGTTAAATGTTATACCCTCTAACACAACCTAACAAATATATATTGAGTGACTAATCTTGAGTGTTTTATTAGACACTGGAGTAGCATAATGATGAATAATACACAAAAGTAATAGCTAACATTTACTGAGTATTTACTATATGTCAGTAACCTTTTAAGTGCTTTTTTTGTATTAATTGATTTACTTCTCATAAATGAAAAGAAGTTTCTCTTACTGCTTCTTTTAAATTTTCAGTTACTTATCTCAAAATTTATTATTATTCACTATTCAAATTATTCTCCTGATCCTGGATATTAGAAAACATACACACACACATAGGCACATTCACTGTGCTGTCAACATTGTATATCCTTGTTATGCAGGAATCTCTTAATGTTTTCAAGGTTATTAAAATTCAATGCCAACACTTAGGGGTCTTAAAATTCTGATATTATCATCTTTACAAAGCAAGCTGTAAGGATCAGGGCCCATATAGGAAGGATAGAATAATAGCAAGACCTGGATAGCACTTACTATGCTCTACCCACAGTTCTATATTCTTTACATGTATTAACTCAGTCTTCATTGAAAAAATTCATTTGAGTCTCAAAGAAACTATATGAAGTAATTATTATCATTACCATCTCCATTTTAGAGATGTTGAAATTGGGACTACAGAAAAGCAAAGTAATTTGCCCAAGGTCACAGGAGAAGCAAATAGCAGAGCAGATTGTTCAAACCAATATAGTCTGGCTCCAGGATAACTTGATAAGGAAATTGTTTAAATGTATACAGATGATCAGAAGCTTGAATGATAAGGCAGAAAGATAAGATACTTTAGTGCTATGTACACCTTGATTTGAATCTCACTCAGACACTTTCAAGCTGTGAGCTACCTAGCAAGTCAATTAAGCATGATGCATCTCAATGTCCTCATATGTAAAAGAGTGATAATTGAGGGTTGTGGTGAGAATTAGAAATCACATTTAATGATCCAATACCTGACATAAATCAGGGAAGTATTCAAGGCTATTTTTATTAGCAACTTTGCTTTGGGATACTTGAAAGCCTTTAGTATTTCCATATTGTGATGTTATTTCATTATTTCTCTTGGTCTTAGCCTGTGTTAAAGACGACAGGCCCCAAATGGAGTTGTTTATGATAAGCCCCATGTCACCTCGCCAAGATTTAATTGCAGTTTTGACTATTCCAGAATTAGAATCCTAAACTAGTCAACCAAGAATGGCCTGATCAACTTTAGTTGTCTGATCTGCCCAATAGACCTCTATCATTCCCTGTAAGGAGAGTAATTTTGCAATGCATAATCTGCTTCTTGTCTAGTTTAACTTCCTTGTTCCTGCTCCCTTCTGCTTATAAAATTTCTTGCTTTATATAGAACTTTTTTATCTGATAGATTTGATGCTGCCTGATTCATAAATCACTGAATATAGCCAATAAGATCTTTAAAGTCTACTCAGTTGAATTTTGTTTTTTAATACCTATAATAGAGATCTTTGGTTTGAATGAGAGAAATTAATAAGCCTTGACTTCCTACAGATATTCAAAGGGTAGTCAAATAATTTCAGAATTATTTTTATATTTCTCCCCAGCCT
>NW_006439568.1:13281724-13288021 GCF_000325575.1 Pteropus alecto | reverse complement strand
GAATATGAACCATGCAATAATAGTCTTTGGGAACATTCTGGGTAGTCATTTTTTTTAGTGTTAGTGATGACTGTGACAAAAATATTTATCAGAATCTAATCACCCTGTTATTTACATCTTATAATAAATAAATAAAGGTAATTGACATTACCTTTTTAAAAATTTTTCTTTAACTAGGGAGAATTAATAGATTTATTTTTTGACCTATCTTTAGCTATTTTCAAAAAGATAAAAAACAAATAGAGCTTTTTCATAATCAATTATGAATGAGGACATAGAGATAGTATATTACCTACTATATTCATTGAGAATATCTTTTAATTACAAAGCAATTTTTTTTTAATTTTGAGAAAATTTTGTACTTTTCTCTTTTTAGGTTTTGTTTCCAAATGTGAATAATATTGAGATAGCTAACCTCAGAACTCACTTAGAAAATATTCGAATTGATGAAAAGTCATAAGCAGTTTCTTCAACATTTGTACAACTTTTATTCTTGCCAACATACAATTCCTTCTCACAGAATAGTGGGAATTTACTCAAGTGGTTTAAAAAATAAAGCTCAGAAGAGCCTGACTAGAATTTGGTCAAGGAGAAAATCTTTGTCAGTATAAGTATTCCTAGAATGGTAGGTTGCTCTTTCAAGAGGAAACAAGAAACAAACACACAAACAAACTTTTTTTAACATGTGTAATAAAATACTTTAAAAAATATACTATGTAACTTAAATTCTTTTGAAATGTAAGATATTAAGCATAATTTAGTCTTGTTTTTTCGCAGTTGTATTTTTGAGTTTTCATCATTGTATTATACTTACCTGGTAATTTTTCAAAAAATGTAGGATCAGCAGAGTCTAATAACCTTCTCTGTTGCCTAGGGCCAAGGTTAAATTCTGTGAATATTTTACTGAGAAGTTTTCTCCAAAAATCTGAACAATTTAGTCCAGAATAGGTAAAATTAGTGACAACATCTTTTCAGATGTTTTGAATAAATAATATGCTTTTATCTTACACAATGCCAGCTAATCAAAAGAAAATCGAAATAATATTAATTTCTAACAAAGTATACTCTGAACAAGAAATACTATCAGAAATAAAGAAGGACATTATATAATGATAAAGAGGTTAATTATACAAGGAGATAGATAACCTAAATTGCACCATCAACCAACTTGACCTAATGGACATTTATAAGTCTCTTAGTCCATCTTTAACAGAATATACATTCTTTTCAAGTGAAAATATATATTCACAATGATATATTATATCCTGGGCCATAAAACAAACCCTAAGACATTTAAGCAATAGATATAACAAAAAGTATGTTCTCTGATTCCAGTGAATTCAACTAGGAATCAATAATAGAAAGATCTTCAAGTTCCTAGAAGTTAAACACATTTCTAAATAATCTATGAGTCCAAGAGGGAAATATAAAGAAAGTTAAAAAAAATATTTGAACTAAATAAAAATTAAAATCCAACATATCAAATTTTATGGAGTGCTGCTAAAACAGTTCTTTGGGCAAAATTATAGCATTAAGTACTTAATGAAAAAAAATCATCAATAAACTAAGCTTTTGTGTTTTGAAACTAGAGAAGCTGTGAATAAAGCTATAATTTAACACTTCATTCCCAATATTCCAATAACTACAATAAATTTTTGCTATTTTTTGTAAATCACAACTCTAAACCTATGTCAGACCACCCCAACCCAAAAAACACCCACTACTCATTTCAGCCTGGAGACTACAAGTTCTGATATACTGTATGTGAGGCCATTTATTCTTTGGTATTTTTAAGTAACTTCCTTATTATTAATTTTCTTGCTACATTTTTGTATTTCCAATGGATATTTCAACTTCTGTCCAAAGAACAAAGTAATGTAATACATCATTTTTAAGATATTTCTTAATATTTATCTGTTTTCCTCAATAGCTTTCTTATCTCCCAATATAAATTTTTTGAGAAAAACCAGTAGTAATAATTTCTTCTTTAAATTCAGTTAACATAATGTTACCTCCAATCACCAGCTTCATGAAAGCAGCTTGAAATATAAGAACATCTTTCTGAAGTTGGAAAGAAAAAGCCTCTTGGCATAAAAGGTTCAGGGCACCTTGCACGTTCATACACATATTTAATGGCAATGAATGTGTCACTTGATTTCAGAATTTTAAGACTTTATAGAAAGGAAGTGGAATGTTTCAGTACAAGTTTAGCATTATGGCATATGATTTATTATAAAAGTTCAAGATACAAGTAAGTTTCTCTACTGCTAATGGAGGAAAAGCAAATTTAGGATTAAAATATAGAGCTTTCTTTTTCGTTACTCCTCAGATTCATGTCTATATTACTTGTTGCCCTTTCATCTTTCAAGCAGCCTCCTCTAGTCTATATTTAGAGAAGCAGCTGGCTGTATTTTGTGTCAATAGCCCCATGAAATAGCTGTGGGGTTTCTGAAAAAAGAAAAAGATTAATTTTTAAAAAGTATTCTCTTAAGTTTGTTTACCAGGTGGCAGCTGAACTGTTTAATAAATCAAAAAATGTTTTTGAGATAGCAAAAATTAATTAAGATTTGGGGGTGGACAGTTTTTTAAGAACTAATGATAACAGTCACATAAGCATTTAGACATATTCAGAGATTTAATATATTGTTTAGAGCTGTTCTCTAAAAGTTCACATGCTGAGAAATCATGAACCTCATGCTAAAACATGGACATTTTCTAAGATTAAGGCAAAGCTCTGGAATGTGTCTAAGTCTTAATTTTACCATCTGTTTACATGGATTTATCACCAGTTACTGGCTCGGAGTAAGTAATCTTTAAAATCTCTATTCAGTCTAAACAGTGATCTGTAAAGTTTCATCCACAGAGCCTCTGTAGGACTCCTATAACTCAGCCAGCACCATACTTAATACGAATTCAAAGCAAAAAAAAAAAAAAAGAAAAGATTACATCCAGCTGTAGCCAAATTGTAGCTCATTGCTTTAACTTTTCCTTCTACGTATCCAAGTATTCCAAAGAGAACAGCTGCAAGGGCAATACTACACTTACTTTCCTTATTAACCATGCTCAGTTAAAAACTGCCAGAGAGGAGGTTTTATGTTAAAGGGATGCTTGACTACAGCACTGAGGTTAATTTACTTAAATTGCTAATCATGCCAATAGCACTGGATCCCTAGTAGTCTGATAATAAGATCTAAATTATTGTTGATATTCTCAGAGGGCATCATCCTTAATGATCCAACCAGTTATGAAATTCTAGGATGCTATAATTAAATTATTTTTATATATTTCTCTTATATTTTGCTTTGTAGTATGCACACATAAAACGACAAGCTTTCACTTGTCATAAGCCCATTATGTTTAAGTCTGTCTGTATTTGTGATTATATCCTTCTTGTACATGTTATATTTGTTTCCATATTACCTCTGAAGATAACTCATATTTGTTTCTAAATTAAACAGAATTGAAAACCAAAAAAAAATATTGACAGTAATAGAATTTTGAGTATATTTGATGATAGTCCTTTTGTAAAACATATGGAGCTATAAAAATCAAAGATAGTCAAAAGGGTAGTAAAAGACATGGATGAATTTATTTTTAAGAAGAGACATCACTAGGCAGGACTTAAATGTAGAAAAGCAAAACTAAAGGACAACTGAAGTTTAGAAAAGAAAAGAAACAGTAAATTGCTTAAGCAAATTCTAGTAAAATAAAGAGGGCATTACTTGGAACTTAAATGAAGGTGAGGGAAAATATACTTAATAGTTCCTGTTTTACAGAGTATAAAATACAGTTAGATTCTAAAAAAGCTTCTGTAGACTCATATCATAGATATACCTTACCTAATTTAGGAAAGATATGACTGTTTGTAGGAGTGCTTAACCTTTTTAAGTTTGTTGCCTCATAAAAGACTGTTTCAATCATTACATATCCTCTCTTCATTGTTTGTTCTGCCAGTTTGTCATCTTTTCTTATGGCTGAGTAAATGTTACATTGTATAGATGTACCATATCTTTATCCAGTCGTCTATCGAAGGGCACTTTGGCTGTCTGCATGTGTTGGCCATTGTTAATAATGCGTTGTGAACATTGGGGTGTATATGTTTTTACAGATAAATGTTTTCAAATGTTTTGAGTAGATACCCAGCAGGAGGATTGCTGGGTCATAACTTCTTAATTTTTTGAGGACCCCCATAGTGTTTTCCATAGTAGCTGTACTAATTTACATTCCCGCCAGCAGTGTATGAGAATTCTTTTTTTCCCACAAGCTCTCCAGCACTTGTTATCACTTGTCTTGTTGACAACAGCCACTCTTACAGGTGTGAGGTGGTATCTTATTGTGGTTTTGATTTGCATTTCCATAATAGCTAATGAAATTACACATCTTTTCACATATTTGTTGGCCATTTGTATGTCTTCTTGGGAAAAGTGTCTGCTCCGGTCCTCTGCCCATTTTTTAAATTGGATTGTGTTGTTTTTTGTTGTTGAGTTGTTTGAGTCCTTTACACATTTTGGATATTAGCCCCTTATCAGAGGCATTGTTTGCAAATATCTTCTCCCATTCAGTTTGTTGTCTTTTTGTTTGTTGATGGTTTCTTTTGCTGTGGAGAAGCTTTTTAGTTTGGTATAGTCCCGTTCATTTATTTTTGTTTTCTCTTCCCTTGCCTCTGAGGTCAGATTTATAAAATCCTTCCTAAAACCAACGTGCATGTTTTAGTATCTATGTTTTCTTCTATGCAATTTATATTTTCAGGTCTTATATTTAAGACTTTGATCCATTTGTGTTAATTTTGGTGTATGGTGACAGAAAGCCATCTAGTTTGATTTTTTTGGATGTGGCTTTCCAATTTTCCCAGCACCATTTATTGAAGAGGCTTTATTTTCTCCATTGTATGTTTTCGGCTTCTTTGTTGAAAATTATTTGCATATATATAAATATATATATGTTTATTTCTAGGTTCTCAATTCTGTTCCATTAGTCTGTCTGTTTTTCTGCCAATACTATGCCATTTTGATTATTGTCACTTTGTAGTATAATTTAAAGTGAATTCTACCAAACATACAAAGATGATTTAATACCTGTCCTTCTCAAACTTTTACAAAATATTGATGAAGAGGCACCACTAAATTTTATGAGGCCAACATTACCCTGACACCAAAACTCGTTAAGGATAACATCCCAAAAAAGGAAACTACAGATCAGTATCTCCAATGAATACAAGTGCAAAAATCCTAAGCAAAATTCTAGCAAATTGAATACAATACATTAAAAAGATTATACATGATGATCAAGTGGAGATTTCTTGTTTTTCTTGAAAGATATGTTCTCCTAAGGAAAAGGCAGCAGTTCTGCTGGACTTCAGTAAGACCTAGAATGAAATTTAAAAGTTCTAAGGGATTTTCTTTTCTCTTTTTCTTCATGATTTAAATATGCCTACATAGTTGAAACCACAGTGATTTCTGAACTTTAGTCATAAACCTGAAGCTGAACCATTTATCTGGAGAAACTAAAAAACAAACAAAAAACTCAGAAAAAGAGCTCTCCATGGGTTAGTTTTGTCCAGTTTCTATCCCTGTGCCAAGAAAATGTGGTTAGAGGCAGAATCCTTTTAGATGAAATAGTGTTTTTGGAGAATGATGTGCGTTCTCTGAGAACTTTAAATGCCAGAGAGACAAACTTGAAACAATAATGATAGAATATATTTCGCTTTCAGGTAGAAAAACATAAAGATGGAAATTATTCAACGGAAGTGATAATGTCCAAGAATGGATACTTTTCTAAATCCAAAGCCATGGGATACATTTCTAACACAATTTCAGTGTTATCAGTGGTATATATTACAAGCAAAAACTATCCCAATGCAATTAAAATCAATAAAAAAATGAGAATAATCCAACATAGGGCAAAGATTATGAGCAAACTTGCTATAGAAACAAAATGTAAATGAGAATAAATGCCCCAAATCTTTTATAATTGAAAATATTCAAATCGAAGCAAACGGACATATCACTTTTCAATTGGAAAATTATTAAATTTTGTGATATTCCTTGTAGGTGAAGGTCTTGGGAAACCTGCACAATAAAAAAAATATTTCTAGGAGTGTAATTTGTTTCAACTTTCTGGAAGACACTTGCTCCTGGAAACCAAAGTATACTGTTAAATATATTTGGATAAAATTACAAAATTGTCATATTTTAATGGGTTATATTCTTTGTAACAGAAAAAAACTGGAAGAAAAAATAGTGGATTAGTGAAATAAATTATGATAGAATCATCTGATAGAATATTATGCAGTAAAAG
>NW_006439568.1:13268463-13281685 GCF_000325575.1 Pteropus alecto | reverse complement strand
AAGAGATGAACTGATTACCCACAAAAATAATTCTATCACTTTGTGATAACACCCAAGAGCTTGCTTTCCCCCCAGAAATTACACTATCTCTGAAATCATTTCAAGCTCCCATTCTCTAATCATCTACCCACTGTTCTTATAGTACTGGCATGACAAATAATTAATCTCTTTGGGTCTTCGATTACGTTGGCTCCATGTCCTTTTAGTATCCACAACTTTGTTTTTTTCTTCTTTACAAAGTTTATTTTAGGGCACATAATTATCAACATGCCCTTGCAAATATTATCAGCTATCTCTTCTTTCTCCTTATGATCCCCTCTCTTTTTCATCTCTTGTCTTTCTCATTTATTATTCACAGGGTGCAACTCTAATCTTAGTTAAATTTTCTATGCATTCTCCATGTATTCACCTTAGAGGCTGATCTTTGCTAAAGTAAATCTCAGAACCAGGGCACAGTGATTTAATTTTAAATTCATTATCTTAACAATATCGAATCAATGTTGGTTTCTTAAGCTGACTTTTCTATGATCTGATATATCTATGTTATAACTTCTCAATTAAGTATATTTCACTAATAACCTTTCCTCATATTTCATTAAGAAGATGGAAGATATCAGATGAATGTAGCCACATACTTCTAACATCATATGCAAAATTCCTACTTGTTTCTTTGCTTGCTTTCTCTGACTTCCTTCTTGTTAAAATGGAATATTTCCATGTTCTTATAAATTACAAATTCTTCTCTTTGAGCCTGATCTCACCCACTCTTATTCTCTCAGATACCTCCCGCTTCAGTTATCCTCTATATCCCCACTCAGAGCATGTCTCTTCTTCCATACACCGATATCCTTATAAATATGCCATCATGGTTTATTAAATCTCATTGTGGAAAACAACACAAAAAATTTCTCCCATATATCTCCTGTTACTCACATTAATTTGGCTCCCATTCTAGACAAATTTTCAAATATATTTTTTGTTATTAAAAACTCTACTTCTTAAATACAATCATTGTTTTTAAAAACAGCAAACTGGTCTTTTGTTCACTTATCATTAAAATTCTCTATTCCATGTGCCCAACAACATATATACATATATGTAACCCTCAGATGCTTAGAATGTTTTGCAGCTTTTAATATTAGTGGCCACTCCATTCTACTGCAAGCCTTTCTTTATTTGGAAACCTACTCTTCTACTGTTTATCCTTTCACAATGGCCTCCATTCTCTGCTTCCATTATTAGATCTTTCTATTCTTAATTCTGTATATTGAAGCTTCTCAAGGATTTATCCTGGGAACTCTTCCTTTCCTTTTGTCCAAAATCTTTCCATATGAGATTACTACAAATGCCATATTTGAAATAGTTTTAAAAACTGGATTTCTCAAATGCATCTTTAGCCAATATCTCTCATTTTAGTTGCATATTTTTTATCCAACTATCCATTTGATCTTTCTAGTTAGAACTGTGGAGAAACTCTCAAAGGTAATATATCCAAAACAATGCACCTGAATCCCAGCTGAAAATGGTACCACCGACCCTCCCGACTCAGCTAAAAAATAGGTTCTTTCTACTACTATTCCCCCCAACTTGTACATCTTTATAAAGTTCTGTTACTTCTATTACCAGTATATATTTTATTCTGATCATTTCTATTGGTTTCCACTGACATTAACTTTATCCCGTCACTGTTATCTATTATTCCTCCAAATTTATTTTCCTTCTTTCAAGTATTTTACACTTCTCCAATAGACTCTTCACCAAATAATAAGAGTAATCTATTAAAACAAAACTACAAAGCAAAACAAAAACACACTATAAAGCTTCATGGTTAAACCTGTATCAGTGGCTTGTTATTGATAAAATCCAAACTCTTCATCATGGATTATAAGACCTTGCTTGCATGATGTGGTTCCGCCTTGATTTCCAACTTTATGCAATACCACATCTCTTTTTTCCTGCTATACGCTCAACATCAGGAGATTCTCTTTTCTTTAAATGTGCCAAGAACTTTTTAAATTTAAGGCATTTGCATACTCTTGCTTCTAATGCTATTATTCTTTTTCTAGCTCTTCACAAAGTTCTCTATCTTTTCTCCTGCAGTCTGTATCATTTAATCTCTTTTCACCTGCAAATAATATAAGCTTTATTCAAACCGACCTAAAAATAAAATAAATCTATTGGCCTTTGTTCTGTAAATCCAGATGGAATACAGACTTCAGGTTATTTTAATCCAATGGCACCAGCTCTATTTCTCTGTGATTCTCTAAAGGTTACTTCTGTGGGTGGCTTTACTCTCAGTGTTTACAAATGGCTGCAGCATTTCCAGGCTTTATAGCTACATACCACAGTATCACACATAAAAGAAAGGTACTTCTATGCTGTTTCTATGTTAAAATCTATGTATTTTATAATATCCTCAAAAAAGCAATTTATTCTCGAAAACTAGAAAACAATCTTTCCCAACTCAATGCCTATAGAACAGGAAATATCAGGAGCTATTTTAATTCAACTTGTATTATATGCCTTATTTCAAGGTGCTGTTAGTATCCCTCAATACATATGAGTTGTGGTTATACAAAGTTACAGTTAGGCAAGATAAATAAATTCGACCTCTTTATATGACATAGAGTCTACAGCTAATAAAGCTGTTTTGTAAGAGGGTAGATCTTTTGTTAATTATTCTTTAATAATAAAAATAGTAGTAACAGGGAGTAATTTTGCAAGGTGATGGATATATCTATGATTTTGATTGTGGTGATGATTTCAAGGGTGTGTAGTTATCTCCAAACTCATCGACTTTCATACACATTAAATATATACAGCTTTTACATGGCAATAATGCTTCAAAATAGTACTGTAAAAAAAACAAGGAAAGAAATGAACTGCAGTTTCTTATAGCAATATAATATCAGTGAAACAATTAAAGCCTGAAGACCTACATGTTGCATAATATACTCATAAAGTGAAAACAAAAATAAACACAAGCACACACATAATTTTGTTATTTTTAGGACATGAAGCAAGGGAATGATGAACATAAAATTTAAGTAATTATTTACCTCAGGTCAGAAAATAAAGTGGTTGTGATTGGGAAGACACATAATTAGATTAATACTATTGTCCAGCTCTTAGCTTTTGTTTTGATTGATAAAACTAAAGCCATGGGAGTTTGAGACACTATTAACAATAACTTACTTAATAAATAAAAGCAGTCTG
This sequence comes from Pteropus alecto, assembly GCF_000325575.1. Taxonomy (NCBI): domain Eukaryota; kingdom Metazoa; phylum Chordata; class Mammalia; order Chiroptera; family Pteropodidae; genus Pteropus; species Pteropus alecto. The sequence goes on along the minus strand of NW_006439568.1, from coordinate 13,278,469 downwards.
TTGAATGGATTGGAATATCATGAACCAAGATATCATGATTATGTAATTAATCTATATGGTCCAAACAGGAAAAAAAAAGGGAGCGAGCAGGCAAATATTTACAGAAAAATTTCTAATTCTTGATAATTATAGTCTTTTATGATATGTATTTTTAAAAATACATTTATTATTAAATACAAAAGTGAATCAGTGCCACTTATGAAAGATAATAATTAGTGCTTAATGAGTTATTGACTATTTATTTTACACAACTTAAACTGTCCAAAGAAAAAAAACTGAAACTTTTTATTCTCTGTTAAAAATAAATACTGTATTCTGTATAAAAAGAATATTAAATAAAAGAAATATATACTCTGAAACAATACCATATGACTTTTTTCAACTAAATTATATAATGAAAAAAAAACACCAAAGCCTGAACTAACTTCTCTGATTTACATACTTGACTTTGAGAAAAATATCTTCAGAAATTATTTAACCATTAAATAAATAAATGAAAATATGTACAGTTATTTAAAATTAAAACTTTTTTTTTCTAAAGACAATATATTATGAAAGCAATCTCTGAAAGAATGAGTTAAAAAGTTTTATTTTTACAATAGAGTAGGACATCTTCAAAATCTGTAATTAAATTTTGGGATAAAGTGATTTCTCAGAATTAGAATCCAAAGAGATTTCTAGATATAATTCCCATCATCATTCATTGTGAAACTTAAAAGAATGATAAAGATATAATAGGTCATCAACAAATATCATAAGTGTGCCTACATTATCACTAATCTAGGTATGCCTAGTTTGTATCCTACTATTTTGTATAGCCCAAATTCTGTCTTACACTTATAAACTATTACATAAATAGATAATCACAGAAGAATGTGTGTGCGTGCGTGCGTGCGTGTGTGCGTGGGTGTGTGTGTGTGTAGAGAGGTGGACATGAGAGTAAGAGATGAGTTACATGAAAGTAGTGAGAGCCAGTAGGTAGAGGGCATTGACAAAATTCACTTCCCAGAGATGGTATGGCCACAGTTATTGCAAGAGTGGAGATGTCTAATAGGAAATATTAATATGCTGTGTTTTCTGTAATGTAAACTCTGATTCTCTGAGCTCTCAGAAAGTCTGACGCTCTTAATTGTAGTGACTTGGGACATAAAGGAATAAGGCAGTAAGGGGACATTTTTGATGCCCATGCTGTTGTAGAACCCTTTTATCTGTACGGAAAGTCGATCCTGAAAGTTCAGTTTATGACCATCACCAAGGTCAACAGTATCTAACACCGAGCTTATGAGTTGCACTGAAGCTGCATTCAGGACATTACATGGACCAGCCTCCGTTTCTCAAATACATTAGGGAGAAGTAAGTTTAGATAGGGGAAACACTGACATCTGGATTACAGAAATGTAATCACTAATTCGCAGATGGAGTGATTTAATTATTTCAGGAATTCTATCTGCATTGATACGCAGTTAAAATAAAAAACTTCTACTATGCCATTTAGAATGCTTCCAAACAGAACTTTATTCAAACAAGGAGCATCACGGTATGTTATAATCCATTTGATGTGAGTATTAAATTGTGCAAACTTGTATAGGTAACTTTCAGGCTACAAGTAGCAGTTTTTACTGAAAGCGAGGGGTAGGCACATGTTAAATGAGATGGAGAGGAGAGCAATATGGGGAAGGAGAATATGCTTTAAATTTTGAGATTCAGAAAACAACCAAAGATGAGAAGGCTTTTGAGTCATGTTCCTCTACATGCAATAATCCATCTGTTGGATGATTTTTTTTTTTTTAGTTGCTTAAAGGTTGGCATGTTTATTAACTCTACCACCTTTCCCAAATGCCCCATCTGCAGTAATACCAGGCAACTTGCCAAGGGCATTCATGGACAGAGGGCATCTGAAAAACACATTTGTATTCCAAAATAGCACACAGAAAATCACGTCATTTCAAATTCTGACTAACATACAGATATAAGCAGCATCTCTTAATATGAAGAAGATAACTATATTGTTGTTGAGTTCTGAGCAAGTAAATCAGAAACTGTTGCATCTTAAGACTGACAAGAAATAAAAGGAAAAAAAAAACAGAATAATTGGGTTATCAAGTGCAATAGCAGAAAATACCAGATTAGAATGAAATGTAGGAGCATAAGACAGTGTCTAAAATAATGATCATAAGAAACTTTAGTCAAGAATAGGTAAATTAAATTTTACTTCTATATAGAGGTATCACTTTATCTTCATTAAAAGACACCAATGGCTAGCATCAGGCCCACACTATGTATTATTTATATATTTCTTTTTGAATTAGTACATTAGCAAATGGTTCATAACTTACTTTATAGTGATGAACCAATAATTCTAAACACATCTATTTATTGTCATTATACATTGTCCAGCCAAAAAATGGCTTAGGGTATTTTTAAGAATAACTTTTTAAATGGGTAGAATAAATGTTTCTGAGATCTTTTCCCCAAATGAGCAGAACACAATCTGTACAAGTTATTATAATTTGTGGACACCCCTTTTTATATACACACAAATACTGGCAAGATTAGAATAGAAAAAACAGAGAAGCATGAAATGTTGTTTTTCAATATTCATATTTATTCTCACCATGAATAAAAATGTTGTTTTTTATTTATTCTGGAGACTACTATAACCAGGCTTTGTGCTAGTCTGACTGTACCAAGAAATATGGGGACAAAGAAGAGGGATCTTTAACAGCAGTTGATTAAAGAAGGCTTCCTCATGAGAAGACAAGATAAATCTTTCAAAACAATAGTAAACTGGACAAAGAAAGTGTGGTTGTCATTTTCAGTGGCTCCATCTGGTGATGTCACGTTGGTGATCCCATTGAATCTTTCCTTGCTTTATTCATGACCTTGTGTGGTCCTGCCCACACTTTTCTGAGCTTAACTACATGACTTCTGACTATGGTCAAAGAGGTCTTAGCACTGTGAACAGATATATATGCACTGTTTTGGACATAATGTTTATGTCCCCCCTCAAATTCGTATGTTGAAGCCTTGACCCCATTGTGACTGTATATGGAGATAGGACCTTTAATGGAAGTAATTAAGGTTAAATTAGGAAATAAGGAAGGGTCACTAATCTGATAGGATTAACATCCTTCTAAGAAAACACATCAAAAATCTTGCTCTCTGGCCAGGTAAGGACATAGAGAGAAGGTGGCTATCTGCAAATCAAGAAGACAGTTCTCACAAGAAACCAAATTGGCTGGAACCTTGATCTCAGACTTTTAGCCTCCAGACCTGTGAGAAATAAATCTGTTTTTTAAGCCACCCAGTCTTGGTATTTTGTGATGGCAGTCCGAGCTGACTAAGACATGTACAGGATTTGGATTGTGAAGTCTGGTACTATTATGGAAGTCTGGGCTATCCTGCTATGGAGACTGCATGGAGACTCCCCGAAGTGTGAGACATCACATGAAGAGAAAAGACAGGTGGAAGAAATTTGAGACCTCTCCCGTATTCCCATTCAGCCATGTGAATGACTCAGCTGACAAACATAGAGCAAAAGACCCATCAATAATATTAAAAAAATAGATATTAAGTCATTGTTGTTTTAAACCACTAATATTTGTGATGGTTTGTTTTGCAACAGTTGTTAACTGAAACAGGCAAGTGCCTTGAAAAGGATGCTTTATGAACATGCTAATAACAATATTGGTTAAAAAAATAAGGTATAAGGTAAGAAAGAGACACAGTTCATTAGGGATACTGTCAAGTAGATAATTTATTATTGAGTTAATAGAATATCAGCATAGTAATGTGTTCTTTATTATTATAAAACTAAACACCCTTTCTGTCTGAATGGATACATGACTCTGTTAATTCACTGTGTTTAAAATACAATGGTAAACCAGACAGATATAGCCTCCACCTTTAGGAAAGCTTGAAAAAAAAATGGTTACAAAGATGTGACTCCAGACATTAATTGCTTGCCCCTATGTAGAAAGCTAGGAAAAGTATCTATCTCAACTACCATGTATGAAGGGCTGGAGAACCTACATTGTCATAATTTTATATGACCTATTAGAGACCTAGGGTCAAGGAGCATGAAAGTAATATGAAATTTTAAGGAAAAACAGGTGTCTCAATGGAGAGACAGGTGCAAACACTGGTTCATCTATAGCAACAGGAGGACCATGGGACCCCCACACAAACAGGAAAGAAAAGTTCAGCTACAAAATTTAACAAATTGCTGAAGTCCATATCTGGGTCACACACACACACACACACACACACACACACACACACACTCACACACTCACACACACACAGACTCTTCTCTATGAATTGCCTTGATGCTCCTGAGAAAACTCATGCTGTTTTCTCTATAGTATCTTATTTTGATAAATATGAACAGAACCATTAGTGAGTGGACTCCTAAATTTAATTTGTAAATTTATAAAGCTAAAATATTTTTGTTTTTGTTTTAAATGCCTATAGCACCTGGTCTTCCTAGGTGGTCTCCCATCCAAGTACTAACCATGCCCGGCCTTGCTTAGCTTCCAGGATCAGACAAGATCAGGCACATTTAGGGTGGCGTGGCCATAGACTAAAGCTGAAGTTTTATACAGTGATGATCTCATCTATTATGGGTCTCTTTTTTTTCTTTCCAGTAAGATTTGATGTACTGAATAATAAATGTAACATTTAAGCATATATGCCTCATCTCTTCTAGTGACTAGAACATGACTTTCTGCAAGTGTCCAGAATATAGCACACCCCAGATACCTTGGTTTGAGATGGAGAACTATGGAATCTATCAAATTCCTAATCCAAATCCATCAAATTTCCTTGGGCACTGTCCAGGGCAAAATGGGCATGTGCAACAGGACAGTGGTTTGGTGAGTGCAAATTTGGGAATAAATGATGGTTGTGGCAGAAATTTGATTCTCTGCTATTCATGAAGTTTTGCTTATCTAATTCATGAACTGGGGCATTCTTATATAGAACAGTTTATGGCTGACCAAGGTAGGTTATAATCTTGCTTCAATATCCCATGAATGGCTGTAATGTTTTAAAATAGGCTTTTATGCTCATTAGGCAACACAGGTTTTTAGTTTTACAAATCAGAGCTCCATATGCTAAGCCATGAACTCTGGCCTAAGGCTGTTAATGACAGAAGGAAATGCCACCATTTTTATAATTCACACAAAATTGTCTTCTGTTAGCATTGTCCCTAAGAAGAGAAAAATTTTATATAACTAAAGACAATTTCAGACAGTCATGAAAATGATATTTATTAAGATCTTACCATACACTAGGTACTATGGTACTTCATTTCAAAGAAAAGACTCCTTCCAAGAAAAGAAATAACTGTAGAAAACAAGTCCCTTCTTGTCTTTCTTTAGGGCTATTTAAAAAGAAATTCTAGAAGTCCTAAAACTATACTTTAATAAATTAAGAAAAAAAAAAAAAGATTCCTATCATGTCATGGCTAAATAGTTAGATACGTATCATCAAAATAAGTAAAATAACTGCCTTTATAAGTTTAGAATATAATCTATGACTAATATAAACTATACTATTTATACTATTTTTATTTAATATTTTTATTTTTTTCTACATTTGAGTTTTGTTTAAAGATTATGAAGCAAGCCTCTGTATGTGTGTAATGTAATCAAAACCCATTACCAGCCCACCTAAATCATCCTTCCATAAGAGTTTCATAAATCTTCAGATTTAAGATACACAAAAGCCTATACACCAGGCTTGGTAACCTATATAAATAAGGTATTATCAACTAGTAGCAGAGAAACAAAAAGAAACATTACTTAAAAAGGTGGCAAAAATTCATTGTAGGGTTGCCCCTGAAGTTCACTCATGGAATTGTCACACAAAATTCTAATTTATGTTCATAATTTAAGTCTAATATGCATAAATTTAAGAAATAAAGCAATTATTAAATCTTTATGTTGTAATATCTTGGCTTCAGGAATTTTATCTTGATATCTACAGAAGATTTTTATTTAATTATTTTCTTTAGATTTTCAAGTCTGTAGCAAATTTATTCATAACGGTTATCTCAGTTTTGTTAAGGTAAAGATGCATGCCATCATTGTTCTCTTTATCTTGTGTTTTGAAAAGAGGAATCATGGCATATGATTTTGACTTGGAATTATTTGAATGTTAGGTAGTAAATGAGCCATAAGTATCTTCATTTCAGGAGTCCTATTGGAAGGCTTATCTACATTCGTTTGAATTTTCAGTTCGGATTTTTAGATTTGAGCCAAAACTGTAATATGAGCAGCTGGTAAACAATTCTGGTAACTCTGATGATTATCAACATAATGGCAAATTTGAGAAATAATAAAATAAATTACCATAAAATGTTGATACTGATTCTCTCAAAGCACAAATTATGTTGAAGCAAAGTTAACCCATTTAAGAAGCTTTGTAGTAGCCAGTTCTCTAATTACTATTTTTCACCTGGAAAAGTACACATTCTAAATAAGAAAATATAGGTTTGGATCCTGGCTCACAAATCTGTGATTTGTTTGTTCAGGATGAAGTTAACTTTATAAATTTTAATTTCCTCATCTACAATAGGATGTTTTAAAAAGAAATGAAATAAAACAAGTAAAGTACTTTTCACTAGTCCTGGACTATTGTAGAGCTGAATTATTGTTAGCCCGCCACCCATTCTACTGTTTCTAAAAAAAGATATTTTCCTCTACAACTCTGGCCATTGTATCTGTATTTAACTACGACCTAGGGAGTTACCCGTTTGGTAAGGTAAGAAGACAAACATTGATCGAAAATTTTCAACTGAGTGTTGCTAATCTATCAAATATCCTAAATCTGTCATATTAATTCTCTTGTCCTTCCCAGTAAACTTAGACTTTCCCTCAGGTGGCAGATGGGGAATAAACAAACTTGTTTCTCACATTTTAGCCACATCATTCTCCTTTTTCTTTATTACAGGAAAGGGCCATATTAGATTTACTGTATGATCTTTTTTTGTTATTTGTTTTCTGTCTCAATTAGTTTAGAACCATATTTGAATACAGGGGTATCTATTGCTGGGTCCCATGAGAACCCAAGAATTATTACATGTCTCATGGTGCAATTTTGAGGGAAAAGGGATTAATCCATGTAAAAGAGCTTTAGTACAGGGCATGGCACATACTAAATGTTAGTTATTAAAATTCTTAATATTTTTCAAAAAACTCCAAACATTCTCAAGAACTAATTGAAGTACAAAGAAAATCAAGATTTTTAGGTCTCTTGTATGTCATTTTAACTAAAACATATTGCACAAGTATAAATGGTTCTCCAAGTCAGAGCATATGTTAGAATACATTCCAACATACTTTGTTCTAGAAAAGGTTATAGATATTAGACATCATATCCTCTCAAAATCATCTCATCTAGTCACACTATACTAGAATATAGTGATACAAAAACTTAAGAATAGGAGTTGACATACATGTGATTTCAATAATAAAATAAGCTATGATTACCTTAAGGTATGATTTTTAGTGCTTTGATAAACAAGTAGATTGTAACAAATAACATATTTTACTATCTTTTGAAGAATATAAAAATATTCTAATAATGATTTGATCCACATCTCATCTATTAAGAACTATAGCATCTTAGGCTGGTTATTACAACATAGTAGGAAATGGTCTTATGTCAGGAACCGGTGCTCCTATAAGAATCTAATGCCTGATGACCTGAGGTGGAGCTGAGACAGTGACCTACCATTGGGGAGAGACTGCAAATACAGATGAAACTTCCCTTGCTTGCCTGCCGCTCATCTCCTACTTGCGGCCCAGTTCTTGACAGGTTCAGAGCAGTACTGGTCTGCGGCCCAGGGGTTAGGGACTCCTGGAGTCTAAACCGTGATTTAAGAATGAGTATTATATATGTTGTGCAAAAATGTGAATGTGTTCTACATTAATAAGATACAGTAGAACATAGCAAAATTATTCATATCTGATCTGAGATTCACTAAATGTCCAATACTATGTAGAACATTATAGCCATTGAAGCAATTTCACATCAGTGAACTAACATTTTCATCACACAAATTCTTCAGGTTACGTAAAATAATATTAATTAGTCTATTACACAGGAATAGAGACTTGTAGAAGTAAAGACAACTCCCTAATTTGATTTGGGACTAATGATAAGATCTTGACTCTTTCATTGCCACTAAATCTAGGCATCTCAGCAATTTTCTCTTTTCAGCACTTATAAAAAGTGATATTTTTTGTACTCAAAGTTGAGGTAAAAACATCAAGGTGTTCCAGAGCCAGAAGCTATCAGCATTTGTGAACACAAATGTAAGAGTGCAGTTTGAATCACCATCATCACTCATTTTTATTTTAATTGAAATGTTTAAATGGAATTTTAAGACATATCAAATAACATTTGTGATCCATTAGATCAAATGGTTTAATAATATTGTTTATTAAATTATTCCTTATCTTTCAGGGAACAAATTATGCTAGAACCACTGAACATAAAGAGAAAAATCAAACATGTAGTTGTAAATGGCATGATAGTATTTAAAAGTAGAAAAACATAGATTGTACTTCTCCATGCCAGATGCATTATTGCCCTGAGAAAGACTTTTGGAAATTATTCCACATTAAGACATATAAATCATATATTTGATTCTCTGAACTTCCACAGGAAAAAAAGCACAAAAAAGTTATTTCAGACCAAATGTTTTATAAAATAGTGATTTATAAGGCTGTCAATTGATTATAATAGTATGGAATGCTAATCGATGGTATAGATACTAGCTAAAAGAAAGATTTTCACAATAAATGAATGTTCTCTGTTATTTAAGCAGGTATTATTTTTATTTTGATACATATACTCAAAGAAAAGAATTACATAAAATTTTACTGTCATTTCATTGAAGTATTACTAAATTAATAGGAGCATATAATATACAACATATACTTACCTTTTATAAACCCATTCAAATCTATCATGCTTAAAAAATAATTTCACTTAAGAGATGTTACAGCAGTCATTACTCTACACTTTCAAAGAGAGACTCAGTCTTTACTTTTAATGAAGCCACATATAAAAACTGGAACATAGAAATAGCCAGGGTATCCATTTAAGTATGTTTGATATACTTAGTTATTTATTGATGAAATTATTAATTTTAAGACTATCCTAATGGAAATGTGTGTATACAAGTCCATGCTTCCTCTTAGAACAAAAGCCTTGCTTAAAGACATTTCAATTCTAAAAAATCGACTTGATTAATTTAATTTGCTGTGATTGTTAAATTAGTTCCAAAGAATAGCGCACCTATAAATTCTAAGATATAATGGCCTATTATAGATACACCTTTATAGATAATTCAAAATGATTTGGAATTCTAAAGACAATTAGGGGCCAGGTTAATTGTGTTTCTGTATTAGAAAATTCCTCTTAGAGAAGATTAAAGTAAATCTACAGTATATATGAGAGAGTTAATGTTCTGTTTGCCTAGCAAACCAGATTTGGTCTGTAATCTTTGGTCAATAGCTTCAATATATTTTTTATTATGTTTTACATACCACATGTCTATTTTTTCTAAATATATTTGAGAAAAGCTATTTAATCATAGCATTTAGCAAATATTCTCATTCACATTTCTATAACAAAATTGTATAATTTATTTCTGTACTATAATGGCATTACATCTTATTGTGGATCATATTATGAAGAGTTTAGAAAAAAAATTATGAATCCCTGGAAAAAATTAAGGCACATATTATCTACATTCTATTTTATTATGTAAGATATGCAAACTTTAAAAAGTCTTTAATCTTTTAAATCAAAATATTGTTTTAAAAAACCAAGAATCATATACTAGAGGAATCATAAATATAAGCTCAATTTGGATACTTAGAGAATGAGAAGATTTCCCAAAGCTATCATATTTTTTAGAAATAGTACTTTTACCAAATAAAACAGAAGGAACAGTTGTCTGCTGACAGTTATGTTCACATGGCTCTAGTCA
>NW_006439568.1:13264288-13268451 GCF_000325575.1 Pteropus alecto | reverse complement strand
GAATGTTATGAGTCCCCGATGCCCATGCAAATCATCAAAACATGTTTTCATTGAGAAGAGAGTGATTAGGGAACTATTTTTACAAAATAAGTCATGTTCTTATGGGAAGTCATCATGAGTTAGAAATTTTTGCAATCTAGCTTACGTTTTTTTTGTTGTTGTTGGTTTTTTTTTACCTTCACTTTGAGTCAGAGGAGAGGAATTTGGTTTATTCCTTCACTTAATGAATATAAATTTTACAAAGGTACCTACCAAGCACACTATAACATTTCAAGTGGAAAGTTATTACAGGAAGTTGATATACCTATGCACAGAACTTCAATCAAAGGCCTAGGTGTTTTTTTTTGTTTTTTTCCTCTGTATCTCTCTTCATCCATCCTCTGTGTTAGCTTCATCCTCACACTGGCAGTAAGGTGGCTTTAGCACATCAAGGCCTTATCATGTCCAGATCAAAAAATAAGACCATATCTTCCTGAAGAATTTGATAGAATCAAGAAAGCTTCCCATCAAATTTCCCTTCATACTTCATTGGCCAGAGTGGAATGTGCCTATTTCTGAAATGATTCCTGACAAGATAAATGGGATTACCCTCAGGCATGATATGAGAATGACTAGATTTTCAGTTTCACCCCTAATACAGGCTGCAAGGAGGATAGTTGTGGACATGAAGAGTTTAGATTCTGTAAGGGAGAGAAGGACAGAATGCTAAGTAGGCAACTAACAATTTCTATCACAAAAGCTATACTAAAGATACTAAAAATATTTATGTACGCTAGTTGCTATAAAGCATAACGATATGTCTTGAAATACATGTTAACAATACTATTCATAAAACCAATGTCAATTATTTACCACTAATGATTTACAATCTAAATATCTGTGATAAAGTCTTCATACGGGCCAAGGAGATAAGCCATGTAGACAGGCTGTTCTGTTTACAGAGATTATCTTATTGCTACCCTTAATTTTTTTAAGTGCATTAACTGAATAAAATTAATATTTCTTTTCCTCAAATAGTATTTGAATAATTATTTATGCCAATCATTCAATAAGCACTGATTGAGCATTCTTTAAAGAATGAATAAGGGGATAAAAAAGGAGGCAAGTATTTACTGCCATTGAGCTTATAGAATAACAATTAATAGGTCCCACTTATGAAGCTGATAAGGATATTTTGAAAATAAGCAGGCAAATTTAGAATTGATGTAACAGACAATGTGAATAGTTGAATAACCATTGGCAGAATATTGAAAACTGATAAGTCTAGAAGCAACAATTGAGTACACAAGCAGTACAATGGGTAGGTTCTGTGAGGAATGACATAGTATGGCACACTAAAAACTACAGAACATTCAAGGGATGAGCATTCATTTTCCCTAATCACTAATTAGCTATATTTTTCTTCTTTTAACAAGTAATATTTCCATTTCCACTGTCTGTTTTCTCTGCTTTATTATTATTTGTCTTAGTCTCAAGCATGCTTTCTCCATGTGTCAATAGAGGTGGCTTTGGTGGTTTAGGGTTTTGTAGCCCTTGACACTAGCACTTGCTCCTAGAAGGAAAAAAAAAATTAAGTCTCTCTGCTCCAGCATCTAAACCAATCTCTAAAAATGACTTTTATTGGCTAACCTATAACCCTACACCTGTAGCAAGGAAGGTGAAACAAGTTGACATGTAGTTTTCAAAAGGAAAGGATGCCAAACTAATGAAAGTAGATGTCTACTATATGATATTTAGAAAAACAACAACAACAACAACAACAGTTTTACGTATAGCTTAACTACAAAAGATAAAAGAGATGGAACTAGCAAAGTTCTCTAAGAGTAGGGGTCCCCAACCTCCAGGCCACAGACTGGTACAGGTCTGTGGCCTTTTAAGAACTGAGCCACACTGTAGGAGGTGAACCCAGCGCAAGGGAGCAAAGCTTCATCTGTATATGCAGTGGCTCCCCAGCGCTAGCATCACCACCTCAGCTCCACCTCAGATCATCAGGCATTAGATTCTCATAGGAGCACCGATCTCTGGTGCCAAAAAAGTTGGAGACCACTTCTATAGAGTAGAGGAAAAGGCAAGATGATTAACTTCGCGTGGTCCAGAAGAGTTAAAAAAGAATCAGGCATAGCTTTTTAAATTAAATTATATTTACCTTGGGCTTTGATGATGGATTGGACATTCATTAAGTGTTTGTAAAGAGACCGCGTTCAAGAAGAGAATATATTCCATATATGACTTAATACAGTTTAAAGCAATCAATAAATAATGGCAGTCTTTCACATAACAAACATCCCTACACATTTCTCAGAACCAGGGTTATAGGGATAAATCAAGCATTTCTCATTTCACTTACATTTTAGTGGAGAGGGTCAAACAAACAAAAAGGAGCAATAAAAAAAGAGAAAACAATACGTATCAAAAAAATGTACAAACATTTTGACAATTTATTTTCTATGATCCTTCACAGGTACAGAATTAAGATTAAAATTATTATTTTCCTTGCAGGATGGGTAATCAGTGCCATAAGCAACATGAGCAATATAATAACACTTTATAAGCAGAGATTAAATATAACCAGTAATATAAGTCCTGGAACAAATCAAATTGGCTAAAGAAATTTAACTTGACAATTCGTCTTTCCTCCATAAATTAGCACATTAAAAATCATGCCAGGAGAATTGACAGAAATAGTTCTTAATTTATGGATGTTAGGTTCATACATTTTTATTATACACATTATTGTCAATAAAGATCACTTGGGATTTCAAATAAATGATGTCATTAAACTAAATACACTATGTGAGTCTCTGTAGAGGGCTGATAATGTGAACAGTTATTTACAATAGCTTAACATTTAGGAACATTGTATGTTATTGTTAAAAGTGATATCTGTAGTTACATTTATTGCATTAATATAAAACAATATATCATATCGAATTACTGAATTGATTTATATATTTAACTGCATGATGTGAGATATTTTAATGAGGAAGCCATCCATTAATTATTTCACTGAAAAGATAGAAAAGTGAAATATTTTTGTCAACTTTTGAGACAAATTACTGTATTGCAATGTCAAATTAAATCTTCCTCTTTACTTGAAAAGGGGCTTATTAGGATTTAGGAGATTATAGTAAATTCATTTCACACAATGTTTTGAATATTGGCTTAAATATAGATATATTTTATTCATAATTGAGGTGTTATGCATTTAGTATAGAATAATATAGAACACTTCGATGTAATAATTTATCCAGCTAATTATTTTTAAATTTTTCAAATTTTTAAAAGAAATAGTTAAAATTTGCATAGTGGGTTTTTCTTCAACATTTTTATTGTTCTGAATGTGTTCAAGTAAATGCTGGGCAAGATTTATCAGAAACCAGCTGGGCTCCCTGGGCAATGCTCTACAGTGGCTTAGGGGGAGCTCTCCTGGTGTTAATTGGCAGTTTGTTTTTCATGGGGCCACTGTGACTAATTGATGTCCCTGGAGCTGTAGAGGTGGTGGTGGGGGGGGGAGAAATGAGAGAGAAATGATACACTTCCCAACTCTGATTCCTTAATTCTAGAAAATTGCTGAAACAAACAAGCAAATAAAAAATAGATTTATTCTCCAAACTTCATTGCCCTTTATTCCCACTCGGTTTTACATTCACTTCAGTAACATGGATTTTGCTCACAGAGTTTATGAAAATGAAAACTGTTTCTGAACAAATATTTTTCTCTTTTAGAAAGATGACATTGACATCCTGCTGTAAAACTTGGGATAATTAATATCCTATTCCAAAAAAGAAAACTTACTATATTGGGAACCAATACTTATTCATTATCAAGATTGCAGCTATTATTTTAATAGGAACATGGCTTTAGTCTAAATTCCCACATATATTTAAATAATTCACCATATATCTTTTGACTCAGAAGATTAACTGATCTTGTAAGGCACCCCCATCACCTCATTCCGTCTTGGTCTAAAAAGTTATTTTAAAAATATCTTCTATGAAAAACATTTATTAATTCATGTTTCAGTTAATATTTTAGCATTTCTTTTTGAAATACTGTCTTTGTTATGTTTTTGCTTTAAGGAGAAAAAACCCAGGCCAGATGTAATATAACTAGCTGGAGATATAGGAGTACGTGAAATATTTTTTTCTCGCCATTTCAGGTTA
>NW_006439568.1:13193871-13264253 GCF_000325575.1 Pteropus alecto | reverse complement strand
TTGGGATAGCTTAGCCCACTTCACCAGGCAATCTTGCCTCCTAGCTTCTCGGGTTTGACTAATGATGAGCGCTAGCAACCTATCAAGACAGAGAAGACTGAAGTTGGGCTATTTATTCTCTTGACTTCTCTGTACAATAGTGTTGTCAAGACTGACCTTTTTACACTACCCAAAGCCAGAGTTTCTACCACTTGGCTTTCTTTTTTCTTGTTTCGCCTTTCACCCCTTCACTCATAAGAGGGCCAATGATGCATCATTCATATTGTCCCGTGGCCTGCACTATCTCTCTAGTTATTCCTCACACCTTTGTTAGAGCCATTTTTAAAATCTTTTTACATTAATTGGTGTGCACTATCTCTTTTTTCAAGACCCTGAATGATACAGGGAACACTATTTTTTTTTTCCCTGCTACTACTATTCTTATATGTCTGAATAACTGTAGTGGTATTAAATATCTGTTAGAGTAATAGAGTATAACATGTATTACCATCATGTGTATACTGTTCTTTCATTGTATTAGATTGCAAATATTTTTACAGAAAAGACTTTGTCTAGTTCATTTTACCTTCATAGAACACCTAGCACAGGGACTTTGAATTGTAGGAATTTAGTATTTTCTGAGGGTTGAATTATCTATGGGTAAATTAATTATGGGTGAAATTATTTATTACCTCTCTTCATGAAGGGGAAACAAAACTCTCTTAAATATATGTTTCTTTTTCTTTCCAAAGTAAGTTTTGAGTGAATAAGCAATTAATTTTCAAAGAATATAATGCATCTCTTTCTAGTTTGAGTAATCTGGCATTATAAGGTTTGTAAGTGGACTTTTTACAAATTTTTAGTCAAGAATAAGTTGATTCTTAAGACAACATATATAACATGAAAATACAAATATTTATGAAGCTTTGTGCATAGTATATACTGATTGTATAAACACACATCCATTTATAACTACATACGTGTTTCTCTATAAAGGAAGATTTTTGTACAATGCTTGACAAATATTAGAAGTTCAGTAAAGAGTAGTTATTACAAATGGTATATTATTATTGAATTATACACTTGAAACTTATGTAATTTTGTTAAACAATGTTACCCCAATAAATTTAATAAAAGAGAGTAGTTATTAGATGAGCCTTCCCTCAGACCAGATATTTGTACACTCTGCTTATTCACTCTAGATATATTTAATGTCTCAAATAAATACAGTTTTTCCCTATACAATGTCTAATTCATTTTCTTAAACTTATGTTACAGGCTATAACTGTAATTAATACTGCATCAATTCTCCACAATTGTATTTTGTGGTTGTCATATTATTCTATGTTATTATATTTTATTTGTGTCACTTTATTAAAGTATGATTGGCATGTAAAAAGCTGTACATATTTAATGCATACAATTCATTAAGTTTGGAAACTAACTTGTGTTTTAACTTCAAGAAATTCACAATCTGAAATGAAATATGATTATGCACTTTCTTTATTCATTATTTCATGTATACTTATTTCATTGTTTATTTGTTCAGCCTGTATGTAAAATAGTAGATGCCTCTTAATCTCAATTTAGTAACTAATAAAAAAAAAAAGACTGACATCGTACATCCTCCAAAGATGTGTAGCTATTCTCAAGAATTTCTTAGCCATTGTATTTCTCACACTATTTTATATTTCATCTAATCTATTTCCAGTTTACTGCCTTTCATGTTGATAACAGCCATGTCAACAAATCAAGCCTTATCAATCTCTAGAGTTCCAAAATATCCCCACTATTTGTGGCACAGTAAAATAAGACAAATCAGACAAACAAACAAAAAGTCAAGAACCATATGATTTCACTCATCTGGGATACATAACTGAAAGTAATGAACAAACGAGACAAACAAAAACTTATTGACATAGACAACAATATGGTGGTTACCAGAGGGAAGGGGGGAGGGGAGGTGAAGTTATTTAAAGGTAAAGGGGGTCAATATATGGTGATGGAAGGAGATTTGACTTTGGGTGATGAACACACAGTGCAATATATAGATGATGATGTATTCTAGAATTGTACACTTGCAATTTAATAAAATTTAATAAAATTTTAAAAAGAGCTATCTAAGATATCTCAGGACACATTGTTTCCACTTCTTGAGTTTTCTGCATCAATGCTGTTTCCAGTTTTAAATATTGGCATCACCGTCCATCAATTTCTTATTACTCAACCTAATTTTTTTAATGTATCACAAAATCCTACCCTTTCTAAATCTGAAATGCTTTCTAAATAAATGACTGTTTTCCACTTTTCCATGTCCACTATCATTCATTTTAGTCCTTTTCTGTACAATTGAAATAATCTCTTTAATGTTTCTAGTATCCCCTTAATACTAATACACCTCCATTTTGAACTCCATAATACAGTCATATTCATCTGGGGAAAAAAAAATAAAACAAACACAAATCTGATCAAGTTAACACTTCACATAAAAATGCTTTGGTTACATATTTGTTACTAAATGAATTTCCAACTCTGTAACTTGATACTTAGGTCCTTCAGATCCTGATATTTTCAACCTCATCCCCTTTGCTAGGCCATCTCATATCTTATGTTCTGAACTCACCAGCCTTCTTAATGATCTTATAAGACCTTAACATCAGAAGTCTTACTCAAGGTCTTCCCTATACTTAGAATGCCCTTTTATGTTTACTAATATCTTAAAACTTCACTAATCTTTTAAAGCCCAAATTAAATCTTACTTGACCTGTGGAGCTTTTCTACCTACTTAGTAAAATAAAAATTTAAATAATATTGTTTTTATATTGTATATAGTATTTTGAGATAAATTAATTAATATAACACTTGAGTAGTGGACCTCTATTTTTTTTCCATCACAAAATACATGGCACTTTCATATTATATTTAGTTGCTTATGATGACAGTGATTCTTGTATGTGTGTGTGTGTGTGAGCACGTGTGTGTGTGTTGTGTGTGTGTGTGTTGTGTATGTGTGTCAGAGTTGGTATATCTGGGAACTTGCAGTTGGAAAAAAGCCCTGTAGGTTTTTGTTTTTGTTTTTGTTTCCAGATTTGACTTTTTCAAGTAGATTTCCTATTTTCTGAGTGATCCCAATAGCTATTTGCCAATTGTTTTGAGTGCAGATTAAATGAACGATTTAGTAAAATGAATCAGTAGTTTTTGGTGAGGATTGAGTTCTCTCTAGGGCACATTTGGCAATATCTGGAGACATTTTTGGCTGTCAGACTGGGTGGAGAGAGCTACTGTCATCCTGGAAGTAGAGGCCAGGAACACTGCTAAACATCCTACAATGTACAAGACAGCCCCACAAAAAAAGGATTATCTGGCCCAAAGTATCAGTAGTGCCAAATTTGAAAAACTCAGCCTTAAATCTCATGCCTAATATAGTTTAACATAATGGAAGTCCAATACATATTTATGGAATTGGATTTAAAATTACTATTATGTTTAATCTTTATAGTAGAAATTGGCAATATCAAAAAATAATACATTCTTTTAAAGACAAGATATTTCTTTCCTGGTGGAAATTATAAAACAACACCATTCTATAGTTATACGGGTTTTTTGTATGTAATCTCTCCCTCATTCAGTTTGAATTTACTTTTTGAGGTAATATGTTCACACATATCCATAGAAACACACACACTGATTGGACAATTTATTCTTTTAGGTTATGGTTGTATAGCAACCATTAAAATATTGGAATCCTTTAAGTATAGTTTTGTTAATCACAAATTGTAGTGATTTTGAAAATAATAATAGTATCTTAAGTGTTATCAATCAGTTCATTAGTTTTGTTAATTTGTAATTTATCTAATATATCCAATTAAATAATAAAATTGAATAATCCATCATGTAACAATTTTTAATCTTGCTTGCTCAAGTATAGCACCACAGAATCAATTAAATTAATATTAAAATGGCATTGTGTAGCACAATATTTATTACATCTCCAAAGCTTTAATATAAAAGTTTTTTTGTTTATAAATCAAAAATAACTTTTCTTATTCAATCAGATAAAATTTAATTAAAATTTCCAAATAAACTCTTGTCTTAACTCTTTTGCTTTTATAAGCAATGAAACTTCTGAATTACTAAACGTGTTCAACTTTTTAATATCGCATTCAGTCGAATAGTTATAAAATCTTTTCATATCATCTACCTCAATATCAGAAAATGACTTCTTAGAAGTTACAAATTACACTCATACTAAAAAATAATAAATGTGTTACTTAATTACAACTATATATTTTTAAAAATTGGCTAAAAGTCAAACTAAAAGGAAAACTTGTACTGTTTTTATCGGATGAACATGAAGGCGAAGGGGCCCTCAGCTTGTCTATCAGCTTACCTATTCACCATAGATCTTGAACATCTGATGAAGGACTGTTAGGAAGTTAATTGCCTAAGAGACAAGGGATTAAGAAAAGAAGTATACTTAATTTAAAGAAAATGAGAAAGTAGGGAAAAGGAGAGTTTTTGTGCATATATGGTAGCAATCACTCAAGTTGACCTATGTCACAGGCTGGACAGGGAGGATTAGAGAAGTAATTCTTCACTTAAATCTCTGTAAGATGATGAGAACCCAAGGCAACACGGTTGTAGGTTATAGAGAGATAGGCTGAATGGTAATATCTTCATGGAGTTACTTTGAGCATGTTAGGGCATGGAAAAGATAGAATGACCTAAGTTAAAGGTAGACTAACTGCTATTTGTTCTTGAGGAAGAAGTTGTTCAGTTCACAAGTACAAGAACCAAGACCTAGACAGGAAGAGTTGACGATGCCATATCACCTCTGATATTTAGCTTAGGAATATTATTGTGAAATTGAGTAGAATATATATGCATGAGTTGAGAAAACACCTAATAAACAATATTTGATTAATGTTGAGTATTAACATTTCAAGTTATATTTTAATTTTTAATAACAAAATTTTTATTTTGCTATGAGTCTTTTGCCTAATTATAAAATTACACATTTGAGGGTCCTTTAAATAAAAAATGAAATTCGCATCATATATATAAAATACAAATGTTATATATGAAAATATATGTACATTAACATGTAGAATGTATTCATATAAATATGAAATTTGATATTCTTTATATCAACATTTTTTCTGTCACAGGGTTAGTTATATTTCTGTAATGCTTTCTTTCAGTAGGCATTTTTTTAGTGAATAGGTGATAATTAGATATCTATTTTTTCATAAGTTGGATATGGAAATATTTTAAAAATCAGAGATATAATTAATTGTACATATTTATCATATTTTCTCAGTAAGTAAAACATTTAAAATGAGTTAGCTTCCTCCAAAAATATATGAAACATGATATCTATATAAACCATAGCTATGTGAAAACTATATAAAATCATTATACCTATGGATTAATTTTGGAAAATTTATGATATAATGTTAAACTTGTAAAAACCAAGATATGACATAACCCTCTATTTATTAAGCTCTTTAATTTATGTAGATAACAGTTTGTAGTTGTATTTGGTAGAATTCTTGCATATCATTTATTATAAGTTTTTAATAGTATTTTAAATGACATATTTTCAATTTTATTTTTTATCTGTTGCTTGTGTGTAGAAATACAATTGATTTTCCAAAATCGACCTTATAAAGCCAGTCATTAATTCTCATAGTTTAGCTGCAGTGTCACAAGGTATAGCAGTGGAAAAAAAACGGAAGAATATCTTAACAACTCACATGTAAGAATACACTTATGCCCACATGAATCTTCATTATGCACCTCGCACTGTGATAATTAATGTCCTGTCTTTATCCTTTTACTATAGGAATAACAGTGGCATACTTGTTACTGTCTTTGTTTCCCAGAATTGATGTTTTCCTGCCCCGACTGTTCATATGAACTTCTACAAGTTACCTGAATCTTGGATTGCTTCTGATTATCTCTTCCACTTTTATTTGGATAGCTACCCTTTGTAAATGTAACTTGGCCTTTCCCAAATATAGTACATCAATTTTTTTCTGTTGTTATCTCTGTGGTTTAACCCCATAACTTTATTCATATGGTTATTGATTCCTTCAGCAAATATTTACTGTCTATTTTGTGTCAGGCACTGTTCTGGCCACTGGTCTATAGGAATAAACAAAAATTGATCTTGTTCTTATGGAGTTTAGTTTTAGTAGGAAAAGAAAGATATTAAGTTCTCAAAGTCTCATTGGATCATTGTAGCTGACTCAACATATTTCATGCATTTTTAGACTTTCAGTCAATACCAAGCTAACTATAGATAGAGTTCTGACATTCTCTGGGCTGAGCATCCTATTGCTGCCTGAATCCCTATTTGGATAGTTAGTTATCGAGTTCTATTCTACACCTCTGTATGTAAGACTTGAGCTAGTGAACTACTTAAATAACTATATTTGTTTTCTTTAATAAACTGTGAAATGAACTGGTTCATTGTTCATTTTTCACATATTCAAACATAAAATGAGAATGTGTTCTTATGATAGCATTTGTTCATTTTTCTACATGGGAGAATGAACTGTTTCATTACTTATAGTTATACAATAGGGTGGTGAAAAAAATGATGTCGAAAACAATTGGACCTGTAGGAGAATTTTGGGTTTACAGAGTACAATTAATTAAATTTGCGATGATGCTATGGTAATAAACCTGCTTGGAAAAGTACTGAAGAATCGCTAGAGTGTCAGAGGTGTGATTTTGAATTTTTTTCTAAAGAAGATTGTCTATTTAGCAAAAAAATGAAGTTTAATTTCTAATTACTTAGTTAGAATAAAAATTACCTTCTAAAAACAAAGTATTCTTAACTTATAATCTTACCCAGAAAGCATACTAAAAAGTTCCTTGAAATGTTTGTGATTACTACTTAATAATCAAATATATCTTCTGCATTATAATTTGAGATAATTCCTGATGTTTAATAAAATGTCATTGTTTTATTTTTATTATTATGTTTTTAGGTGAGGCAACCTTTGGTTGACTTCACAGATTGCAAGGACCTTGTCAGTTTACAATCCCTTAATATTTTTTTTTTTTTTTATTTTTTACACCTACAGCATCTGGTCTTCCTAGGTGGTCTCCCATCCAAGTACTAACCAGGCCCCACCCTGCCTAGATTCTGAGATCAGACGGGATCGATCTTGTTCAGAGTGGCATCACCATAGACAAAATATCATCATTTTAGAAATGGACCTCATTTCATTATATCTTTCTTCATTTTCATTGTCTATAATATTTTATTCATACTTTCACAGTTTTTAATTCAAGTTATCAGGAAACCGATCTTTGGTTATTCAAATCAGTTTTGTTAAATAGCAAGTCTGAACATATACTAGGAACATGAATTATATGTAATGTCTGAATGTTGCCCCTTCAGGTTGGTATATTTTCCCTGACGGAGACTCAGAACAAATTAGGTTCTTTGATTGCCCAGTTCTACTTCTAGTATCCTTAATTTATCATCATCATCTTTTTAAAATGTTGCACTCTCTGTCTGGAAGTTTTTATTAAAGTCCCTTCCTTTTCTTGACCTAAAAAACCCTACTGGACCTACAAGAAGTTCTAATACTGCAACAGAGATACTGACTCCTTTAGCTCAGATAAAATTTCCTGTGGATTAGAAAAAAATTGTTTCATTGTGCGATGAGAACATGTTCAGTTCTATCCATGAGCATGCAATATCTCTCCATTTATATATTCTTTAAATTAATTCATTGGAGTTTTGTAGTTTTCCTCATATAGATATTATAAATGTTTTAAGTTTATACATAAGTATTTCATTTCTGGAGTGCTAATGTAAATAGTATTGTGTTTTTAATATTATATTCCACTTTTAATTGCTGGTATATAGGAAAGCAATTTTATTTTGCATATTAACTTAGTATCTTGCAGCCTTGCTCTAATCATTTATTAATTTCAGGATCTTTTTAACTAATTCACATGTTCTACATACACAATTATTATCTGCAAGCAAAGACAGTTTTATTTCTTCCTTCCCAATCTGCATAGGTTTTATTTCCTTTTTTTATGTCTTAATTCACTAGGTAGAACTTCAAGTACAATGTTGAAAAGAAGTAGCAAGAGAGGACATCTTTAACCTTTTTCCTGATCTTAGTGAGACAGCTTTGAGCCTCTCCACATTCGGCATAATGTTAATTTTAGGATTTTGTGTAGTCTTTTTCAAGTTGAGAAAGTTCATCTCTATGCCTAGTTCACTGAGACTTTTTATCATAAAGAATGTTGAGTTTTATTAAATGCTTTTTCTGCATTTATTGATATTTGATAATGGTATTCTTTTTCTTCAGACTGTTGATAGTGATAGATTACACTGATTGATTTTAAATGTTGAACTAGTTTGCATACCTGTATAAATCCTACTGGGTCATGATGTATGATTGTTTTTATACATTATTGGATTTGGTTTGCTAATATTTTGTTGCAGATTTTTGCATTTATATTTATGAGAGATATTGGTCTCTAGTGTTGTTTTTGTCAGGGTAATGCTGGCCTCATGGTATAAGCTAGGGAATATTCCCTCTGCTTCTATCTTCTGAAAAAAAATTATAGAGAATTAATATAATTTATTCCTTAACACATCTGGGACTGGTGTTTTATTTTGGAAGGTGATTAATTATTGATTAAGTTTAACAGATATAGACCTATTCATACTGTTTATTTCTTTTTGTGTGAGTTTTGGTAAATTGTGTTTTTGAAGGAATTGTTCTATTAATCTAGTTATCAAATTTGTGGGCATAGAGTTATTCATAATGTTCCTTTATCTTTTTTTAATGAAATTTTTGGGGAAGACATTGGTTAATAAAATTATATAGGTTTCAAGTGTACAATTCAATGATACATCATGCATATATTGCATTTTGTGTTCACCACCCGGTCAAATCTTTTTTCATCATCATATATTTGACTCCCTTTACCCTTTGCTCTGTCTTTTCAAATTGTTTTTTGTTTGTTTGTTTTTTCATACACCTTGTAATTATTTCTCAGTAGGCATAAATGACATACTGGGTAAAAAAGGAACTGCTATAAATAGGCCTTTATAAACGTGGTAGTGGTGTGCGAAGGGATGGGATGTGTTCTACAGTCAGATGACTGGACCATAGTGTTTTAGTGAGCCCTTGCCTCTATTCTGTGAACTTCATAAAAGTTTCTCAGTTTTTTTTTTTTTCACTCTCCCCCTTAGATGAGAGAGCATGGCTGGAGTGGGCTGGAGTGGGTTGGAGTTTGGTATTTCACTTCCCCCAGGTCAGTTAGGCTCTGATAATACCCCGTAGGTTCATTTCTGGTTAACTAGTTTCTCCTGTGGACAAGTCTTGTAAAGAAGAACAGATTTTTCCCCCTCCTCCTATCAGAAGCACAAAGGGAGTTTTCTTCAATGTGTATTCTTAGAACGTGGTTGAGCTTGTGGCGTCAACAGAATTGTGGAGGCCTTTCTGTGACTGGGTCCTTCTGAAGTTTTTCCTCTCAGAGCTGATCACACTGAGTGTGCAACGGTTCTTCAAGTACAGTTTGGGTTTTCCTACCCTGGCCCTGATTCCTGTGAAGGTTTCCACTGGTGTCTCTGCTCCAGTAAGGTAAGCTGTGACTTAGCTTGGAGGCAGCAGTTTTTTCCCATGTCCTTACCTCTCTTGTGGATCCTAGAAAAGTTGATGACTTTTCAGTCCATTCAGCTTTTTCCTTGTTTGGATGGGACAGTGACTTCCAAGCTTCTTGCATGTGGAGTGGAACTAGAAGTTCCTTGACATGCTTCATTCACTTCTGTTTGCACTATGTTCTGTTAAATTGCCCTTGTACTGAATGCCTGATTGCCTAGCTCACCTATCTTATATTTGTTGTCCCTCCATCAGTGCAATATTTGGTTTAATGTTTTGGATTTTTGCAAATCTCCTTGTGACAGCATTACCTGGGGAGACTTTTTCATACTGAGTACTAGCAGAAAGATGCATCTCTCTTGCTAACTGAAATATTGCACACTGCATGGCAGGGGTTATTATATTGCTAATTTAAAGATTAAAAAGGGATATCATGAGCTTTATTTTTATTACCATGGTCATACTACATACGTTTTATCAAGTAGGGACAGATAAATATGAGAATAAACCTGGTTTAAAACAGTAAATTCACCTAAATTAACCATTAAATAGAAGCTATACAGAAATTAAAAACCTTTTTAAGTGATTACTTAAGGCTCATTGAATATTATTTTCTTCTGGGTGCAGATTAATTTTATTGGCCATATCAACAACATGTTGTTCAATTTCTAGTCTGCTCAGATTTATAGTGTCCTAGGCATTTCTTATGGTTAATTTACTTACTTAGATAGTTTTAACTAGTTAATTATAGTACTGTCAATACCAAAATGATATAAACAGCATTTTTTACAAAAAAAATTTCAAAACAGATTTTTTTTATTCTTGGAAAATTTTCACCAAATGCTCATCAAAATTCACACAACACTTTATTTCAGTGGTTTGTGACTTGCACAGGCAGATTTAATTGAAAAGCTGAGTGCTTTCCTCATAAACTCATTAAGTGATGATAGCAGTCAGGTGAATTGAGGACACCAGCTTTTCTTCAGTTTAACTATGTAATCTGGCTTCATCTGATTAATTGCCTTGGTACTGCTGCTAACTCTACTGTGTTTGTACATATGTAAAAAATAATAATAAGGACACATACAAATAGAAAATAATAAGCTTAATTCTCCTTGTTGCAAAAAAGGAGACTTCCTCAATTCACTTTTCTTAGAGCACTTACTTTAGAAAACTTGCAATTGTTAATGTTCTCATCTCTTTCAAATGTATGAATTCTTTTAAAAGCTAATTAAGCCTCTTACCAGCTTTACGATCCAGGAATACCTTCTCAAGAACTGGGAGCAATCTCTGAATTTGATAGCACCTCTATCTTCCAGTTTTAGAGAGTGTAAGAGCCTAACTTCAGTGGGTGCCTCCAAATTACAGAACTACCTCTTGTCATAAGTGTATAAAAAGTGTATTTCTTTTCTTAGTGTAAAATCAACTGACACAAAAGGTCATCCTAGTTACGAAGTAAATTTAGAGTAAGTTGTGACAAATAGCATTGTCATCTTGCTTGAGTACTAGTTATTTATCTTGAAAATGAGTAATGAAATAGGTTGTATCTACTTGGCTATATAAAAGCGTGAGATTTCTGTCTTTAAAATCTCTTAGATTACCTGCGATGCACATCACAATCTGCTTTAATGCTTATTCAATAATAGAATTGTTTCATTCTCTTTTATGTTGGTGGAGAGGTTTTTCTGAGATGAGAGATTTTGTTTTTAATTCTATTTCTGAACAAATAAAACTACTGCTACATTACTTTTTCCATTTGCAATCAAAAAGAAGTGGAGAATAATTAGCAGAGAGCCCTTAAGCCAACCAATAAAATAAAATGGCCTTTTTAAAACAACGGTACTATTAATTTTATATACGCAGCTACTTATTTTATGTTTCGAAGTATTAGAACTTCAAAGAATTAAACTTGCATAAATACAAATTGTTGAAAATATCTTCAAACACAGCCTATGGTGGCTTTTGGATTTTATATTCTCAATATACGAAGTTGCATTGATTTTGAAGAACAGTTCTTGATCTTGAGCTCATAATTTGAGTGCTTTGCAATTTGAATTTTTTATAATACAAAGGTTACATTTTTAAATATACTACTTTATTCAGAATGGGAAGATGTAGATATTCTGCCATATTTATGTTAGCATTTAAATTTCTCATACACTTACACATTAGAATCGGAATTTTCTTTATAGCAGTTTTATATAATATCAAGGTGGAAATTACTGAAAGGTTTATATAATCTATATTTTGTGAAATAATTAAAATGTTAGACAATCGTTAGCATGTTTATCTGTTTGTAAAAGTTTTAATTTTGTAGCAGCTATGTATATAGGATGTATTTATTTAGAGTTAAAATACTTAGCAAACACTGAGTACCTAATTTATACTGATCAAAGTACATTGTCTTTCATAATTTAATGTAATTTTTTTCAGTTATCACATCATGGGCATTAATGTTAAAATTATCTTTAAAGCGCCATTTTAATGATTATCATATCTCCTTTTGTTATAATTCTTCTGGTATGGACCATCTTTTTTTTTTTTTTTTTTTTTTTTTACTATCACTGCAGTAGGTAGAGTTAAATATACATTAGAGTGACAAATGTTGCAGAACTAAAAATGCAGGGGACTTTTTTTATTGGGTGTTCTTGTGTAGAATATTACACTTCTATGACTCAGCTACCTTGACTGTGAAATGAGGATAATAAGGCTACCTACCTCAGTGTTTTTATAACATTGAGATAATAGACATAATGCATGGGGTGCAATCCCTGGAAATATAACTGTTCAGTAAATGTCAGGTGCCTTGATTATTATAGGTGTAAGTAGTGGGGATCCGAATTTAATAACCCCAGCTTAAATATAACCTTGGAGTATCACATGCCGCATATGTAGATGGATGAAGAGATTATGACATATCAAGTGAAATAATAGTAAAATATACAGATTAGTATCTGAAGGTATAGAAAATGTCTTCCACCAAATTGGAAGAGTCAAGGAAAGCTTTTAGATGGAGGTAACATCTTTTGAATCTTAGAAGATAAATAAGAAACCCAAAAAGGAAGTCTGAGAAGACAAAAAGTTTTCAGCATAAAGAAACAGTGGAAAATTTTATTTTTAAGGAGAACTATAAGCAATGCTGCAGAATAAAATGAGTCAGAGTTTGAAAGATTTGGAAAAATAAACTCATACTCTCATTATACAGGTAATAACACTCAGCCTGTGCACTAGCTGCAAAGTTAATTAACATCACCCCCATCTTACCCCATTTTCTTCTATACTAATTGACATGTTATAGAAACAGTGGGAGAGAGTCAAGTTCTATTTCAGGATCATGTCTATTTAAAGGACACAACTGCAGAAAGATAATAAAATATTGTCCACCAAATTATTTTGTCTCTCTGAAAATATCCTAGACAAAGAATATAATCTACTCTCATTATACAGGTAATAACACTCAGCCTGTGCACTAGCTGCAAAGTTAATTAACATCACCCCCATCTTACCCCATTTTCTTCTATACTAATTGACCATGTTATAGAAACAGTGGGAGAGAGTCAAGTTCTATTTCAGGATCATGTCTATTTAAAGGACACAACTGCAGAAAGATAAATAAAATATTGTCCACCAAATTATTTTGTCTCTCTGAAAATATCCTAGACAAAGAATATAATCTTGTGGTTAGAGAGGTAGAAAAGGTGGGATGTCATCAATTTTGTGTATCTAAACAAATTCTTATGTATATACATCCCTCTGACTCTATAATTCATCTGACCCTATGAAATCAGTTTCATTATCAACCCTGACACCAAGCGCCTTTACCGACATATATCATTAAAATCACCTACTTCTCAATCACCAACTCCACTTCATTATAACAAAAGTAATAGCTTGGAGGGTGGGTGATAACAATAAAATATCTGGTTTCAGATAGCAAGGCTGGAGTGAGAACATCACTGTAGCATTGTGACACTGTAAACATTGCATTTACACAATGTGGCAGAACACAAACTATTGAGAAAAAATCAGATTTGTTTGCTGTGTTTGTATTGAAAGAGATATATTTTGTAATAGGGTCCCAATGGCAAGAAATAATAATATTAGGTTTGAATCAGAAATTCAGAATGAATTTGAAAAATAACTGTGGATTTCATGGTGCTATTTGTTAAAGCAGTCTTTTAGCTACTCTCTGGCTTATGGGAATTGCAGTGTAAAGGAGTCAAACTGTGGAGCTGGATAGATAAGTGGTATATGTCATAACAACTGAAAGGATAATAAAAATTATCACAAAATAGAATCAATTTTCGCCAAACTAGTAGCTATAAATTTAAAATATATCATGAGGGGAAATATATAATAGAAGGTGTATAATATGATTCTAATATAGCAAAATGCTACTATGGTTTGAGGACTTAAGAGATCCTCAGTAGTCTTGCATAAAAAGTGTAAGAAAAATACCAAGAGAAAAAAAATGGCTTTATGGGTGGTACTGAGAAAAAAGTGGGGAGGGGCATAAGAGAGACTTGTGTCATTCATTCATTTCACTTATTCATTCATTTGATAAATGATTTTGGTATTCTCAATATCATTCTTGTTAATATATTTCTGTGCTGAAGGTACTTGCAAGAAAAAGTAGTGGAGTATGAGTAAAAGTTGAATTAGAATAAGGCACAATACTAAGCAAAACTGAATATATGACATTCTTTCAGGACTTCATGGAAGCAATGGAAAGATGGAGTATAAATATGTAAACATCATTGGGAAAATTGTTTTATATAAAAGATTGTATTTCTGTCCCATTAATATTGTATCTCAATGTTGAAATACATGGAAATAATGAATTATCTTTGGAAAATGTAGTACTCTATTCTATGGAGAAATCTCAAAATTTAGACATTCCTTCATTGTTTTTTCTTAATAAACAAGCTTTAGTGTCATTGTCAATTTCAAAAGATCAAGAAAATTGAGCATACAAATAGATTTCTTTAGAAATATCACTCTTGATACTTTTCTCCCAGAATATTATTATGAATTTTTTTTAAACTACTGCAAATTTGAAAGACATTTAGACCCATGAAATACCATCCAGATTTTATTATATTTTTATATTCTTTATCTCTATTCATTTATCCCTCTGTCCATCAATTCATCTTAGTTCTTACTGCATTTCCGTCAGTTATAGACATTAATTCATATCCTCCCCAAATATTTCATCATAATCATCATTAATCTAAAATAAAAAGTTTTTAGAAGAGGCAAACTGTTATCCTCATAAGGAATTAGCCCTTTTAGTAACGGCTTATTTTGTTCATGGATTGAGACATTTATTCAAGTTTTTAATTTATTCTTTTCTTTGTGCCCACCATGGACCAGGAACTTATCTAGGTTGGATAATAGAGCTACTAACAAAACTTATAAAGTTTCTAGTCTTTCTGGTTTCTTCTTTAGAGATTTTTATAATATTCACTGAACCAAAACAGTGTTGTAAAACAAAAACGATAAGCTAGTAGAGATTTTAAGCATAAGAATAAAGAGGCTACTCTGGGTGTAAAGAGAATTCCATGAAGAAAGCCTGATAAATTTCCATGATTTTAAACTTATAATCTTAGACTTCAAATAAATTTCTTTATGTTGGAGTGTGTGTGTGTATATATATGTGTGTGTGGGGGTGCATGTGTGTAAGACAAAAACCTACATTCAACTATTCCAATTTTGTTTTTTACTTGTTAGAGGTGTCATTTTATACTGCTTCATGGATGATGAGATTTATTGTGGGAGAAAATGAACTTCATGCAAGAGAAAAATGCAAAAACTATATAAAGACATGATATATGTCTTCACGTTGGTGCTTTCAACGTAGCGATTTCACTGAAGTTTTTTTTAACATAATTTGTTTTAAATGCTATGACATGACCTGTCTTTTGAAAGAGGTAGATACGCTTTGAGGGGGGCGGGGAATTTTTAATAAACACAACACACTCAAGATAAATATCCCATGGTATATGAGTCCTGAAATTGTTTCCCTCAAGGAGTAATTTATATTGTAATTTAAAAACTAAGCTTAAAATTATAGGAGACATTTTTATATATTGATAATGATGTATCAACAGATAACAGACATGTTTTCTAAAAATTAATATAGTTATGGTATAGAGAATAAATTATAAAAAGAAAATGCTTAAAAGCAAGGACATAATATTAGTAATAGTTCAAGCATAAAAACATAACTGTTGGCACTAGGGCATGATAGGAATAAAAAGGAAAAAGGTATATGATATTAGAAGGAAAAAAAGATGAGTCAGGACTTAGTAAAATTAAAGATAGAACAAGGAAGAAGAGGTAAGCCAGTAAATTTTCTTGTTCAAGCCAAATATATCTAGGAAAATAAAAATAATGTTTGCAGAAATAAAGGTGATAAAATAGGGAGATAATGAAAATATCTTGAATATGACTTCAAAATATACCTCATGGAATTCTCTGTATTAATCACATTTTCAAACTACAATCTATTTCCACAAAAATTTTATTGGTTCTACTTCTTTTAGGAATAAAACATATTTTCTTTAATTATGTTGAACTGGAAATGTGATATCTAGATATACATATCCAAAGCCATAGAGATGGAAAATAGGAAGTAGGGAGAGATGTCAAGGAAACATCATAGAGATAATAGTTAAAATCAAAAGGAAAATAAGAAGAAAATTCTCTACCATGTAAGTCTTCATAAAAAGACTGACCCTGCATCTCACCTCAAAAATCAGACTTAGTTAGCATCTTATTTTCCCCTAAAAGGAGAGGCTGAGGTGAGAACTTGAAAGTATGTCACTTGTTTGGGGAGATCCCAGTTAAAAGGAATGAAGGAGCAATCAGAGTGAGACAAGAAGGAGGGAAAGCCACTATGATTGTGTGTTTATTATAGAGCTTACTGATGTAGGCAGTGGAGGTGCGATAAAAAATTTAGGACCTCTGAGAAGCATATGGGATGCTTTCCAGAATGGTTTCGTGAAGGATCAAAAGTGGAGGCATATCATTACTTCCACTGTACTCACAAGGCTTACTCGTTTGTGCCAAGAAGATTCTTAGGTTGTCAAACTACGTCTTCATAAGAAAGTAGAAAAATAGGAAGCGCAAAAATTTTGAGATAGGATGCTACTTGCACAATTGAGTTTGAGTCTACATGAAACCATCACCCATAGCTCCTACTAAAATAAAATATAAAACTGGCCAAGTAGAATGTAGAGTACCACCCTTTCCACTTCCTCTTGCATATTAGTTACAGGCATAGAACATGGGCTAATCAAGTCAAATGCATCTAATCTAGACTTTGAATATGAATCTAAGCAACAATATGCAGTTTCCAAAAATAGCAGAAGTTAGTAGGCCAATCTAGGGTCCAGTACCGGTGGCTTTCATGATAGTAGCTAAACAACAGTAAACATACAAGATAAGATTTTGCTAGTCTGAAACTGAGTTGTTCCCCTTGTTCATTTTCAGTAGATTTCTTGGATATGTTATGAGCTAACCAATATTCTTTAATACATATGTTTTCTACTTAAATTAACCAGAATCATTATCTGTTGACTGCAAGCAAGAAAGCTGACCAAACAAAAAGCAATATTTTTTAAACATACAATATACACATACATATAAATATACATATAATAAATGTATATAAATAATGTTAATGAAATGGACTCTGCATGGACTTCTCATTGTATCCGAATACCCTTTCTCTCTTTTTCTTCTAGTCATATAACCTTAGTTATCTGGATAATAACCTCCCAAAATAAAAATATATTTCCAAGATTCTGAAGGCTTATCTTTCAATGTACATATTTTTTTAATGGTAACATAAATTTAGCTCATCTAAAGACTATTTCACAGCTTCCTTTGCAACTTGTTGAGGTAACTAAATTCTGATCAGTCATGTGTGAAACGTGTGAATTCTAGGTCATTTTCATGAAAGGGAGTCTTAACCCTTTCACTCCTCTATTTTTTCTGTCTAGCCAGCAGGTATAGAGAAGTAGCATTAAATAATCTTTGACTATGCAGATGAGGAGAACATCCTGGGAATATGTGAATAACTAGAGATAAGCTTCTTTTTTATAACTTCAAAACTACCCTATTCTTTGTGTGGTAAGAACATTTAACATAAGATCTAACCAGTTAACAAAAGTTTGAGTCTATAATATAGTATTGTTAACCATAGATACAATATTGTACAACAGATTTCTAGAACATAATCATCTTGCATAACTGAAAGTTTATACCAGCTGAGTAGCAGCTCCCCATTTCTCCCACCTGCCAGGTCCTGGCAAACACCATTTCGTTCTCTGCCTCCATGTCTCACTGTATTATATATCTCATATGAGGGATATCATACAGTGTTTGTCCTTCTGTGACTGGTGTTTCAGTAATAAACTGAATTATTCTTGTATTATTCCTGATCGTAGAAAAAAAGATTTTAACTTTTTACCATTAAGTATAATGTTAGCTATGGACTTATCATATATGGCCTATATTGTGCCGATGCACATTTTTTCATACCTAAATTGTTGAGAGTTTTATCATGAAATAATGTTGAGGTTTTTTCAAGTGCTTTTTCTGCATCTGTTGAGATAATTGCATAATTTTTATTCATTCTGTTAATGTGATGTATCACACTTATTGGTTTGCGTATGTTGGGACATCTTGCACACCAGAGATGAATCCCACTTGATCAGCGTGTATGAACCTTTTAATGTGTTCTTGGATTTGGTTTGCTAGTATTTTGTTGAGGATTTTTGTATTTATGTTCAACAGGGATATTTGTCTGTAATTTTCTTTTTTGTAGGAACCTTGTCTAGCTTTGGTATAGGGTAATGCTGGCTTCCTAAAATGAGTTTGGAAGTGTTCTTCCTCTTCAGTTTTCTGGAAGTGTTTGGCATTAATTCTCTTTAAATGTTTGGTAGAATTTACCTGTGAAGCCATCTGGTCCTGGGCTTTTATTGGGAGATTTTTGATAACATTCAATCTTGCTCATCATTGGTATGTTCAGATTTTCTATTTATGATTCAATCTTGATAAATTGTTTCTGGAAATTTACCCATTTCTTCTAAATTATCTAAGTTGTTGGTGTGTAATTGTTTATAGTCTCTTATGTATGATTCATTGTATTTCTGGAGTATGAGTTGTAATGTTCTCTCTTTCATTTATAATTTTCTTAATTTGGATCATGTCTTTTTTCCTTGAAAAGTTTTGTTAGTCTAGCTAAAGTTTTGTTAGTTTTGTTTCTCTTATCCAATATTTACCACTTCATTTCACTGATATTCTGGGTTTTTTGTTTTTTATGTTTTTTTTCTAGTATCTTATCCTTATCCTAAATTCTCTTTAAGATAAAATGTCCATATTTCAAATTTCAGGGCAATGGAACATACATGGAAAATGAGTATAGGATTTCAAAGCAAGATTCTTTAAAAAGATAGGAATGCTCTTTTTTTCTCAATCTCTTCTCCATCCATGGCTATAATAAGGACAGAATAATCAGAGCATCAGCCATATTCTTAAATGATGAGAACTGGGAGATAGAAGCCACAAATGGAGGAGCAAAATCATATGGGGAGTCTGGTATCTGATAATTATAGAAACATTACTATTATCTTCAATTTATTAACTCCCAGAGCCTTGGTTTGTGTGAGGGAAAAACTAATTTCTGCCTTAATCTGTTTTGGGGGGTTGCTTAGTCTTAACTAAGAGAAACTTGATCCTAATCAATGCATGGCCCCCCAATAAACTTTCATATATGTTAAAAATTAGAAGCCTGGGGAGCGGGGTATGAGAAAACAAAGAAGTAATCAGAAATATTATTAACCTATTAAATAGACTAATGAAATTATACTATAATTCAGGGAGAAAAGCATTTTAAGTTGTTGAGTCATAGCAAATTCTACAGCACATGCCACAGAAAGCCTAAAAGTAGATGACTTCGAGAATGCTGCTACAATTTTAAGTCCTGGAATTCAGTAGTTATTTATGTGTGCAATTTAGTGTAATCTAGTATAACCAATGTAATACCTATAATACAAAAAGGGAAGAATTAGATATTTCATATTCATCAAAAAGGAAGGATAATTTGGCAATGACTAGAGGAGTCAGTTTTATCACACAAACATTTTAAAATAAGGTAGAATGTAAGCAACATATTTTAAAGTAAGATAGAATGTAAAGTGACAGGCAAAACTTTTTGCAATTTTTAGATACAATGAAAATGATTAAAAAGTGAGTTCCCAGAGGAGATTAGAGACTAACATAAAGAATTAAGACGAGTCGGGCCATAATCGAATCAGTTCTGTGCTAAGAGCTTGGGTTTTAGAGTTATATATCTGAACTTATATAAGCTTACATTATCAAGCGTTAAGATTTTCCCCTTCTTAGTACCTCCATTTGAATCACCATCATGTCTTTTTCTCCATTAAAATTATTTCCTTCTTAAGTGAATATAATCATTACTCAACCAGTTATACAACACACTACTCTTATTTTTACTTCATGCACTGTAGTTTCACTGGCTTTTCTTTTGATTTTCAATGGGGCAGACAAATACACTCTTGACTTCTTAAGGCAGCATATAATATGATTAAGAACGTAGTATTTGAAGCCAGTTTGAACCTGGACTTTGAAATTTGTTAGATATTTGGTCTTAAATATGTTACTTTAATGTTCTATGCCTTGAGCTCCTCATCCATAAAAAGATTTCTATAGAATGTCTCTCATCAGATTGTTGTAAAGGTTAGCCTAAGGCAAGTTCCTCAGACTTTGGAGGGGGGCTCATTAAAACACAGATTGCTTGTCCTCACTCCCAGAGTTTCTAATTTTGGATTGGGGCACAAGAATTTTCATTTCTAACACAGAGGTGATACTAACACTAATACTAGTATACATTTATATAAAACTTACATAAAATTTATAAAATTTTTTATATATTATGCATATTTGTGTAAATAAATATATATTTTAATTATATGGTCAATGTAGCTTTCTCTGTCAAATGTTAAGTTCCATGATGATAGAGATCATATTGGCATTTGCTTATAATTGCAAGCAAAGAATTAGACACTCTTGTTCTCCAGTTCTCCTATGGCACTTTTTTGTTAAATTAATGCAGAACTGATATTTGGATGCTTCATATTCAGTGGGAGGAGGCTGGATATTTGAAGACGGGTGAAGGAAGTCAATTAAACTTGAAGGGATTTAGAAAGCGCTTCATATCATTTATTATTTCAATGTGATATTATATAATAGAATATTTAACTTTTAACATTTTATCTTACAAATAATTATTTTCTGAACTGTACTCCAGGCAATGTTAATCTTTTCAAAGGGTCAGTATGTGTTCCAAAGTTCTAAATATGTTTGGAGAACTTTGCTTCCCTAAACACCAATTCAGATATTTCTAATGCATAGCAGCATATTTATTAGTAAAAGAATTTCTAGAGCTAAAAAGCTTGATTATTCAAATTTTATCTTTTAAAAGCCATATATTATGATTGTCAAACGCTTCTTGTGAAAATTATCTTCTTTAGAAACAAGTTTTGGTAAATATAATTAAGAAAATATTATTTTGGTTCCTTTCCCATCTTTTCTTCCCTACTTTCCTCACAATATCATAAACACAGTTGATTTTGTATATTTAATATACAAGCAGAAGAATTATTAAGCTCTCACTATTTCTCAGAATTTTTATTTTCACTTTCTGACATTTTCTAAGTCTATAATTACATTTTCTATAATCTTAAAATAATTTCATTCCTTTGAAGCCATACAATTACTATATTTTCCAAAAGTGTTAAGTACTCTTGCTGTTATCAGTTTTCAAATGCCATGTTTAATTATTCTAGTAATAATAAATTTTATAGGAATTCCCTTTTTATCATTGATTTAATCTATGGAGTATTATATTGGCTATCAAGTCGTCGTTCTAAGGTAGCAATCCCATATCTTTTTTAGATGTAAACTTTTATTATTTCTTTGTTTTAGATATTTATTTGTGAGACCAATAGAGAACAGAGACACATTTACATGTTGTATCTTGAGATTTTCTCATATAATGAAGACACAGTATTCTAGAAATGTCAGTGATGGCCCTTGAGAAATAAATACCCATACACTAATGAGTTAAGTTTCAATCAGAATACTAGAACAGGTTTCAGTTGATCCTGGGCCACTATAAGAAGGAGCCAGAGGATAACTGGAATAATTGCCTTAGAGATAACAATACTACATCGGTACATCAGTATTTCTATGATGTAACCTGAATCCTGGAACCAAAATCAGTTCTTCTCATTGGAGTGACGCTGATAATATTCTGGCTCCCAAGACTGAGAATGGTATATTTTTCCAGGAAGTTTTTTTTTTTTTTTTTTTTTGGTTAGATCTCCAGTGAACAATTTCAGCAAGTTTAATATATATTAAAACATTCCAACTTCTGGTTTATGACATTAAAGAGCATGGACAAGAAAAAGCACAGCAAACTTAACATGAAGGAATTTCTGTGGACTCATCAGAGAACTGAATTTATAGGGCAAACTGCCCTACTGAAATATGGAGAGAGAGAGAGTAAGCAATAGGATTACAGCCAAGAAGAACCTCTTACTTAGAATAGAAGTCCTTGGAGCAAAAAACCAGCAGAAAATTTTGAACAGTTATTTTTTACAAGTTGCTGAAGGCTGAATGTTGACTAGTGTGAGAGTGAGGGACATAATATATGGGGGAGAAGGACAACAATTTAGCAAGTTTTATTTCCAGGATATCCACCAAGTTCTCATAGTGAAAATCTTAGATTAAGCTTATGGTTTTAGCAGGGGAAGGAGCAGAGTAATTATTATAAAGTATGCACAGAACATTCTCCAAACCAAAGCCCTACTTTCCACAGGAAAAACAAAAACAAAAACACCTTTCTGTCTCACCTAAGTAGGAAAAATTTTAAAAAGCTTTATACCGCTGAAGAAACACTTATGAAGGTCACTGCTCAGATGCACAGACCCACTAAAGACTGAGATTTAATAATGTGATTATAGAACACTTCCTCTCACCCATAACTTACTACAGCACCAACAGGTTCCAGTATAATAATAGTGGATTACAGCTGAAAGAGTTGCAAAGTGCAGATTCTCTGAGGACGATTATGTAGGAAAACCCAAATTTAAAATGAGGGCAAGAAGAACACAAAAAGAATTTGAAACCTTTGGTACCTACAAAACAGCAAACATTAAACACAGCCTAACTCCTAATGAAAAACAGATCAAAGACCTACACAGAAAACTAAATCCTAAAACTTCTAGAAAACTGACATTTTGTTAGTCAAAAAATTTTTTTAGATTAGGTACAAGAAACAATTCAAAAGGGAAAATTAATAATCAAATTTTATCAAAATTAACAATTTTTGCTTGCCAGGTAGACATTTAAAAAATATTAAGCCAATCCATAGACTGTTAGAAAGTATTTTTGAATTTTTACTTAACAAAGTATGTATATCCAGAATACTACAATTTTAATGTTGAAAAACAAATGACTGCATAAAAAGGTGAACAATTTGAACATCACTTCAGCAAGAATACATGTGAATGGCCAACAAGCTTCTAAAGAATTTGCTGAACATCTTCAGTTATTAGAAAAGTACAAATTAAAACCAGTGTGTTACCAGCATATACTGAATA
Source organism: Pteropus alecto (assembly GCF_000325575.1). Lineage (NCBI taxonomy): Eukaryota > Metazoa > Chordata > Mammalia > Chiroptera > Pteropodidae > Pteropus > Pteropus alecto. Next base: position 13,240,936 of record NW_006439568.1, on the reverse strand, counting down.
AAATAGCTAATAATATAGAGCATCTGGAACTCTTACAAAGCTAGTAGGATTAAAAAATGGTGCAGCCTCTTTGGAAACAATTTGGCAGTTTCTTAAAAAGTGACATAATTACTATATGACCAAGTTATCTAATTCCTGTTTAATTATCCAAGAAAAAAAGCATATACCCATATAAATATTTTTATTTGAATGTGCATATCAACATTACTCATAATAGCCAAATAGTAGAAAGAACCCAGTTGTACATCAGCGGGGGTGAAAACAGTATATTATGTCCATGTACAGTCATACAATAAAAGGGAAGAAACCAGTAACACTCAACAACAGGGATGAATTCCAGAAATGTCATGCTGAGTAAGCCAGACAAAGACTGTATCTGATTTCATTTCTGTGAAATTCTAGAACAGGCAAAATTATAGCAGCGGAAAGAAGATCAGTGGTTTTCTCAATTGTGGGCTAAGGGTGGAGATTGAATGCAAAAATGTACAAGGAATACCTCAATATAATAGAAATACTTTAAAATCTGTTTGTGGTCATTGTGAGATAGGCAAAGGCAGCCCCTGACATCCAGGAATAGCCTGGTACTGTCAGCCAGGACTGTAGGACATGGTGTTACTATGAACTGGCCTACCAATTAAAGCTAGTTCTTGGTGTACTTCTGTTGAAAAACAGCTGTACAGACCATCAACAATAAATTAATTGAAAAGGCCTCTTTGTGACCATGGATGATCAAGACAAAACCAAGACCACTCTGTAATCATGTCTGAACATAGACAAAATACGAACGTTGTCTAAGACCCCCAAACGGCCAAACATTCCCCTATCCTAAGACGAGTGACTGCTTTCATATGTCTTGCCTTCCCTTTTGTTACATAAAATTTATGATACCCACACATAGAATGACCCCTGCTTCTTGACCTCACCCTATCCAGAGCAAAGCCCTGTTTCCTTAAACAATCCACAAAGTAGCCTAGCCCAAGGCCTATCTCTAATAAGCGCTTTCTAATACTCTTACTGAGACATTCTGTGTTTCCTCCATAGTGTGTGAAACCCAACTTGTTCAACTACACATGAATTTCTGGTAGTTTTTGCTTGAAGGCATTGAGTTACCCACCTACATTTAACAAAACTCATCAGACTATACACTTAAAAATGGCAAAATTTTAAAAAGTTCAAAAATGTTTTTAAAAAGCAGTTGGAGACATGTCATTTGAATAAATTAGCCAAGGGCTCTAGGAAAAACACTTTTATTTAGAGTCCTTAGTCAACTTCTTAAAATATAGAACCTAACTGAGTTTTGGTTTTCCTTAGATTAATCCGTTAGACAGTTCCTCCAATTTGAGCCTATGCTTCCTACTGTCTGAAAGCATATCTATCATCTGTCTTCTGCTCTCCTATCATTCTTATTCATTGGCTCCTTATTCTTTTTTTTTTTTTTTTTGTATGGGGTTAGTTTGTTGAACGTCAGTTGATTTGTTGAATGCCAAATATCACCAACACAACATGCCGATGAGAAAAATCTCAGTCTATTTCTCACATTGGTAATGCCACAAAGTTTTGGTAGTATCTCAGAGGGGAAAGCACAAAGTCAGAATTTAGTGGGAATTTGAAATTTCTTTTAAGACTAATCTTTTATTAAGTAACTTCTTACCTATAAACTTTACCGTCTACTAGCTAGTGCCTATTAAACTTTGTAAAATATATATACTTGTTTTTCCATTGTTTACAAATTGAAAAACCAATCTTTTAATTTAGAGGCTTGGTTTGAATGGGTAAGATTCATGATATAACTGTGTACCATTTTGGTGGACACAGCAAGGTGAAAATTTTGAGACAAATACAAAGGTCATATACTATTTGATTCTTTTTATGAAAGAGTTGGTGCATCCTTAGGAAGTTCCTAAACAATCAAGTTTTTTTCCTGGGTAAGAATTTCCTAGAATATGGAAATTATGCTAAAGAGGACAAAACAGTGAGGTCATATTAACATAGTTAGCAAGCTGTTATGGAGGGGACAGGGGTCAATAGTTTCAGTTCTCAAAGTCCAGACTGTGTTGGAGAAATGGAAGTACGTATACGGTTTCTGTTCTCAGGTTAAAATTGGCATATTTTTTCCACCGTGAGTCCTCCTCTCTTCTAATCTTTGTGTTTACTGAAAACTAATGTCTCTAACAGTTATATTTTACTTAGGATAACCAAGAGTTTGCAATGACTCCCTGTTCCCAATGAAAATAAACAAACAAACAAAAAAACAAAAACAGAACTTCCATGTTATTTCTAGTACATATCAGAAACTAATAATAACTTAGACACCATTAAAGCTTTATTTCCCAGTGACAAATCTCTGTTCTGTTCTCTTTCCATGCAGGTTTCCTACTTATATCCTGGCTACATCTTAAATAATTTGTTCCTCACTACTTATTTCATGTACTCTTTGTATGGACATTCAGTGTGTACGTTTTCATACACTGGAGAATTTCGATAAACATATTATCCTAGTATACAGATTTTCTCACATATCCTTGGTAAGAAAGATTATATAATGCTTTTTTGACTCTAGGAAATGCAGTTTAAGATTTTGCTACTCAAACTTCAGTGTAACTTGAAAGCTAATTGCATAGCCCATCCTGAAAACTTGCTAGAAATGTAAAATCTCAGGCTCCCTCACAGATCTACGGAATCAGAGTCGACAGTTTAGCAAGCCCTCAGGTGATTTATATGAACTTTAAAGTTTAGGAAGCACTAGCTTAAGTTATTTGCACAAATCTGAGGTAGTCAACCTAACTATATTACTAGTGAATTGGAATTAAATCCTCTTTATGAATTAGGAATTGGCTCCAGGCACCATAGTTCTCTCTATGCTCCTGTCAGCTTCTCAAAATATAATGTCCACCAGGAATTTTGGTTACTTTAAAATTAGCAAAGATTTCTTCCTTAAGCCATATGTGGTAAGGAAAGGACTTAGGGAGCGCTTCAACTCAGGTGGCTTTATAAATTTCAAGCCTATATTCAGTCTGCAGAGAAAAATTCTTAATTTGATTGACAGATTCATGAGAATGCTAGAAATTCCTAAGTTATTTGAATTTTAATAAACATCATTAAAGAAAAGAATAGAAAACAATGGACCCTTTATAAGAGCTTCTTTCAGGAAGGATCCTTCTTACCTAAAAGATAACTTTGCCAGATAGAGTATACTTGGCTGGCAATTTTTATTTTGTAATACTTTGAATTTTCCATTCTCTCCTGGCCTATAGGGTTTCTTCTGAGAAATTTGCTGACAGCCTGATGGGGATTCTTTTATAGGTTATACTCTACCCAACCCCAGCTGCTTTTAGGTCCTTTATCTTTATTTCATCATACTGTGTGTTGGAGAAAGTCTTTTGGCATTAAGATTATATGGTGATCTACAAGCTTTGTAAATTTGGATGTCTAGGTCTCTTTTTAGGTATGGGAAGTACTCAGCTATTATTTTTTAAATGAATATTCTATCCCCTTCTACACTCTTCTCCTTCGGGAACTCCGATGACTCTAATACTTGTACATTCGATTAAATTTCATAGATCAATAGGCTCTCTTTGCTCTTTTTCATTCTTTTATCTTTGTTTTCCTTTTAGTGGGTTATTTCACAATTCCTTTCTATAGATCATTTATTTTGGCTTCCATTCACTCTACTGCTGATGATCTCTATTTCATTTTTTATTTCATTCATTGAATTCTTTAGCTCCAGAATTTCTATTTTGCTCATTTTAATAATTTTTTTCTTTGTTAAATATCTTATTTTGTTTGTGTTTTTCTTGATTCATTGAATAGTCTTCTTGTGTTTTCTTGTTTGAAATGGTTTCTGTCCCCAGGAATTCTTTATCAACTTACCTTTTTTACTCAATATTATTTTTAATACATATTTCATATTTAAAACTGATGCATGAAGGACAATTTGCCTGGGTAGTCAATTCTGTAGCCACAGTTGTTTTTCTTGAAAAAATTTTTTGAATGGATATAGAAAATATGATACAGTTTTAATAATTACCATTTATTATTAATATTATTTACCATTATATCTATTGTATTCTCTTATTATATTGCCTAAAGTCATCTTTCTCATTTTCAGATTTCTGTAGTTTTATAAGGATAAATCTTGTGGTTTATTTATTTATTTATTTTATTTCTCTAGAACACAGGGTGTCATTTCAATCTTCACAGCATAGTCTTTCAATTTGGAGAGGGTTTTTTTTTTCTTTCTCATTTTCTCTTTGAATTTTAACTTCAATGTGTTTATAACTCTTCATTTTCCTCACTTTGAGAATTATCTATGCATTTTTGTGTTATTTTCTCTCAAGTTTTAATTTATTTGAAGGATTTACTTTCTAGTCTTTATTTCATCTCTGTCCATTCATATTTCATCTCTTTCTGTTATTTCATACATCTACCTGAGCTACTGAATGTCTGCTTTGATTTCTATGATTATTTAATTTTTGTGCATTTATGCCTATAAGAGTTAGATTTTTCTTAAGTTTTAGTAGAAAATTGGCTTATTCTGACATTGATTTTTAATGACTTCTCATGTGCATTTCTTGTTTTTGTTTTATTCCATTTTGCATGCATCGGTCTAATTTTTCCAGCACCATTTATTGAAGAGAATGTCTTTACCATATTGTATATTTTTGACTCCTTTGTCACATATTAAATGAGCATATAGATGTGGATTTATTTCTGGGCTCTCTATTCTGTTCCATTGATCAATGTTTCTGTTTTTGTGCCAGTACCATGCTGTTTTGATTACTGTAGTCTTGTAGTATAGTTTGATATCAGGTAGTAGTGTGATACCTCCAAGTTTGTTCTTTCTCAAGACTGCCGTGGCTATTCGGGATTTTTTATGGTTCCATATAAATTTTAGGATTATTTGTTCTAGTTCTCTGAAAAATGCCATTGGTATTTTAATAGGGATGGTATTGAATCTATAGATAACTTAGGATAATATGGTCATTTCAACGATGTCGATTCTTCCTACCCATAAGGATGGTATATGCTGCCATTTATTTATATCTTCTTCAATTTCTTTTGTCAATGACATAATTTTCTGAGAACAGGCCTTTTACTTCCTTGGTTAATTTGATTCCTAGGTATTTTATTGTTTTTGATGAAATTATAAATGGGATTGTTTTCTTAATTTCTCTTCCTGAAAGTTCATCATTGGTGTATAAAAAATGCCACTGACTTCTGAATATTAATTTTGTATCCTGTTACTTTACTGAATTCATTGATCAGTTCTAACAGTTTTTTGGTGGAATCTTTAGGGTTCTCTATACATAGTATCATGTCAGCAGCAACTAACGAGAGTTTTACTTCTTCCTTTCCAATTCAGATAACTTTTATTTCTTTTTCTTGTCTTATGGCTAGGACTTCCAATACAGTGTTGAAGAGGAGAGGTGAAAGTGGCAATCCATGTCTTGTTCCTGATCTTAAGGAAAACACTTTTAGCCTTTCCCCATTGAGTATATTAGCAATAGGTTTGTCATATATGGCCTTTATTACATTGAGGTATGTTCCCTCTATTCCCACTTTGCTGAGAGTTTTTGTTGTAAATGGATGCTGGATTTTGTCAAACACTTTTTCTGGATCTATTGATATAATCATGTGGTTTTTATTTTTTGATTTGTTAATGTGGTATATCATTTGATTTGCGAGTATTGTACCAACCTTGCATCTCAGAAATAAATCCAATCTGATCATGGTGTATGATATTTTTAATGTATTGCTGAATTCAATTTGCTAATATTTTGTTGAGGATTTTTTCATCAATGTTCTTTAGGAATACTGGCCTTAGTTTTGTTTTTTTTTTGTAATGTTTTTAGTTTTTGAATCAAGGTAATGGTTGCTTCATAAAAGGAGTTAGAGAGCCTTCCCGCTTCTTTAATTTTTGGAATATTTTGAGAAGAATAGGTGTTAATTCTTTGAATATTTGATAAAATTTGCCTATGAAGCCATCTGGTCCAGGATTTTTGTTCTGGGGAGGTTTTTGATTACTGATTCGATTTCTGGTGTGGTAATCAGTCAGTTCAGATTTTGTTTCTTCTTGTTAGTACATCAGTGGATAGGATTAAAGCTCAGGCTGACTAATTGTGGGAATTGGCTGCACCCACAGAATAAGAGTCACTGAGTGGGATTTGCCCTAGCAGGCTTGTGTATTGTTGCAACCACCCTTTGTGTATACCACTTATGGGGCTAGTCAGGAGCTTCTCTGCTGTAGTCTAGGGCCAGCCTCCGAGTGCGTTGATTTTGTGGCCTCTTGGGAGGGGCTCTCCAGTAGGCCAAGATCAGCTGCTACCTTTGATTACTCAGGGCTACCTGATGGGAGCTACAAAGCGATCCATAGATGGTTGTTGCCTATGCTGGATCTGTAGGTCAGTGGAAGAGACAACGCTGTAGGCAGCAGCTCAGTTATTCCTGACCTAGGGCAGTTTAGCAGAGGGACCAGTGATCCTCAAGGCCTGACACTGCCTGTCAGTTGCCAGTAAGTCTCTGAAACTGGAAGAGCCTCTGGGTGATATGTGTGTTGGGTGGTGCAGGGATCCAGGGAGTCTCCTGGATCTGTTGAGTAAATTTCCTCCTGCCACTGCAGTGTCAGTTTCCATGCCAGTGCAGTCTCTCTGCCTCCCTCTACAAGTTTCCAAGCATAGCAAGGTCAGCTGCTGCACACCTCGGGCCTGCAAATACCCAAACTCTGTTTAAGACTTACGGAAGCTCATGGGCGTGAATTTGCGGCCTGCCACTGAATGCTTCTCTTGGATAAACAGGTTTTGCTTGGGTCACGTGAACTAAGTACTATTGTTTGCTGGCATTCGTGACCCAGGGAAAACACAGGATGGGACTGTGTTGCCTGGGAGCAGGCTTGCCACAGGTAATTTGTGGGTTAGGTGGGGCATCATCTCAGTGAGGCGCAGGCCTACAGGCATACACTGCACTAGATTTGCTGCCCCTCTGGGACTGCGGGCTCCTACCAAAGTCAAATATCACTGCATGACCGACTGTCATCTGAGATGGGCTCACAAAACTCCTGAGATTTGCCCAAGCAATATTGTATCTCGTGCTGGCAGCAGCGATCTTCTTGTTACTGTATTCCCTGTACTGTGCTAACTTCGCTGGCTGAGATTTGTTGACTGTGCAGAATGCACCAGCCCAGGGCAAGAGCAGCTGCCTATCAATGTGCGGTGGGCACTTTGTGGATGGGGCTGGAGCTCAGGGAGTCAAGGGCCGTCAGGCCAATAGCCTCAGTTTTCTGTGATTTCTGTGTCTGCAGGTTCCCACAGTAGTTAGTCATAGATCACAGGGAGACAAGCTGTTCTCTAGGGCATTCCAACAGACCTCTGCAATCCCCTCAAGAGAGATTGCAGCTTGTACAGGCAGCAATGGTCTGCCCACAGCTGTTTTCCCTGAAATGCACTCACTGCAGTTAGCCAAGGTCTGTTGCCTGAGCAGAATGCTCAACCCTAGAGAAAATCAGGGTTGGGAAGGCTGCCTATCAATGGGCTACAGGCACTCTATGGCTTAAGCAAAGCAGGATCTCAGGGAGACAAGGGCCCTCAGGCCAATATAGCCTGAGTTTTGCTGCAGCTTCTGTGCTCAGGAGTTCCCGCTGTAGTTGCAGATCACAGTGAGACCAGCTGCAATCTGGGGCGGACTCACAGACCCCTGTGATCCTCCCACGAGATTTTGCAGTTCTTGCAGGCAGCAGAGCCTACCTGCAACTGATTTTCCTGCACTGCCGGCCCTGTGCTAGCCCAAGTTTGTTGCCTGTGTGAATTGGGAGATCTGGGGATTGGGGCAGGGCTGTGGCATTGACTGTCTGTGGGACATCTGGGGCAATTCGTAGGTTGAGGGAGACAATGACCATCAGATCAATACAGCCTCAGTATTGCTGCAACTTCCGTAACCCTTTGTACAGTCCCACAAAAGTCCCAGATCACAGATAGACCAGCTACTGTTTGGGACTGTCCCACAGATCCCTGAGATCTTCCCAAGTTCAAGCGCTGGCAGCAATGACGTGCCTGAAACTGTCTCTGAAATATCCACTCGCAGTGCTAGCTGCCAGCTGTAAATTTTTGGCCCAGAAGCCCTGCAGGGCATAGCATCCACCCAGCAACAAAATACCCAGGCAATCTGCAGGTTGGGTGGGGAGGGCTGATCCCCTCAGTCCAGAGCTACCTAATGGCCCTGTGGGAAGGGTCTGCACAGTCAAGCTAGCAAGTTCTATAACTTGCTCTGTGGGGGAGTCGGACTAAGGCACAATGGTAGCTGCCCTTTCAGCCCTAGTTCTGGAGCCAGGTGATGCAGACTTTCTCGGTATAAATCCCATGTGAGCCTCTGATGCACCACCGATGTCCTGGGTGAGTGTCCACAGGTCAGAAAGCCTGTGCATGGGCTCTTCAAAGGGGTGTCTAGGGTTTCAGTTGCCTTCCATCTCATCCAATAGCCAGAATACCCTCTGGTTTTTACAGTCAGAGTTTTTGGAAACTCCTCTTCCCTGGATTGGGGAGTCCCCGAATGAGGCCAGGATGCCCTCTCCTTCAGGAGAGCTTCTGCAGCCTCGCTCTCCCTCCCGGTGATCCTCCACCACCCACAGGTGCGAGTCCAGCCCAATTTGCAGTTTTACCCCTCCTACTAGCTTTGATGTGTCTTCTATATATTATCAAATGTATGTGTTATGATCAGCTGACTTCAGGTGATTCTCCACGTTGATTATTTTATAATTTGGTTGTACTTTCAATGTGTTCCTGGGAGGAAGAGAACACTGCTTTTATCTAAGCCACCATCTTCCTCCAAGGATCTATACTTTTCATCGTATCCCAATTTGCTGATAAAATTAAATTTTCTGAATCTCACATGAATTCACTTAAAGGCAAAGACATCAATATTAGTTAAGGTATCACTACTTTCTCTAACAAACATACTTGAAAATGTATCATGGCTAAATTTTGATGATATTTTATTTTCCCTTACATTATCTTAAAATTGATGTAATCGATTTGTGCAGAGATCATTCTAAAGATTCAAAGACATGAATGTTAAAATCTCTCATCTTCACCATCTTCGAAGTATAGCTTCAATTTCATCTTGCTTTCTCTAACACACTAGCAGAGGGGGAGATGGCATACGGCATCTAACCTAGAGGGTATTATGCGCTGAGCATTGAAATGATGAATATTCACCTCTATCTTTATTCAAAGGATGTTGCTAATTGGGAGGTGACTCTCCTAAGCAATTGTTCAATATCTGGATTCCTTCCATCGTATAAATTTTCAATCTTTAAGATGCGTTATCCAATGTGCACTGTAATTTATTAGACACAGTCTTGTTTGTTATCGTGTATAATGGAAGAGCAAATAGAAAATAATAGCACTTGGGAAATTTTATTTTTGTCAGGCCTAACAGTGTTATTTATCATCTAAATACACATACCACTAGCTAGAACTAAATACCCAGCAATACATATTTATAAGAAAAGCTATAAGAGTTATTCTCTTCAGAGTCCCAGGAGAAATAAGTGTGTGTGTTTTTTTGTTTTTTTGTTGTTGTTGTTGTTTTTTTTTTTTTTTTTGAACAGCTAGCTATTATCTACTACATTTCTTGAAGATATTAAATGTTTAAAAATATTAAGCATCCATGCAAGTTTCCTAGTAATAGTACATGTCTTTTTAAAAACAGATACTATTCTGTACATCATTTTAAGTTGGTAGTAACACTGTGAAGCCATCTATGACCCATTTTCCTGAACACATGGTGCCAACATTTAAAACAAATAATCTTTGTGGTCATGCTTTTTTAATGTGAATTAAATCATGTAATGTAAACTAAATGTAACAGAATGTAAACTAAAGCATCTCTTCTGGATCTCTTTCTGAAATTTTGTCTATCATCCAACCCTAAGGCTAGGACTGGGTTCTCAAAAAAGGGCTACGGGATCAATGTGTTATGAATCTACCTGTTCACATGTTTCTCCCATGCAACTCTTGTTCCTCTACTGAGAAAACCCTACCTATCCCAGAGGGGCAGATAATTATCCTGTATGTTCTCATATGTTTGTCTAGAACAAATATCTTCATATTTTCTCTAGGACCTATTATTTAAAAAAGAGAAAAGACAGAAGTTTACTTAATTTATCAGTTATCTTCTGAAATAAGCTATTCTAGGGCAAGGATCAGAGATATTCTAGATTACTAAAAGGTTGAAAAGATGGAGAGAAACATGAGATTGACTGAGGGTAGAATTGGGGAATGGGGAAGAGAATAACAATGTTGATTAATGTTTCAAAAGTTACACTATTTACTTTCCCTTCTTTACTCATATACCTACTTCTGCGTGTGGGCAAAGAACATTTCCGTATCATTTAGATGCCATTCCAAACTATCCTTCCCTGCAATGTAATAAGATTTTCTAGTTATTTGTTTGATCATTTCTTCCTTGTATTCAGTCTCTTTGCATATATGACTAAGAGACTTACTAATTCAGTTAAAAAGCAAATTCTTACTAATATCACTATAAGAGTTAGTGTTACTGGATATGCTATTTTTTCTCTAATTAGTTGTTAATTATTAGGTATATTATGACTTTCAGATAACATCTAATAATCATATTACATGACCCTGCCTTTTTAGGTATATTTTTCGGATTTAAAATTTTTATCTTACTGACAGATGCTAAGAAACCTATGTTTACCTTTGCTTCCTAGTTTCTGCAAGAAGATTTAAACCGACATTTAATATAATCATCAAAATTTTTATCATGTTTGACCAATTATATTTTATTTTATTTGACCCATTATATTTTGATATGTATATATCAAAACCCTAATATAGTAAGGAGGGCTTGCCTTGACAAAACTTTCAGAATGAGACCTAGGATCAGAAGTAACTTTTTTACTTATACTTTGGAAGAACTCACAGAAAGGCAGGAGATAAAAGAGGAGTGGTGCAGTTTTTCCAGGCTGCATAGGTAATAGGAAGGGTCACAGTGATACTCCCAATTCAGAGCAACAAGGAGCAGAGAATACTGCCTTGTTCATAACGGAAGCATCTAAGCAACACTGGATTTCTGAGACTTTACATGATTACCCCAAGACCAGTAAGGAACAGACAAAGCCAATGATAGCACTGGAGAAGGTTTGCTGATGTGGGAAAAAAAAATGATACAATTGCTTTGTTAGACTAAAGGCAGAGTTAAAATATGTTAAAAGACAAACTCACTGGCTATGAATACAGACCAGACAAAACTGAGAATAAGGTTGGAATTCCCTTATAACTTGTCATTACTTAGTTACAATGGAAACATAAACATTATGAGAGGAAAAAAAATGGTAGAAAACTTAATCCGACTGAGATTATTTTTTATTTTGTCTAAATGGAGACACAAAAATTAATAAAGATTTATAGAAAAAACTTAAAGTTATATTGCTTACACACGTAAAATTGTGAAAGACGTGTGCATTTTCATAAAAGGACATCTTCTGGCTATATGTCATCTCAATCAGCTTGTGGATTAAGCTTAGTCCATGTGCCATTTTCTGAGCCTTTCAAAACTGAATAGCAGTCAGTGCAATTATCTCTAGAAAAATAAAAACATAAGATTCCAGCTCAGCTTTCTTCTTGTCAGAATCTTTGAGTTCTGCTGATCTTTGAATTTTCTACATGGTCCATGATCTCTCTAGTCTTCTGGTATAAACTGCTCTTCACTTGAATTAGCTCAAATTAGGGTATTTTGCTTTCCAAACATGTAAACATTCCAATTCTGCACCATCTCTGATGAAGTCTTTGGAGAACTCATGTTACCTTTTTTCTTATCTTTGATTCTTTATTCTCCCCCATCTTGTTTAGTTCTCTTGTTACTTTTGTTACTAGCTTTTATTCTTTATTCTTCCCTATTTTCTTCATTTTTTTCCATGCATCAATTTTCCTCTTTGTTCAACAGAGTCAAAATCAATTTCCAGAATGTAAAGAAGGAAAAAGTATGCATCACTATTGACTTCTGCTTCTAGCTACAGTGGAATTGCTTGTATTACAACAATCCTCCCAGTTGAAGAATTATAATGGCTGGATTTAAAAATAGTTCTTTGATAGCAGCAGACAGCAAAATAAGTTGGCTGGATTTGAGTCAAGATCCTAGAGAGAAGGAAAATATGATAGCAAAGTCCAAACACTTTCACCTTTTTTTCTCTTGCAAAGATATTGGTATTTGAGAGAAAAGAATGAGTCACCAGGAAAACAAAAGCATAGATCTGGTAGGAAAAAATAACAACTATGAATGCTATTCACAAAAAGCGAGATAATGTCAAGCAATGTCAAGGATGCAGGGAAAAAATGAATTTTCATGCATTAATGGTAGTAGTATAAAAACAACCTAGATATACTTACTGAAATAAAATTTATAGATATGTACAGAAAACACTTAGCTGTGTGTTAAACCATTAGAAAAAATTATACACATGTATAACTGTTTATTTCAGTATTATTTATAAACAATCCAGAAACAATCTAAAAGATAATGGAATAATCAGCACCAATGATCTAGATGATCTCATTAAAAGGAATAAAGCCTATAAGCTCTGTGTTGATTGATAAAATAATGAAATGCTTAGTACAACACCACTGATGTAATTAAACAAACATCCATACAAAAACAACACTATATACCCTTATAGAAATATCATTATCCTGTCTATTTAACCATAATTGTCTTAATTTGTATTTTCTGGTTATTAATGATCTTGAACATCTCTTCATATATTTTGGTCATCTAGTCATCTTTTTTGATAGGCTTACCCTTTTTTTCTATTGGGTTTTTCATCTTCTTATGGCTTTCAAGGAATTTTAGTAAAATCAGATCGTAAGTACATTTTACATAGCATGTTGCAAATATTCTCTCTGAATCTACTCTGTACATTTTATAAATAGGTTTTGTACAGTGTTCTCTGTTCGTTTTACTTGCAAGATCACTGTTATGTATCTATAAATTTGTATATAAATTTTAATAAAAGATTTAAATACATCAAAAGAGAGATATCCATTCCTCCTTCTCCTTAAAAACTGAAGCCCAATTTTGAGCTTGTTGTGTTGCCATCTAGAATACATTATTGTATTTGCCAGCCTCTCTTTGGAATTAGTTGTAGTCATGTGACTAAGCTCTAACTTAAGATTTAGCTGTAAGTCTTGTATTCACTGAAGGATATTTAAAGGGAAGTGATCCTCCTTGGATTTCTCCAGTTTGGCCTTTACCCATTTCCTGCAATGTAAAAAGTTGACATTATGGATAGAGTTCCAGCAACTATCTTGGGTCATGAATTTATCTTGACGATGAATAAGGAGTGAGGGTATTGTTGACTAATGGAAAAGCTAATGAAATAATTTGTATGTACAGGCATTGAAATTGCCATTTCAGCCAGTACTAAAGCAGTAACTGCTGGCTTTTTGTATACTATATTACAAAGGCTAAGGACAATATCAATCTAACTGTACTAGTTAGCAAAACAAAACTTTAGCTGGAATTGTCAATGTAGTATATCACTGCATGGATATCTAAGAGGTTGTTTTTAATGTAAATGCAAAAATTCTAAGTTGAAATGAAAGTAAAACTTGAACGTTAGGAGACAGGGCAAAAGACAAAGTTTAAAAAGATTCTATTAGAGCCATGGTAAAGGGGCCAATAAAATTAGGTAGAATTCCATTGAAAGTAAAATACAAAAGTAAAACCAATATCAAGAGTACTTTCCTACACCCTGATGGACTAATATCAAACTTGTGCTAACCAAATTCCCTAAATGCATCCACAGCCTACTCCAGACTCTTAAGACAACTTCAGAAGTAGTGACACACTTTCTTCCCTGTCCTTGTCTACAAATCTAACTGACCAGTAAATCACATTACATTATGCATTTGTCAAAACCCCTCATCCTTTACAGCACAAAGAGTGAATATTAATGAATACAAATTTTAAAAATCATTTAGAATGTCAGGGTAGTCCAAGATGGAAGCAGAATGTAACAAAATAACTGTATTACGAGTGTGTGAAACAACTTCTCTAAAAGGCATGCAGGGGAGAGGGGACATGCTTACTTAATAAGTAACTTTGGAAATGAGTGGATTCTGTTAGATGAAATGTAAAAGAAGTTACGCGTAAGCACTTTAGTTGGTAAAGTGATTTCCTCCAGGAGTGTGTATTAACAATTTTGATTTCTGCTATAAATGTACAGTGGAATTGAATAATTAAATAAATGGTTAATGAAAGATGGCAGTCAGGTTTCTCACTGTTGGAGAGGGAAGTTACAGATGAGCAAGAGAAAAACAGTAGAATGACTTATGTAGCAATGGGTTAGAGTTGGAGGCAGAAGTATGAACTGGTATTTAACTTAGCGTACAGATTTTTACATGTGGAAAAATCTGTAGATATGTATACGCATACAAGGGCTAGTATACACATGTTTTTCCTTACTCTATCAGCTGAGAGGACCTAGAAGCAACAGTATTTCAGTAACAGTGAGGACACCTAGCACCTAGAACTCAGATCTTGATTTTTAATACCATATTACAATAAAAGGAACCAGGGCTCCTGTGGGGAATAGCTGATTCTAGGATTAGGACAGGAAATATATAATATGAACCTGAAGCATTTTGCAATACCAAAAATTATGAAATGCTCAAATACACACACACACACACACACACACACTATACCTCACAATCATGGGAGTATGTCAAAGGACACAGTAGCCAACTAAGAAAGTTCTCAATATCCAAAGATGAAACAATTCAATTAGTAAAAAAAAAACCCATTAAATTGTAATTCTAACTATGAAACAAATAACCATGAGTTAATTTGAAAGAAATTAATGATTGAGTAAATAAATACATGAGGTAGAGAGACAAATATTCTATGCAGAATAATTCCAAATTATTTACATAACCATCCATCCTCAAGGAAGTACCATAATTCTCATTCCTTAAATGTGAACTACACATAATGATTTTTTTTTTTCGCAAAGATTATGGAAAGGGGGAAGAAAGAGTTACTTTATATTGGAGAAATCCGAGGAGTATTTCATGTGGCCCTTTACTCATGTGACCACATTTAACATCAACAATTGTAAATCAGTCTATTACTGTATGACTTTGATACAGTGAAATGATATAAAACTGTCTTTGTGGTCAAGAACATGTAACTTTAGTCTAAGTGTGAGAAAATCATGAGACACAGCCAACTGATGGACATTTTACAAAATAGCTGACTCTGAGTCCAGACTACGTATGTGACCAACTATCAAGGTCATCAGAAGCAAGGAAAATTCTCACCATCTTAATCAAGAGGAGCCTGAAAACACATGGCAGTAGCACATCATGTGCTATTCTAAATGGGATGTTAAAAGAGAAAAAGGACAATAGATAAAAACTAAGGAAATTCGAATATAGAATTTAATAATTATCAATATTGATTAGTTAATTCTATCATACTACTCTAATGTTAGATGTTAATAGGGTGGACTAGTGTGAGATATATGTCAATTCCCTGTATTATCTTTATAATTCTATGATTCTAAAATTTCTCCAATATAAACTATATGCATATATATGTGTATCTATGACCATAAAATCTCCCAAAAAATCCTGTTACTTTTATAATTTGTGCTTTATACCCACCAAAACATTTCTGAGGGAATTAATACTCATCTTCTTCCTGAGATACAACTATTCTAAATTCCATAGGCAATTATGGCTTTACAAGTGTTCACTTTGTTGGATATGATGGATGATCATTAACAGTAGATATTGTAAGATGATTCAAATGCAAAGTCTCTTAATAATGACTCTTTCTAATTTATATTGCACTGGCTATATCAAGGAGAGAAATGATGAGAATGGGGAGAGTTATTTGTAATTAGGCTGTTTAAATAATCCTCAGTCCAGTCAAAATTACACTTTGTAGGAGGTCAGTAAATTCTAAGGTTCTCCCAGTCATTATTTCTCCAGCAAAGTTGTCCTGATTCATAGGGAAAAATACAAAACAGACATCTATCGTCATTGTTTGTTAACCACACTAACCTGATCAGATCAGTGGGAAAGGCAATAGGCCAGCAAAATCCAGAAGCTTTTAAAAACAAAAAATCTCAAAAATATATATCATTTTCTTTTGTTTCTGGCAAAGGCCCTAACAATTTCCTCCCTAGATCTTTGTCAAAATTCAGCAAACTACAGCAGAACTTTATTTACTATATGTCTATGTACAATCCCCACTGCAGCCCCATAACTGTAATTTCATTACCATAAAATGGGGCAGGGGACAGGATAATCTGTTGACAGGATAATCCAAAATTATGTAGTTCCAGTAAAAGCCTCACTCAGACCCTAACTCTGCTTGGTCCTATTGCTCGTTATGCTTTGTTTTCTTTCAAATCTGTGGTTTAAAGAATGAAAATCATCCCACTATTTTGTCTCTTTACTCTTTTATTTTTAATTTATTGCGGTGACATTGGTTAGTAAAATTATATGTTTCAAGTGTATCATTCAGTAATACATCATATATATATTGCAATGTGTGTTCACCACCTAAAGTCAAATCTCCTTCCATCACCATATACTTTACTCTCTTTATCCTTATCAACCTCTTCCTGTTCTCATTTCCCTCTGGTAATCACTAAAATGTTGTCTGTTCTATGAATTTTTGTTTGTCTTCTTTTTTTGTTGCTTTCAGTTTTATATCCTACATATGAGTGAAATCATATGGTTGTCAACTTTTTCTGTCTGACTTATTTTGCTGAGCATGATCTCAAGATCCATCCATGTGTTGTAGATGACAGTATTTCATCTTATGGCTGAATAATATTTCATTGTATATATGCACCACATCTCCTTTATCCAGTCATCTATCGAAGGTCACTTTGTTTCTTGTCCTCCATGAATAATGCTGCACTGAACATCAGAGTGCATATATCTCTATGGATAAATGTTTTCAAATTTGGGGAGTAGATATCCAGAAGAGGGATTGCTGGGTCATATGGTAATTCTATTCTTAATTTTTTGAGGAACTTCCATACTGTTTTCCAGAGTGGCTGTACCAATTTACATTCCCACAGTGTATGAGAGTTCCTTATTCTTTGCTTCTATGTCTTTATAATATTCTCTCCTCAAGATCCAGAGTCGGAGCTTAACCTCTTCCCACTTCCCTCTGAATGTTCCTCATTGGGTAATAGAAATATACCTATGAGAGATTCAGATAATGGAGTTTTCAGACATGAATTTTAAAGTAATTATGTTTAATATTTGAGGAAATAAAAAGAATTCTGTTAGCAATGCATATGTTTTTTATATATTTGTAATACATATAACTGACATATTTCTACAAACAATAACAAAAAGACAGTCAAAAAATAGGCATGAGACTCAAATAGCAACTTAACATAGGATTATAGCCAAAAGTCATTAATTTGTGAAGAAGTGCTCAGCTTCATTAGTCATCGGGGAAATGCACATTAAAGCAGCAATTAGCTACCTCTAAATGCATGCCAGAATGTCAAAAATGGAAGAATGACAATACCATATGGCAACAGAAGTGGAGCAGTGGGAACTCTCTTGCACTACTGATGGACATATAAATTTTTATAAACAACATGCTTTGGAAAAAGTTTCGGCAGTATTTTCTATGGTTAAACAATAGACACACAATATGTCCCAAGCATTTCACTTCTAACCAAAACTATCTATGCATATGTGCAAATGCTATGCACAAGAATATACATACATATTTCTAAAAGCCAAAACCTGGAAACTTTTAAAAACAAAAGCTTTTAAAAACTGGACTGATAATTGAGATCTCCTCGTACAATCCAGTTCTACTCAGCAATAAGATATAAGAACTATAGCTCCAAACAGCAACTTGGATTTATCACAGAAATAAAACTGTACAAAAGAAGCCAAACACAAAGATACATAACTAAGATTCAATTTACATAACAAAAGCAAGCAAACATATATAATATTATGAATTCCTACTTTCGAGGTGAGCAAAGAGATAGTAATTGGGAATCAGTATGATGGAGGCTTCTATTGTACTGATAATATTTTAGTGAGTGACCTGAGTAGTAGTGACACATGTAATTGCGATCATTGAATTAACACATGATTATAACTTATATATTTCTATGTATTTGTATTAAACCTCAATAAAAATTTTATAGTGTAACTTATGTTTACTGAAAAAAATGCAAGTAAGACTATAAAATATAAGAAAAATAAAAGATATCATTTCTTGAACCTTACTAATATTGATTTCAACTTGAAATATAAACATGGTTCTAGAATTATTTGTATCTATATCTACCTCATACTTTTTAAAGGAAAGTGCAGTATTCAGTTATCTGGGCAATTGCTTTATTTTCTTTTCCATTACAATTATATGAGAAGTGTCATTGCATTTGTATTTTTGAATGCATGTAAAATCGAATAAATTCTAAATATATTAAATAACGTTAATTTGATATATACTGCAAAAAAAGTCATAGAAAAATTTTATATTGTGTGCACTCTTCATTTTAAGTTTCTCTGCAACCGACCAAGACTTAACAAGTAAAAATCAAAAATATATTGCCTGATACTGATGTATTTCATGGAATAGAAGGAAAAGGAATCCACAGATAGAAAGGACTCTTCCCTGCAACACAGCATCAAGAGTACATGTACCCCGCCTTTAAGAATAGATAGACCATGTAGACAGAATATCAACAAGTAAATGGACTTGAACCATACTTTTGATTAAGCCTGACAGACACATATAGACATCCAAAAGTAGCAGAATATATACACATTCTTCAAGTCCGTAGCAAACATTTTTCATTTTTCAGAGTAGATCATATGATAGG
Source organism: Pteropus alecto (assembly GCF_000325575.1). NCBI lineage: Eukaryota > Metazoa > Chordata > Mammalia > Chiroptera > Pteropodidae > Pteropus > Pteropus alecto. The sequence goes on along the minus strand of NW_006439568.1, from coordinate 13,222,041 downwards.
TCATAAAACAAGTCTTACTAAATTTAAGAAGATTGAAATTATACCAAGTATATTTTCTGACTATAATAGTATGAAAATATAAATTAATGACAAGAGGAATAATTGGAAATTCACAAATATATGGAAATTAGAAAACAGATTCCTGAACAACCAGTGAGTCAAAAAAGAAATCAAGAGTCAACCATTGCTTCACCAGGATTTGGTTTGGCTTCAATTAGTATGGAACAACTGGACATTTGTACTCTTCTATCCAAATTCTTCTTTCCTCAAGCCCTGGTACAGGGTCAAAGTATCCGGCACAACTCTAGTTATAAACACATCCCAGAGTCTTGGCTTACTCTTTCCTCCATACCAGCGAGTGGAGCAGCCCTAAGAGTGCACCCCACTTGATGATTTCCACAATCCCTCCCCTCACGAAGCTGTTCATTATTTCTATGAAATCATTCCTTCCCTGAAAGTCTTGCTTTGTCCCACTCAAGTGTGCTTCCTTCATTGCAACCCAGAACACCAGGTCTTCCTTCTCAGCCTTTTCTAGTTTCCATCTCTGCTGGAGCTAAGCAGCAATCTTAGAACTCCCTATCTCCGATTCTCTAGGTCAGACGTGGCCTCTATGCCTCATATTTCCCCTCTTTTACCTACAACTATCTCTTTAAAAATTCCATCATTTTTTTACAATCTCTTCAAATTCTCGATATTTAAAAATGTTCTTATGGTTTTCTGCTGCTAAGTTCATTTCTAACTATCATTTTTCTAACTTTTCTTAGTTTTGTTTTTCATTTTAGAATATATATAGATGTGTGTATGTATGTATGTATATATATATATGTATCCTGAGATATCACAGTATTTGTAAAAGTGAGATCAAAAGTTAAGCTTTCATCTTTCAACAATTTTGGTTATAATTTAAGCAGTACTTATGTTCAAAAATTTTGTAATCATTCTTTGGCATATATATGTGTGTATATATATATATATATATTTAAAGAATTCAGATATCTTTGTTTTGTTTCAAGAAAATATGAAAGAGAAAATTATATAATATTTACATTCCGGTGATTATAACATGATGAACAAAAGTACTGTTTTGAAATAATATATAAATTTTGTATCCAAAAATAACCAATACACTTTTTTTTTGCAATATGCATGGAATCACATGTAAAGATTAATTATAAAAAGTCAGAAGCACAAGAGAAAAAGAATGCCCAGAGTCTATAAGTAAGAAATTCCTAACAGGGGAAGGCTGACCAACAAAGATAGAAGATGTCCAAACTCACTTGTAAACAAAGCAATGAAAGTTAAAGGAACAATGAGATTCTGCTTGAAACCATCGAGTTGGCCAAGATGAAAGAGTTACATACTATATCAAAGACGTAGGAAAGAGGAACCCAGGAATCCTCATGTACTACTGAAGGAAGTATAAATTATTAAAGTTATTTAAGAGCATCTAAATAGTTTCTGAAATTTCTATGACAAAAAATTGCTCTGAGTATATAAAACCAGATAAATACTTACATATTTCCATTTCCTTTATGGAATTATATTTATATACATTTGAAAATGAGAAGATTATTCCTTGCATAGTCCTTGTGAGCTTAAAGCTGAGGGCAGATTGGTTGGCTGTCCTTAAGAGGAAAGATAAGTAAAATGTTGTGAATAAACACAATGGAGTTCTGTGATCAGTCATAGCCAATGACCTAGATATGTATTTATAGACAAAATTGTTGATTAGAAAAGGAATAGATAATATATTCACATGTACAAATTAAAATAAATACATAAATTATATTTTCAAGAATGGGAATGAGAGAGTATCAAGAAAAAATTATAAAATGTGTTAACAGAGGGATTATAATTGAGACTTGGTTTGTATTTTCCAACATCCATTCTAAACTTTCCCCTCAGTGCAAGAATCCCAAGTTTTACCTGAGCATACTGACATTCAATAATCAATATTCAAAACATTAACAGCATTTCTTTGCAAATGTGTGTGCTTTTATAACTAAATGTTGACAGATATTTACAACTTGCAAAATGATCATGCCAGAGAGAGCAGCTACAGAGAGAGTAGCATCCTCATGATGCTGCTACCTTGAGGATGAAAGTGATTCTCTTATCTCTTTGTTTGCAAGGACTGAATTGGGTTTTGGGGGTTGAAAAGGGAAGTGGCTCTATGAACAGCATAATGATGTTATCTTAGGCACTCACTAGTGGAGTTGCCCACGTGGTTAATTATACCCAGTCTGATATCCAAAAACAGAATGTCAGTGTCTGTACTGTTCTGTAAATAAAATTTCAAAGTGAACTTTTTATTCCAGCTTATCCTAAATCTCTAAGATAAAAAAAACAAACAAACTATTAATATAAAACTCTGCTTTTAGGTCAAAATTGAGAGTTGGGGAATGTAAGAAAACCACAGAAATAAGGGACAGGAGCAATATCCAAAAGAAAATTGTTTGTTTGAGAACCATAAATTGAGTACCTAACACTTGTGTTAAAAGAAAGGCTTTGGAGTTTAAAAAAATATACACCCAGATGAATGCAGTATCAAATCTCTAATCTTACTTGGCCAAATGAACAAATATGCAGATAGCTCCCTATTAGGACTTCAAATAAATTGGATAAATGAGGCATTGTCTTTTCATGGTTCTTGCAATTAAACCAAACCAGTTTTTGTGTCCTTTATCAAAGAATGTGACTCAACTCAACTGTCTCAATGAAATGTTAGTCACATCTCTCCATACTGAGCTTGGGACATTAATAACCAACCCTTATCTTTTGAGGGTGTTAATAAAATAGACCTTTATAATAATGTAGATAAACTCCTTTCAGGGAAACACTGGAGGACATAGATTTTTTGCCCCTTCCCTGTGAACTGAGCCCTGGGGAAAAACTGGCTGAGAACTGCTTATTTGTCTGCTACCTTCCTGTGGGAGATGAGAATGGAAGCCTCTCTGGCTATCAGAGCCAGGCAATCCAGCAGCCATTCCCTTGGGGTACAATGTGTGTACAAGTTCTTTCCACGGAGATACTGGTGACTTGGAGAGGGCTGGAGGGAGAAGGCAGGAGAGGTGTCCACGGGCTTCCCCAATCTCTGGGGAAGTTCGCAGCCAGCCCTCAGATGCCTGCTAAATTAGAAGCCTTGACCTTAGCAGTTTTTAGAGTGTGCAGATTATCCCCTTTCGGGAAAGACTGAGAGATGGATGTTTTTGCCTGCTTGTGTGGGGATAGTCACAGTGAGTGCTTTTTCATCCATCAACAACTGCTTCTTTATTTCCTACACCTTATGAGTCACATGGATGCAAGCCCTATTGGGGGGACTGTCTTATTGATGGGAATCTTAAAATTTGGGATGCTATATGTGGGGTCCAAACTCTTTGCTCATCAGAAAGAAGCTGAGTGTTGGGGCTTCTCATCTGATTATATGGCACTGTGCCAAGGATGCAGTTTATACCAAGAGTGTGTCTTAGCCTTTCCTATCCATGTCAGTGGGCATTTTCTCATTTCCCCCATGTGTGGGAGTCATTCATCTAGTTTCTAGGCCTCTCTTAGAGGGGATGCTCAGCGTGTAGCTGTGCATTCAGTGTGTCACCATGAGGAGGGGTGCCCATGAGCCTCCGATGTTGCCATCTTGTCAACTCTCCAAAGTTCTAGTTTATATATATCGTGCAGTCTTTAAGTAAATACTCTGTGCACAGATAACACTATCAGTTCCTTGGAAACATGATTATTTTGTCTCCATTTTTAGCTATTCCAAATCGCTTTCATGTAGACATAATTTTATATATATATATATCCTTGTACTATTAACTGAGTTTAGAAGATACTTTTCTGGAAATAGAATTAATGGGTAAAACTGCATTCAAAATTTGTTAGGTGTAGTCAAATTTATGAAGAAAAAGGTGTTAGCAACTTACCTACTTCCTTTTATTGTATGGGAGTATTTGTTTACCAGCACTCCTACCAATATTAGATATATCAATTAATGTTTGCTATTTAATAAATTCCCTCCAAATGGCTTAAAACAACCATTTATTTGGATCATAGTTGTATAAATTGGCAATTTGAATCAGGCTCAAATGGGCAGTTTTCTAGCAAGCCAGAGTGCACAAAGCACTTCACAAGTTTCTGCTTGTGTTGTTCTTGTTTGCTACTATCCCATCAAACAAGTCACATAGTCAACTACAGATTCAACAAGGGAAGAAATAAACTCCACATTTTAGTGGTAGAAACTGAAAAGTCACAGACTCCACGTTTTGATAGGAGAAGCTGCAAACTCACATTGCAAAATGGGTTTTAGGGATGGGAAGAATCTGTGGCCACTTTTGCAATCCACCACATTAATTATATATTAAATAGGTAACACTAAGGCATCATTTAAGGACTTTGTATTTAATCTTCACAATAATTCTCTGGGGAAGGGACAGAGCACTATTATTCATTTTACAGAGAGATAACGCAGGCAGATGGAAGATAAGTACTTGCCCAAGGTTATTTAATTACTTGCAAAGGAATCCTCATCACACACTTAAACTCAGTATTCTATGGCATTTTAGTGTATGTAATTTGTTTTGTGTGGCTTTAAGACACAAAAATATATACTAATATTTTCTTTTCAAACATGTATATATTCATGTTTTTAAAAACGTTTTTCAAATATATTTCCAACATCATTCTCAAAATCTATATACCATCTGATAAACTCTCATCCAAACTTCAAAATTATCTCAAATTTTTAAATCTTCTGAAAAATCTACATTGGCTTTTCCTACTCTGTCTGCACCATGTTACTTCTGTTCCTTAAAATTATATCCTTGCATTAGTCATTTCATGGGTGAGAATTATATTTTTCCTTCATTCATTTTCTAGTAAACTGTGACTTCCTTGAAGGCATTCCCAGATTTAGGGGCCCAGTAAAGCAAGAAATGCTTTTGTGTTGTTACTGCATGAAAGAAAATACTTGCCCTTGAGCAGCTCATTGACAACTTAAGGTAACAGATATGCAAACATTTATTTGTATGTACCTATTAAAATTCTACCTATTATCCCAGGTCCCAACATTCCCCTTAGTCATCTTTCTGGAACTCCTTTTAGATTAATCTCTTTTTCCAGGTATTCCCAGAGTGTATTATTTAAATTATTTAAGTTATTATTTAATTTATCATGATATTTATTATCTTTGAACCTCTTTCTAGGCCCCCAATTCTCTAGCACATAACAGACTACAAAACAGAAGATACAAACCAGGTTATCTTTCCTTACCAAAGTTTCTCAACTTTTCCTTATTATCCTTTTATTACTATAAAAAATCTTACATTTTTAATATTATATAAAGTTTCAAAATAATAAAATAGCATAACTTGCTCAGTTTCTCCCTATCATATCCTCCTGTACTTTGTCACCAGATTAACCACTCACAACATCCGTTTCTGTTTCTCACCCCATAATATCCGCTCACAGGATTTCTCACTTCTCCTTTGCCATATTCCTAGCCATAAGTACGCCTAATTTACATAAACTTCGAACTCTAAGGATTCTATAATACTTGTCTGCTAGTTTTTGTTTGTTTGTGTGTTTATTAAGGGCATTGTCCTTTTCTGGAAACCTCGAGATGAGTGCCTTAGGTCTCAGAATATTTGGCACTGGGCCTGTTAGAAAAATGGATTCTGAGAGATAGATATCCTCTGCCAGCTGCTCAGTGTCGCAGAGCTTCATCATGATCTTTCTGTCTAATGTCCTCTGTTTTCTTGTAGGTGAGCTAAGGACTGAAAATAAAGGAAACACTCCTTTTCACAGGAACCCAAGTGCCTTGGTTTTCCCCCAAACATTCAAGGACTCCAAAATAAAGCAGAGCTGGACCAGTGGGGTGGGGTCAGGTGGTAACCAGGAGTCTATCAGGGCTTTCCTGCATCTGTGAGTCTGGAGTTTTCTTTTTCTCTCCAGTCCTAGCTTTCCTTCTGCTCTGCTCTAAGTACTTGGTAACTGTCATCAGCTCAATGACTAAATGGAGCTTCTGAGATCGGATCACTAGGGGAACTAAAACATTGTTTGACCTCTGTGTTCTGAGAAATTGACAGAAGTTTCTAGAGAAGTTCTGGAGCTTTGGGCCAACAACTAACCCAAGTGTAAGACCTGAATTCCACCATCACAAAGCCAGTGGGATAGCCTTGTCTGATATTTGTAAAACAACATCATGAATATAAAACAAAAAACTTTTTTAGAAGAACAAAAACAAGCATGAACAAGGCATCTCAAAGAAAGAGGTGGCTATAACAATGATTTAAGGTACTAGTGTGTCCAGGTTTATAAAAAGAAACCACTGTGTTTCAGATAAAGGGTATGGTTACACCTTTACAAGGCAGATATTTTATGGATTAATATATAACTTCATTGTTTCAAGAAATTACACTTCCAAAAGTTTAAGTTCAGGCAGAATGTGTGAGATATTAAGAAATAGAGAAGAAAGACGGGGCTATAAAGTTTATAAAGCAAAGACATATATTACTTGGGATTTATACACTAGTGAGGAAATAGGTCAGATTAGAAAGGTAGATGTCAGGGTATTAGGGATATAGACTACTGTGTAAGGGTGGTTTCATTTCTGGTATGCCCTAGATTTTCAGATGTTAATATATATTCTTGAAAATCATAGGAGAAGTTGGCACGTGGAGTAGAACACTCACAGCCATGATTTTATTGTTTAATGTTCAATTTATTACAATTTATTTCCATGTCTTATTGAACACTTTGAAAGGCAATTTTTCCTGAGCATTTAAACATTGACTATATTCTTGATTAATTAAATCTCCTCAAACATTTTAAACTGTAATTATAAATCGAAATATCTAATAGGATAATGAATGGTAGTTTTTACATTGCCTCATAATTGTAGTTAAAAACCTTGTGGCTGAAAATAATAGGCACTCAATACTTCATATACGGGAGATAACTAAGAAAAGATCCCAGCAGACACATCACGTCCGGACTTACTAATTTTCTACACACTGCTACCATTACTTCTCCTAAATTTCCACAAAGAAAAGTAAGCATTTAAGGAGCAGAATCCTCTGGAAACAAAGAATTATAATCCTAGTGGGAGGCTGTTTGACTTTTCTCTTTCCTGAGGGCCAGGGGTGCAGGGGCAATGTTGCTCCCTACTACTGTGGAAGTAAGCAAGAAGGTAGCTCCATTATCTCTGATGAGGTAAGTGCCTAGAAGATGTGAGAGATGGAAATCGTCTTATTTAATAGTTGTTTTATAGACATTTTGGATTGTCCTTTGTGCAAATTTGAGCCAGGGACTAAATGAATTGACTAGAAGTGGCAGGGAGAAGATGTGGACAATGGAGCACTGCCAGCCCTTCCACCCTGTGGTCTAAATCAGTATTTTGAGAATTAGCCATGCTTAGTCTTTCTTTTTGGTACCCTTGCCAAGAAAGCTGTTTGGTAGGAAATACTAACCCAGCTACAAGAAGCTATAGGTTATGCCATGGTGAACAGAAACTGAGGAATGATTGGAGAAGGCCAGACTGGAGCATATCTCACTCATCAGGCAATCATGAAGTGGGAAGACAGGGGAAGGTAAACGTTATAGAGCCCTGGATTCAAGTTGCTCACATATGGACGTGGGTATGGGATGCTCTTATAAGCAGTTAAATGAGACAGGAAAATAAAGTCTAGATACAATTTATGTTGTAATGGAATTGAGCATAGGACAGCTATGCCTGTCCATACATATGCATAACTCCTTAAGAATTCAAATCCCGAGAAGCTTAGATTCTCCTGAAGTAGATTTAACTTGTAAAAAAGGCTTTGCAAGCTAGATGGTTATAGCAGTTAGCTGTTGCGGTATTATAAAGTATTTTGAAACTAAGCCTTAGCATTTGGATTCACGCTGATGACAATGGAAAGTCATGGAGAGATTTAATTTGTTGAGACCAAGCCCCCAAACAAATGTAAGTACTAATTTATTCCTCAGAGTCCTATGGGAGACAAGTGAAGGAAAGTTTATCCATGTTTAATTGAGTCAGATATGAAGTGTTGGCGTTCAGTATTTAAGAATGAACAAGTTTTCAAGGCTGGAGATGTCACATGATGAAGTTCCAAACAGAAAAGGATTACAAAGTGCAAGAAAAAGCAAGTCATATAGGCCAAGGTGACCAACTAAACCAGTTGTTGTTCTAAACTGCATCAAGACTGTGTTATTTTCAAGATTATAGGGTGATTAAATATCATGACCCTAAGCTAAAACACAGGTGAACTTACATTTGCTTTTGAAAGAACTACAGCCTACCATTCTTATATTCTGTTTCTCTTTAGGGGGTTTTATAACCCTCTACTCAGAAACACCACTAAAACATATCTCTAAAATAGGCATCCTCCTTTGCTTATAGTTGTCCTAATCCAGGCCTTCATAATCTGAACTATTTCAGGAGCATTGTTATTAATATCTTAAATTCTTAGTTTCTTTCTACCTCAATTTTTCTGCCTTACATACCTCCAAGAGTCTTAAAATATGTTCTATTGATTCAAAAACCTGGAATATATTTTATTTCATAAAACTCCAAATTGGACACCATAATTCAAAATCAAGCCAATGCCTATGTACACACAAGCCAATTGAGAACCATCCTTCTTTTGACTTTCAAATTCATAGTCATCTAAGGCTCTGTCTGGATTTATAGTTTCTCATACTTTGAAGTCTCTTAACTATCTTTGACCTCAGTTCATAAGTTTATTCATAATGAACTTGGTAAAATCTCACAATAATGAATAGGTCTACACCAACTATTACACAATTTTTCACGACCATCAAACCCTGGAGTTTCTTTAGGTTTCCTGTTCCGTAGACTTTGTTGTTTCTGTTTCTTTTTTTAAAGTTGAATTTATTTCTGATAGAATGATTTGCAGACAGACTAGGTGAAAACATAGGACTTAGTTCGAGTGTGAATACCCTTGCATTTATCTGGATAGCCTTTCCGCAAGTCAAGTACCACATAATGAGACTTTTTCTTCTAGTTGAGTACCTGCTTCTTGAAGTGGAGCTGAGTTGGACCTCAAGTGAAAATTCTCTGTCACAGTAGATTTTAATGAACAAAAACATTTTCCTCCTATTTCCCTAGACCTCACTTCATCAATCATCTCCATCTTTCCTTCAGTCCTGCCTCACTAATAATTTCCTGATCTACATTTATGAATATGCTCAGATATTTCCCATAATAAAATATATTTCCTCTCTTGTATCTTTCTTTAGCTATTTACTGAGCTGGCTGATTCTCTTCTTACTTATGTTTTCCACATGATTCTATCTTGACTACATTTCCACTATCAATGTTTGCTGCATTCACTCTTCATTCACTCCAATATGTATAGCCCATGTACACCACTATTAGTGGAAGTTCCTTGAGTCATTTATACTTATGTATCATAATCTCTTTTCAATATATTCTTCAAAATATTGGCTAAACTCAAGTTTGCCAGAAACTCTTTTCTCCCCTCTTAAGCATTATTAAACAATGCTATAATATTGAGTAGACTTTAATTGTTATTTTATGAGGTAGAAATAGATATAGCAGTAATTCTCACAAGAATTATTGGGCCTAAATACTCTTATTTCTTAGAATATTTCCATCTTGAAAATTTCCCAAGGGCATGAATGACTATCCATCAAGCAATTTAGATTGTAATCTGTACATAGTAAAACAACTTCCCCTTGAAAATATGCAATATGTTTTATATTTTTGCTTTATAAGCTAATTATATATGTAAGTTAAATTCGGATGATTGGTAAAGACTGATGCCAACTATTTAAAATAATTAGTCTATTAAGAATAATTATAAGACAATTCCTGGGGCCTTTTACTGCTGTTGTGAACAGATATTTAAATGTAAATAGAGTTATTTAATTTCAAATGAGAAAATTCTTAAAATATGTAAATAGAAATCATCTTAGGGCAAAATAAGAGTATCAATGACAATGTATTATGTCATTAAAACATAATTTAAAAATGTCACATATATTCTTACATTAGATTATTTTATTTTTAGGACTGTTATAATATAGTATTCCCACTTTACCAATGAGCAGATTAAAATTTCAAACTAAATTTTTTTGTTTCCTGACTAAAAGATTGCTGATTTGCATTTCCTTGATTACTGTATGAGTATATTTTCATTTATGTGTGTTCTTTGAAGAAATGTTTACTCAAGTCCATTGCCATATTTTAATCAGGTTATTATTATTATTATTATTATTATTATTTGCTATTATATTGTAAGAGTTCTTGTATATTTTGAGCATTGATGTTTTATCAGATAAATGGTTTGCAAATATTCTCTCATTCTGTAGGTTCTCTTTTTCACTGTTGATTATTTCCTTTGCTACGCAGGAGCTTTCTGGTTTGCTATAATCCCATTTGCCTATTTTTGCTTTTGTTGCCTATGCTGTTAGTGTCATCCAGGAAATCATTACCTAGACCAATACCATGAAGATTGTTTCCTATGTTTTCTTCTAGGGTCATGTAGATTTAAGTGTTACACTGAAATCTTTAATCTGTTTGAGTAGATTTTTATGTGTGGTATAGAATATGGTCTAATTTAAGTCTTTTCCATGTGGCTATCCAGTTTTCCCAGCACCATTTGTTGAAAAGTTACTGTCTTTTCCCTATTATGTAGTCTGGACACCCTTGTTAAAAATCAGTTGACCTTACATGCATGGTTTTATTTCTGGGCTGTCTATTCTGTTCTTTTTGTCTATATGTCTGCAGAGAAATTAGAACCTTCATACACTGTTAGTTGGAATGTAAAACTGTAGAATTTCCTGAAAACATTAAAAATAGGCTTACTACATGGTCCAGCAATACCACTTCTGGAGATATATCCAAAAATTTTGAAATCAGAATCTTGAGGAGATATCTATACTCCATGTTCAATACACCAGTACTCACAAAAGCCAAGATACATAAACAACTGAAATGGCCATTGATAGATGAATGGATAAAGAAAACACATATAGTGGAATGTTATTAAGTCTTAAAGAAGGAAATTTTACCATAGGCAGCAACATGAATTAGCGTAAAGAACATTATGCTAGGAGAAGTAAGGCAGGGACAAAGGACAAATGCTATAAGATTTCACTTATATGAAATATTTAACATAGTGAAACTCAGAAATGGGGAATAGAATGGTAGTTACCAGGGGTTAGGAGGAGATAGAAATGTGAAATTGCTGTTCAATGCATATTAAGTTTTAGGTGTTCAAGATTATAAGTTCTAGAGTTCTGCTGTACAACATCGTACCTATAGTTAATATTATACTGTACAGTTAAAAAAATTGAGAGTAGATCTCATATTACTATTCTTACTACAGAAGTGGCTGGGCAGTTCCAAAGCCAAGGTTCTTAGAGTCTAAATTTAAGGCTCTTTTTGAATTAAATATTAAAATTCAATATATAATAGAAATAAGTATATACTATCCATGTGAAGTGCTGATGGTTGATTTAATCATATGCCTCAGATCACATATTATCATATTGCCTTGAAAATGATATTCCTTTTTTTTTTATTCACATACCTCATTTTCCCTACTCTCCTTCACAGGCAGCCACTCAAAACTGTTTAGTATCTATTATTTTTCTGTGTTTTCTTATAAAAATATTTTTCTGAATATATTTTTATTTTACTTCAGTAATAGTGTTTCATATATTTCAAACTTTATTTTGCTTTTTCTAATAATTCATATATTGTTAAGATCTATCTTTATTTCTATGGGCAAATATAATGCATCGTTTCCAAATTTAGAATTGTGTATATGTGTCATATCATTATCTAGTCTCTCAGCAATGCACACCGAGGTTATCTGTAATTTTTCACCACCACAAAAAAAATATGCTACATTGAATATCCTCATATACATTCACTGTGAACCTGTTTGAGACTTGCATTTTGGAAGTACAGGGGTACTTCATGGATGGCTGGGAGATTAGATCAATTAAAGGGCATATTCAGAACTGAATGGAGGTAAGATTCCTACGAGAGGCATTTGGAGCTTCCCCTGGGGACTGAAGAATATAGAAATATATGCCTGATGGGATTAGCCCCAACTGTGACTTTTAATATTCTACTTGTACAGAGAATTGTTGCTCAGTAAACTTTAGGCTTTCCCTAATATGACAAAAACTTGACTCTTGGAGAGGAGTAAGAGATGAAGAGGGACAAAACTTCATTTCAACACATCAACCCCTTTGGGAAAGGGGTGAGGAAGTCCCTTTCTTAATATTACTTGATGAGATGATAAGATTTCTATCCCAGTAAGAAATAGATGAAGTTTTATTTTTTGTTTTTTTATCATTCTTAAAAAATAAGGCACTATTCAGATGTGTTTCAAAATAATAACTTTCATAATGTACTCGTGAACATTTTTTCACTGCTAATATATGTTCAGAGTGATGGGCCTGAGTCTCAAATATATTTTTGATAGATTGGGAGTTGGAGTCATTGTTCCTATAAAAAACCTTATATTAGCCTAAATATTTAAATTAACCAGGTTGGTATACTTTATGACTCAATAAATAGTCATAATTCATGTTCATTTGCAATATGCCCATCGTGCTATTTAATCAACAATAATAAAAGGTCACCAGGCATTGATGGAGGAGAAATTATTTCCTTTTTAAAGTAATTATCTTATTAAGACTACTCAGAGGGTATTTAATTACTATTTATGATACTTTAAAAATAATGCAGAAAAATACGTATGATATTCTCAGAATGCTGGGAGACATTCTTTCAAAACTGGAAAAATTCGTTATGGAAAATAGATGTTGTTGATCTTCTGATATACTTTGGGTACTGTTCTGAGGAAGGTTTTATTATTAAGAATGCCTAAGCAAATATATTTCTTCAACAAAATAGATGCCTAATAAACAATCTGGGCATTTTCAACGGCAATTAGCAAAGCTTAAAATGAGATATGCAAATAAGCAATGCTCTTATAAATTGGTTGTTTTATTCTCTCTTCTGAATCACAAAATGCAGACAAATAACTATAAAAACAAGAAACAGAATAGTCACTTTTAAGAATAGTTTTCATTTTAAAAATTACGATTTACTTACCACTCCTTCATTAAGAGCAGAACCTCTAAGAGTTCACTTTTCCATATCTAAATTTGTTTTCCTTTAACACACTAGAAAGTCAATCAGTTAACCATATTTATAGTGCCCCAGGATCATAGAGGTAAGTGTCCCCAATATTAAGGAAGTAAATGGCAAAATCTTTACTTATGCCCGAATAAATTTGTATGATGGTATAGGCTTGTAGTTGATAATAGCAAAGTAAATTAATAAATTGTGGAATTCAAATCTCCTTAAAATAATAAATAGTTGATTCTTTGAAGAGATACTAGAATGACCAGCAGTAAATGATGTCACTAAGAAAAACAGTTTGGGGTGAGACCGACCTTGGTTATTTTATTTACCAACATTTTGTTTTTAGGAAAGTTAGTTTATTATGCACATACTCTTTATTTTAAAGGCAGGAACTTTCTTGCCATATAGCAGTCAACCATAATGGTTAATGTTTTTGAAGGCATTTACCTCGGATGTGGCATCCAGAGATCACTCAATAAATAATAACAAATATGGGTTGATTTGTTTAGTCAGAGAAATGTTCATGGAAGAAATGTACTTTATAATAGGAACCACAAAATAGTTGTACTTTACAATAGGAACCACATAAATAGTTGATTCTTTGAAGAGATACTAGAATGACCAGCAGTAAACACACAAGTAAACAAAGACTGCTACAACATTATTCAGTTCTGATAATTGTTTTATTCTCCAGCATATAATACAAAACACATTTTTGAGTTCATGGAGAAAATATATTAGAAATTCATTATTAAGACAAACGTTTAGCGAATCTCCACTATATCCAAAATACAGTTTTAAGCACTTAGCGTACAGGACTGAGAAATTCAGAAAATAATCTTCCTATCTCTTATAGTTGAAGACAGTAAAGAAGTGAATACGTGTATATATGCTATGTAGTCCATATAGGTCAGTTATAGAAAAATGAATACAAAAATCCAGCAGAACAAAGTAAAAAGTTACAATATAGATGTATTACAGAGGAGTGGAATGACAGTCCCCGACAACATTTTTCATGTATGGGGCAAAGGAGAAAGAAAAGTCAGAGAAGGCCTGAGGTTACAAGGCCAGCAATTACATGTGTGAAGTTGAAACTGATAGCTACAACTCCTGTTGATGCTAGGAAGGTAAAGGTATTGTTGTTCACTATTGCAGGAGAGAATATTAGAATTTTAAATGAAAAGAAAACCTTATATTTCACATGAAAAAAATACAATGCCTTTTAGCTTTTGTATAAATTTATACTATTTCTAAAAATTTGAAACTGATATAACCTGTTCCTTTATTGCATAATTCTCTTATCTGCTTTAATGATTTTCTATCTTAGTGTGACAACTGAACATTTATATAAATGTGCATAGATGAATTAATCAATAGATATATTCTTTAGAACTGAAATGGCAGTAATTTAAGTGTTCCTTGACCTTGGAGTGTGTTGGTTCTTTTTTTTTCTTTACCTATTATACAACTTTGAATCAATAACTGTCCTATCACTGGGGAAAAGTAGTCCATTTCATTCTCTAGCTTTGCTTTATTTATGACAGTTTAGTTGGCCTACGGCATTTTATTCATCTGGGCATTAGCTGCTAAGAATTCTTGCCTCTAGGTCATTACTTTTCCCTGTAAATCAAGAGACTATAAACTGAAAATAAAAAGTAAGAAGTGGAAATAAAAAATTATAAGGTAAACTATGTATTTCCTTTGATGTCAGGATTTTTTTTTTCATTTCATAGATACTGAACAGAGCAGTAGTATAATAAACTCAGTTTTATTTTCAATTTACTGGTAATTCTTAATTGTTCCATCAGTTTGCTTAAGTGTATCTCTGATTAAAACTAGAACATAAAAAGTTCTAATATCTTAGTGGTATTGACATTATTAGTAACATTATCATTGTTTTTCTAAATCTTTAAAAATATGGAAAATAGCAGAGAACATACAAAACGTCTACTGATATATAATCTTGAATCTTTTGTATCATAATATCCTCTTAATATTTGAAATCTCTTTCATTCGAAATAAAAGTATTGATGAAAACTTCATAAGGCAAAACCAATCTTCGTATTAAGAAAATAAAATATATAAAAAATTAGTTATAAAATATTTGTTATCACATACACCACTAAAATGTTTTATTAGATTTTTAGTATATCAGTGCAATTATAACAAAATAGCTTATTCAAGAAAGGGAGGATTAAAATTACATATTATAAATTAAATAATCTCCCCCACAAAGGATACATTTTTGAATGAGAGGTAGAAATATTGACTAAATACTTCACTAGGAATAATAGTTTTAATTTTTTATGACATAATTATTTAGTTAGATAATTGAAGAAAAATGATATATATAATTTAATTTATTAGAAGTTATGTCAAACATGGTGGGATTCTTTTATAAACTGAATAATTCCAGGCTTTGATATAAAATATCTCTTGTTATAACATTTAAAAATGAGTGTATGCTACATAAAATGCTAAGCACAATTTGATTAAGAGAATTTACATAATTAAATTTACAAACTACTTGTAAAGTTTATTTTTAACATTTTTACTAAGATAAACTATACCCAAACACACAAGATACAAAAACATATGACAATGGTAGATAAGTATATTTATAATTCAAAAATGGCTCATTGACAGCTTAGTATGAGATTTTACATGAAAGGTTTAATCTGAGTATATAATCAAATCCATATTATTTTATTATTCCTCAATTAAAAAAAAACGGAAATAAAGGTTCCCTTTTCAACCTAATGTAGATAAAATCCCTGTAAACCTAATATAGGTAAAAATGAAAACTAAATTACTAGGCAACTTCATTTACAGTTAGAAATGACCTCCTGGTGTGTGTACTGCATATGACTTGGGAAAATTATAAAAACGTGAGAGCACAAACTATTGTATTCATCTGATTGCAGTGACTATTTTAAGTGGCCATGTCTCTTGTGAGAACCTTGAAGCCATGTCTATAGATGTTACAAGGATATTGACCCAAGCGGGGTGCTATTGGTGTGCCACGAGAACTCTGGCAAGAGAAGAACGTCCCATGCTGTCCTGCTGGCAAGGGGGCGTTTTCCGCCCTTAATCCTTCTGATTAGACTGATGTTAAGTGTAGCCTTTGTCTTTTGAGTTTGAATATTTAGCAGAGTCTAGAAAAACTTTACTGAGCGCGGTAGATAGCAATCGCAAAATACCCCCAAAATATTCCTCTTAAAGTTTTAGCTGTTCAATATCGGACATTTAGGGGTACATTTTTTTTTAAATCTGTGTTTATGCTATCTAACCTGCATTTTTTGGCTTCAGATTGAACTATTTCAGAAATGATCTCAAAGCCTTCTGTCAAAATGTGAGAATCATTCTAGCTCTGAGTAGCTTTCTCAAGTGGGATTAGGGGAAAAAAAAAAAAGGAAGATATTTCTGTTTATATATCATAAATAACATTAATTTACTTATTAAATACTTAAAAAGCTAAGTAGCTTATATCAGTTTCACAGAATGATAGAAAATGTATATATTGAGTATATTATAACTTTTATGGCATATTCATGTTTTTCACATTCTAGACTCAAAAATTAGTGAAATCCAGTATACTGTGCTAGGGGCTAATAAACTTAAAGACAAGAAGACATCACTATTAAGGAGGTAGGAGAGTTGCAATTAATAAATATATTCTAAAATCAGCGTGTAAATAAAAAATTACATATAGTCAGTATATGATGAGAGTACACTGAAAGCTAAATACACTTGTAATTAAAACAGTTGTAAAATTCAACTAAGGTATATTTGAATTATGTCCGTTAGCATCCATGCCTTTTTGTTTCCCCTTCCCATGTTGGCTAAGCTTGGTGGTAGCCGCTTTGGCCAATAGAACATCAGCAAAGTGGAAGAAACTTAGTAAGTTCTTTTGCACTGGGGCTTGCCCTGTTGGAACTCTGCTGCCACCATGTGATGAAATCTGGTCTAGCAGCCCTCAGAATGAAAGATGACAGAGTGAGAGGTCTATGGGAGGCTGTTGCTTCTACATGGCTGCTGTCTCTGTGGAACTAAGCATCTGGTAGTTGGCCGAGGACATCCAGGCCCATAGGAATAACAGCTATGATGAGGTAAAAGCAGACAGTGGAGAGTGATGGAATCTACCAGGCACTTCTGAGTCCATCCATTGCCACTTTATCTGAGTGCTAAAAGACCAGAGTTCCTTCATTTCCACATTCCAGATCTTGTGCACAGTCCCCCTGTATTACAGAGGTAGATATACAAGTAAAGTGATACCAGGAAATATATTTCCCAGTTTAACCAAATTAGTTAACACATTGTACACCAGAGTCCTTTACATGGTACCTATACACACCTCTTTTAACCATACCTAACTTTAATATAAGTAAAAGTATGTTTAATATAGGTAAAAGTATGTAATACTGAAAACATATTAACCGTCTCTCCAAAAGTGGAGATACAAAATCCCAAGTGATTTTTAATCCATCTGAGAGTGATGCGTAATTCACATTATACTTTTGATGTCTATACTTAAATACAGAGATATATAAGATTAATCACAATTAGAACATCTATGTGAGAGAGTAGGGAAATGGGAAAAAGAGCCAGTATATATTTATATGAAAGAACTGAAAAAATTACTCATAACTACTACAATCATCAGTTAGGTTCAGTCAGAGAAATATGGTATAGCAATATATCATACAAATTAATATGTTTCATAATTCTCAGTACAGCTGGTAAAGGTATAGAAATGGGAAATGGATGATCAAGAAGGGAATCTCCAGCCTCATTCTGAGAAGCCATGCTGCCCAGTTACCAAAGAGAGAACAAGGAGTAGAATGAGAGAGTAGTCTGTGGATAACTGTTGCCTCTCTGTAGGTCTGCAGAAAGCAAGAGCTGGGTATGAACTCAAAGAGAGTGAGAACGAGCAGAACTCAGTATCTCTGCATGTGTTTGAGACTACATCTTTAGTGGAAGCCACCACGTACTGCCTAGATCTCCCTTCAGAACATCTCCCCCTGATTGTAGTGACTGCTGTTGACTGACACCCTCAGCTGTCAGCTTCTTCTGGGGATTTCCGTAAACTGAGGAGAGCCTCCTTGCCAAAAGTCATGCTCTCATCTAGACAACCTTTATTTAATGATCTGTCTGTATGAAGATATAAATACCAGGCTCCTTCACTTCAACTCAGAATAATTCTGAAAAACTTAGCTTTAGACATCCCCGAGGGGTTTACCAAGCGTTTCAAGAATGTATCACAGGCTACCTGCTCCCTTCGCAAAATCTTGCTTCCTTCCCTGTGTACTAACCTCCATCCTTGACTCTGTTCCCTGAAGTCCGAGTTGGGACCAGAAGAAGATTAGGGCTAAATGAGATATTGGAGCTGGGTCATCTCCCAAACTGTTGATAGTAGAAATCCATTACTGTGAGTGGTGGAGGACTGAGGGCCCTAGCATGCTGTAGCATGTATTCTGCTAAAACTTTCACATATCATGAACCAGTATGATGACCAAAAGAAGTACATGCAATAGTGTAGGGGTTATACAACTATAGACCACACCAGTTGTATAAAAAACAAACAAAACACTTTTATTGAAACACAGCTGTGTTTTTTCTATGACTGCTTTCACCCTACAAGGCCATGAATGAGGAGGAATGCATGTCAACTCATTCCACATCAGACTCACTTCCAGGTAGAATGTGTCCTTATTGTGCAAAGCTTTACCGTACTCTACAGTGTCTGCCTAGATCTCCCTTCAGAACATCTCCCCCTGATTGTAGTGACTGCTGTTGACTGACACCCCTCAGCTGTCAGCTTCTTCTGGGGATTTCCGTAAACTGAGGAGAGCCTCCTTGCCAAAAGTCATGCTCTCATCTAGACAACCTTTATTTAATGATCTGTCTGTATGAAGATATAAATACCAGGCTCCTTCACTTCAACTCAGAATAATTCTGAAAAACTTAGCTTTAGACATCCCCGAGGGGTTTACCAAGCGTTTCAAGAATGTATCACAGGCTACCTGCTCCCTTCGCAAAATCTTGCTTCCTTCCCTGTGTACTAACCTCCATCCTTGACTCTGTTCCCTGAAGTCCGAGTTGGGACCAGAAGAAGATTAGGGCTAAATGAGATATTGGAGCTGGGTCATCTCCCAAACTGTTGATAGTAGAAATCCATTACTGTGAGTGGTGGAGGACTGAGGGCCCTAGCATGCTGTAGCATGTATTCTGCTAAAACTTTCACATATCATGAACCAGTATGATGACCAAAAGAAGTACATGCAATAGTGTAGGGGTTATACAACTATAGACCACACCAGTTGTATAAAAAACAAACAAAACACTTTTATTGAAACACAGCTGTGTTTTTTCTATGACTGCTTTCACCCTACAATGGCAGATTGCAATAGGTGCTACAGAAACTGTATTACCCACAAAGACTAAACTATTTACCATCTGGCCCTTTACAGAAAAACTTTGCTGAACCCTGTGCTAGTGAATGAAATGTAGCAGGCATTAGAGATATATAGGAGGAAATATGAATTATAAGGATGCTAAAATTAGATATCTATTTGGGGGGTTAATTGATGCTCGAGATTGCAGTAATGTAAAGCTAATTGATTAAAAGCTGTGTGTGAAAGCCAGAAAAAATTTTTGGCAGTATATAAAGACATACCAATCTCTGTGGATGGAGCGATGATGAAGCTCAGAGCCAGGACTAAAATTAATTAGAAAGAATAGCAGAGGGTCAAAGAGCATTAATTTCTTAAACAGGCCCGCTATAGCGATATTAGGACCCTGCCTGGGAAACAACGAGATCAGCAGCATGTGATGCAGAAGTCTGGGTTGATGGAGTTAAAAATCCTGAATTCCCATTTCTTCCCCGAACCCTCTGAGCCTGCAGAGGGGTTTACTCTTCCCTCTGTAGGACTTTGAGATGATGCAGTCTCCATCATTGTGAAAGATAGTACAACTTCATCCTTCCAAAATCTGCTCTCACCTTCTCTCTGACTGTAATAATAGAATCAGATCACATTATCTCATGGAGAAACCACTTGACTTACTAAAGAAGGTAAGGGCTAATTATTACCCCTGAAGGAACTGCAGTGCCTAGCCCACATGCACCAGGAAGAGCCAGGATAGTACATCTGGAATTGTAATCTAAATGTGGAACATAAGCTGTGTGAAGAAGAAAGTGTATTGATATAGCAGCATTCTCTCAGGGTACACAATCTAATACTCTGGCAAAGACCCTGTGAGTTAGTATAAAGACACCACAAATATGTCTCCTGGAAACTCAAAGAAAGCAATGCTGTTAACCGAAATAGAAATTCCAGAGAATTGAGTATGCTAGAGTGGATGCACTATTCAAGTCCAGAAAACCACCAGATGACTATTTCCATGGAAATGCTGTAGGCTATCCCCCCAGATAAGAAGGAGTGAAAAGAAAAGAAAAATGAAAGAAATCTGCTGGTGAGAGTGATATCAGATCACTTAGAATCTTGGTGGTAGCTCTTCTCTGTTGCTCATGGCTAACAATAAGAGATACCTCTAATGAATTGAATCACTGTAGCAATGGGGATGGTTAAATTCCAAAATAATGGAGAGAAGGTAGTAGCGCTCAGTCATCGGAAGCAAGGAGGCACAATGATCTAATGAGCGCAAGGCTGATTTGGCAGCTGGCCTGCAGAGAACTTTGGAAGATGGTTTATGAAACACACTGTCTCTAGAGGCAAGTTAGGTGAGCAGCTAATATGGTTTGTGTTCAGTCTGTAAATCCAAAAGAAATCAAGAATGCATGATTGTCAATTTGTTGAACTGAATCAGTTCTGTGATTCGGAGCCTGAAAGAGTGAAAAGAGTGGTCAGGTTTTCAGAAGAGAGAATCTTGCAACAATTCATAGGTCACGTATGTATGTTTAATTTTATTTATTTTATGTTTTATTTTTTTTCAAGTATATATGTTAATGATTCCCCTAGGCATTCCCCCTTGGGACCTGTGGACATTTATTTGCATAACTGTGCACAGGAATAAAAGAGAATACTCAAACATTTTTGAGGACTTATGAATACAGGGTCCAAACTGACTTGATATCAAAGAACCCAAAGTTTAATGGTATCCATCCTATTAGAAGAGGGACACATGCAAGCTAAGAAGTAAATGGCATCCTATCCCTGGCCAGGTTCGTTAGTTCACTGGGTCGAAGTTTCCATTCAGTGGTCATTTGGTCCTTTAATGTATAATTGGAATGTATATAGTCAGCAACTGTCACTTTCCACGCACGTATTAAAATTCTGCGCACTCTTAACTACAAATAGCCACATGATGGCCATCACTCGGGCGTCGAAGTATATGCATACTGGTGATGTGTTCTGCTCTCTTGAAGATGGAACCTCAGAGGAGACCACACCAGTTCCAGAAGGGACAATTTGGGAAGGAAATGCTGTGTTCCAATGTACCCAGAGGGAGGTCTTAAGTGAGAAGGAGGGTGGTCTCCAGGTTGGCACATTCTCTTGGAAA
This sequence comes from Pteropus alecto, assembly GCF_000325575.1. Classification (NCBI taxonomy): domain Eukaryota; kingdom Metazoa; phylum Chordata; class Mammalia; order Chiroptera; family Pteropodidae; genus Pteropus; species Pteropus alecto. Next base: position 13,200,377 of record NW_006439568.1, on the reverse strand, counting down.
AGCAGAGAAAGAGGAATGCTACACGGGGCCCTCCAGAACCAAAGCCAAGAGCAGGGCTCTCTTATTCTTCTCTAAAGACAATATTGATGGAGAATAGAAACAGAATAGTATGAAGTGGCCCTCCAGCTGCCTATCTCTACTGGCTCTGAGGAGATAAATGTTAAAATACTTCTCACAATATGTGGCAGTGATGTTTTTATTTTAGCTGGTTAGTATATTTTGATAATGGCAGAAAATCTCTCAAATATAATAACTATTATATTTGAAATTGTTCTGTTCTTAAAACTTCTCTGCCAACTGGATTTTAGGAATAATACATCAATTTCCAGAAACAGGTCTTAGGTTTCTGACAGGACTTGTATTTAATTTATAGATTAACTATGAGAAAAATTTGTATCATTAGGGTAGTAAATCTTGTCCACGAACATAGTAATATAATAAACATTTCTAGTTTTGTTAGCTTGCACAGAAAATAGGACCCCTTGTGTACTGCTGAGGAAACTTAATTGGCACTATCAGTCAGAAGAGCAATTTGGTAATGTCAGTCAAGAATAGCTGAAGATGTGAAAATTATATTGTCCAGGATATCTAACATATGCACAGAAATGTAAAAAAGAACTACTTATGTAAAAATAAAATATCGAAAACAATCTAGTTGTATAAGAATATTGGAATACATAACTTTAACTCATATACAGATGTATGTAACAATGAAAATTAATCTAAAAACTATATGAATTATTAATTGAATCATATTAAAAAACTAACATTGGAGAGAAAATATTTGTAAGCCTTATATCTAATAAAGGACTTTTACCTAGAATATATAGAGAACTCTTAAAAATTAACAGCAAAAAAAAAAAAATCCAGTTAGAAAATGGGCAAAGGTTAACATACAATTAACTAAAAAGAATATGCAGATGGTAAATAAACCCATGAAAAGATGTTCAATTTCATTAGAGAAGTTCAAACTAAAAGCCACAAAACCTCACCTCAAATTTATCAGAATTACTAAAATTAAAAAAAAAAAAAAAGTAACAATATCAAATGCAGGCCAGAATGTAGACAAACCTGATCATTCGTTTAATGCTGGTGGGGATATAAAATGACTAGCTCTGGAAGGCACATAGAGAGTGCAACTACCATATGACCCAGCAGTTGCATTCTTGGACATTTATCCAAGAGAAATTCAAATTTATGGTCACACAAATACCTGTACACAAATGTTCCTGGCAGCTTTATTTTTAATAGACCAAAATAGTCCAAATGTTATTCAGCAAGTGAATGGTAAAATAAACTACAGTATATTCATATCATGGGATACTAGTCAGCAATGACAACAGAATATTTATACATGCAACAATTTGGATGACTCTAGAGAACTATGAGTCAATAAAGCAAATCTCAAAAGGTTATTTATTATATTACTGTAAAACGTTGTTGAAATGGAAAATTATGGAAATGGAGAACAGATTAGAGGTTGTCTGGACATTGGGAAGGAGGATGGTCTGGGAGGGAAGTGAGAATGGCTATAAAAGGACAACAGAAGGAATCCTTGAGGAGATGGAATCTTGACTGTTTCAATGTTAAATATCCTGGTTGTGATAATACGCTATAGTTTTGCAAGATATCATTGGACAAAACTAGGTAAAGGGATCTTATTCTTATAATTTTGTGAATCTACACTTATCTCAAAATAAAGTTTATTTAAACATTAAAGCAAAATAATACATAAGTAAATCAGATTTTACATAAAATCTGAATTTTTGATCTGTTATAGAATTAAAAGATCTGGAAACAATTCGCCTATAATCTTTTCTGACAAATTTGGATAGATGTAAATTGCAGCTGCCCTTTTATGCAAAATACATTTTTCCATGTTGCTAGGGTAACAGCTATTCCTAATGTTTCTTACAGTTGCATTTTTTCACTTATTTACACAATCCTTCACCTAAAGACTGTTCAACCTCACATGCCAGATTGGACTTTTGATATTGAAATAGAGAATTAAATGCAAGTTTTCTTATCCTTTTGGATTCAATAATTAGGGAAGCTAGCTGCCTATCTCGGGACCATTATATAGCTATCATTTCATCTGGCCCATTCTACTAATTACAACTTTCTACATTTCTGAGATGTATATGGCTCTTATTCTTTTTTGTTTGCTGGATCATTGATTTTAGGCAATGGTTCAAGGACATAGCTAAGCAATATGTTTTCTGAGCCAATATAATATATCTAATGACTTCTGTACTTTTATGACAATTCAGTTATATGTCATTTAACTGTCACAACCTTTTTTACTTAGACTCAAAATAAAATCTAAAAAGCAATGCTCTATTGTCTTCTGGCATTTGGTGTTAGGAAGAAGTTTTAATTATAATTTAATATAAATTAAAACTATATAATATTCCATTGGAATATTTGGAAACTTTTTGCATCTTGATATAAAAATTCACAAATCTAAGCATAAGAGTGGGTCTCTTTTCAATAAATTTCCCTAAAATATAATGAGTTCTTTTAAATTTTCTGATATACATTTTAATCTTAGAGCACTATTCTGTTATACTTTCGAACATTCTTTCTAAATTCTTCTACAGGAAGCCAATTACTATTCATAAGTGGATTTTCTATTTCTTTCATCCTTTTTTATTTTAATTTATTAATAGAGCTACAATTTATTGAGCATGTACTATATGCCAAGCATTTGGCTAAATTATCTATTCACATAACCAAATTTACTTTCATAAAAGTCTACGAGGTCAGTATTTCATGGAAGAGTCCAGAGAGATGAAACCATGGGAAGTTGATACAAGTATTAAGCATAGATCTGGTCTTTGTTGAAGCACAATATAATGCTAAGGATTCTACTTTCCAAGGAAAAGTCTCAAACTCCATTTCTGTAGTATTAATTTTGTTTGGCATAGATTTAAATGCATGTTTTAATTGTATCTTTTTATTTATAGACATTCCCCCCCTGTTTATTTCAACTTACTGTTTTTAAAGTTACTTAAATTCTTTTATGTCCTAGTGTGTTAAAATGTGTGGTATATACATGGGGTTTGTTTTAACCAGGTTCGGTAAGACCTACAGACACGGAAATGATTTTCATGAAGGGAAAAGTTTATATTCATAGATCCCTAAAAACAGGAGAAATGCCATGCCTTACAAGGCTACATAGGGAAGGACCAGGGCTGGTCAGGAGTCACAGGGACACAAGGCAAGAGCTTGGCCAAGAGACTTTATTGGGGTTTTTGAGGAAAGAAATGAGTGACACAGGATAAATGCACTTAATAAGTTTAGGATTAGATAGCTTGAATAATTTTTGTGAGCTCTGGGTTGTAGCAATGGTCCCTAGTCATCCAATACCTGGCCCTTGAGTGCTTTAGGGTAGGGAGAATATTGGCTTGGTGCGTAAAAATTTGACAAAAGAAATGGTTCTGGGTGTGAGCTCTGGCTTGGTTGAATTGTATATCAAAGGCATGTGCTAAGGAGAATCCCCTAATATCTGTAGGAATTCCCTAGTCTTGAGATGAGCAACCTCTCCAGGATTGTGGCCCTAAATACCAGAGCATTAAGAGTACAGAACTTGAGAAAATACAGTCAATATTCCCTGTCCCAATAAAGTCTATTTTAAGTACTCTTGAGAAAACAAAATACAAATTTTAACATATATTCTTTTGATATCTGAAGTAAGTCCTTCCCAAAATGTTCTTTTCCATTGATTCTTCAGGATGATATTTCCCCTGCAGCAGTTTCATCATTGTCACTATGTCTTTTTCATGTTTGCTTGGTTGATTGATTAGTTATACAATGTTTGATATGGGAAGATCAATCTAGGAATTAGGTTGGTCAAGAAGTTACTGTACTGTTAGTGTTCTTCGGTCACCTTGTTTCAGACATAAAGCTAGAGTTTGTGAATGGCCATATCCAATTCATGTTTTCCAGTAGGTTTCTATCTAAGGTACTAGTAGGTGAGATTTGCTTTTGTCCCCACTCTATGGTTCTCTGCTTGTAAGGAAGAAAAAAAAGTCTAGGTTTTCACAGTGTTTATAGCATTTCTTGACTAGATGCCCGTGTAAAAACTAAAACCTCACAAAGCATAATTCAGTTTCTGTCGGCAAGAGGAATCTTTATGTTCTCAAAATAAAATCTATTCATACTTATTCCCATATATAATTTCTTTATCACACCTCATCAACACCATTGTTGCACAATGAGAGTTAATCTGGCGTAATGACATAAAAAAAGCATCATAATTAAAGAGGGAGATGTCAGAAAGCACTTTCCTACAGGTTTAGCACAGAAAATCCTTTTTATTTAAGCGAGTTGACACATAATTGTGCATTGTCAAAGAAGACTGCAATTTACATGATATTCCCTTGTTTTAAACCGCAACATATGTAGTAACTATATCAAAACTTCAGCAGTTTTGCTGAAGATTTTTTTTTTTGTTTTTAAAATCTTATCTATTTGTCTAGGTTTTTGTGTTTTCCAATATCTATAATGGGGTAAATATACATTCCAATTTGCACAAAATAGTTTTAATTTACATCTGTTGCTACAGCATCCCATCTGGTTCAGAATTTGTCTTTGAAATGAAGTGTCTCAGTGTAGACAATATATTACATGTAACCATATCTATGATCAAAATGTCTCTCACAGAAAATTTTTAAACATAATTTTTACATTAGGTAAAAATGTTTAGGCTTATATACTTATGCTGTCATTTATACCCTTAATACTTTGGTCTCGGTCTCCACAGAAGTCATTCTGGCAAGAAAAATAAATATATAAAAACATTTTTACCAGGCATAGTGTTGTGCAAATATAAGTATGAAGTTAATATTCTAGAACTTTTATTCTTAAGGCTTTTAAAGATTAATATCAATCATTTTTGTATTGCTACAAGTTGATAATGAAAGCAAGTTATAAATTTAAGGCTAAATAATAAATTCACAGAAACTTAAAAGTCACAACTAAGAAAGTATTACTCTTCAGGCACTAGGAGAATGAACCAATGGCTTCCTGGAGAATATACTTTTTAAATTATTCACAGAAAAATATATTTTTTTCTCTAGAAGCCTCTGGTACTTGCTAAATGAGATTTTAACCTTTTATCTACTACAGAGACAACATAAGTTCCAAACTATGTAGAAACAACATTATAAAAGTCCACTGGCAGCCTCTCATGTGCCCAGTTCCTCCCTGATGGCTTCACAATGCATCTCCCTATGGTTTCTTAGTTCCCAACCTGGGATACCTGTCTATGTTCACCTTACCTACTGGAGATTTTCCAGGCTTTCATCACAGTCAGCTCACATTATGTAATACGTACTAGTTTTCTTCAGTAGCACAAACAGGACATTTATAAATGAGTGTTTGATTTGTTATTTAATATGAGTAATTCAACTTATACATACATAAGAAGTATTTTTCTTTTTAATACTATTTTTCTCATGCAGCATACCATTTGTGTTTAAAGGTGGTCTTGAGCTTACCTTAAAAAATCACTGCTTTAAATAGGAAATATTTCAAACACCCAAAAGTAGACTAATCCTAGGTCCCAAAGATTTTCTGCTATATTTTTTTTCTAAGTACAGTTTTACTTTTTATATTAAGTCTTTGTTCGATCCAAATTGAGTTAATTTTTGTATACAGTATGAGCTTTAGTTTAAGATTATTATTATTTTTTTTTATGTAGTGTTATCTAATTGTTCTGTCTCCATTTTTTTTGAAAAGGTCCTCATTCCTTCATTGAATAGCTTTTCAAGCTTTTTCCAAAAGCTGGGTATATTTCTTTGAGCCTATATCTGGGTTCTCTATTCTGTTCCATTAATATGTGACTACCCTTCTACCAGTACTTCACTGCCTTGACTACTGTAGCCATGTGGTTGGCCTTCATGTTGGGTATAGTGATTTTTCCTACTTTGTTCTTCTTTTTCAAGAGGCTTTTTAAAAAGACTTGTATCTTTTCATATAAGTATCTTTTCATAGAATATATCTGTCTGTGTCTACAAAATCTCTTTGGGATTTTGATAGGGGTTATACAAAGCCTATAATTCATTTTGAGGAAAAGTTTTACAATGTTGAATCTTCAGATCCACAGATATGGTATGTCTCTCTGTTTATTTAGGTCTTCTTTGATTTTTTTATTAGCATTTTGTAATATTCAGCATACAGATCCTGTACATTTGTGTTAGGCTTATAGTTTAGTATTTTATCTAAAGTGATTGTAAGCAGTACAGTATTTTTAAATTTCAATTTCCAAGTTTTCGTTGTTAATATGCAGTTATTTTTAAACACACTGTTTAATTGCAGACCAAATTTCTTCTGAAATCTACAAGTTTGCAAACTTTGCTTTAGGTAAAATATTATGCTATTTAGTGGCAGTAAATAGCCCATAAGGGCAGTAAATAGACTTAGGCAATTTCAGTATCAAAGTCAAAGGACTTGGTTTAGGTAAAATTCTTACCCCAGTAAAGAACTCTTAAGCATAACCAAGA